>NC_080570.1:118673313-119393938 GCF_030247185.1 Malaya genurostris
GCTAACAAGACCAATATGTTGGATCAGTTTGCATCATCATTTTCAATTGAGGGGGTTAGTTTATGTGTCAGATGAAATAATCAATTTTTTTTAGACCCAAAACATGAAATCATCATCAAGATAAAGATAGTTCACACTATCAAAGATAAATAAAGAGAAAATATTTTTTTAATCACATTTAATGCGAAATAAGTATCTATGATTATCTTCATATTACAGCTTTGAACTGAATCCATTGGAAAGTCACCGTTTCGCTCATAAATTGAGATTCCAGTGTGGACACGACCACGTCGACAAATCAATCCATTTTATTATTGAAGTAATGCTTTCGAATGACGATAAATGTGATAAAATCCATCAACAAATCACCGAGATCCCAGCGCATCAAATTAGGTCCGAAAAATCTCTTGCCGATAGTTTTTAATTGGCCTGCTAGTTACCGGAAATCAAAATCAGCAGCTAATCGATATTCAATATCCTCAATCGAACACGCTATGCAGCAGGCGGAAAATGGCATCCACACACCACAATTAGCACAAAAGCGACTATTCATAGAGCCAACGAATGTAACTTTGAGTTTTCGGCAAATATATTTGAAGATTCCTTTTTGTGCGATAGTTCGTTCTCTCCTGAATGGACGAGGATGATATCATTATAGCAAGCTGTGATTGGCTCGTGGAAACATAGCTCAATTCAAAGCAATGTTTCAATGGTATACTATTGAAATAGTTAAACGACGTCGCCTCATATGTTTAAGTTAAATGTTTCCGAATCGAATGGTAGTTAAACAATATAAATCAATCAACAAATGACTGAGTTATAAGCGTTCAAAATTATGACAGAAAATCGGTTTAAGGGGGCACACGATTTTTTATTTATTGTTTTAACCGATAGATATGTTGTCTGAGAACTAGAGATGGTCCGGTAAGCATTTTTTCAAGTCCGAACCTGACCCGTACCCGATAGAAAATAAAAAACTTTTACCCGTACCTGACCCGAACCTGAGATTAATTTGTTTGCATACCTGATCCCGACCCGTACCCGTTACCTCGTACCCGACCAGTACCCGAAATATGTTCTGAAACCCGAAAAAAACGAACCCGACCAAATTTTTTAACCCGAACCCGACCCGTACCAGTGAAAATTGAAAAAAATCGGCATCTGTATCCGACCCGAACCCGACAAATATCCGTCGGATTCGAGTATAAATATCCGAAACCCAACCATCTCTTATCAGAACATAAAGCCTGCTTCAGATAGAATAGGAACAAAGACAATTGCCTGTATTTCAGTTATTTATTATTGAATTCAAAATCTTTTTTATATACAAATGTAGCGTTTTCTTCATACTTCTAAGAAAAAATACAGATAAAATTATTCGTCACGGTTTCGATGGAATTCTCGAATTTTTCCTGTAATTTTACCTTCCTCATTAGGCGGCTCACACCTTCTTCGTCCATCGTTTTAGCTAGCTTATTCCACCAGGTCGTCATCTGATTGATGTCTTTGACAACTTTTCCCTTTGCCTTGAGTCTCCTCTTCATGATTGCCCAGTATTTCTCAATAGAGCGGAACTGGGGGCAGTTGGGTGGGTTAAGGTTTTTCGGAACAAACTGGACCCCTTTCTCTGCATATCATTCTTGAACGACTTTGCTATATTGACAGCTTGCCAAATCTGGCCAAAACATTACGGGATGGTCGTGGGATCGAATGAACAAACAAATTCGTTTTTGGAGACACTCTTTTTGGTATAGTTCTGATGTCATTGTCTTATTTGTAACGAAAACTTTCGTTTTTTGTCACAGCTGCAAATGCCCTGCCAAATCATAAATTTTCTTGCAAATTTGTCGGCAAAAACAAATTTAAATTTAGCTGGAACATCTCCCCGAGCCGTTGCCAAGTAAAATTTTTGACCTGGGATTTGCCCGAAGTCAGCCCTGACATAGGTTTCATCCTCCATCAGAAGACACCTGTCAGCACCTGGTCATATAGTTTCCGAGCACGAATTTTGACCACACTATTCTGTTTTATGGTCCGATTTGGCTGTTTGCTAGCTCGATACGACTTGATTCCTTCCCGGAGTCGAGGTCTCCTCACGGTACTATGGGCAGCACCGAATTTTCTGGCCAAATCACGGTCCGACAGATTAGGATTCCTCTTAATGGTCTTCGAAATCTTAACACGCAGTTTCCGATCGACAGTTCCACTCCGACGATTGGCTTGAGGCTTCCGAATTGTCGTCAGTGTGACCTTATACCGTTTAATAACGCGCCATATGTTATTTCTGGGCAATTTCAGCTGTTTAGCTAGCCTAGATGCAGACCACAATGGAATTTCCAAATAACTTTGCACAGTTTTTTCCCTTCTTTCGGTTTCCATGTTGATTGTTTACAAAGTACAGTCGATTTGCGGAATGTCAAAAATCATACGTGAAGCTGACAAAATTCCCGGCACGTGGGCGCCAAGAACTTCCAAATCCGTCCACCAGGAGCGCCGAAATATGAGCAAATGTTTGTTCCAATTCTAAATGAAGCAAGCTTTAATTTCAAGTTTTCGAAGTCATACTTTGAATATTTTTGGAGATATTGATCCTGTGAATTTACTCGCGCCATATCATTCCTTTGAAGCATTTGTTCGCCATTTTGAACAATTTTGATGTATAAAAATTGTTGGGACCGACAAACGGATGAGATTTCATAGCAGGCTTTGTGACTATGAAAAAAAGGTTATGAATCTAAGTTTACGATGATCGGTTCCACAATTTTCGAGAAAATCAAGTGCACTGTTTTATGCACATTTTACCCCGTTATTCCAGTCGGTTCCAGATAAAATTATATTGCACGCTATGAGGCTAAGGGACTATGGGATCTTTAATTTGAAATTATTCATAGAAACGTTTATTGAAATCGGTTGAGCGAACTACAAGAAAATTGAAAGCTCTTATTTCCATATTTTTTGCACCTTTTACTTCATCAATCCGGAATCGAAAGTCGGATTTGAATAAAATTCAATAGCAGGGCATGGAAACGAAATACCTCCCATTTGAATCTTTTCAAGCGAAAATGGTTCCAGCAACTCCTGAACAAATCGAGTGCATCCTTTCTCATTCTTTTGCACATTTCACCGGATTATTTTGGAACACGAAGTTGGATCCGGAAAAAATTTCATAGCATGCAATGTGAATATTAAACTTTAAATTTCAATCAAAACTTGCAAAAAACGGTTTGACGGTATCCGTGACATCGAGTGCATCTTTTCTCAATCTTTCGCACATTTTACTCCGTCAATTCGGAACCGAAAGTCGGATTTGCATAAAATGTCATAGTATGTTACTATGAGACCCTCTATATGGATCTAAGTTTCCAATAAGCGGTTTTCGAGAAAATTAAGTGCACTTTTTTATGCACATCAGGAGCCTGATCAATAGCAGGATTTTTGATTTGAAACTAAGTTTATAAAAATTGGTTCAGCAGTCTCTGAGAGTGAAAAATGTGTATATCCTTTTTTTAAATCCATTGCACACTTTACATTTTGCACGTTACTCCGCCATACACGGAAATCGGTTTTGGATTAAAATAGATGACCGGCTGTAGGACTATAAGAGCTTTCAATTATAGATACGTTTATTGAAACTTGTTGAGAAATCTATGAAGAAATCGAGTGCACTTATGTCCATATTTCTTCACACCTTACCCCATCAATCCGGAACCGGAAGTCGGATCCAGGTAAAATTGAATAGCAGACTATGTAAACAACTTCACCTTCAATTTAATTCTTAGTATGCGAAAACTGTTTCGCAGCGGTTTCACAGGATATCGAGTGCTCTTTATTCTTTTGTTGTACACATTTTACGAAACCGAAATCCGAATTTAATATTATTGACTAAGAGACTTTTTATATGAATCTAAGTTTGCAATAATCGGTCCAGCGGTTTTTGGAAAATCTCGTTATTGCGGAACCGAAAGTCGGTTCCGGATGAAATTCTAAAGCAGGCTATGTCAGTATGAAATTTATTTTTCATTTTTCAACACACTTTATTTCTTTACTCCGTAACTGGAAGTCGGATAAAATTCAATGGCAAGCTTAAATTCGACCACGAGATTTTTTTTATTTTGAATCTAAGTTTACCGAAATCGATCAAGCCATCTCCGAGAAAATCGAGGGCACATTTGTGTTACATACATTGCGGATAAACTGATACGATTGGTTAAATCAACGATGGATAGAGTGATGTGCTACGTACGAGTATCTGGGACGCTCTCGACTCCCTTCGAATCTCGGAGAGGGCTACGACAAGGTGATGGACTCTCTTGTCTCTTGTTTAATGTTGCTTGGAAAGGTGTAATTCGAAGAACGAGGATCGTCACGAATGGTACAATCTTCCAAAAGTCCGTACAGCTTTTCGGCTTCGCTGACACGTAACCTCGAGAAGATGATGGAAACATACATCGGACTGAAAGCTGAAGCTAGGCGTCAAAAACAAAATATACGAGAGGAAGAGGCTCTAGAGATGAAACAATACGCCTCCCGCCGCCCGAATATTGACAGCCGGTGATGATATCGAGGTGGTAGATGCGTTCTTGTACGATATCTACAGGAAAATCGTGCGTACTTTGGACTCCGAAAAACCTTTCGATCGAGTAAAGTACGCCACCGCACGAAATTGACCATCTACAAAACGTACAAACGCTACTCTATAGTCACTAGATCTGCACTAAGTTGACAGAGGACCAACGCGCCCTTGTTTTCCAAAGGAAAGGTGCTGCGGATCATCTATGTCGGAGTGCAGATGGAAGACAAAACTTGGAAAAAACGTCTAAATAACAACTATTTATTGAGAGTCAAAATGCCATTAGGTGGCGTTAGCAGTTCAACATAAACTGCTAATGCAGTGGTGAATCAAAAACGAAACGTAGAAAAAAATAAGATTATCACTACTTACCAACAGCAGCTTGGTGTGAGTGCAGGGTAGTAGCGGCCTCTGGAACCGTTTCTGACTGCCGACTCCTCCCTCTAGGGGTGGAGCCGAAAACGAAGCGCATACGAAATTGATCGTATCGATCCAGGACTGCAGTTCCTTGGAATCACTGGTCTGGAACAGATATTCGGACTGTTCAGCCGTTTGCAACCGAAAGACATGCTGCTTTTTGGTGTAATCGCTGGCCTTGGTCGCGAGGGCATGGTGCAGTCGAATCGCGTTGTGCACGTTGTCGGACATCTGATTTTTGCGGAAACCGTGCTCATCTTTGTGCAGATACAGCACCAGATCCCGCAGGGTGCAGTAGAACATCTTCCACGAGCGCTTGCCGAACGGAGCTGTAAAAAAAGCACAACAACCTGCGTCATAGGCGTGACTGTGGCACGGGAGTGGATAGGAAGGTTTGCAACTTCTATTTACGAACGGGTGCAGATTAGTATTTTAGTGCATGCAGCAAATTACCCGGTTTCTACGCGGTACGTGTTATTTGGGAAAGGGAAACTCTAGTGTCTCTAGTGGGGTTAGATTTCAAGCAAGAGCAACCAAAATTCTACTGTACACCACTCCAGTAACTGGAGGCCGTTTGATGGGGGCTTACTTTTTTTGTTGTTCGTGTCGTAACAGCACTTTCGCATCACGTAGCCTTTCTTGTACTCGATGGCAGCCGGCTGGGGAGGATCCAGGAACGGATTCATACCCACCGGACATCCCTGCATATTTCCGCCGTTACCGTTGCCACCGTTTCCACCCAGATTACCACCCTCCGTGCGACCGGGTCCGAGTTTCTGCTGATCCGGAGAATCGTCATCCCTGGAAACGAAATGGGAACGGGTTTAAACTTCGACAAAGACGCAAAAAAAAACATCCACGTCGCTAAACTTACAGAGCCCATTCGAGCGGTTGCGATTTGATAGCTTGGTACAGCTGTTTAAGAATATCTTTCGGGAAATTTTCTCCATCGTTCAGTTCGCTCAGATTTTCAATGAATTCCGAACACGTCATTTTGCGGCCTATGTTTTGACCGTGCAGGTCCGTGTTGAGCAACATTATTGCACATGTTAGTGTGTGAACGGCATCTAGAGAAAAAGACGGTTTTTTAAATCCTGTAGAAGATTTCATGCTCCCGGCCTTACCTTGCGAATTGAAAGAACCCAGATTACAATCGAGGTAGCGCTTGGAGAAGTGCACCAGAACCCGTTCGCGTTCCTGCGTTTCACCGGATAGGGAAAACTGTTTCAGAAACAACCGCAGGGCTTCGTCAAGTGTTAACCGTTCGAACAGGAAAAATTTCAGATATTCATCGGCAACTGCACGGCTGAAGTCATTGCTAGAAACAAAAGACGAATGTAACAAAACAAAAACCGGAAAAAAACATTCATAACATACTTTTTACTTAGATGACGTGAAACGTCACTTTTCTTAAAGCCCTCGAGATAGTACAAACGCTTTGCCAGCCGTTCGGCCGACGGTAGGTCGACCGCTTTCGGCGAATAATGGAACGAGTGCAGCGAATCCACGTCACTACCATCGTCCGAAACGGGTGGTGACGATTCGCGGCCACCACTTCCGAACTGACCGTCGTGTCCCCCCAGGGGTCCCATCGCTGGCATATCGTCGGTCAGTGTTGCCAGTTCGTCTTCCGAATCTTTAAGCTCGGTATAGCGTACACTGTCCAGTTGTTGTTGTTGGTTGTGGGCATGCTGCTGCAGCTGCTGTTGCATTCCCTTAACCTGTATCACAATTTTATGATCACGGTCACGATCGCGATCGTGCACTCGATGGGTTGTCTCCGAAACCAGTATCGTTGAATCGGAATCACTGGGATCGCTGATGGCCATCGCCGCCAAATCCCGTGTGCTGAGCAGATCGTGCTCATCCTGGTAGTCCGGACTGGAAATGTTCGAGACCGCTTCCGAAACACTCTGGTCCATTGTGCTGCCTCCACCGCCTACCCCATGGCCGCCGCCGCCGCCACCGTTCTGGCAGCTTAAACTTTGCAGATTACTATGCGTCCCGCTGCCCCCTCGGCCACCCTCGAAACCACTGTTACTGTACCCGTTGTGGGTATGATCATTGGCACCTTTAGAACCGCCCGACGAGGACATCACAGATGAGGACACGGAAGTAGGCGACGCCGGACTATCGCTGGCCGATCGTTGAGGCGATGAACTCATCGAACTGGGGTGCGAAATGGGAGATGTAATAATTCCGGTTCCCATCATAGTTCCGCCACCACCACCATTATTTTGCGACACAGGAGCATTGTACGTCCACACGATCCGATCGTGATCGGAACCCTGAACTTCCTCGGAATCATGCCGTGTGTCGAGCAGTGTGTTAAGCGAACTGTTCACGTCTTCGTCGATATCGATCGGAACCACCGCCCCAATACCACCGTCTCGCTGTGTTTGCTGCAGGTGATCTTCGGATCGGCTGGTGCGGAAACCGGCGGCGTCACACTTTCGCACCACTGCCCCACTGATACCGGCACCGGCTGCACTCATGGTGGCACTGACGAGATTAGAACTTCCACCGACCACGGCACTGTTCGGAGGCTGATTGCTGATGGCGCCACTGAGATGCTGATTGTGATGGTGGTGGTGATGGTGATGGTGATAGTGATGAGGATGATGGGGAAGGCCACTACCGCTCCGGCGAACGCTTTCTTGCATTCCCGTTTCCGGACTGGTGGGAACCGAATTTGCCAGCAGCATGTCTCTCTTTTTCAGCGAAGACGAATACCCGTCCAAAATGGGTGCAGCCGACAGTGATGTTGGAGACGTTGGCACAGAGTAGCTCATTTCCGGTGAGCTATCACTTTTAACGGTGGCTCCTCCGCCGGACGAAGCAGCGGACGAGGAAGATTTGATGCGTTCCCGGTCGGAATGATAATGATGGCGATGGTGACGTAAATCTCCGTTGGTAACAGCCGTACTACTACTATCAACACTATCGCTTCCCGTTCCGACGGCTGGTTGCTGAGTGCTAACACTATTATTACTGCCATCCTGCCCGGGCCGGACGTCTCGTCGGGCGGAGTTGCGCTCGCCCAGCAGCGAGGATGACACACAGCCGCTAGTGTTTGTTCGGTTACTTCCTAGGTCCATAAAATCATCGGCATTCTCCTCCTCATCCGCTGCATCGACGCTGCTTCCTCCGCTGTTGCTACTGCTGCCAATGGTTCGCCCGGCACCACCACTAGCAGCAGTAGCAGCCGCCGATCCACTGCTGCCATGCCTCGAGTTCAATCCCTGCTGTTCGTGCTGTTCCTCCGCGATCCGGTTGTTATTGTTGTGATTGTTGTTCTGATAGCTACCGCCACTGAGTTTTTTGCTGCTACTGTTCACAATCGACTCTATCGAACTGCCGGTATTCTGATCATTGTGTGTCTGCTCATCGGCACCATCCTCGTCATCCTCTTCTGCCTGCTGCTGGCTGCGGCTTCTCTTCTTCGACATCTGTTGATCCTGAACACTCTGCTGTTGCTGTTTACTGTGCTGGTTTTCCGAATTACTCTCGCTTGACGGTGACGACGGTGACGAGTCACACTTGGCGTGCGGTGCGATGGCACCGTTTTTCCGCTTCGTACTGGCCCGATGACTGGGAGAGTCCCGTAGGCTGTCGATCTGGAAGAAAATTAGGCGTTCAGTAAAAATCGTCATCGACAAGAATGCTGGAAGTGGTGATTGGATTTAAAGTAATGATAGGCGCGGAATGACTAAAAGGAACAGGTATTGCCTTCTGCATGGTGGACCGCCAAACAGGTAGGTTCAAAGGTAGGTAAATAATGTCGAGATAATGACAAGCGAATGGATTAGTAGAACAGAACAGTGAATAGACAAAACAATGGCATTTAGAGTGTATCCTTTCTACGGACCGAATTAAAATTCAAATTAGTTAATTGGAGTGCATATTTCCTCATATGATACAACAGTATTTGGAACTTTTAGTTGCTTTTTACACATAAAAGCAAGTACAATTTAAATAGCTTGAAACACCATATCAAATTGCTAGAATATATATGACAAATACTGCAATCTCTCTGTACGAAGATAATTAGAATTCTCGATGGCGACACATTATAATAAGTCACAGTTAGAAAATATTCACAGGTTACCAAATTTCTTCAGCTTTTCACAAAAATTCGGTAGATTGGTGAAAATGGTTACAAAAAAAAACAAAAAAGCTTATCGATATTTATCGATAATATTGATATCAACTTGAAATTGAAGATATCGATAATTTACAGCGTTGACAGAAAATATCGATATTCAATGTTGCAACCATGGAGCAGACCCTGTCAGCTTGGAGCGATCTCAATCTTCAGTTCAGCAACGCCATCGCACGGCGTCTCATTCAACATGTCAAGTCAATTGTATGGGTGCGCAGTGCTGCTATTTTGGCGCGTACGAATTTGACATTTCTCTCCCCTACTTCTATGGTCGCAAAAAAGGATGTTGCCAAAGATTTGTTCGGGAAATGCGAGAGCTGGATATCTTGTTAATATGATGTCTTTGCATGGAGTTAAGTGAATATCGGAATTTAAATTTTTGAAAGGAGAAACCAAATTAAAAATGTTTCTCCTGACAAAGATTGAAATCCCTGAAATCCTTTTCATTAAAAACTTTTTTCAATCATAAAAATGTTTAATGCTTCTGTACGTGTAAATTTTAATTCTCGTGTAAAATTACGAAAAACATCGCATTCCTTTTATGATCATTAAATTTGGCGTAATTTCGCATGAATTTTTCTAACTTTATAAGTGCGTCATACTTGATACTAGTTTACAAATGTGCACAGAAAAAAAGCCCAGTTTTTTTCTATTTTTAACCCCATGAAAATTTTCGGAAGTTTAATCAATAAACATTCTAATGTTGTGTGATTGATAATGCATCGTAATTTTGTTGTTGGAAGAAATACAACTAATCGTATTCCTACGTTTCGTCTTCGACTCATCAGTGCATTAGCAGATTATGTTGCACTGCTAATGCCTCCCTACATGGTCAACATAATCAGCAGAGCAGACGTAAAGTTGATGCTTTTTGCAAAACACTTATCCTGACGTGTTTTGCAAAAGAACGAAACAATTTGACAGCCTACTGGCTGCTAACAGATTTTAGTCATTCAGGGATTTTGATACCTCGTGGGCTGGTCTGCAGATGCACTGATGAGTCGAAGACGAAACGTAAGTTTTGAAAAAGCCATGTGCACGTTGCATATTATCATTACCAACGCCTTCTTTTTCTATTCTCAAAACCACAAAAAATGTTATTCATAAAGAATTGATTATTCCTAAAGAAGTAGATTCTGAGGAAAGCTAGTAAAAGTATTTTTCATTGACTCAAAATAGACGAAAACTGACGAGAAATAAATGTCACTCCATGCCCAGTCAACGACATAAGCGGAACTGGTGTTCTTTTTTTCGTTGATCCTTTCAGTCATTTTCGGTTTTCAGTTGAAAATCGTATACTGTGCAGTGTCGATATCCAACCGAAGCTTCGATAATAACATAACACGATTCAGAAGGATTTTACCTGTTGGTGCTCGTATCTACTGTAGTTTTGGTTTCCAAAGAATTTCTGGGATGCAATTACTTCGATTTATCACATTTTAGATGCTCTTTAAAACCAAATGTCACAGATTTTGATTATATCAATGAAAGAATTCGATGAAATTCGATTAATTCTCCCTGTAGACGTTGTTTTTGTTTCGTCTTATCCTAGGGAAAAGAGTGACATTGACAATGGTACTCTCTTTTGTTGCAATGAGAGACGAAAATGTTGTGTCGCTCTTCGTTTGTTTTGGATGCGATCATTTACGAATGAGACCGTTAAAAATACGAATATGTGCCTGTTGTATTGAATTCTTCCATTGAAAATGCGTGACTTTTTTAAGCTCTCGTTATAACTGAACGACTTAAACTTGAAATCTTTTTTTAAATTGTTGATACCTTGGGAATCACTCCGATGTCTTGCAGATGTAGGTTTTGTACGGCTTTTGTAGATTTTTGAAAAAATCTACAGATGTCTAACAATTGCTGACATAAAAATAATTATTCAAGAATATGATTAGCTCTATAATGTGAGTGAGAGTGATTTATTATTTGTATTACTAGTGCAGAATTATTGTCTTTGAATGGTAAAAAACTTTGTTGCAGATTCATATGATTTTCGTATGTGATTAAAGATTTACATCAATAACTATTGTTTCGACCAAAGACCACCCAAGAAGGGACAGGTGTCTCAAGCAACATGTAATCACCATTACGAATAAAAAAAATTACGTGAAGGCCGTATACACAAAAATTTTGTCATATAATCAAAGGGTACTATTAGCATAAGAGCAAATTCCTTGATTTGGTCAGCAAATTACTCTAGTTTTCCGGATTTGCAGGTTGACGGTCTAAAAACTCAATTTTTCTATACTTGTGTTCGATTGTTGGTTCTGGAAGCTCCGGAAATAGGGGCTCATAAGACCTCGAAACGGAACTTACAGCGAATTCGTCAAGTGGAATGACTTTCTGTCGGTCAATTTCAATTAGTCGGTCTTACTGTGACCGGAAGTAGTTTTTATCTGCATGGGTAAAGTTCACAAATGTTCCGTTTACAACTGCTTTATTTGAGCTTCTTCAGTCATCCGTTCAGTCATCGGCACGAAAATACATCTTAATTTGCGAGCTCACGTTTTAGTGGCTTTTTACGACATGGAACAGGAAATTAGTGGATCAATTCTTGGCTGAACTAATTCAGGGTGGCGAATCGATTTCAAATTTCTCGGTTTTTTTTGGTTTTCCCGGGCGCGAGATAGAAATTCCCGGTTTTAGAACAGGTCCAAATCGCCTATGTTCAATAGAATTTTTTTTTTTGAATATTCCTATCATTCATGCTTTAACCAGAAATCCCATATCGAAAAGAACATCGAGAGGAAAGAGGAATACCACAGTATTATAAGTGAGAATTCTTGAAACTACGTTTGAAAATCTCATCCACAATTTGTTCAAACGTTCATGTTTTAAAAATTCATCTTTATTTGACCTGTTACTTCACCACTAATGCTGTTCGGATTTGATAAAGGTGATTAGTCTTGCATTTTAAGAAGGAATGCAGCATTGCACTTATACCGTTTTCGTTTATTGATCAGAGCAGCCCGAGAGCTGACCCAGATAGGGGCTAGGAGATTGATAGTACCTATTAGCTCTCTCCGGACAGTACCAGCCTAGATGCCGTGTGGAATCCGGCGGAAAAAATAAACCAAGAATAGATCCACTGGGTTCCTGCTTCCATGTCGTAAAAGGCGACAATTGCAAGATTATCTTTTTCCTTTCAGTTATCAGATATTTTCAATGTTTCACTTCTGATTACTCTATTTTACTAAATTATCTCTTCATTCAACCTATCAATTTCGGGGACGGGTATAGCTTAATGGGTAAGTCGATGCCTTTCATGCAGCCCACCTGGGTTCGATTCCCAACCCCGCACATAGAATCAGAAAATTTTGCTTTGGGTTAAAACCTCTATGATAAAACCTATCAATTTCCGTCTAGCTTCGGAGAAAAGTTTTATTTGGAATGTTTTCTTCTTCCATGCTTTTGATTGTCTTTCAGGATTATATTGAATGATAAAAATCAACTATTGCGCAAATCCGTTGATATTACAACGGTAATAACAGAGATAACATATATCGGTATATTGAATACATAGTAAAAAAACACTTGATATTAATATTTCAAACAATAAATTTATATTTTTCTCGGTAGCCGGCTGCCCAGATCAACCAATATAACCAATCGATAATTTTAATAAATAATTAAAATAATAAAGCGAAAATAGTATAGAATCAAGACGCGCGTGAAATCTGTTACCCTTTATTTGGTGATTTAAAATGATTTTATAACAACTGTTTAGAATATGTCAATGCAATGAATCAACTATTTTGTATAGTTGCACTATTTATGTACCATTTAATTCCACTATTTCACTGTCACGTTATTACACTTTCACAAAGTCAATACACTTTAATAAAGCATAACAAACGTTACAATACAGATACGCGTAATTCGGAATGTTATTTACATCCTTCTTCAGTGTATCGGTTTTATAATGGAATTAAATGGTACATAAATAGTGCAACTGTTGAATATATTCCGCTAACAGCTCCAGGTAAAAATAGTAACTATTTTGTCTAAATCCTATTCACTCGTTTATTTTGTATCACATAATTTCATTTATAAACAATAGGGAAGTTTTTATTCCCTGCGCGGTAATATTGCAATTTTTTCTTCAGTTTCCTCGAATAAGAGCTGTGAATCAAGACTTCCCGGGACTTCAATATAGGATATTGTTGAAACGTTCACTCGAGAAGTCAGTGAGTTTAGTGGTACATCCGAGCATCTTGAAACCGGAACATACTGAGTCGCGCGCGAAACCAATACTGAATTTTACTAACAAATATCCTTTTTCCGTGACACTTGTGGAGTGCGCAGTAGTATATACGGCCTCTAGTAACAACATGTGTTGGACTAACATCCCTTCCCATTCCTTAGACGATCTACGTTCGGGCCTGGCCGGCGCCGATACTAGAGAGGGGCAAAACAGTTCATTTAAAAGAACCGTTCAGTGATGCAGAGTTCTGTTGAAAGAACTAGTTCTCCAGAGCCGTTCGTTCGTTATATTCATAGTTGGTTTGTTTGTTCAAAGCTTAAGCAAGGAAAAAAAGGTCCCTCGAAGTAGAACTGAGGTTTCGTGATGAAACTTTCTTATTAGTACCGTTTTTGAAAAAAAGGTTGAGCGAGCTCAAAAAACAAAAAAAGATCCCTCGACTTTGAACTGAGAAACTACCGTTCTCAGAAAAAGAACTATAGCTCGTTCATTTTTTCAAAAGAACTAGTCCTTTTGAACCGTTCGCGAACGAATTGCCCATCTCTAGCCGATACTGATCAATGAATTCTGGGATTACCAGAAGATGTACATTGAAGGATGATTTACCAGTCCGAGGTCAGATCATCTAGAAATTCCCTGTACAATTTCAGCTAATCCCGATCAGTAACGGAGTAGCAACCAGGGGTGGTCGCTCAAGCTCAAGCTCAAGCTCAGAGCAGCCCGAGTGCTGACCCAGAGTCGCCCAAACAACTTTTAAGATGTTTGTTTTAGCAACCTGTGGTCGCTCTAGATCGGACTCCAATCGCGTAGTTTCGCTCTGAAAATTTTCTCGGATCGCACCGCGACATCCATGCGAGCTTGTTTATTTTTTCTTTTTTTATGAGTTGTGTAGGGCGCGTACCACGTGTTCGTTTTACTCGGAGTCAGAGTCGCCCGCGTGTAGGTTCAAAATCGAAAACGGTATTATAGTAGTTTTACATAAAAATCAACACATAATGCTCTTAAGTGATGCTTTCACGCAAAGTTCGATTATTGTAGGTGATATAGAAGTTGGTATAATGAAAACATTTGTCACTACTTAGAGCAAATTCAGCAGCTAGAAGTTTTATATGTAAGATCTATAATAGAACAATAGCAAGCCGTTCTATATTAAATTTGAAGGGGAAAAAACTTATTTTTTAAACCCCCAAATTTATGCAAGATGAACATACCCATTATCAAATTTATTCTAGGTTTCATCTTTGACTAGCAGTTTATGTTGAGCCACCAGGTCGCGCTAGCAGTTCAACATAAGCTGCTACGCACTGATGAGTCAAAGATGAGACCTAGAATAAATTTGATAATGGGTATGTTCACCTTGCATAAATTTTAAGTTTTTTCCCCTTCAAATTTAATATAGAACGGCTTGCTATTGTTCTATTATAGATCTTACATATAAAACTTCTAGCTGCTGAATTTGCTCTAAGTAGTGACAAATGTTTTCATTATACCAACTTCTATATCACCTACAATAATCGAACTTTGCGTGAAAGCATCACTTAAGAGCATTATGTGTTGATTTTTATGTAAAATTACTATAATACCGTTTTCGATTTTGAACCTACACGCGGGCGACTCTGACTCCGAGTAAAACGAACACGTGGTACGCGCCCTACACAACTCATAAAAAAAGAAAAAATAAACAAGCTCGCATGGATGTCGCGGTGCGACCCGAGAAAATTTTCAGAGCAAAACTACGCGATTGGAGTCCGATCTAGAGCGACCACAGGTTGCTAAAACAAACATCTTGAAAGTTGTTTGGGCGACTCTGGGTCAGCTCTCGGGCTGCTCTGAGCACTGATGAGTCAAAGACGAAACGTAAAATAAATTTGAAGCCGTTCTAGTTTTATTTATTCGAACTATGTCTGAACGTGGAAAACGAGAGCTACATCCAGAAAACAAAAAAAAATGCCTCACCTTAGCCTTGGCCTGCGGTAGTATTCCCGAGCTCTGTGGTGTCCGCGAGAGATTCAGGATAAGATCACCGGTCATCATGTATGCTTCGAATCCCTTTTTCGGGGGTTGCTGCTGCTGCTGGAAAAACGGCGATCCCGACGATGAATACTGGTTACTGTGCTGTTGCTGGTATGACTGCTGATGATGACTACTTTGCTGCTGTGGCAGCACCGATGGCGACGTTCCATTGGCGGTCGGAATTTGCGATGGGCGCGGCACTTTGACACCGTGCGGAGACTGCGGTGCACTCCAGGAGTTTTTCGGGGCCAGCACGGCCTGTGGAATGCGCGACGGGCGACATGACGGATCGGATGTGCAGGTCCGGTGCCCGTACCGACCGGCGTTGCTACCGCCGGTGAATGCCGGCGACTGAATTCGGCTCGGACCCCGCTCGGAAAGTGGCGATGCCGGCGAGTGTCGGTTGTGAATTGGCGACGAGGGATTAGAATACTGCAACTGATGGCCGTCCGAGTGCGGGTGCTGGTTGCTGATCGAGGCCAGATACTTCCGGACGTGGGCTTTGATTTTCGGGTCTGAAAAAGTGAACGGGTAGGGGAAAAAAATTAGAAGATTACCCTTTGGGTTGAATTGTCATTCAGTGACCATTCAAATTGCTGTAGCTGTCTGAGTCTGCCAAAAAGAACGATCTTCTTTCTTCTACGATTCCCATCACAGCGAATAACAGAACGTTACGTAAACCGTCATTCCCAATCGTCACCGGAGCTAACAAACAAATGTTTGAAGTGTTTCACTCGGCATCAGAGTATATTCGAGCAAATGGGCCTAGGCATTATGTACTGAGCTGATAATGGCAACATTGAAAATACGAATATATAGATAAAAACACAAACGGAATGTGCTGTGTTTAGTTGTGGGTGGTTCGTAAACAAATGACGTTTAGTTTCCAACTTGGACAGAATTCGCAAAAACAGAAAACTAATAAGTGGTCATTCAAATGTTGCTATTTAGTTGTTCAAATACGATGACAGAACGCTAAAAAGGTCGATGACGATTTGAGAACAGATTGATTGTCGCAGGTTTATTTTCGCCATTTTCGCCATCAAACAAAGTAAACAAATGTCATTAAGAGGTGTAACGTAATAATTAACACAGTAGGCTGAGTTCTACGGTTGGTTTCTGTTTACGTTTCGCTACCACAAGAAAATATTTCTAAATCGGGATACGGGACTTTGATACGCAGTAAGTGCGTTGTTTTTCATTAGCAATGTGCTAAACATGCCCAATTCGTCTCTGACAAATCAGGACAAACAATTGGTCATTATTCTGGAAAGGTCTTCTAGTCGTGCCGAATAGCAGACTGGTAGATGCCGAATTTAGCGAGTTCAACATTAGCCAGGTAAATCAAAGCGAGTCGCTTTCTGCTCCACTGAGCCCCCCATGCGCTTATCTGTTGACAGTCACAGTGTGACCATGTAATCCTAGACACGCTTGCGTAGGCGTTTAAGCGTCGATTTTTTTAGATTTGACAAAAAAGTCCTAGCAAAGATAAGCTTTTCGTGCGAAACAAGTTGATTAGACGCTGCGAGGTTGTTTTTAATCATGAACTCAAAACGTGACCAAGTTTTACTGTTTTCTCAGTTGCGTTGTTTTGACACTTTTTGTTGATTTAGATAGATCCGAAATTGCTAAGTGGTGTTTCACCATTGCGGTTGAATAATTAAATCTAATGAACTGTCGGAAATTTCCGGAATTCTAGTCCAGTAATTTTATTTCTATCTTATATGCACCACGGCCAGTGATGCCAGATTGACGGAATTGTTCGTAGATCTACGGATTCCGAGAATGTCTAGGAAAGAGATCAAACGTATGGGAATTTGACATTTTAGTGAGAGATTTTCTATGAACTGGCATTGGAATTGTTTGCTTTAGCTATGGTTTGCAAGAACTTCATTGACTTAGTCCCTATCGATTTTGTACTTGAAAATCCGTTGTAAATTATGTGACTTAATGTTAACATTTATGAATTATAATATATTCAATAAAAATATCCAGCTCAACTACCACGAAAAAAAGCTGTTTCAATCTACATAATTATGCAATGATACCATTTTCATATCACTGTAGAATTCTTCAAAGTACTTATCATTGACTCTGGATAAAAAAAAACAAGAAAGTTCGTCTGCCAATAACTAACATAACCTACAAATTAAATCAGTTTTGAGATAAATTAGGAGGGGGTTTTTGGGTTTCAGTATCATTTCGTTAAACAAAAGTGTGCAATTTTTTACACGCTTATTTAGAAGCTGGAAGTCCGGTCCGAATAAAATTGAATCGTAAAGATTACCATGGAATTTTATTCCGATCTGACTTCCGGTTTTTGAATTATAGGGGGAAGTATGTAAAATTTGAACTTCTCATTTGAGCCTAAGTTTGTGCAAATCGGTTGAGAAAATGAAATTAGTTCCTTTTTGATGTTTTTGTCCATTATTTCAGATACTTCCGGAATAGACAAAACCGAAATCGATTCAGTTGGCAATTAACCAGCATAAACTGCAAATTGAAATTGTTTTGAGTCACCTTTTGATTAAAAAATTCGTTTTATTGCATCGTCGCCTAAAATTGGGTTTAAAATTTCAAACTCACTTCACCCTGTAACTACGGAACCGAAAGTCGGGTCCTGATAAAATTGTACAGTAAGTTGTGGACCTAACACGTGGATCAATAAGTTCCGAGACTAAAGCAGAGATGGCGCTCGTAGTAAACCAGTAACCACATCTTTCTAGAGTACTAAACTTTGCTTGAAACGGGTCAAAATTTCAAGTCGATCCGACCAGAAACAGCTGAGTTTTCGAGGTTGGAGTAAAGTCGTTTTGTAGTTTGTTTAAAAAATGGAAAAAACCGAGTTTCGTGTTTTGATAAAACATTGTTTTATAATGGGTAAAAACACCGTGCAAGCGAAACAATGGATTGAAAAATGTTATCCGGACTCTTGTCCATCAGAAGCAACGATTTGTCGGTGGTTCGCCGAGTTTAAACGTGGTCGTACCGACACAAATGACGCGGAACGCTCGGGTAGACCTGTGGAAGCCGTTACACCGGAAAATGTGAGTGAAGTGATAAAAATTATAATGAAAGCGTAAAGTGAAGCTCCGTGAGATTGCTGAGATGACACAGATATCATATGGAAGTGTATTTACTATCCTTCATGAAAAATTGAGCATGAAAAAGGTTTTTTTCAAGTGGGTGCCGCGATTGATGCAATGCACCCTGCCACAAGTCGATGAAAACAATGGCGAAATTGAACGAATTAGGCTTTGATCTGCTTCACCCCCCCCCCCCCCCCCCCCCCCCATACTCGCCAGATTTAGCCCCCAGTGACTACTGGCTCTTTGCTGATCTTAAAAAAATGCTCCAGGGAAAAAGATTTGGCTCAAATGAGGAGGTCATCGCTGAAACTGAAGCTTATTTTGAAGCGAAAGATAAATTTTTTTATAAACATGGTATTGAAAAATTGGAAAAACGTTGGAACCATTGTATCACCCTAAAAGGTGATTATGTTGATGAATAAAAAAAAATTTGCAAAAAAATGTAGTTTCCATTGTTAGTCTCGGGACTTATGTGTTATAATATCTTTCATTTTTCTAAGTTGGTTAACATTGATTCAGCCTTATATGAGAAATCGAAGTATGTTCCGTTTTGGAGTACGGGTTGTTTTTACGCGGATTTCCGAATTTTTGAAGCCATGTAATTTTTTCACGCGTATTTCCAACGTCACACATCCTTTTCGAAGTTACGAGCTTTTTTTCCTTCAAACGTATTTCTGAAGTCGTGCGTTTTTTTTACACGAATTTTTGAAGTCATGTGAAGCTTTGCATTTTTCTACGCGCATTTCCGATGTTACGAAAATTTTTCATGCGGATTTCCGAAGTTACGAGTTTTTTTTCAACGTATTTCTGAAGTCTTCAAGTGACCTTTTTACGCGTATTTCCGAAGTCACGCGTTTTTACACGAATTTCCGAAATTATGCAATTTTCCACGCGGATCTCCGAAGCTACGAGTTTCTTGAGTCACGAGTTTATTTACATGAAATTCTGAAGTCATATGGTTTTCTCGCGCGGATTTCCGAAGTCACGCGGTATTTTTCGTGAATTTCCGAAGCTATGCCTTTTTCTACGCGGATTTCCGAAGCTACGTGGAACTTTTCAAGCGCATTTCCGAAGCTACGCGAATTTTCATGTGATTTTTTAATGCGTATCACCGAAGTCACATCCGATTTTTACACAGATACCTATGCCTTTTACTACACGGATTTCTGAAGATACATGTTCTTTTCAAACGGGTTTCTGGAGTCACACGTTTTTTTATGCAGATTTCTTAAGTCATGTGGTTTTTCACGCGGATTTACGAATCTCGCGTTTTTAAGCGGTATTTTTCACGAAGATTTCCGAAGCAACGAAACTCTTTCACGTGGATTTCCGAAGCTACGCGGATTTCTGAAGATACGCGGATTTGCGAAGAGACACGGTTTTTTCACGTGGAATTCCGAAGTCACGTGGTTTTTTCACACGGGTCCTCTAAATTATACTGTTTTTTATGCGAATTCTCAAAGTTACGCGTTTTTCATTTTCATGCGGATTTCCAAAGTTTTGCATTTTTTACGTGGTTCTCCAAAGATACACTCGGATTCGCAGGATTTCAGAAAATACGCATTTTTGTAAGCGGATCTTCGAAAATACACGGACTTTTACTCAGATTTTCGAAATTACGTGGTTTCTTTTTCAAGCTACGCTGTTTTCTTACGAATTTCCGAAATTACGCGTTTTTATTTCTCGTGGTTTCCCGAAGCTATACAAATTTCCGAAATAAATGACGGATTTAAATATATAGCGCTTTTAAAGTCGATTCCCCAAGTAATGCGGTTATTTTCACGCGAATTTTCGAAGGTTTTATCTTTTTTTTTCTAAAGCTACGATTTTTTTCAAGGGGATTTCCTAGTCACGCGATTTTTACGCGGTATTTTTCGTACTGATTAAAAAAAAATGCGAAATTTTTCTTGCGTATTTTAGAAGTGACGTGGATTTCTGAAGCCACGCGTTTTTCATACGAATTTCTGAAGTCGCGCGGTATTTTTGACACAATTTTTCGAAGTCATGCGGTTTTTTTTCACGCGAATTTCCGAAGTTACGAATTTTCTATGCGAATTTTCGGAGTTACGCGATTTTTTCTCACACAGATTTCCCGAAGCTATGCTGATTTTCGACGTCACCTGTTTTTCTTTAAAGCGGATTTCCTAAGTTACGCGGTTTTTAATGCGAGTTATCGAAGTAACGCGTGTCTTCACGCAGATTTCCCTAGCTGCGCAGTTTCACAATTTCCGAAGTTTTGACGTCTTTCACAATTTCCGAAGTTACGTTTTTTTTTCTCCACGCGGATTCCAGAAACTACAAGGATTTCGAAGTCATATGGTTTTTTACGCCGATTTCTGAAATAACGCCGTTTTTTATGCGAGCTCCCAAAATTACACATTTTTTTCACGCGGATTGCCGAGGTCAAACGGTTTTTACGCGGATTTCTGAAGTCACGCGATTATTCACGCCGATTCCCGAAGTAACGCGTTTTTTTCAAGCGAATTTTCGAAGTTACGAATTTACGAAGTCACGTGTTTTTTTCTTTAAGTTACGGATTTCTTGGGTTACGCGTTTTTTTTTCACATCAATTTTCGAAGTTACGCGGTTTCCCTAGCTACGCAAGTTTTCAAAGTCTCACGATTTTTTACGTGGATTTTATAAAATTTATTTTATGAAAAAACGCGGGTTTTCGAGGTCTCACGTTTTTAAGCGGATTTTCGAAGTCACGCATTGTTTATCACACAGATTTCCGAAGCTACGAGTTTTTTAATAAGGATTTTCGAAACGGCGTGGGTGTCTGAAGTCACGGGTTTTTTTATACGAGTTTTTAGAACTACTCGGATTTCCGAAGTCATTCGATTTTCTAAGTGGGTTTCCGAAGTCACGTGAAACTTTTCACACAAATATTTCTGTGTGAATACTGAAGTTTGACGGGGATTCCCAAATTCACGTGTTTTCGTAAGCGTTTTTCTTATTTTTCACACGAATTTCCAAAGCTACGAGTTTTTTCAAGCGGATTTCTGAAGTCACACAGTTCTTTTCGCTGATTTTCTAGGTTACGTGGTTTTTAAACGGATTTCCGAACTCCGAGTTTTTTACACGCAGATTCCCGAAACTACACAGATTTCGAAGTCATACTGTTTTTTTTACGCCGATTGCTGAAATAACGCGGTTTTCATGCGAATTTCCGAAGTTACGCATTTTTTTCACGCGGATTACCGAACTCATTCTTTTCTTTTTTTCACGCGAATTTTCCTAATTACGTTTTTTCTATGCGAATTTTCGAAGTCACGCGATTTTTTTCACGCGGATTCCCGAAGCTATGCTGATTTTCGAAGCCACCTGTTTTTTTTTTATTTAAAGCGGATGGATTTTCGAAGTTACGCGTTTTTTCTCAAGCCAATTTTAGAAGTTAGGTGGTTTTTTATGCGAATTATCGAAGCTACGTGGCTTTTACGCGGATTTCCCTTGCTACACAGATTTCCGAAGTCTCGCGACTTTTATACGAGAATTTCCGAAGTAACAAATTTTCTATGCGAATTTCTGAAGACGCGATTTTTTTTTAAAGTCACGTGTTTTTTTAAGCGGATTTCAGAAGTTACGCATTTTTTTCACGCCAATTTTCAAAGTTACGCGGTTTTTTATGCGAATTATCGAAGTTACGTCATTTTTACGCGGATTTCCCTAGCTATGCAGGTTTTCGAAATCTCGCGCTTCTTTTTACGTGGATTTCCGAAGTAACAATTTTTTTGTGGACACGCGTTTTATTTTTCACGCGGATTCCCGAAGCTACACTGATTTTCGAAGTCACGTGCTTTTTCTTCAGAGCGGGTCAGAGGAGTTACGTGCTTTTTTTCTATGCCAATTTTCGCCATTCTTTATGCGAATTATCGAATTTACGTATTTTTTTCGCGGATTTCCGAAGTCACACAGTTTTTTACGTAAATTCCTGGAAAAAGAAGCCAGTTGTCTGGTCCTGGTTTTGGTTACTATGCAATGTTACAATCCCTAGTTAAGACGGATTGCCTACACACTTAGAAGAAGTTGGGTAGACTCATGTTTTCAGATACTGACATATTGAACCATCTAAAGTGACACATTTTTACAGTTGATTCTGAGGTTTGAAAGTTTTCTAACGTGTATTGTTCGGTAACATACATATAATTGACATGCATTAAACACTCAGTGGTGCGAATGATTCAGTTATAATAACAAATTATAGCACCTATACGTCAGTAAAAAATATCATATACATATCACGCTAGCTTAGAATGTTTTCATTTGATATATTCATTCTACAATTTACCCAACGAAATTCTACAGAATTGACACTGTGCCAACCGGAGAGGCATCGAGCTTGACTACCACCCGTCACCACTTCGGATCGATTTGAAGCCCCAGCACCAATACTGACCTCTTTTCAGCTCTAGCGTCACTGGATCCGTAGAAAGCCGAAGGCATTTTAGCACTGTAACGAAGGAAAAGAAAGAAAAAAATATCCAAACAGGACGGTGAGAAGAATTGTGTCAGGTTGACGGGAACCTTAAAGGTGGAACAGAATATGATCGTAACAGAAACGTAACTTACCATCTTTAGTCGTGAATCCGTGCACGTCGGTTCCGTTGACTTTCACAATTACATCACCAGCTTCGACCTGGAAGGAAAATTGAAGGCAGAAAAAATAAAAGAAATAATTAGTCGAATGAGATCAAAGAGGCTCCACCAACAAAGCAGGTATCGAATGTAATTCCGTTCGTTCCTCGGAGATATCAGAAGGAGGCGGCAGCAGCAAAGTCCCCAAAAGAAATGTCTCTTGAAAGGTCGCTTGAATCAATTGAATTCCAATTCTTTGTTCAGAATAAATACTTGAATACATGAACCACTAATGGGGATAAATTGTTCAGAATTTTTGAGAAAGAAATTTCCTCACCGATTAAATTTTCAACGATTTGATTAGGACATTTCAAATGAATAAAGTGTTCAGTGTTCACAAGTTCTGGTCTTTTTTCTCTCTTCATCTTCACTTTTCGTCTAGTACTCAAGGTAGGTATATATGAAACGTGTACAAGCCGAATTTCGTTTCGCCGAAAGAATCATTTCACCGAATCATACATCTGTATTAGTATTGTATTGCAATTGTTTGTTTTTTTTTTTTTTATTTCAAATGCAGAGGATTTATCTTTTGACTTTGAAGTTGATTTAAAATAAAGAAATGGTGAAAGATATCGGAGTTCCCGCTCGTTAACCAAAATGCGTACATCTAAAATATAGAATATTTCATCTAACGGACAATATTCTATGCTCATTTTCAATTTTATAGTTTTGTACTTTTACATTAACAGAGCACAAACGAAATAATAACTAATGCGGCTGGGCATATTTGTTAAAGTCGTGTGCTGTCCAACCTCGCTGCCGTTTGTTTGGACCTAACTAAAGCAGGTTTCTTTGAGTAGACCGGGTAAACGATGCGGTTACAGGTTTGTATGCAAGAGGCCACTGCTTTCGCTTGATTTGTTTTAAATTATTATTTTGATGTTTTCGGTTTCTTAAATGAGAACGAGTTTCAGATGAGAAACATACAGTTCCCCTGATAAAAGCCAAAACAAGCTGGGCAGTAAAACAGCCGTTGTTATTGAAAAGATTGCTAGAACAGATTACATCAAAATATTACATTACAAGTACGGATATTTTTATAATATTTAGAAGAGATAAGCGACATCTATGCTCTATTGCTAGTTCGGCGAAACGACCGTTTACGAAGCATACTTACTGACGCACTAGTGTAGCAGACTTATACGCGTTTCGATTAATAACTATTCGAATGAGCAAGATATGTATCAGTTTAAATAAAACCCTTCAGAAATTTATGACATAATGTACTCTTTACAGTTTGAAAGAATTCAGCAAAAGTCAAAATTTACGCCAGTTTTTAAATCAATTGAACGATTATTATTACTTAGAAGCGTATTGGCTTTGGTTCCTTATTCACGTCAATCCGGTTATGTCGATGGCATTACCCACCCGTTTTTTTTTTTTTTTTAAGATTTTGCCTTCGTTTCTGGTTAATCACGGGAATTTAACAATCAACTAAACCAGGGGTCGGTAACCGGCGACTCGCGAGTCAAATGCGGCTTTTTAGTGCTATACGCAAATATTTTTTATTTTATAAGAAGTGCTTAAAAATTGATCACAAACCACATTTATACCACGATTTCTCCTTAAACTCAAAAATGCTTCAGTCTCAGCTATTAAATTCGCTACAAAACTCGTTCCAGTTGATTTATTTAAGTTTTCCTCTATAGAAAACTTTACTTTACTTTCGAACGGAGCCTCAGAGACCCATAGTGTTATTTACCATTCGACTTAGCTCGACGAGATCGGAATAAGTATGTGTGGGTGTGCACTTTTCTTAACGCCCAATTTTCTCAAAGATGGCTGAACCGTTTTAAACAAACTTAGGCTCGTTTGAAAGCTACTATTAGGTCATTGATTAAGTTCGTAAATCAAATTTGCTGAAAAGTCCCGAGCCTATCATTCCAGCGCCACTCTAACATTTCAGTACCAATTTTGTAAAACAATTTATCTTTTACCTCATAATAGGCCTTAGTTTTAGCGATAACCTCGTCATTTCTTATAGGCGAGCATTTTTTCCAGGTCTGCGAACAGCCAGTAGTCGCTACGAGCCAAATCTGGCGAATAAGGTGGATGTGTGGGAGCAATTCGAAGTTCAATTCATGTAGTTTTGCCATTGTATTGATTGACTTGTGACACAGTGCGGTGTCTTGCGGTCATTTCTTTGCAATTTCTGCCTTCAAACGCTCCAATAACGCTATATAATATTCTGTTAATGGTATTTCCTTTCTCAAGATAGTCGATAAATATTACACTAGGCACATCCCAAAATACTGAGACCATAACCTTTCCAGCCGATTGTTGTGCTTTTGGGACGCTTTGGACGAGGTTCACCAGTTGCTGTTCACTCAGATGACGATCGTTTTTATTCCGGAGTGGAGTGATCAACCCATGTTTCATCCATTGTCACATATCGACGCAAAAAATCCGATTTGTTACGTTTAAACATTACCAAACACTGGTCAGAATTATCAACACGCTCTCATTTTTGGTCAACAGTGAGCAAACGCGGCACGTACTTTGAAATGAGCTTTCTCAGAGCCGAATATGTGACATAAACGCTGCAGCATGCCTTTGTGAACTACTCGAATCAATCTGAATAAATTGGTGTCAAAAAATGAGCCGAAATTAATGTTAGAAATTATCTTAATAAGAAGGGCAGCACACCACTATGTGGATTAAGAATAGTTGTTTTTAATTTAGAAGCAGAAAATAATCGCTGTGAGCAAAATCAGGCGAATATAGTGGATGCTTTAGCAATTCGAATTTCAATTCATGGAATTTCGCCATAGTAACGATACCACTGTGGACAAAAAGTAGTAAGAGTTTTTAATTATATTTCGTGCGGAATTGGTATGATTGTCAGTGACATCTGTGCCAATTGTCACGTAAAAATATTCATTTGTGTTTATTTTTTGAAAGTATTAAAAGTGCCATCCGCGATTTTTACAATGAGTAAAATTGTTTAACAGAGAAGTTCCATTATAACACATGGATCAATAAGTCCCGAGACTAACAATGAAAACAACATTTTTTTGAAAATTTTTTTTTATTCATCAACATAATCACCTTTTAGGGTGGTACAACGGTTCCGACGTTTTTCCAATTTTTCAATGCCATGTTTATAAAAAAATTTATCTTTCGCTTCAAAATAAGCTTCAGTTTCAGCGATGACCTCCTCATTTGAGCCAAATCTTTTTCCCTGGAGCATTTTTTAAGATCAGCAAAGAGCCAGTAGTCACTGGGGGCTAAATCTGGCGAGTATGAGGGGTGGGGAAGCAGATCAAAGCCCAATTCGTTCAATTTCGCCATTGTTTTCATCGACTTGTGGCAGGGTGCATGTTGCAAACGGCCTTCGGCGATGATTGCTTGTCGCGAGCAAGTGTTTTTGATTGGTACAAGTTGTTCAAAGAGAGTTGAGAACGTGTTGACGAAGAACCACGCCCAGGAAGGCCATCAACATCAACTAATGTTGACAGTTTTCTTTAATTATCGATGTGTGGTGCACTCCGAATTCTTTCTGACTGTCAACTGTCAACAAGGAATACTATTTGAGTGTTATGCGTCATTTGCGTGAAGCTATTCGTAAAAAGAGGCCGGAATTAAGGGCCAACAACTTTTGGGTTTTGCACCACGATAATGCACTGTCGCATACTGCATTGATTCTTCGTGATTTCTTCGGCAAAAATTCAACCAATATCGTTCCGAAACCACCGTACTCGTCTGATTTAGCTCCATGTGACTGGCTGTTCAGCAAACTCAAACAAACAAACGCTCCGGCGAAACCGTTTTGAGTCAATTGAAGACATCAAACGTGAATCGCAACGCGCATTGAATACTATTCCGGAAATTGAATTTAACAACTGTTTCGAGAATTGGAAAATCGTTGGCACAAATGTATTGGGGCCAAGGGGGATTACTTTGAGGGGGACGAAATAGATGATTTCGAAGAACAAATAAAGAATTTTGAAATTATGAAGAAAGTCTCACTGTTTTTTGCCCTCAGTAGTAAGTTGTTTATGATTTCAGCTGTGAGAAAACGCGCCATAAACTTTGTAAAAATATTATATTCAAGTACTCATGCAAAATAGGGAATACACTTTCTTGTGATATTTTTATGATGCAAGCTATCCTAACAGTTCGGCTGAAAAGTTCGTATCGTTTAATAGAAATACATTTTTTTGCCAAAATTCGTTTTTATTATTCAACATAATTGCCATCAGAGGCGATACAGCGATTATAGCGATCTTCCAACTTTTCGATACCATTTTTGTAGTACGATTTGTCCTTTGCCTCAAAATAGGCCTCAGTTTCAGCGATTACCTCTTCATTGCTTCTAAATTTTTCACCAGCGAGCATTCTCTTGAGGTCTGAGAACAGGAAAAAGTCACTGGGGGCCAAATCTGGAGAATACGGTGGATGAGGGAGCAATTCGAAGCCCAATTCGTTCAATTTCAGCATGGTTTTCATCGACTTGAGACACGGTGCATTGTCTTGATGAAACAAAACTTTTTTCTTCTTCAAATGAGGCCGTTTTTTTGAAATTTCGTCCTTCAAACGCTCTAATAACGCTATATAATAGTCACTGTTGATGGTTTTCCCCTTTTCAAGGTAGTCGATGAAAATTATACCATGCGAATTCCAAAATACAGACGCCATAACCTTACCGGCCGATTGTTGAGTCTTTCCACACTTTGGGTTCGGTTCATCGCGTGCAGTCCACTCAGCTGACTGTCGATTGGACTCCGGAGTGAAGTGATGGAGCCATGTTTCGTCCATTGTTATATATCGACGAAAAAAATCGGTTTTATTTCGATATAACAGCTCCAAACACTTCTCAGAATCATCAATTCGTTGTTTTTTTTTATCGATTGGGAGCTCACGCGGCACCCATTTTGCACAAAGCTTTCTCATATCCAAATATTCGTGAATAATATGTTCAACACGTTCCTTTGATATCTTTAGGGTGTCAGCTATCTAGATCAACTTCACTTTACGGTCATTGAAAATCATTTTGTGGATTTTTTTCACGTTTTCATCGGTAACAGCCTCTTTTGGATGTCCACTGCGTTCATCGTCTTCGATGCTCACATGACCAGTACGAAATTTTGCAAACCACTTACGAATTGTTGCTTCGCCCGGTGCAGAGTCTGGATAACACTCATCAAGCCATTTTTTGGTATCGGCGGCACTTTTTTTCATCAAAAAGTAGTGTTTCATCAAAACACGAAATTCCTTTTTTTCCATTTTTTTCACATTAACAAAAGTAGCTTCACTCAAAATGCAATATCTCACAAACTAATAATCAGACAACTGTCAAATTTATACACGTATCTTTTGAAGGTTGGTACTAACTGAAAATGGTATGAATTTAATTCTAGTGGCGCCCTCTAATAGAAACGATACGAACTTTTCAGCCGATCTGTTAGAACAATGCAATCCGCAAAACCAAGAAGCATGTGAGACTTATTGATGATGGTTCCGTTGCTTTGCACGCCGGATCTTCGTATGGCACCTTCGAGCGCTATATTGAGCAACAGATTTGAGAGCGCGTCGCCCTGCTTCAACCCACCTTAAGTCACGAAAGCATCGGATGTAGTTGCAGCTATCTTGGCGCTTGATGTCGATCCATCGAGCATCACACGAATCAGCCTAATTAGCTTTGTCGGAAAGCCATGTTCTAAGATGATCTGCCACAATTCGTTTCGTTTCACTGGGTCGTACGCTGCTTTGAAATCTACAAACAGATGATGAGTGCGCAAGTTGTACGCCTTATCGAGAATTTGTCACACGATGAACATCTGGTCCGTCGTTGAACGTTGAACTTCTCGAAAACCACATTGGTATTCGCCGACAAAGGATTCTGCCAATGGACGCAGTCTGCTGAACAGAACTCTAGACCTTGTGGGCGGTATTGAGAAGTGTTATGCCTCGATAGTTTTTACAATCAAGTCGGTGACCCTTTTTGTAGATAGGGCATATGATACCATCCAGCCAGTTCGAAGGTATTTCCTCTCTATCCCATATCATTCCAATTACTTGGTGGAGTGCGTAGTACAGCCGCACGCTTTCAACTTTGACATTGGAAGGCTTATTAAACACGGCAGACTACAGTGGGCTGGACATGTAGCAAGAATGCCGGAAGAGAGAATGGCGTGATACGTGATGTTCAGCAGAGAACCTGGGAGAGATCGTCGACTGCGGGGTAGACCTCGCACTCGCTGGCTTTTTTAGTTGGTGGCGCCATCTGTATGTCAGGCCGGGAACTTATTGCCCAACATGGTACATATGTGAATTTATTTTATATCAAAAAGTATTTCCAATCAATCAAATAATAACATGTATTCCCACATCAAAATATAGGTAAATTGAAAATACGAGACCCGATTAATGACTATCTGCAGCACATCTCATCAGAAACAAAAGAACCAGTCGACCACTGCGCATTCGATGCTACTGCAGCAGATAAATGAAACAGGAACGAAACACACCGGCAAAATGCAGTAAAACTTTCAATGTATTATAATGAATTTTATACGGAACCAACTCTAACTAACTTAGAAGCAAAAAATATTTAATCTACCAGTAGTAGGAACATGGTTGTATGGGAAATAGTTTTACAACTGCCAATACTGCAACGATGATGATGATGACGGCGAAAGCACGCACGGACAAGCTTCAATTCGTGTAAAAAATGCAACAGCACATGTTGTAGCTGTACCGGGCCGGTATCAACAACGCCTTGAAAAACTCAAATCCTTCCTTAAAAAGGGGAACTGTGTCACCGATTTGGAGGAAAAAAAGAAAGAAAAACACAAACTGTGGAATTCACTGACTAGCTTTTGCATTCCGCCGTTTAGTAACCGTAGAACGCAGCCCACAAGGAAACACCAGGACAGGGGTCGAGTTACAACGAAAATCATGTTTAGCTTTTTTTTTTGTACGAACGTGAAACCGTGTCCAGTGCCCGGAGACGATGAAAAATACATTCCTTGAGTATCGGACTGAGTGCCCTACTGTTTTGACTATTCCTATCGCTTTTTCACCGGGTGTGCTATTAGTGTTGGGAATCGGTGATTATAGGTTTAGCTTTAATAGCCCAATGATGGCATCTCTGCTGAAGAAACGTTTAGCAAAAGTGTGCTATTAGCAAAATCATTCCAATTAGACGATTGTGCCGTCGGTAATTGTGCAGATTTCTGCTGGAGGATGCCGCAACTTTGTGATGGGTTAATAACCCATGCAGCCCATCAACCACCACCTCCAGCACCACTAGCAGCTGTGCAGCAGCTTCCGTGTTCCGTGAAGCATCGGCAACATCGCGTCCACGGAGGACCGGTATGCGCCCCACCTGTTCCGAGGCGGCGTGCTAATATATGCAAATCTCGGCATATTACGCCACCTTCTCGAGCTCGACTAACTCGGGGTAACTTCAAAACAAAACAAGAATAAACAACACCTCGCCAGACTCAACCAGTCGGCGGCGGATCGTCTTCTTCGGCATCGCGGCATTGAAGGTGAGCAGGTGGAAATGAATGTGATAAGCGCGTTGATGGGTGGTGGGTCGATGACGGGCAAACCGGGGGGAATACTCACTCAACAAACTAGCCGCAGATTGGTGGGCAGTTCGGCTGAGCCGGTTTCGTATCGACCGGGGAAAGGGGGGAGCCTCGTCTTTGACTGTCCATGAACCACTACCACACCGCATTGTGGCGGTGGTTGTGGGAAACAAATATTAATGTTCTTTTTTTGTTCTTTGGTTAGTTCCATCGGAGCCCAACCACGCTCAACAGGCGGTTGTGAATTCCCAAACCGGCCTAAATGAGGCGAGAGTGTGTGTGTGTGTGTGTGTTTAGGTGAATACAGCAAAAGAAGAAATTGCAAACAGTTGATTATTGCTTTTCGTTCACCAGAGGGAGGGAATATCTGTCAGAGCAACATCGTCACGATGTGTTGATTGGCGCAACCGAAAACATGTTTGTGCGGTTTTCGGGTATGGACATTAGTAAACGGTTAAATGGTAGAGTAAACTGGTCATTTTGTTATGAAAATATCCATGACGGTGTCAATGTTTTGCAAGCTTTCGGTACAGTAGCTTGTAAACAGGTTTTGTAGTGATAAAAAATAACTTTCTCTGTCACGTGTGTAAATTGCTTGCCAAACAATGTTTTTTTTTGAAAATTGCGAAGCCTACTTTTTCCTGAAATATTCATCTATGATGTTTCTTTCCAAATACAGAATGGAAAACCAATCTTTTCCTAGTCGTTCATATATAGCCATCTTGAGTTCTACTCATGGACAATGTTGCCACAGTAAAAATTTTCGTAATTTCGATAGAGGTATAATAAGTTCATGCTTTTTTTAATTTGAAATTTAATTGACAAAAAACGATTACAAATTCAATATTCAAAGTATTTCCCATCACCAACAACTACTTTTTTCTCATCTTTCCTGCAAATCGTGGATACCCTTTTGGAAAAAAAAACAAGTGGTTTGGCCGCAAACCACGAATCGATCCATTTTTTGACTTCATCATGATCAATTGGAGAAATGCTGGTCAGCCAAGCCATTCTGTATCGGCCGGATCAAATAGTAATCGGAAGGAGCAATGTCTGGGATATACGGAGGGTGTGGTAGAACTTCCCATTTGAGTGTTTCTGGCTGTGCAATGTGTCGTTGCTAAATTATTTTTTCCCTTGCAATGCTCGGATCAAACGCATCAAGTGTCCTCCCCCCTCGTGATCTTTTCATTCAGTTGCGGCAGCTCAAAATGCATCACACCCACCAAAAATCTTCAAGACTAGAAAATTCCACCCTTTGGCTGACGTATCGTAATGGACCCACTACTTTTCATCACCAGTAACAATTCGATGCAAAACCCACCTTTCTTTTGCGCCGCTGGAGCTGATGTTCACACTGAAGATGGGCAAAACAGTTCATTTTATAAGAACCGTTCAGTGATGTAGAGTTCTATTAAAAGAACTAGTTTTCGAGAGCCGTTCGTTCGTTCTTTTCATAGTTAATTTGCCTGATGAATGACTAACCGAGATCTCAATTAGAACTAAGGTTTCGTAGATTCAAAAAGGATTGCGCTAGCAAAAAAAAGGTCCTCGACCTTGACCTGAAGAACTACCGTTCTCAAAAACAGAACTATTGATCATTCACTCTTTCAAAAGAACCAGTTCTTTTGAACCGTTCGCGAACGAATTGCCCATCTCTAGTTCACACGTGAAAAATCAGCGTTCCATTTCCCATGGCTCCGATGCATACGGCACCCAATTGTCAACCTTTTGAGTCCTCACCATTGCTTTTAAACGTTGGAAAATGGCTGTCGGAGTAACTCGAAGTTATGCGAGTTTAAAGCGAATTTTCGAAGTTATGCGAGTTTCTAAGCAGATTTTCGAAGTTAGTTGGATTTCCGAGGTTATGCGAATTTTCAAGCGGATTTTCGAAGTTATGTGGATTACCGAAGTTGAGTGAGTTTTAAGAGGATTTTCGATGTTATGTTGATTACCGAAGTGATGCGAATTTTTAGGCGGATTTACGAAGTTATGCGGGTTTTCGTATTTCTTATCCGAAGTTATACAAATTTTTAAGCAAATTTTCTAATTTTTTTTCCGAAGTAATGCGAATTTTTAGGCAGATTTTCTAATACCGTTTTCGTTTATTGATCAGAGCAACCCGAGCGCTGACCCAGAGTCGCCACAACTTTTGATGAGTTTGTTTTAGCAACCTGGGGTCGCTCTAGATCGGACTCCAATCGCGTAGTTTCGCTCTGAAAATTTTCTCGGTTTGCACCTCGTATCCATGCGAGTTTGTTTATTTTTTCCTTTTTATATGAGTTGTTGCTTAGGGCGCGTACCACGTGTTCGTTTTACTCGGAGTCAGAGTCGCCCGCATCTAGGTTCTAAAACGAAAACGGTATAAGTTAATTATATTTCCGAAGTTATGCAAGTTTTTAAGCAGATTTTCGAAGTTAATTCAATTCCCGAAGCTATGCGAGTTTTTAAGCAGATTTTCGAAGTTAATTGGATTTTCGAAGTTAAGTGGATTTACGAAGTTATGTGAGTTTGGATTTTCGAAGTTATGAAAATTTCTAAGAAGATTTTCGAAGTTAATTGGAAATTTTAAGCGGATTTACGAAGTTATGCGAGTTTCTGAGCGGGTTTTCGTATTTCCTATCCGAAGTTATACGAATTTCTAAGCAAATTTTCGAGTTCCCTTTCCGAAGTAATGCGAATTTTTATGCAAATTTTCGAAGTTATGTGAATTCCCGAAGTTATGCAAGTTTTTAAGAAGATTTTCGAAGATAATTCAATTCTCGAAGCTATGCGAGTTTTCAAGCAGATTTTCGAAGTTATGTACATTTCCGAATTTATGCGCATTTTTAATCAGTTTTTCGATGTTATGTGGATTTTTAGGCAAATTTTAGAAATAATTGGATTTCCGAAGTTATGCGAGTTTTTAAGCAGATTTTCGAAGTTATGTGGATTTCCGAAGTTAAGCTAATTTTCAAGCAGATTTTCGAAATTATGTGGATCTACGAAGTTATGCGAGTTTTTAGGAGAATTTTCGAATTGATGTGTATTTTTGAACATATGCGATTTTCATGCGGATTTTCGAAGTAATTCAATTTCTTATAAGTTTTTCCTTGCATAAAAAAATACTTAAGTGCTTTTTTCATTGCGATTATCTAGATTGTAGTGTTCATTTGAGCCAGAAAAAATAATTCCAAGCACTATAATGCAACTCAATAACTTTCAGTAGGAAAAACGAAACCCATTATGTAGACATTTTTTTAGGAAATCAAATAGTAGAAAAAGGAAAATTGTGCGAGATTTAGGTGTAATCTTGGACTCCAAACTAACATCATAATTTCCAAGACCCATATACTATAAAATTGCTATATAGTAAATATATATATATATATATATATATATATATATATATATATATATATATATATATATATATATATATATATATATATATATATATATATATATATATATATATATATATAAACATCTTTGTCGTAGAAATAATGCGTAGTATGTAAGTAAACATTGTAAACAATTTATATGTAGTCTACATTTGCTTGACGAAATAAATAAATAAACTATGTGCGACGTTGGGAATCGAACACAGGTAGACAGTGTTAAAGCGATGGTTCTATGCACCATGCTATACCCGTCCTCAAAATAGAGCTACCTGTTTTGTTGACTTGAATTTTTCACATTCTCTTCGCATTGCGGTACATCTGCTCATTTAGCAAAGCTTCAATCTTACTTTCCGTGGAAAAAAGTCAGAACTGTGTTTTCTAAGCATTTCAATGTAATATCTAGTGTTCCACACGGGAGCCATCTCGGATCACTTCTATTCGTATTATTTGTGAATGATCTATCGAACAGCTTGCTTTTTCCACTGAGGAGGTCTATGCAGTTTTGCGACTTATCAAACTCTACAGTCTAGATTTCAATGAAGTTTTAAATACGCAATATTCGGAATTAGGGAGTTACAATCCAGCCCCATTCCCCAATGTACGCATTAATCGGATCAAATAGGTACAGAAATTATTTGCAATTCGAAGACTACTTTCCGAACACATTGACTAAATTGGCACGTTCCCTGATTATTATTGTTATTTGGAAACCGCGGCAAAACATTTGTTTATTTTTTATGAATAATTCTAATCGAAGACAATACAAATACACTGGGAATCCTTCTAGATTCAGACTCATACTGATTTTTTCATATTCAGGCAACACGCTTAATAAAAAATAAGTTACTTTGTAACAAAAACCACCAAATGTTTACAGTCTGGGAACGATTGGAAAATCGTCACTTATTCATATAACATACGAGACAGTCGTATAGGCATTGCTTTACAGCGCAATTTAGTAAATATCCGAAACATATGTTCTCAAAGGAATCTTATAACAAAGTTTCATATTTCCATCCACACAGTCGATCAATAAATTCTCCATCGCTCTATGGCTCTGTCTGTCAGCGACACTGACGGCGAGAGTACCCCTTTTTTCGCGCCCGAAAAACATTTTCCGAAGTAAGTCTCACTGTGATGGGCACTTGATAAATGATGACATTGATGGATACCGAAATGTTAAAGTTGAGCTGTCGTTAATGTTTTTCCATTGCTATGCTCAGACAGAAATGGCCGAAATCAATTAGTTAAATTTTGCGAAATGCGCATATTTTTGTTTGACAGAATAAGGGAGAGAAGATATATTTTCTTTCGTTTTTTTCGTTTCTGCAAAATAATCATTAATCATTCACATTCAATTGGGTCTCTCTCGGGAATTGAACGGTTTTAAACTTAGAATTTATCAAAAAAAACTTCTCACCATGCGGGTACAAAACGATGACACGTCCAGCATTTTTCGGCTTCCAAGCAAAACCTTTGCCACACAACCTCAAAAACAAGCACTCGAAAGCACCTCCACCTGATGCTCTGACTGCAAACCAAAATACGATCTCACACTGTTGCTAAGCGGGCACCACACCTCACGCGGCACGGGGAACTGAAATTCCGACTTTCTCCGAGACGAAGAAAAATCGTCCCCTGCTTCGTCGACCCACACGTGTGCCAGGCTCAGTTCAAATCCAGAACATCCAGAGCACTCAGCGACCTACAAAAATTGGGTGCGGATTTCCACAACCCACTTATAGAAATTCCTCACAAAATAAACGCATCATGTTCATCGGGGGGGGGGAACCTGGAAAATTGAATTTTCAACTTTAAGCCAGCCACAAACCGAGAAAGCTTTTTCGGTGAGTTCACGCACTTCGGAATGAATGTACACACGGCAACCGAAATATCGATACTGAAATGCTGCTCCTCAGTTAACACACGGTTCGGGCCAGTCGAACATATCTTTGTTTTTTTTTCGTTTTTCACACGCGACGGCCGCCGTTCCGCCGTTGATTCAGTCGCGATTCAGGTGAGGGCGAGAGAGAGAGAGAGCCCGTTCCGAAAACTATGTGCGTGGCATGCATGGCCGATAGCCGTCGGGGCCGACACCAACACCAGCATCGGAACGCGATCAGCTGAGAGAAAACAAAGCTGTCGAGGGGTCCAACAACAGCAAACAAAACTGTTTACGTCAATTTTACTTCAGCTTAACACTTTTGAAATTCATATCTCTCTAATTCATTTAAGTTACGATGACAGAGGGAAGGCAAAAAAACGAACGAAATTATCAAAATTACATCTTCTCGGAAAACGATGGACCCCCCTTCCCGCAACACGCTTACTTAATTAAAGTGGAGTGTCGCGAGTGGAACGATAGCAAACGAAAAGAAGAAAGAAACACAGAGAAGAGAGTGTGAAAAGGGAGAGACAGGCCGCTATTAAATGAAGCTTCGATATCGTATCGAGAAGCGCAGGTTGTTTTGTTCGGGAACAAGCGCCTTATGCGTAGCCAGAGCTAAGGAACATGTAGATGTGTATGTGTTAATTTTTGTGTGTATGGTGGAATAAGAAAATATCCAACTCCACTGCAAAACAGTTGCTGATTAGTACCGTCGCATGGAGGAATATTGAAATGCAAACAACGACTAATATTTTGTTCAAGAAATTGTTCATTTGAAATTACTAGCTGTTTCCATCTCTCTAGAAGCTCAGTAACTTCGCAGTAAGAATAAGTCTCTACAAACTCAAAATCATCTAACTACTTTCAGATTTTCTTTACTATAGTAAGCGGTTCTTTTTAGAACTATTAATATATTTATTTTAATTTATTTTTTTTGTGCTAATATTCAAACTACGATAATCCAAACAGAAAAAAGCCGTTCGATAATCGTGCGGCACCCGATTTCCAACCTCTGGAATAAGCTCCAATAACACCAATGGGAAAGTAACAGTATAATGTTTTTGACAGATGTCCAAGCTTTCACTATGACACATGAAAACGAACATTTTTGCACGATATGTTTCTCCCCCTTGGCACTATTATATATAAAAAAATTCGAAACACGTGTTTTTTCATCACATCATAATGATGATCATAATGGTTTAGAAAAAAATTGTGCCGTTTTTTTTGAAACTCAACATAGAGAAGCGCTGGTCAGCCATGCCATACCGCATCGAGGTGCAATGTCTGGGATATACGGTGGGGATGTAGGACTTCCCATTTGAGCGTTTCTAAGTATGTTTTTAACAGGTGTGCAACATGTGGGCGAGAATTATCATGTTGTAAAATTACGTCGTGTCTATCGGTGAATTGTGACCGTTTTTCTTGCAACACTCGGCTCACATGCATCAATTGTTGTCGGCAGACGTCCCTTGTGATCCTTTCACACGGTTGCAACAGCTCTTAATACGCTACAACCAGCTGGTCCTACGAAATACAGAGCGAACCCTTCAAGGCATGAATATCCCATACCTTGCCCGACGATTTGAATTATCTAAGTGGACCCACTTTCAGCGTCAGTAGCAATTGGATGAAAAAAATAATCTTTTTTTTTGTCGTTGGAGTAGTTGTACGCACGTTAATAAACGGTTTTCGACGTCTCTTGGCTTCCAATTTAACGGTACCCAATTTTCTATCTTTCAGATCATTCCCGTTGCTTTTAAACATTAGCAAATCACTGACTGAGTAAATCCGAATGATTTTGCTTGTTATTTTTCGTTTGCAACTGGTCTTAATCGAGCAAATAGATGATCTGGTGGAGAATTAGCAGCAGCGGCTAGAAATCAAAAACTATAGTTGACGTAACTAAGAAAACGATGAACTCAAGTCACACCATAAGGATCCGGTGATATTTTGGTCAGATCTTGCGAGTTACCACTAGATCCAGAATATAGACGTCGACTGTATAATGTATGTACAGTTCAGACAACAACAAAAACGACTGAGCAACAATCATACAAAACGCTAGCGTAGATGAAGAATTGATGGAATAAAATCGCCAAAGAAGGCAACTTTGTGCGCCACTGGGAATAAATATAAGAAATTGTAACATGATAAGCGAAAACCTTTGTTGTTCCATTACCATCACATGAAACCGAATCCAAAATTTTTACTTTTTATATATCATACACAGTGTGTATGAAGTATAAAAAAGGCGGGTCTATAGGATGTCCCAGAAGGTCTAGAGCCGTTGTTGTTTTTCGTTGACGTTGAAACAGCTGATTAGGGCCGATGAATTTCCCAAAAAAGCGCAAGGAGGTCGAGCATTAATTGACGTTTCACTGAGTTAGTTGGTAAAAATAGTATCGTAATGCGATTCGGCAGTATGGTGAGTCCTTCCCGGACAAGGAAAAATAGAAATAGAAGATAAATTTACTTGTTAATTGATAATTTGGCAAGGAATCTGCAGATGTGGAACGAAAGCAAAGAAAATTTTATCTTTCAACCGATCACATAACGATACCTAGAAGATTTGGCCTGACTCAGTTAGCTGCCAGTACAGTCGAAATGTCACCGAATGACGTATTAGCGGAATGATATCGATTTGATGGCGAACATATGAACCCGTCAAATTGTGCAGTTGTTCGTCCTATCTAAAAATTGTTAAGCGTAAATTGAATAAGTGTAGAAAAGCAATCGAAACACCGTCGAGTTGGAAAAATTGTGGAAAAAGATGACCAGTAATATTGACAGTTATGCAGAAAATGATGAGAGGTATTCGCCGTAAAATTCAACAATTCATCCTGATCGAAAATGAGTGAACCAAACGAACAAAAGCTACCGCCGACACGAAAGAATACAATTATTGTTGACTTCAAGCAGTGCAAAATTCGACCTTCGATACGAGAACTTGAAGGTTTGCTTAAGGAGCAAATGCATCTTGACATTAAACGTGTGCATTTACTTCAATGAAATAAGACCAATAATGTTGTTTATATCCAGTTTCATAAAGAGTTGGATGCAATTCAATTCGCTAAAGACAATAATAATGTGCACTATGTGGAGCACGAAAATATCAAGTACAACATTCTAGTATATGTGAAAGATAGTACTGTAGAAGTGCGTGTGCATGATCTTCCCTCAAGCGTCATCGATCCTTATATTCGCAAAACTATGTCCCAATACGGAGAAATTCTCTCTACCGAAAAAGAAAAGTGGAAGAACTTTTTCCTCGGTATTCTAAATGACGTATGTTTGTTACGCATGCGCTTGAAGAGGCCTATACCTTCATTTGTGACTTTCGGTCAGGATACAAGAGTCCCGTGCAAATCACTTGTTACCTATGACAATCAGATGGCCACATGTCAATATTGCAAAAAAGCTGCTCACTACGGTAAGCCATGTGATAAACTGGACAAGGAGACGACTACACCAAAGGACAACGGTGCACCAACAAAAAAAAACACCCACAAAAAAACCAGTACACCTGTGAGTCACCAACAACAATGAAACATCCCCTTCAACGAAACCATCCAACGTATCTCCTATAGAACAAAGTACACCAGCTGCAGTTAACAACTTACCATCCAACCAACCAGCAACAGCAAACAATGTACAACAAGACGCATCTACAGCAACTAGCAACGATACCACGGCAATGGATGACGAGACGAACCGCGAACAAACTGCCCCTCAATCCTCGCAGGAGGAAAATGGAAGCTCCTCTCCCCCTAGAAAAAGGGTGACAACGAGATCCAATACAAAAAGTTTATCTAAAACCTCAGCTCAATCGGCCACGTAAAGCTTTTACGCAAATAGGCCTGAATAAAATATCATTGAAATTAAAAAAAAAATCACAATCTAGTCCTGGTTTAGCAGAATTTGGCATCAGTGCCTTGCGCAAAAGACACAGTAGCTTGTTACAAAGTTAACGGAAACATGTCAAGGAAGCGGATTCCATTACAAGCGTCGGTGATCTGGAAGTAGATTCCGGTTATAAGGCTGCCGTCGCCAATTAATTGATCGAACGTTACTAAATCCGTTTTGTAATATTTGTGTTTGAAAAGAACTGTCAATATACGCACTGTTTATATTCCAATAGAACTTTTTCTATCAGACAACAACAAGCTTCAATTTCCAAGCATACACCGTTCATTAAGTTACATTATTTTCGGGTTTCGAGCTATTTTATTCGGTAATCATAACCCATGTTTCAAGGTCCGAACTGTGCGCCATTCCGGGCCGGATAAATTTTAATTAGTTTGCATTTCCATTTGCGATAACGCATTCAATCGTAGTACTCACAATGCGAATGCGGCGAGGGCGGCGGCTTACATCGTGTGTTATCAGTAGATTCAAATTATCATTTCTAGCACACGGCAACGCCATTTTCTCCGATGTCGAGATAAAATCAGATTTGATGTGCGAGGAAACAACATCACCGATATCAGCAGAAAGCCTGTGTCGCAACTGTCTGTCTCGATCAAAGCCGTAACCGATCGTTCCGAGAAACATGACACCCTTAAGCCTAATAATTCCTGGCTGACAGCATTCGTTCAAGCAGCAGTAATACTTACTTCAAATTATGTTTTTTTTTGTTGTACAGAGGACTGCTTGATCCGCGACCCCCGTTAACAACAAAAAACACGAACCGGTTTATATTATTTTTTTGTCTTTCGATTCCAATTCGAAAAGAAAAACATAAACACCACAAACGAAGCCCCGAAATTGAATGGAAAAAAAATTCGCGATGTGGTTTCGGTGCGAAACCTCGAAGAAAGGACAAGCTCCCTCGGCTAAAATATGACCGGTTGTTTTTAAATATGAGCTTCGAATGGATAAAGTCGTTTGTTTATGTATTTTGAGGACGTCATTCGTCTTACTGCCTCCTCCTCCTCTTCATTCGATTTGAGACAACGGGAATTGTTTGTCAACAATCGCGGCAGAATGCACAGTACGTAGTGAGTAGTGCTGTGCGATTTCCGATTCGATTTTCAACGCGTTGACATGTTGATTTTAGTCTGGTACAGAACTATATGTAAAGATCTCTTTACCTTTTTATATACAAACAAAAAAAAATCAGTACTAATTTGATAGCATTTTTCACGTAAATAATCTTAATAAAACCTTCTGGAACGAGAATCGTGACTGTGACAAACAAGGCCTGATCAAGGCTTAATGAGCCTCGATTTGTCACCAATCGCAAACCTTGTTTCATGGTCAAGAAGACTCTTTCAGGACGTGTTTATTACTAAGCCAACGATTAATGAGCCGTGCTGTGTGAAGTGCGCATAATCATTTTTCGTTTTCTGTTACGTTCGTCTTCGACTCATCAAATTGTACTGCTAGTGCAAACTGAGCAGTTTATCTTGAATTGTTAATCGGATGTGAGGTTGTCTTATTTTTTTCAATTGATTTGTTTGATACGACTCAACCTTTTAAAGCAAATCCTTAGTGTGCTGAAACGCCTGTTTTTATGCACCTGGTGATGTAATAATATCAATCATATAATTCTTCAGAAAACTTTGTATTGGCTCATCATTCTCTAATTCCAATTCAGAAATTCGGCATGAGCAATTAGACCCCCCATTGAAGTCTCAGTTTGTAAAAATCGGTCCCTTCAGCAGCTGTCCGGAAATTAAAATCAATTGTGAAATTTTACACCACTATTTTCGGTACTTTTTTAACTGGAGTCGTGAAGTCGATTCGTGTGGTCAACAACGGGAGCGGGTCATTTCGCCGAATAGGTCATCTCGCCGAAAGTCGTTTCGCCGAAAGGGTCATGTCTTGTGTATAACTGATGAGGCGTAGCCACATAACCGAAGTCAAGATGGCTCGGCGGCTCAAAGCCTTTTACATACAAACCTGTAACCGCCTCGTTTGCCCGGTTACTCAAAGTTAGGTTTCTTTGCTTTAGTTAGGTCCGAGCTTTAGTTAGGTAGCGAGAACGGACAGCAAATGAACCAAAACGATGTGGCGTAGCCGCATTCGATATTTTTTTCATTTTCACTTAATAAACGGATAATACCACATACATTTGCTTGGTAGATACACCTATGCAATTGCTTTGATGCTTAGTAGCTAATAGTCAACAAGTTTTCTTGGGAACTCCGTTCTGGGGTTCATGAATCAATCTTTATTCAAGTGTACAAGAATCAATCTTTATTCAAGAAGTACAATTGTAGGTCAACAAAACCGGCGTAACGCTATCATCTTTTATTGTCTTTATTTTGAATCAATTCTAATCACGATTTTAAACGATTTCAAGATTCGGCCAAATGACCCTTTCGGCGAAATAGCTTTCGGCGAAATGACCCTGATCCGTCAACAACTGATATAGCCTAAATAGTTTCGCACCCAATTCAGAACAATTCTCACGTTTTTTGCATCGTCGCTCAATTCGCTGATTCTGTAATTCTGGAACCGGAAGTCGAATCAATTTCAACAGCAGTCAATAGCGTTGTAGAGAACGGGCATAGCGTGATGAGTTAGTCGATGTCTTTCACGCAGCCCGCCTGGGTTCGAATCCCAATCCCGAACATATAATCAGAAAACTTTTCTGACCCGAAGAGTAGAATGAGCTTGAGGGTGAAACTAGAGATGGGCAATCTGTTCGCGAACGGTTCAAAATAACTAGTTCTTCTGGAAGAATGTGAAAAAAAAGTTGTTTGTTAAAGAACGATACACACTTCGAAAAAATCCTGTGATTTTACATTTTATTAGATGGACTTGCGTCACAGTTCACGCAAATTTACGTGGAAGAACATTCAATATTGTGTCTTAAATTCCATGACATGAAATTCTTGGAAATCAAAAAAAAATGAATATTGATTGCGATCGCCGCGCGACTTGATCCGACAATCATTGGATCACAAAGTAAATCTGTTAATCGACTGAGCCACAGAAGCACACATCCTTTTGGCTGGTAAAAGGTGCATTTAAATTCATACAGTCGCACCTGCTAGCAGAATGCAAGTTACAGTCGAATTCATGATGATCTAATATTAGGATATTACAACTGAAATTTCCAAAATTAGGTCTTAATGAATTACATCGTGCGAGGGATTAAGTCACCTGTAATATTCCAATTTCAAATTCCATTCAAAAGTTCGTTACCAGCGAAATATAATTATTTGGTCTTGTACGCTTTTCCCAGCAACATTCAAAATATCAAATCAAAAGATGGCTCTTTGGTGAATTTGTTTCTTATCAAAACATTTCTGTTCCGTTAACACCCAACGTTTCGAAGTTTATACCTTCATCTTCAGGGCAAACGACTACAAATATTTTTCGTCAAGTGTGGTGTATCATTCGAAATAGTTGGTTGATGTTACACCGTACTTGGCGAAAAATATTTGTGATTTTGCCCCGAAAATCAAGGTGTAACCTTCGAAACGTTAGCCCTTAATGAAAAATAAATGTTTCGACGAGAAACCAATTGACCAAAAAAACATCTTTTAATTTCAAACAACATCAACAACCGGAAGTCTGATTCGGATGATAAGTTTGTTCAAATTCGTTAGGCCATCTCAGAGAAAACTATGTGATATTATTTTAATGTTTAACACGTACCACCTTGAAATTTCAGAAACGGAAGTCGGATCCGGGTTAAATAAAAAAAATGGTGCTGTGCACACGGTCCAACCATCTTTGAGAGGGAACCAAGTGCCATTATATTGCTAACGAGATATAGCGATAACGTAGCATTTCATTAAATTTAATAACATCCTATCAACGTCGCAGCAATTAGAAATTATATTCAGTTACTTCTGCAAGAATACAGTATCTTTTATGAGACGAAATATATTTGAGCTGTTGACGAATAATAGTTTTAGACACATCAGAAACATCATTCAAATAGTGCAAAAATATATATGGTGCAAAATGACTGCCTTGAGGAACACTGAGAAAGTCAAGGTAGCACACATACCAACTTTTTTAACGATTTGTCCGATAAAACTGAATCCAATCCAAAAATGCTTCATTGAATACAAGCCTTGCTAATTTAGTAACACCTATTAGATGAGAAACTCGGGTATACATCGTCTACCTTTAGCCTGAATAACAACCGATTGAATATCGAACACAAAATAATCGTATAGCGCATTAAAAAACTATGTTGAGTACCGCTTTCGAGTGGATATCTTCAAATAAGTTTATTAAGGCAGCCGGCTACCGAGCAAACAAACAATCTTTGGATTTTCTTGTATTAGTTTAGTGTGTGGCCTAACTATAGATCTACTATCGGTTACCGGGAGTGAGATGATCAACGATGTGTATTTTCCTCTTATTAATTCAACATACCTTAATATTACTTATATTAACATAAATATCACTAAATGATTCCACCAAAAAAACTATTGCTAACTTGAATAAAAATTAGGAAGTTTCTTTGGGTATAAGCAAACATAAACTTTAGAATTTGTCAAAATAAGAAAAATTTTACCCTTTTATGTAGCTTGGATTTTAAAATACGCTTCGCTCTCTAGTTCTAGAACCGGGGCCCGAATAAGAATAAAAAGCAATCTATTCTGCTAAACAACCTTTCATTTGAGTCAATGTTTGTGAAAATCGGTTGAGCCATCTCTGAGAAAAATAAATGAGTTCCGTTTTGAAGCCACCACTACTTCCGGAACCAGGAACTGGAATCCGATATAACTGAAGTTGGTTCGTTTAGCAAGCAACTAACACAGCTCACAAACTGAAACAGGTTTGAGTCATATTTAGAACAGTTTTTCCCATGTTTGCATCGTCGCTTTAAATGACGGTTTTTACAAACTGACTTTCATTTTCGAAATAACAGCGAATAAGTTTCCATACAAGAATATCCTAAAACGAACGAAATCCTTTGAAGTAGTCATGTCCTTCTTCGTTTGTGCAGGTATTGTAAGTTGATAGGCAAAATATTTGATTTTGAGAATGTGAGTAACATGAAAAATGCATTATTACCCCTAGGAGGAGTAAAATAAGTTTAAGCTAATCATATTAATAGCAAATTTTTATTTATAGAAGTAACAGGAGCACACGATTTTGTATGTTTCTAACATACAGCAGTGGCAGCGTTGATGCTATCATTAGATTTTTATTTTTGTCATTATTATCATAATAGTAACTAACAATCACAGCATGCTTAATATTATTTGCTGTTTTTATTGTCGACTACCTGCTGAGAAAATTTATTATTCTTTCGTTCACACTTCCAGTAAAGTTCAACTAAAATCAAGCACCGGTAACAAATGTTCGTACCACCATAGTAGTTTTGGTTTCTTTAACACGCTTGAAAACGCATACTCATGCGTGCTCGGTGCCGCTAGACTCGGTTGTGTATTCAAATCCGAGCTTCGGTGTTGGATTTCGTTTTCTTTGCTGTATGTACGACATCGAACACCTCCCACTGTGTGATTCGTTCGAAAAGGCGGTGGCGTTTTTTCTTCTTTCGCACTGATGCGTACCGGTTTTGCATCGTCACTTTATATGACGGTTTGATACTCATCGTTCTGTAATTACGGAACCGGAAGACGGATCCGGGAAAAATTAAACAGTAGCTTTTGAGACAATGAGAGCTTTGTTTCTAATCGAGACTTGTGAAAATCGGTTCAACCATCGCTGAGCTATCGAGTTAAGTTTATCTTTTGGAATTTGTTTTTAACACTTTCGGTGTTTCCGGAACAGGAAACCAGATAACAGTAGTGCAGAATTAGGACTATAAATCTAAATTATGCATACTAGAAGCATTTATTTGTCAGTTTTATGGGTTTTGCACCTGTTTTTGTCATCGCTTGTGAAAAATTCTCAGGAAATTGAAAATTTTCCACTTATCGCGCTCTAGTTTCAGGACAGGAAGTCGGATCTGGATCAAATAATCTAGAAATTTTCAAAGATCTTTAAGACCTTCCATTCGAATCTTAGTTTATGAAAATCAGTTGAACCGGTAGTCGGAACCAAATCAAATTCAATAGCACGCTATGATCCTGTAATACATTTCATTTAAATCTAAGTTTATGGAAATCCGTTCTGCCAGCTCTGAGAAAAGTGAATGAATATTTTTGTTACATATACACGCACACACACACATTTGCTCAGATCATCGAACTGAGTCATTTGGTATATGACACTCGGCCCTCTGGGCCTTGGTTGAAAACTCGGTTTTACAGTGGTTTCATAGTTTTTTCTATTTTTAGAAGGGCAGTACAGTGAATTATATGATTATATATGCTTTGATTAATGATAACAAAAACATTAATAAATATACAAAGCATGTTGCACTCGAAATAGGAGCGCAGGTTATCACTACATAAATTCAAACGCTGCGCCTACTTCAAAACACGCAAAATGCTGCGCTCCTGTTACTTCTATAAATCAAATTCACGCTGAATAAAATTTCATTAGGTTTAATTCGAATGGTGCAGTGCAATCGATATAGTTGTTCATATTGAATTGTTAGGGGAAATTGATATCTCTTCTGGTTTATTTTCAATCGCTCGTGAGGTATTTAATCCATATTGAAAAATTCCTTTACTAGTGAAGTTTACAAAATTAGTCAAATTTTCGAAAACAACAAATATTAATAAAATTTCTAATTAAATCCTACACTGAAAAAATAGATTTAAGAAATTTAAGAACGGTTTGCAAGAAAAAAACACAATTTTTTATTTGGGTAAAATTTTGCCCCAAGATAGATAGTTATGTTCCATATCAACCGTCCCAAAATTTCAAGAAGCGTATTTTTAAGGGACATTTTTTTTAAATTAAAACATTTACTTATCTGATTCTGATAGCATTTTTTTGCAAATAGCGTTTGAGTGTTCTGTGAAGCCTCCCCGCAAATTGAGTTTCATCGAATTCTTGCACGATTATACGATTTTCAGTTCAGTTTAGTTTTCGACAAAAAGACACGAAAAAATGCGTTTTGACAAGAAAATTTTTTTCCCTAAAAATGTTTATTTTGAAATGTATGAATGATTTTTCCCCCGATTGAGCTCGAAACAGAAGGGCAGGTTATCGCTACGCCAATTCAAACGCTGCGCTTACTGTGTGTTCAAAACATGTAAAATGCTGCGCTCCTGTTACTTCTATAAATCAAATACATGCTAAATAGTATTTCATTGGGTTTTACTTTAAATAGTGCAGTGTAATCAACATTGTTCATATTGAATTATTAGGGGAATGGAGCAAAGTGGGGTTTTCTTGATATCTCTTCTGGTTCATTTTCAATCGCTCGTGAGGTATTTCAATCCATATTGAAAAAATAGTTTTGTAGCATTTCATAGTGCCCTCTTTTGCACTTCAATAACGTATTATGTTTCTCGTTCCCGAGCATGATTGTGTTTGCTACGAGTCGGAAAGGAAAATATTGCCTCGGGGCAAAGCGAGGTACTGCACAGAGCTCAAACTCTGATAAATCATACTGATACAATTTCGAATCGAATGAAATAAAAGATTTTCTAGTCATCAGTTGTTGACGGAATATTGATTTTTCAAATATAGTGAGACAAAAAATTTCTGTACTAGTGAAGTTTACAAAATCAGTCAAAGTTTAAAGGTAAAAAATACACTGAAAAAAGCACCATTTTTTATATTAATGAAACTTTGCCCCAAGACAGACAGTTATGTTCCATACTAACCGTCCCAATATTTCTAGAAGCCTATCTTTAAGGCACGATTTTTTTTAATTAAAACATTTTCTTATCGAATTCTGATAGCTTTTTTTGCAAATATCGATAGAGTATTCTGTGAAGTCTCCCCGCCAAATTGAGTTTCATTGAATTATAATTTTCAGTTCAGTTTAGTTTTCGACAAAAAGACTGTGAAAAAAATTCTTTTTGACAAGAACTTTTGTTCCCCTAAAAATGTCCATATTGAATCGTTTGAACGGTTGGTAGGGAACATAATTATCTATATTGGGACAAAATTCCATCAAAATAAGAAATGGTGTTTTTTTCTGTAAATCGATTTATTTCAGTGTAAAATTCAATTCAAGGATTTTTCTCAGTTAAACTGCTCCACCCCAAACATATGATGAATCAATACTGTACCGGCTTGTGGAGAGAACGGTGACTTTTATTGAGAGTACAAATTAATACGGTTCGTTTTTTCGATGTAAAAAATGGATTTATTTAAAAATACAAAGAATTTACAAATTAATCAAAGTATTGCTAGTTACTACTTTATCCCACCTCTCAGGTAATTTTCGAATTCCATCTAGAAAAAATATCTCGTCTTTTGCGGTGATCTTAGTAGGATGCCAATTTACGATTTCTGCGAAAAAAGTAAACCAATGATCAGTCAGATCGTTCTACAAACGTCGGAACAACCAGTAATCAGAAAGAGCAATGTCAGGAGAATACGGTGGGTGCGACAGCAAAGTCCCACCTGAGCATTTCCAAATATTTTTACACGACTTTTGCGACTTTATCATGTATTTGCTGTTCTTCTCGTAATGCACGCCTCAAACGCATCGACTACTGCTTGTTGAGACACATCCAATGATACTGATATTCGCATATGATGCGCTTCAACTGCACTTTTATTACAATTAAAACAAAAAACTAAAACTTCCCGCAAATGCTGCTTAGTTAACACAAAATTGCTCATAATTAACACAGTGAAAAACAAGGTTTGGAAAAAAAAAACTTGAAGCAATATGAACTGAATATTAATGATAGATATCTCACCTCTTGAAACTATCGACATCAGCTTTTACTTTTCCATATTCATAACAAGCAGAGCCATCTTTTAAAAAAGGACCGAATAAATTTGTACTCCCAATATATTCAACCAGTAGAATTGCATTAGTTCGTGTGAAGCGAAGAATCCTAGAGCGAAGTTGATTGAGGTGAGTTGGAAACCAATTTACGATTTCTGCAAAGAAGTAAACCGTCAGATCGTGGTGCATCCGTCGGAACAATTAGTAATTAGATAGAGCAATGTCAGGAGAATACGACGGGCTATCCATACAAGTCAATCTTGTATCACCAACACCCCGACAGAAGTGATTCCAATCGTACTTACCAGGCATACTACCGAAGTAACCATATCCCAGGAATAACTCGACATTTTTACATAAAATTTACACTCTAATAAAGAATAATAACCAATAGTTTTTCTTCACTCAACGTGTGAAAAAAAGAAATGAAAATCTGCGTTTACTCCTGCTCCCCTTAAAGAATCACGAAATCAAGATAGAATCTGGCTTACCGTATAACCGTATAACACTTATCGGACGATGACTGCTGATAAGAAACACACTAAACTATTAATCAATTAGCAATGATTGGTTGAGCTCTCCGATTTCAACCTGTCTATTACGGCAATTATTACCAGCTTCATATAATGAACGTCTGTGCAATTTATATGTCATGATACTATCGAAAAACCGACAAGCTCGTCCCGTTCCCCGTTGCAAACCCCCCACACACACACTCTTTCTCACTTCCTGCCGCAAATGCTGGAATGCTCGATGGGCGGTAGTCCTCTTATCGATGGCGACGATAAGCCCTGTAGGTTGGAATATAGTACAGCAATAATTGCTGTAGTCTTTCAAGTGAAATCAACAACAACACACACACAATCCCCGATTACCGTTCGTTTCGTTGCCAAATCATTATTGTTGTTGTACGGTCTATTCAGCGACGTACCAAGCCGTTTTTGAGAGGGGCTGTTAAACCAGAAGCGGGAAATGTTAAACCAGAACACAAAAAAAGGATCAACGACGATGATTCATTGTGATACAATCCTTTCGAATGGGTATCATTTTCAAACAATGTGTCTGTGTGACTGTGCGACTGTGTATGTTTATCCTTAGTGATCAATTAGCTTACTTCGGTGGGGGCGTCTCTTTGTGCGTTCAACCTTGTGCAGTAAAAGCCTTCGATGGAAATCGGACTAGGATTCGTCTCTAAAACAAATATTTACTATCACAAAACAATATATTTTCACTAGAAGTTGCCGCTCGACTCAACTGTCGTCCACAAACACACACGCACACAGAAATTGGCGATGTTTTATTTGTTCGACTTCGACCTACATCATTTAATTTGGCCTAGCTCTAATTTTATCACCGTTTGTTAGGCCGCAGAAGCAATCCTCAATCCACAGCTACTAAATTGCATTTAGCGACTCTATCATCACCATTGTTTATTATAGCAAAAGCATCGTCGTCGTCGTCGAGTGGCTATTTTTCGCTCATCGCTAAAATGCATCACAATATTCCAGAAAATTTCATTTAAAACGTTCGACCACACCACGGATGCTAATTGAATTTGCCATGGCCACTAATAAAATCAAGACGGAAGTTGGTTCTTGACTCTTCAGTTTTGTCTTTGCCGGACGGACGGACACTTTGAAACAACACACACCGAACCGCACTGAGACTCTGCGTAGTTGCTTGGCAAAGAAGGGGGGCCTAGAAAGGAACGCTTTTCGCTAACTGAGGCGACGATGACAACGAAACAAACTGTGTTTATGGTTTGGTTGGCACCCAGAAAAATTCGAACAGAAAGATTGTAATTGTTGGGACTTGGACATCCAATGAAAAACAAAAATCTAATCTGACACAACCATGCGTATTCAACCGCAGAACGGAACCATTAAAAAAAAATATTCCTTTTTCTAACCAATTGATTTTCAATCAATTTCTACCATGCACGGGAAGCTTTCCTTTCGCAGGATCCAAAGAATAGATCATGCGTGACTATTTTATATGGTGTATATTCGTGACGTAAAACGAGAGAAGGCCATCAAACGCGATGGCTATTGTTATATACTGTTTTTTGAACGACGACGACGATGATTCGAACGCGGTGCGTAAGCTCGCGGGAAATATTCTCGAACAGCTCCTTCTACTCTGTACACCACCAACAGCAGGCAGCAGCCCCTCAGAAGAGACCTTGACAGCTTGACGGCTGCCGTGCCGCGTCGTCGTCGTCGTCGTGTTGGGCAAAAATAGTTTTGGCGCAGCAGTCCGATTTGGCGAACTTTGCCAATGCCAGCACCGATGGCGTCGCTATGAATGGACTGCGGAGAGAGATCATCGGACAGGAAACATCGGTCGATACGGACACGGACACCGGGGGGTTGTTTGGTTTCGTTTGTTCGTCGACGGGTTGCTCCGAATCGAGCACGGCGGAAAGCACATCGCATTCGCACGTCAATTGCTAGTCACTTTTCGTTATATTTTGCACGGTATAAATGTCGGATCCAGTGCCAAAATAAACATAATTAAACTTGAAAATGGAGCATGAATAAACAATAAACTTATAAAATTTGTACGATACTCGTTGAACACTAGTGAGGCAGAATCACGATTCCGATTCCGAGCCAACAATATTACCGTACACATTCAGAAGAGAAAGCTAGCTTGTATTTACTGAACTTCAATTCAACCGAATTAAAAATTAATCAGCATTTGCTGTATCACAACGGATTTTTCTGTGGCCTAAATTGACTTCTGTCAACATTCATTTTGATTTCCTTAGAACAGAATTTCAAACAACGAATATATTCTCGAAACGGACTTGACAAATACAATTTAGAATGCAATGCATCCAAAATGACGGCTTCTAGGGTTGTTACGAAAATCACCTTAACAAGCTGTACCGAATCGCACGGAACTATTCAAAACGAATACTACTCCGGCTATTGCTCCTTACCATAGAATATCCTTCAATTTGAGCTTATCATATACATGTATATCGTCCCGGGTTGGCGGTTAAATGCATAGGGCGCTGGTCTTTCAAACCAGTTGTCGTATGTTCGAGCCCCGACCTGGAAGGATTCGTAGTGTCAGTAGGATCGTAGCACTAGCCATGCACTGGTTCTGTACACTCTGAATCGCCTGCGAAGTCTATTGAAACAGAAGGTCAAATTCCACTACAGGCATGTAATACCAAGGCTTTGCTTTATATACAGATTCAACCATGCATGGGGAACCAAAAACCCGGATACGTAGTTGCGTCAATGCGGGACAGTTACATATCAGATGCTAGGAAGTACGCAATCGCACTTACACTATTCACAAATCACGATGATAGTTGAGTTTGCAATATCCCTTCAGAGCTCTGACCATAATCTTGAAATTACGATATTTAATAATTTAATTTACGATTTATTAATTTTTAGTTGATTTGACGTAAAGCCGCCTCACGAGTCCCATACCCAAACATCTTCTCTGTTTATCAGAAAACAAACACCAGTCTTCTCGCTCTATACCTAGGATTTAGACCATGTTTGACGTACGCTTCACCATACCCAGTCGTGTGTTAGAGCTGTGTCTACCACAAGGCTTAGGGTGGCGAAATGAAAAGGAATGTATCGAAAATAAGCTATCCACAAATTTTTCATTCAAATTAAAAAACGATATTTTATTCAAACTAAAAATTGATCCTTCATTGTACGACGTTGAACTTTAGCATAATGCAAACCGGATGAAATTTAATGCCGTTTTTCATTGAAAAACACTGGTGGCGTGGATTGCTCTGATTTTGCACTTTCGAGCAGAAATGCTATATTTTAACGGTGTTTCATTGCCATTTCTGCTCGAAAGTGCAAAACCAGAGCAATCCACGCCACCAGTGTTTCTCAATAAAAAACGCCATAAGTTATTTCTTCAAGAATTTTCGAACTTTAGATCGAACACTCTTCATCAAGCTCCGGACAAGTGTTGCATCGCATTTTTTGGACGCTTGAGCCCCAATTTGTTTGAACTTCTGCATGTTCCCAGCTGCCTTACCAGTCTTCTTGAAGACCCTCTTCACGATTGCCCAGTAACGTTCGATAGGTCGAAGCTGAGGGCAATTTGGTGGATTGATATTTTTTTCAACGAAATTTATACCATTTTCCGCAAGCCAATTGAGAGTGGTTTTGGCATAGTGAGCCGACGCTAAATCCTGCCAAAACAGTGGAGGTGTACTGTGCTTCTTATATAAAGGTAGCAATCTCTCCTGGAGACACTCAGATCGATAGATTTCTGCATTCATAGTTCCGGTAGTGTAAAAAATGGTTGACTTTAAACCACAGGAACATATTGCTTGCCATACCAGTACCTTTCGACCGAATTTCTTCACTTGAATCGACCTGTCCGCATCGTTCACATCCTTCTCAACGACGACAGTAAAGTAAAGGAAAGGTTTTTGAGTTTTCCTTTACATAAGTCTCATCGTCCATCAAAACGCATGCATCCGGACACTGCTTAAGATGCGAATACAATTTCCGGGCCCTTGTTGCTGCTCGCTTCTTCTGTTCTACACTTTTTTTTCGAGATTTTCTGCTTCTTGTAGGTCTTCATGTGATTTCACCTTTTGATACGCTGGATCATTCCGACACTCGTTCCTGCTTTTTTTTTTGCCAAATCACGTATTGACATTGATTTGTTCTTCATGATTAGAGATACCACTTTTTGGTCCAGTTTCGGGTTGGAAGAACCGGGTTTTCTGCCTCTTTCTGGTAGCTCATCCAAAGAATAGTGTTCCCCAAACTTATTAATGATGGTTTTAACACTGGCATGATGAATTCCAAACCGCTTCGCCAATTTTCGCATAGTAATACCCTTCTCACTTAGCCATGTGTCCAGAACCTTAATTTCCACTTTCTTTTCAATACGCGACATTTTGAAAACGCAAAATTTCAACCGCACAAACAAGTAAACAAACGAAAGCTGACAGCCAAACGCACAGCATGCTGTGATTTGAGCATAAAAAACCATCACAAATACATACGTACAATGCAAATGTATGTGGATAGCTTATTTTCGATACACTTCTTAGCGCGTATGCACGGAATGAATAAGAACACAGGTTCGAGTCCTATCCCTGAGCGTTTATTTTTCCAAAAAATCACCTTTTCTGTAAGTTTTTCATTCATATTTCCACTCAGTAATTGCAAAAACTGACATTTTCAGATTTATATCTGGTAAAAATACTGTTATCTGAGCACAAGTTTACAAGCTACGCCAGTAGCTGGCATGTTTGGATGCTACCCAAAAACGAATCCTGCTCTTTATCCAACTAGTTAATAGTGATAAAGCAGGATCTTTCATTCGTGGTACCAGCTCTAGCCAACTCGTCCATGATAGTTGATGTCTAACAATTTCCAGCATCCAAATTTTCAAACGGCGGGTGAAATCCCAACTTCATCATCCATCTTATGAGATCACGTCTCGTAGGATGAAGATGCAATAGTTACATTTCTCAAGCAAACTTACTCTGCTACACTTCTTTTATAGTTCGATCTCTACAAGCACGCCTACAGGTTGATGCAATCTACAGCCTCTGACAAAATAATCCACCAAATTGCAGTAGCAAGTCAAAAGACTTGGTTTCAGTGGATCGTTGCTAAATTGACTCGAGTCGTATCTAATTGGTCGCGAAATGTCAGTGAAAATCGGAGACTTAAAATTACACTGCCTTTCGCTGTCAACTCTGGAGTCCCTCAAGACAGTCACTTAGGACCATTCCTATGTTTACTCTACCTCAATGATCTCAACTTCATATTGAAATGCCACAAACTATCCTCCGCAGACGACTTCAAGCTATTTTATTTAGTTAAATGTCAAGAAGACACTGTTCAACGCTATTTGTCGGTTACGTCACTTCTACGATAAAAGTTTTTGTGACCTAGCCTTATACCTTATGATCAAAAACCGGAATTTTCATATTAAAATTCCCGCGCTTGTCCAATCGGTAAACTTTTATTCTCGCATATCGTACGATTAGTTTTTGTTTGGCGTCTATACAAAGAAGTTAAAAAAATTTCGTGCGGCGATTTTTATAATGGATGAAAATTTAGAACAACGTGCGTGCATCAAATTCCGAAACGTTGAAAATGTTAGAAAAGGCCTTTGGTGAATCGTGTCTAGGAAAAACACAGGCATACGAGTTGTATAAACGCTTTAAAGGTGGTCGTACAAGCTTGGATCATGATGAGATCCCTGGCCGCCCAACAACATCTGTTACTGAAGAAAACATTGAATCGGCGAAGCAAATCGTGTTGCAAAATCGTTCTGTACCGATTAGAGAGATTTCTGTGTTGTCGGGCATCTCTTATGGATCAGCCAAACACATTTTAACTGATGTTTTGGGTTTGAAACGCGTCGCTTCTCGGCTGGTGCCAAAAAAGCTGAATTTCATTCAATGCGCCAGCTCACACAGCGTTGGTTGCGTCGCAGTTTTTGGCCAAAAACTCAACCAATATCATCAACCAAGCACCGTACTCTCCAGATATGGCCCCGTGTGACTTTTTCCTCTTCCCCAGATTGCCATTGCGGAGAACGCGTTTTGAGACCATAGAGACCATAAAAGAGAATTCGCTGCGTGAACTAAAGGCCATACCTTCGGCGGCCTATAAAACTTGTATGGAAAATTGGATCAAGCGTTGGCATGCATGTATTGTCGCAGGAGAAGAGTACTTTGAAGGCGATAATAAAGAAATTTATTAAAAATTGAAATTTTGCGTTTTTTTTAATAAAATTCCGGTTCTTTTTTATCATAAGGTACTTCAGAGTTGCGATGTCTTCAAGACAAATGATCAGTGTCAAAGAAGCTTTCTTTAGATACAGACAGTATTAGGGTGGTTCTTATCATTAGGGTGGTCCGATAGTTATTTTCCGAACGTGTTGAGATAGATTGGTGTCTTTGGACATTTTGTAGAGCAAATTAAAACAACATTTTTTCGTGAATGATGCATTCAGATAGCGCTTTTGAATTGAAACATTTTTTCATTTTGAAAATGTTATATTTGAAGTTGAGGCAAACGAAAAAAGAATTGTTTTTCTAGAATTTTATAGAGAATGCATTCAAGAATGTTCATTAAAAAAAATGGCGGAGGAGATATTAAAAAAAAAATTGTGTTCAAACATTAATTGAAAATCGCAACCAATTTTTGTCAAATAGATGTATACCGAGGTCGATTTTTTTTTGCGCGGTACGTAAGCCTGAGAATCTGTCGCAGTGTCGTCGTTTCGGTGAATGAACCTTAGAAAAACTGGACGAAGATCCGAATTTTTGATTGAACGGATAAGTCAATAAGCAAAATTGCCGTAGGTGATGCGCTTAGCAACCTGAAGCAATACAATATCTTCCAATGCATTCCGAAAAAGGCACTGTTCGGTGCGATTTCTGGTCCGGGGGAAATAATTAACCCATACTTCTTCGAAGATAACACTGAGAACAACGCTGTCGTCAATGGTGTTCGTTATCGAAAGATGATTTCCGATTTTTTATTTATTAAACATAACCGATCTGAATTTTGTTGACATGTGGTCTCAACAGTACGGTGCCACATGCCACACAGCACGCGAATCGATGAACTTATTGCAAAATGCATTTTTATCAAATTCAATTCATCTCTCGTTTCGGATCAGTGAATTGGACGTCTAGATCGAGCGATTTGACCCAATTGGACTATTTTTTTGGGGGTAAGTCAAATCTCTTGCTTATGTTGATGAACTAGCATCGACTTAAGCACCAGCCGATATGCTTGAAAAAGTTACTCCAAATTGGACTTCTCGTATGGATCACCTAAAACGTAGTCGTAGTCAACATTTACATGAAATTATCTTCAAAAAGTTAATGGCTAGGTTTGACTTTATTGTTTTCAATAAAGGTTATATACTTTTTGATAATGTTTCTGTGTGTTTTTGAACAAGGAACCAAACGTTTTAACAATCACCCTTTCTATACCCGATGTGCCAGTTAATAATTCGTGATTTTTTCAAGAGAAACAGGATTTAGTTCACCGTTGAAACTATTGCATCACTTTGTGCTGTCACGTTCCAAAAAATCATTGCTGTTTTGTCAATTGCAAGTTAGTGTCATAAACATTTAGCGAAGTAAACATGTCGAAATTCCTGTCAAGTAAAAAGCATTTGCAGAGATTTCATTCATTTGCTTTGAAAAAAAAAATTTGATGATGTCGAAATGCAAGATTTATTGAACGACCCAAACTCAAAAACAAACGGCGACGAGGTTGAACGTTACTCGTCATGGCAATTTCTGAAAAAGATTCAGAAGGTTCAGAAATTGTGCTTTCACAGTTTACAACTAAGAATCTGTACCGGATCGTGACAGGAAGTGCGAAATGGATTTTGAGAATTCTAAGCGCAGAAAATCATGATTTTGCCGGAAATCAAAATTTTCTTAGAACATCAACCGCAAACCCTAATCGCCTCGGAAAGAAAACGATGCTGTGCATTTGGTAGGTTCAAAAAGGTGTCTTGTTCTACGAGCTTCTCAAACCAGGAGAAACTGTTAATACATATCCGACAGCTAATGATAAAATTTAATCAAACATTGTTCGAAAAACGACCAGAATGTCGCAGAAGACATGGGAAAGTAGTTTTGCAGTACGACAACTCTCCCGTACACACCGCAAAAGCAATCAAAAACATCATTTCTGAACATAGATGGGACCTTTTGCCCCATCTGCCATACTACCCCGATTTGACCCCCTCCGACTATGATTTGTTTCAATCAACTTGTTAATCAACTGTGGCAGTGATGACAAGCTGGATGAGCTTGATCAGAATCTCTCAACAGCCAACAAACTAAACGGTCATTTTCAGGGCATTCAAAACTCTTAAAGAACAATATTTGTAGCTATATTTCGTATAGAATATACGTATAGCCCTTAAAATGTTCGAAACATATTGGGATTAATTCAAAATTATGGAAATTGAGCGTAATAATTGTACATCAGCTTCACTAGTCTCAGGACAAGCGGATGCGAAATATTCACTAAGAAAAAGTATAATTTCTTCTTTCATTTTGGGTGTCGTATACTATGAACTAGGTCTAAGTAATTTCTCCCGGAAATTTTTAGAACTGATTTTAGAAGTAAATTTCTATTTGACCGACCCTGTGCATTGAACGACGGTTATACTGAACGCTCAACGGCTTCCCTGTCGCTCTGCTGGTGACATCTACTGGCTAATTGAATTATCCAGTTGATGGAGCGTTGGTTATGAAACACATTTTCGGGGCTGGAAGATGATGGATGCGATTGGAGTTGGAGGAGGGCCAAGAAGTATATTGCGATCCTGAATTGAGTTGACAAGGCGTGTGTACGCGGCGTGACATGATGTAGAGTTTAATAATAATTTGATGAGTTAACGATTTGGGAAACGTTGGTGACAGCGTTTCCTTCCGAAGCAATCGTAGTGTTGAACGCATGAGTTGGTTCAATGATTTAATCGGTAGCAATATTTAAACAGCAAGTCATTAGAATAAATTACGCAGAACATTCCTGTGCTAAAAATGTGCAAAACAATGCATAAAATTCTGCTGCATTTACATCTGGTTTTGCACATATTAAGTGAAATTCATTCGCTTTGATCTAAGGATACTTCCCATCCGGTTCCATCGCCACAAACAGGGAAACTCTCTGCGAAGATGAATATTCATGACAGTAAAAACTTGATGGCGGTTCCGGTTGCTTTTATTTCATCACCGGGCTGTTAATCCCTCTTCTACAGCCGGAAATATAAGTTGCATTTTGGTATATTTTGTTTTGAATTCGCGTCCATTTCATCGATAGAAAATTCGGTACTGTTCGAAGTAAAATCATAATAGCCAACAGAGCGTGCAATCGATTGGCCCAGTTTAACGGCGACTGTTGTAAATTTTCCGGCATTCCCGGTCGCACTTCTGGCGTGGAACGTGCTACTGTTTGTGCTTGATTGCATTAGCGAGTCGTTCGTCCCTCGTCGTTACTATAATCCTATAATTTTAGTAGTAATTGATATAATATGTACACTGAATTTTAACTTTTTTTTTACAATTACAATAGTAGCAATAGAATATCGATCGTTAAAACACTTCTAAACAGTTTTGGAAGAGCTTCACTGAGGTAAAATTCAGATCTGTAAGTATGTTCCAATTCGTGGTACTGCTCTGTCAGTGAGCTACCCTGGAAATGCAATGATACAACTAAGGGGAACGGGTATAGCGTGATGGGTAAGTCGATGCCTTTCACGCAGCCCACCTGGGTTCGATTTCCAACCCCGCACATAGGATCAGAAAGTTTTTCTGGCCCGAAGAGGTGAATGACCTTAAGAATGAAGCCTCTATAATCAAAACAAAAAAAATGTATCTAAATTGCTCTCGAGTTTCGGAGAGAGTTACTACTCATTTCTTCTGTTAAACATGTCTTTGGAAGGTGTGAGAATTTACATGAGGGATATGATCTACAGTTTCTCGAAACTGCAACCAACGTTGATATTGTGACACGTAACTTTTAGATGAACATTGGGAAACATACATCCGACTGAATGTTGAAGCTTGGCCTGGTTATAAATGTGTGTCATAGTATATAATAGATAAAGAAGAAATTGTGACGTTGGGCTCCCAGATGACCATCGACAATGATATTTCGAGAATTCGCCCTAGGAAGAGTCTCACCTGGGTAAACACATTTTGGTGTGTAGCCTTTCCGAAGAAGGAAGTGGTGCTTTAAATTGCACGCTTTTTAAAGATCAACTAGGGTCGGTTACATACTTGGATCTATAATAAAAGTATCAAACTTCTAATAAAACAGTCTCATCTTATTTTGGAAATTTGTTGGCTAACCTGAATGGCAATTTTAAGCTTCAACATACGCAATATGCATTTTTGGCACTCCTGCTTGCACATCTTGTTTGTCATGAAAACGTGTTTTTTATCCGCAGCTGCAAATATCTCGCAAGATCAGATTATTTCTTGCGAATTTAACAGTTAAAAAGTATTTGAATTTGCAAGGGACATCATCTGGGCCAATGCTCTTTCGGAACCAGGAAAGATAATCTGGTATGCTCAAAATCAACCTATTGGGTCATAAACTAACCATACCTGCCTAATTGAAGAACTATTTGAATGTATTTAGGCTGTTTTTTCCGTGTCATGTATAAAAACACGTTCCTGAAAATGAAATTTTCATACTTCAACCTGTAATTTCGGAACCGGAAGTCGTAAGGATTATATGGAATAGTAGACCATTCATTTGAACCTATGTTAGTGAAAAATTGAATAAGCGGTCTCCGAGAAAATCGAGTACACTTTTTTAGTTCATTTTGCACGTTTTTGACCATAACTTCGGAACCAGGAGTCGGATCCGGATCAAATTCAATAGCAGGCTATTTGAATCTGAGTTGAAGAAAATCGGGTAAGCTGTTTCTGAGATAATTGAGTGCTTTTTTTTTACTTTTTATTTTGCACATTTTATCCCGTTACTCCCGAACTGGTAGTCCGATCCGGGTAAAATTAAATAGCAACATATGGGACCAAAGACCTTTCATTTGAATTTAAGTTTGTGAAAATCGGTCCAACACACACACACACAAACACACACACAGAGAGAGAGAGAGATTTTGCGTACTCGACGAACTAAGCTACAGCTAATGATTCTAAGCTATTTTTGTGTTTAGGATATTGTCTTAAGATCGTCAGTATAATAGGTTAACAACGAAACAACGCTCTCGTTCGACACGTCAGTTAAGATGTTGCAATTCGAATCTAAACCAAAGTGTTCTTTTGTTTGAAATTGGTCCAGTAGGTGCTCAAAAGTTGAAAACAAAGACGTAGTCCTACGTCAAAACATTGAAATAAATTTATCTAAATGGCATATACGGACTCGGTCTTTTGCCTTTCAGAAAATTTATTTACTATTTTAATGTATTTTAACATAAACCCTAGACTGATTTTTATTACCTCAGACATGTTCCTTCCAAAAACAAATGACCCATTCAGTTATATCAGGCGCGTATACAAGGGGAAGTATTAGGGGTTCAAACTCTTCCCGAAACGTAAAACAATATTTATGTTATGAAAACTCTTTTCTATAAAATAAATATAACGAATTTCGCGAGAAATCGATTGGTTGTCCCAAAAAGTCACTTTGCCTACATTGTTTTTTTTTCAAAATTGATCCAGACTGTCTTTTGAAAATGGCTAAACATTTTTAACATATTTTTTCCAAAGAGTTAACGAAAATAATAAATCCTACAAAATGTGTTATATTATTATCTTTACGTTTCGTCTTAGACTCGTCAGTGCAAAGCAGTTCAAATTGAACTGCTTAGTGCTAAACTCGGCAGCTCAATTTGAACCGCTAAGTTAAGTAAAGTTACGTCTGCTTAGCGGTTCAAACTGAACTGTCGAGTTTAGCACTAAGAAGTTCAATTTGAACTGCTCTACACTGACGAGTTTAAGACGAAACGTAAAGATAGTGAAATTGGTTATGTGCCCTAGCACAAAATAAGGTTAACCCCTAAGTGTTATACTAGTTATTTTCACAAAATCAGTCAAATTTTTCAATAAAAAACTGAACAAATTCTTATTATTATTATTATACTGAGAAAATTGATTTGAAAAATTCTAAATCGATTTACAAAACAAAACCGTTATTGTTTTTGATAAATTTTTGTCTCAAGATGGGTGTTTAGTTCCCTACCACCGATCATACATTGCAAGATGGACACATTTAAGGAAAAAAGAATTTCAAACAAAAACTATTTCTTGTCTGAGCTGAATTTTAATTCAAATAAAGAATGGATCTTTTTTGCAATTTTACTTCATAATTTTAAGATCGTTTTTTCTATGTAATATTCGATTAATAAATTTTTCAGTATTTTCATTTGAAAATAACTTATTTTGAAAATATAAACACAACAATTATTATAGCGCAGGATTGGTCATTTTTCTACTGTATTTGCAAAAAAATGGTAAAAATTTCTAGTCTTTTCAAAAGATAGTCTAGATAAATTTTGGAAAAATAGTGTGAACAAAATGGCTATATGCTATAAATTGAGATTCATTGAATTCTTGGATGATAATGACTTTCAGTTTAGTTTAGTTTTCAATAAAAAGACACTGTATTTTTTTTATTCAAATAAAACATGATTTTTTTTTGTTAACTTATTTTAAACTTTTAAACTATCGACGATATGGAAGGTTTTTTATTGTAAAATTGGACTAGTTTTGTGAAAATCATTAGTATAATACCTTTTATAGACATTTTTTGTCAATTATTTGAAAAACAAATCTCATTCAAATCTGAGAAAATTTTGCCAACTGCGAATATGATTTACGTGAAATTCGTCATATTTAAGTCAATTATAAAATTAATAATTTTCCACAAACGATTTTATCCAAAAATTTTTCAAGTAATTATATCTTGTTCTGAAACCCCATCTGAATTTTTTTTGGGTACGCGTCTGAGTCATATACATTAAAAAACCTTTTTTAATCCACCTAGTGGTGTAATAATGCCTTTCTCATATTACCTATATTTTCAAAAATATCACTAAAAGATTCTATGAAGAAATTATTTTTGTCTTTCTCATATAGAAAGGCTATGCAATCACTGTGAAAATCGACTTTTTAACCGAGGCCCTGAGGGCCGAATGTCATATACCATTCGACTCAGCTCAACGAACTGAGCAAATGTCTGTGTGTGTGTATGTAACAAAAATATGCACTCACTTTTCTCGGAGACGGCTGAACCGATTTCCACAAAGATTCAAATGAAAGGTCTCGTGGTCCCATTGCCTTCTATTGAATTTCATTCCGATCCGACTTCCGGAGATATAGGATGATATGTACCAATAAAATGGAAAAAATATGCACTCACTCGGAGATAACTTCACAAACTAAGATTCAAATAAAAGGTCTTACGGTTCCATAGCCTGTTATTGAATTTCATTTGGATCCGACTTCCGGTTTCGGAGTTACCTGGCAATATGTGAAAATTAGAGAAAAAGTGTGCACTCAATTTACTCTGAAACGGCTCAACCAGTTTTAACAAACTAGGATTCAAATGAAAGGTCTTAGTTTCCTGAAAAATTGAAGAACCTTTTATCCAAATCCGACTTCCGGCTCCGGACCTAAAGTGTGATAAGTGGAAAATTACCAATTTCATTAGTATTTTTCACGAACAATGGTCAAAAACAGGTTCAAATCCCATAAAACTGACTGATTGATAAATTCTTCTAGTTTGCAGAGCTTGTTAGTTTGTGGGCATACAAACTTAATTCGGCACTACTGGCCCCCTCTTTTCCTGTTCTGGAAGCATCGAAAGTGGTGAAAAAAAACTCCGAAAAAAAGAATTTACTTAGATTTCTCTGCGATGCTTGAACCGATTTTCCTAAATCTTGATTTAAATTAAAGCTCATATTATCTTTAAAGGTACTGTGAAATTTCATCCAGATACGACTTCCGGTTCCGCAGTTACAGGGCGGTATCAAAGTTTTAAAATCGCCATATGTGTACAATATATACAACAATATAGAATATGTACAACACCAGTACGCGGAGAAACGATGGAAGAAGAAAACACAAAACGAACGATGCGTGCTTTGTTCTATTTCGTACACGCTATAAAGAAAACGAAACGGTTACGGATGTCTGCTACAAGTGTGTGATGTTAGTAAAACAAGGGTAGGTAAACAGGATAAATAGGATTTGTAGAATTTGTTAGATTAAGTTCTAACGAAATTTCCTATTTCTATTCAATGAACAATTGTTTTTACAAATTCCACAGTAATATTTATGATGTTATAAGTAATATGAGAAAGGCATCATTACACCACTAGGTGGATTAAAACAGGTTCTCAATCTTGATTTAAATAAGAAACTTTCTTTGGGTATAAACTAACATAACCTTTTCAATTTGTAAACAGTTATGTGAAGTTAATAAGATTTTTTTTATTTTGCATCGTCGCACTAAATGATTCAATACACTTTACCCTATAGATCTGGAACCGGAAGTCGGACCAGGATGAAACTGATCAGCAGCCTATGAAACTATAGGAACTTTTATTTGAGCCTGTTTGTGGAAATCGATCAAATTATCTCTGAGAAAATTGAGTGAGTACCGCTTTAGATTTTTTGACTGCTATTTCCGGTCAGAAGTACCAGAACTTGGAACCAGTATAGCCGAAGTCGGTTCGTTTAGTAAGTAACTAATATAGCCTACAAATTTAATCAGTTAAATCTAGAAGAACCTTATCCCTTTTTGCATCGTGCCATCTAAATGACGGTGTGCAATTTTAAACACACTTTACCCGATGAACTGTGTCGAATGATATAAAACACTTAGCGCTCTGGATCAATTTTCACTAGAAAGGCAATAAATGTATATATAAGTATTGACGGCTTTCTCAGTCCCAAATCACTAGGCAAACGATTTAATTCTTAAATTGTCCGACGTTTCGGCCATTTTTGATGACCTTTTTCAAGGGAAATTTAATCAATTCGTTTTTGTCGAGTACGTTGATTGCCAACGTAAAAACGTTAAAATTGTTGAACTTCTTAACGTTGGCAATAAACGTACTCGACAAAAACGAATTGACTAAATTTCCCTTAAAAAAGGTTATCAAAAACGGCCGAAACGTCGGGCAATTTAAGAATCAAATCGTTTGCCTAGTGATTTTGGACTAAGAAAGCCGTCAATACTTATATAAACTCATCTTCCAGTCGTTACAACCATCAAGCAATAAATGTACTTTTATAGAAAAGCATTGTTATCATGATTTTGGCAGATACAAATTGAATTTGTTAATTAGAAATTTATCTTTTTTTCACCTCAAAAATATAATTTTAATGTGGCAAACCTGCACGCTATACGAAATTGAACAAAGCACGCTATGAATGGAGCCAAGCCGCACGTAACGAAACCGTAAGCGTACCAGTTTTGCATCATCATTTTGAATTTGAATGTTTCGACACTCATCGCCCTATAATTTCGGAACCGGAAGTCGGATCTGGATGAAATTGCATAGTATCCTTAAAGACAATAAGAGCTTCAATTTGAATCGTGATTTGTAAAAATCAGTTTATCCGTTGCTGGGAAATCCAAGTAAGTTCCGTGTTTTTGAAGCTTTTCTTCACTATTATCGGTGCTTTCAGAAGCGGAAACCGGGGACTAGTAGTCCCAAAGTAGTTTTATATATGCCCTAACCAACAAAATCTGCCAACTAGAAGAATTTAGCAGTAAGTTTTATGAAAATGTGCACCTCGTTTCACCATCGATTGTGAAAAAATACTCATGAAATTGACAATTTTCACAAATCGCACTGTAATACCGGAACCGGAAGTCTGATTCGGATCAACTTTTCGGGAACATTTTAAAGAATTTTAGGAGCTTTCATTTGCTTCTTAGTTTGTGATAATCGGTTGAGAAATTTACGAGAAAATTGATTGCCCATTTTTGAATAAATTTGAACATATTTCCTTATAATTCCGGAACCGGAAGTCGGATTCACATGAAATTCAAAAAAAAATGTATGAGGTAATAAGACCTTTCATTCGAAACTAAGTTTGTGAAAATCGGTTCAGCCATCTCGGAGAAAATTGAGTGACATTTTTTGTCACATACATACACATTAAAACACACATACATACATACATAGACAGAAATTTTGTGACCTCGACAAACTGAATCGAATGGTATATGACACTCAACCCTCCGGACCTCGGTTGTAAAGTCTGTTTTAACAGCGATAACCTTTCTATATGAAAATGGCAAAAACGTTAAAATCTTTCCCTTTGCTTTATTCATGACTCCAAAGACAACCCTGTTCTCCTGCCCGGAACATGCGCCGTATCGGAACATATTTCGTGAGGCACAGTGACTCATGATGAGTGGAAAAACTCATTTTCAACACAATCAGGAGCATTTCCATAGTCTCCCTTTGCCAAAGTTCCCTAACGCCCCAATAACAGCTCTATTTCGAACGTTAACAACCATAGGTCAGACGGTTTCGAAGCAGCATCCATGCGAATTCAAGCAATGAAACATATCAGACTCAAAAGTCAATAAATTGTATTAATTAACGACACCGGCTGAGTGTTTCATCGTCCCCTAGATAGGACCGATTTTATTGCCATCTTTACAGACGAAACATTTTCTTTTCGATCTCCCGTTCGGTCGGTCCTATCTACGAACCTAGTGAACTCATTGACGAACTGATTTTTTTTCGGTTGGCCGCACCGTAAAAACACCCAAAGGCGTTGCTTGCCTGCTTGCTTGCGTTCCAACAACGTACGGTGACAAAACGTGACGAAGCCATCGAATAAATCGCCTAAATGTATACACGATATTGCTCGTCGTTCGACGAGACACCATCAGCGGCAGTCGGGTAAGTATCTTGTCACTCCCACCGCCCCACTCGGGGTCCAACACGATAACGAGCCAAATGATAATTTCATTCATGAAAGCAGAATGTTAGGCAGAGACAAGTTTGCTGACTGCTGGCTCCAAATATCCTACGCCTTGGCCCGGGAGACTCCGTACTCGGTCGAAGAAGGAAAGGGATCACCAACCAACAACCACCACCACCTGCCGTCAGTTGAGCTGCTGAAACCGAAAATCATTTCCGCTTCAGACGACCTTCGGTCGGCAATTCGGTATTGTTTCGTTCCAGGGATGGCGGCTCCTCGTCGGTCGGTGTTCCTTGTTGGCGTTTGGCTGGATGGATGGATTAGTGTGATTTATTTTGCCTGATGGTGGGGTCCTCATGATCAGGTAGTTTGTCAAATAAAACGGTTCAAACATTGACTGACATCGTCGTGTTTGCAATGAATATGCAAAGGCAAGGGTTTTTTAGGCATTTTAGGCCAACTTTTGAACAGGTTCAAAGTTTCGACACGAAAACAACACTTCCGTCGTGGGGGAGTTGCATAATTTCCACTAGAAGTAAATATTACTTGACGAATTACACGCTTCAAAAAGCCCGGAACTCCTACGCTGCTGCTCTCCGTTCTGGTTTGAAGGTCGGTTCTCTACTGCTGTGTGTGTGTGTAATTTTACATTGCATTTCGCCATCCGTCCGTCGACGAAACCGGATTAAAGCACTTACCTAAAAAAGAACAGAGGAAAAGAAAAACGTTTTAATTAAATGTTCCATTTGCAGTAGAATTCGGATGGGGATTCAGGGGCTGGTCGGGGTACGACAGCAGGAGCAGTAATGGTGGCTGGTGCAATCAAGCAACGTAACAAATTATCGTGATCCTTAGGGGATTTGTTTCACTATACAACGGCTAAAAGGGAACGGGATTCCGAAAACGGTAAAAGGTTTAGGGTGGCGTCGGTGGCAATGAAAACAAAAACAACAACAAAATCAGCAACCGCACACCGGGAAGCGAATGACTAATCGCTCACCGCCACAGACCAAATCACGGTTGCGTGACGCGCAAAATGTATTTTTTTGTTGTTGTGTTGCTTTAATCTTTTTTCCCCATTCGTTCCCGCAGCTTAACACGTAGTGCAACTCAAACGAAGATAAATATAGTTTCGTGGCGTAAGGGTTTTTTTATAAGGAACAACTGCGACGATGGATGCAATCATTCTTGGAGTTGTGAAAGTGTCGAACAGTGCTGCCAGAGAGCGCACAAAAAATGGCACTCACTAAAAAGCCGGTTTTTACTGTTAATCTTCGACATAGTCGATAGTGCACTATTTAAGTCCTCGGTGAATATAATCGTGATATTCATATTCGTGAGAAAATAGGTATGTAAACACAATATTTGTCCAAATCAGTATTATTTATTAATACGACATTAAACAATCACAATTGGAAAGTTCCCCCTCGGCCAGAGAAGCCCAAAAAAAGGGAAAAAACAATCACAATTGGGAAGTTCTATTACAATATTGTTTATATACTAAAGTGTGTATCCAAAAATATTTTACTAATTATAGACTAAAAGGGTTTCAAAAACCTTATTTTGACCACAGTTTCTGATATATTGGCAGCAAATAATGTAAAGTATCTGTAAAAGGCTTTCAGTTTCTGTAAAACCGTGGTAGTCAGAAGCCAAACCGACCAGAAAATAGTAAAAGTTTTCTGCTTCCTGTACAGTGGCAGCATTCTCTTCTTAAACCACTTTTCCTCGTACACCTTGGCGTTAATTACAGGGTGTTCAAATATGAGATCACTTGAAATTACCATTTGTTGCCTGGCCTCATATTTTGAGCATTTTCACCAAATTACACGTTCACCGTTAATCGTTTCCGCAGGTTTCAGAATGTCATATCAGATGTAACCATCCCAAAAAATATATGAACTTAGCACCGATGACAGCGCAAATAAGTGAATAATTTGTTGCTAGTTAGTTACAGTAATTTTGAATTTGTTGCTCTTTTATTTTTTTTTTAGTATTTTGCAAAGTTCATACGAAGTTTACGAAGCACCCGCTTGAACAAGCTTGTAAAACAAATCGAAACCCAATGGATAATTTGTTGCTTATTAGTTACGGTAAAGAAAATACAATAAAAATTGGGTAAAAAATTCAAAATTACCGTTACTAATTAGCAACAAACTACCCACTGGGTTTCTATTTGTTTTCAAGCTTTTTTAAAGGGGCTGCTTCGTTAATTTTATATACAATTAGCGAAGTATTCAAAAAAGTTTAAAAAAATTCAAAACTACCGTAACTAATTAGCAACTTATCAGCAAAAAAACTAGTCACTGGCAAAAGAAGCTTTCGATTTGATTTCAAGCTTATTTAAGAGGGGTGTTTCGTTAACTTTATTTAAACTTAGCGAAGTACTAAACAAAAAGTGCAACAAAGTCTAAATTAAAATTAAATTAGTTAAAGTAGCAACTTATTATCAACAAACCATTCACTGGTTTGATTTGTTTTCAAGCTTGTTTGGAAGGGGTGCTTCGTTAAATGCGTATGTCCATAGCGAAATACTCAAAATACTTTAAAAACAAATTCTAAATTACCATAACTAATTAGCAACAAACTATCCACTGGGTTCCGAATTGTTTTTAAGCTTATTCTAGAGGGGTGTTTCGTTAATTTCATATGAACTTAGCGAAGTACTCAAAAAAAAATTGAACAGCACATTCAAATTAATGTAATTAATTAGCAACTTATTAGCAACATACTATTCACTGGATTTAGATTTGTTTTCAAGGGTTTTTTTATCACCCCAGTCGAAATCAAGTATAACCTTTGTTTTTAAGCTTTTTGGGTCGAGGTGCTTCTTTAACTTTATATAAACTTAGCGAAGTATCCAAAAAATAAAAATAATCGAGCAACAAATTCAAAATTATGTAACTAAGTAGCAACTTATTAGCAACAATTTTTTCACTGGGTTTCGATTTGTTTTCAAGCTTGTTTGGAAGGGGTGCTTCGTTAAATGCATATGTCCTTAGCGAAGTACATACTCAAAATACTTTAGAAAATTGTGCAACAAATTCTAAATTACCATAACTAATAAGCAACAAACTATCCACTGGGTTTCGATTTGTTTTCAAGCTTATCCAAGGGTGCTTCGTTAATTTCATATGAACTTAGCGAAGTACTCAGAAAAATTTAATAAAAATGAACAGCACATTCAAAATTAATGCAACTAATTAGCAACTTATTAGCAACAAAATATTTGTATATTTGTATATTTGTATAACTTCATCTGACATATGTTGTCTTAATGAATAGAAACAAACAATTAAAATTTAAAAACTAAACCTAACTATCGCTATTCACTATGTGGAAATTGTCAAGTAAACGTTTATAAAACACGGTTGACGACACATTAAAATCGAATAGTTGAGAGAATTCGTTGAACCGCATACAAACTGTCCGAAAAGGCTCATGTTGTCCATACAATCTATTTCGTGGTTCAAGAGACAGGAAGTTCCGCTGGCGAAGTGATCTTTCAGGTGCGTAAAGGTTTAGGCGCATGAGTAACGTTGGACTATCTATGTCGCCCAAAAATAGTTTGGCAGCGAAAGTTGCTTGAGCAGTTATGCGTCGTACCTCCAATGGCTCGAGATTCAACAAACGGCAGCGATCTTCGTATGATGGTAGGTTCATAGGGTCACGCCACGGTAACAGGCGCAGAGCGTACCTCACAAATTTATGTTGAATAGTCTCAATCCTAGCGATCCAGTAAGCATGGTAGGGGCACCAAATCACAGCGTTTGACTCTAGTATTGAACGTACAAGTGAACAGTACAATGATCTTAAACAAAGTGGGTCTCGAAACTCTTTGGCTACCTTGAAGATGAAACCAAGTTGACGGTTTGCTTTGGCCAACATATCGTCATAGTGCAGTCTAAAGGTAATTTCACGATCTAAAGTGACACCAAGATCCTTTATACATTCTACTCGTGTCATGGACCTTTCTGAGATTTCATAGCCATACAAGATAGGATCAGTTTTCCGATAGAAAGATATGACGCAGCATTTCTCGATACTCAGACACAAACAATTTTTTGAACACCAATCTACGAACGTTTGTATCATACGTTGTAGTACAAGACAGTCCGCGAGACGCTTGATAACCTTCATAATTTTTGCATCGTCTGCATAAAATAATCTGGATTCCGGTGGTAACAACTGTGAAACATCATTCATGAAAAGCGAAAACAGCAACGGACCAAGATTGCTGCCTTGCGGAACTCCAGAAAAATTCGAGAAAACTTCAGATGTTGAAGAACCGATTTTAACCTGTACAGAACGGTTTGTCAGATACGATCTAAACCACTCTACGCTCATCGTTGAGACACCCAGTAGTTGAAGCTTGGACAGAAGTATTTTGTGATCTACTCGATCAAATGCCGCTTTAAGATCCATATATGCTGCATCGATTTGCCATCCAGAGTCCATGGTCTGCACGCATTTTGAGGTGAATATCATAAGATTCGATGTAACCGATCGTTTCGGGTAAAATCCGTGCTGTTCATTATCTATGTATGTTTGCTACTGGCAAACAAAATATCGTTTACGATAATTTCGAATAGCTTCGAACATGCACACAAAGACGTAATACCACGATAGTTGGAAATGTCACGTTTATCGCCCTTTTTGTGAACCGGAAACATATAAGAAAACTTCCATCGTGAAGGAAACTCGCTTTGTAAAGTTGAAAGATTAAACAATTTCGATATTGGATAACTGAGTGCTCCTGCGCAACGTTTCAACACAGATGAAGGAATACCATCAGGACCAGCAGCGAACGACAGCTTTAATTTTCGAATTGCTGTCTCGACCATTTGCTCAGTTATGAGAGGAATATGGAAATTAAATATATCACGTGGTACACCAGCAGTTGCCTCGTCAATTTGAATCTGTGTTGCAGAATTGTCATGAAATGCATTCTTGAAGTGATGCGCAAATAAATCACACTTTTCCGTCTCGTTGCAGGCTGTTTGATTTCCGAAAAACATCGAGTGCGGAAGACCAGTCTCTCTTCTTTTTGAATTCACAAAAGACCAAAAAAGTTTAGGGTTTTGACGGAGATTGAGTCCAGTACGTCTTATATAGCGCCGATATAGGAACATATTGTAACGGCGGTATTGACTGGTAGCGATTTTTAGTTGTTGTTTGAAATACGAAGATCGGAAACTACAAAATTTTCGAAGAGCTGACGATCGCGTCCGTTTAAGAGCGCGTATATTCACTGGGTTTCGATTTGTTTTCAAGTTTGTTTGAGAGGGGCGCTTCGTTAAGTTTATATAAACTTAGCAATGAACTCAAAAATTTAAAAAAAAAATGCAACAAATTCTAAATTACCGTAACTAAGTAGCATCCTAACAAACTATCAACTGGATTTCGATTTGTTTTCAAGCTTATTTGATAGGGGTGATTCTTTAACTTTATATAAACTTAGCGAAGTACTCAAAAAATGAAAATAATTAAGCAACAAATTCAAAATTACTGTAACTAAGTAGCAGCTTATTAGCAACGAACTATCCTCTAGGTTTCGATATATTTTCAAGCTTATTTAGAAGCGTGTTTCGTTAACTTCATATGAAATTAGCGAAGTATTAAAAAAAATTGAACAACCAATTCTAAATTACCGTAACTAAAACTATCTACTAGGTTTTGATTTGTTTTCAAGCTTGTTTGGGAGAGGTGCTCCATTAACTTCGTATGCCCTTAGTGACGTACACAAAAATTAAATCTAAAATAAATTATAATTGGCGAAAGGTGCCTCACTAAGTTCATGTTCATAGAAAATACAGAGCATGGCTTTCTTTCCGAAGCGATCTCACAACTTGCGATCGATTTGGTTCTGCCACCACCATAAACATATGAACTTTTTAGTATGGGATTCACACAATAGTTTTTTTTCATATCTACAGTAACTATTCGATGGAAAAAAGACTTCCCTTTGTACCTGACACAAATGGTTTTTCGGTTGCCTTTCTGCCTATCAGTCAATTCATGCGGCACCCGTCTTCCGACCTTCGAAATCTTTTCCATGGCTTTCAAACACAAAGAATTGGTTTACTGAGTCACATTTGATTGTTATGCGAGTTTTTGTGTCGTTTGACCATCATGTTTGAATGAACAACTGTCCATACATACAATTTGAAGAGAACAAAAAAATTCATTACTACATGAAATGAAAAGTCCCGGGACTCTCACAGAAAAGACGTGAATAGTTGAGAACAAGCCTCTAGATGGCACAATACCAATTTTCATGAAAATTTATCCACTAGTATTTGAATAACAGCTGATCGTGTCAGACCAGTTCTAGTTTTCATCAAGATATAGAAAAAGACGAGTTTCGTTTCCTGATAAAACAGTAATGGTGAAATTGAATGATTTGCGGTACGGATTCGTCCACCACCCGCCGTATTCTTCAGACCTGGCCCTCAGCGACTATTATCTATTTTCAAATCTGAAAAGGTTTCTCCAGGGAAAGCAATTTTCATCGAATGCTGAGGTCATTGCAAAAGCGGGAGCCTATTTTGAAGGCCTTGACAAATCTTTTTTTTTTCAAAGGGCATCAAAATGTTTGAGGACCGATGGGTCAAGTTTTTCACTCTAAATGGAGAATTAAAAAGTTTTCTCGGTAAAAATCGACTTTTTCTTTGTTATGCCCGGGACTTCTCATTCCATGTGGTATGTTATTTTTCAGGTGTATTTTCAGTGTCGCATCGTGTAATCCATCTAAACTGTTTTACGCATAAAGTTTTCATGTTATTGCAAAATCATACCAAACACATGTTTTAAATCACGTAATGATGTCTTTCTCATTCCCGGTAATATGAGAAATGGGTGCAAATTCTGTTTCAGAATTTTTGAATACTGGAAAGTGTGTCGTAAAACGTTTAGCAATATAGACTTTGTAATAAAAGAGTGACAAAACATATATTGGTTCTAGTTTTCGACACTTATATAGGAGAAAAATAACCTTTTTTTACATTTCTCTGATTATGTTAACAAAAATCTTAGTTTCTGGAAAACGCTCTTAGTTTCAGTAAAACCAACATGGCATAGAGGGCGGAAGCCAAATCTAGCCAGAAGTGAGGAGCCTTATGGTTGGAAAGTAAAACCTGTCATATGGATCTAAGTTCGTGTCAAATTAGCCATCATCGAGAAAATGGAGAGCATATTACACTCGAAAGTCGGTTTTCGCAGTGTGGGATAACCTTTTTTATGAGAAATAGAAAAAAAAGTTTTGTGCCTTGATGGACCCATTTTCTATGATTATGTTAAAAAATCTTCCTGGTCAACTGCACAAGACTTCATATGTAAATTGCGAGCATTTTAACTACCTCTGCATGATCGCATTAAAAGACGTTGTGAATCGATTCTTCCATTACCGATACTGCTAACTGTACGATTTTCACTGAAAACGAAAGAAAGAACACAATTTTGAAAATTACTGTTCCGCATTTGTCGTTAACTGGACATGGGCCTCATTCTCATAATTTGCAAACGAAATAAAAATTGACATTTAATTTTCCTCATGTTCATCCATTTTGAGCCAATGAAAGGACTTTTATTAGATCTGACTCTGACTAAATTTTCGCATCACTATTCATTGACATATTTGGGAGTATAAATTAATTCGGTCCATTTTTTTAGATCAAAAATGCATTTATTTCAAAATAAAATGAATTTAAAGATTAATCAAAGTATAGTTCATAATTAGCTACTACTTTCTCCTCAGACAATTTTCGAATTCCGTTTAAAAAAAAATGTCTCGTCCTCTGAGGTGATCCAAGTTTGTAGTCAATTTTAGATTTCTGAAAAGGTAATCAGAAGGAGCAATATCAGAAGAGTTCGATGGGTGCGGCTAGATGTTCCACTTGAGCGTTTTTAAATTTTTTTTTACAACTATTGCGACATGATGCCAAGCGTTGCCATGCTGGAGAATAACTTGATCATGTCATTGCTTTATTCCGGCCGTTTTTCTCGTAATGCATGGCTCAAACGCATCAATTACAGCCTATACAGATCGTCCGTTCTGGTATCGCCTGGTTGTAGCAACCCATAGTACATAACACCCTTTTGGTTCCACCAGATGCACAACATGACCTTCGAACCATGAATATTCGGCTTTGATGTTGTTGTTGAGGTCGATGATAACAATTGCCAACAGGTCCTATACAAAAGAAGAAAAGATTGGATTTCGCCAGTAATACTCGTCCAATTCAACAGCCTTTTATACTCATCCAATTTAACAGCAGAACTGATATGATGTCCGAGTGCGAGAAAAGAGAGCAAGCGAGATGAGTTTTGCTCATTGACGCTCGTTGATTCCAAAAATTTAAGAAAACCCAGTATTTTAAATATTTACGGCTACCTGCTGAAAATTTAATCACAAATCGCTGATCATATTTCTGATGTAATATGGAGAGAATGATGTTGTTATGTTAAGTACAACTTAAGATATTTGCAATCAAAAGCTTATCATTCATCCAAATGGCAAATTTTGAAGACACTCCAAACAATAAGAACCCACACCGAAAACAAATAGATAACACCAGCAACGTGAAGAATCCAAAACAATCGGGTGTTGGACACACTGCAACTTTTTAAACAACAAGCTGGTTTTCGCTTCGCGTAACGGAGCAACTGAAATCGCTGAATCGTGTCGACATTTGACAGTTGTCATATGTCGTGTTCGTTCAACTCCCCAGAAGCTCCAATTACTCACCCGTGGATCTGTCGTCTTCATATACTCAGTTTGTTTTTCTTCCGCCTCACTTTCGTGTTCGAAATCTTCGGGCACTTCCCGCACTCGTCGTCGGTTGCCTAAATTTCCACCCACGGATTGATCAGTTTTAATTTGATCTGTTCCTTGTCAACCTCAACGGAGCTGTGCTTCGGCGACCGAAAGAACGACCGAACGGCATCATGAGGCAACAGTTTGTTTTGCAGTTTTCCGCGCTTGTTGTCTTGTTTTGCAACCAACCATTCGAATGTCGTTGATCCACGAGTGCTCCGCACACTTTCACACCGGGAAGAATCACAAACCCGGTAAGTTGAGACACTCGCTGGGACAGAGGATCTCCGAGTTCCCGCAGTGGAAGTTGAAAGAATTTAGGCCAAGTGAATTCGTTGTAGTTTTCTAACCAGGGAAATGAGATGGGAGCACGTGGAATGAAATGTACATTTAAATACCTCGTGGGGTGTGAAACGAAAAATAGATGGCTCGCATTCATGGGGTAGTGGGAAAAGATCGATGAGTGGCCCACCCGTTGAACGAACAGTTTATATTGATTACTACTGTTGACACGGAGGTTTAGCTCGAACAGTTAGACCGTTCGAGCCGACCATTTGGGTTGCGATTGGATTAGAGGTTCCTAAAAATTTCAACAATGCATCAAATTCAAAAACCCAATCAATACATAACTATTGTAAAAAACTAAATTTACCAGAGTTTCGAGACCCCATATGACACAACAATGCATAAGAAAATAATTCGTAAAATGACTTTATTTTACAAGAAAGATTGAAATATTTATCAAACATGTTTCAGCATTTAAAAATATATCAGAATGCATTAAATATTCATTGGATCAACTGCAAAAATGAGTAATTTTGGCTAATGAGTGTCAGAAGATGTAAATTTAGACAAATATTTCTAAATATCTTCTTAGTACATTTAAGGTTTTTTGGTTTGTACAAAAACTACATATTTCGTTTCGATTTATTCGCGTTCCACCCTCGGCTCAACAGTGCTTAAAGCAGTTCAAATTGAACCACCATCTTCGAACTGCTTTAAGCACTGATGATCCGATGGTGAAACGCGAAGCAATCGAAACGAAATATGTACTTTTTGTACAAACCAAAAACCCCTAAATGTCAAATCTTCGGTAATCGGTCGTCACTCGTTTTCGACCGAGACGTCAGATAGAATATGACACATAGAGAAATATTTACCTAGGCAATTCCAACAGTGGACAAATATTAAAGCTGACAAATTGACCTTCGATGAAATGACACTGCTAAACGATGACACACACACACTCACCGTCATTATAGAGTCTCCAAAACTGTTGTTACGACTGAGCCTTTGTATATATCACAGAGCGAAGTAACAATATTACATGTACACTAAGGTCTCTTTTCAGAGTGATGCGGTACCTAAACTCGCATAAAAAAAGACTTCAGTGTACTGCAAATAAAATTTATTTGAAAATTTCGTTTATTCCATAATTTATTAAAATTTAATCATCGGATATATTTTAAAAATTCGTAATTCAATTTTAAATGTGCTTCCCAGTAGAGGCATACGATGATGTCCCTCAATGATTGCCTAAATTTCAACAAATGCGTGGCTCACGATGCTGAATGGTAGCCGGAGAGCGGGTCATTTTGCCGAAAACCCATATCGCCGAAAATAATTTGACACTATGCGTCATGTAGCCAGACGCCGTTTCGTCGTAGGAAGGGTCATTTTGTCAAAAGAGATTACTCTTCACCGAAAGGTTTTTTTTCAACTGATTTTTTTAAACGCCTCGAGCGCTGATTTTCAGACGAAAATCGGTAAAATGTTTTCTTAGATGAACATCAAAACTGGTGGTCGAAACGTCTGGCGAAAACAACTATTGTTATTCAAGTGATATAATATAATATAATATAATATAATATAATATAATATAATATAATATAATATAATATAATATAATATAATATAATATAATATAATATAATAGAATAGAATATAATATATTATAAAGACTGTTCCAGTAAGCATGGTTCAGTTCGGGATGTGGCAAAAAAGTGGGTACTTCGAAGTCAAATGTTCTTCGTGCTAAAGAACGTTTGAATCTTCGAACCTATAAGAAGCAGAAACAACCAAAACGTAGTCCGGAACAAGAAGCATCGATCAGGCCGAGGCTTCGAAAGCTGTACAATACGATTCTTGCTGGAAATTTGAACTGTATAATCATGGATGACGAAACCTACGTGAAACTCGATTACAAATCCTTGCCGGGACCACAATATTATACGGTGTGAGAAGGGCAAGTGTTAAACCCGTCCGAGACATCGATTGAAGACGAAAAATTTTGTTAGAAAGCTATGGTCTGGCAAGCAATTTGTAGCTGCGGTAAGATTTCGAAACCCTCCATCATTACTGCTTCAATGAACAGCGAAATGTACATCAAACAATGTTTACAAAAACGACTTCTACCCATGATTCGAAGCCACAAGGATCCTATTGCCTTCTGGCCAGATCTTGCTTCTTGCCACTACTCGAAATCAACTGTAGAATGGTATACTAGCAAAAATTTTATTTTCGTCCCAAAAGACATGAATCCTCCAAATTGCCCACAACTTCGACCAATTGAGGAATTTTGGTCATTAACGAAGGCACATCTTAGGAAACATGTCTCGGCAGCTAGTCTAAAATGGCTAAGTGGCAAATGTTGAGAATAATATTTTGTTGTTGTAGTCTAATATTATCAGTATATCTAATAAAATATGAATATTACACTTGTGAATTATTTACAGCGAAATCAAAGTGCGTCCATATTTTCTGGGACAGTCTTTAGTCAATTAAATATACTCATTCTTTATAACTATTTGCCTGTTTTACTAACGAACAAAACGTGTCGTAAGCCCATAGCTATTCCGTATTTCCATGTGTCGGTTTTGCACGATACGCTTTGTGCGATGATTCGTTCGTGCGGTTGAAATTTTGCGCACTTTTTTTACTCTAAATTGCATGTTAATGCCCGTTCATAGCAAACATTTTAGCAAACTTCAACTTTGAGTTATTTTTAGATATCTCATACTACTGAAAATTTCATCATTATGTGCTGAACATATTTCCGATGGTATGGAGAAGAAATTTTGTTGCTGCCTTAAATACAACAAAAGATATTCAGAAGATAACAGAAGATATGATACGACGCCCGTCGTATTCAAGACAAATCAAATTTTCTGGTAGGTCAATCTAATACGGATTTTTAATTCATTCAATTACTATTCATATTCAAAATAATTACAGCTACTTAATTAGGCTACATGAAGAAACTACGAACTTTGGAGTTTACTTCAGCCATTAGGGTCTGTGCAGACTTCCCTGCGGAGCGTCATAACTGCGTAGATAGGAATAATAACAATCGCTTTTTAGGCAACCTTCACGGTATTGTTCCTTGTTTACCGTTCCGGTAGTGATGAAGCTTCGGCTAGCTCGACCACAGCTGTATATTGCCTGCCAAACCAAATATTTTTTTCGGAAGCCTTTTCTTCGGCCTGGTACGCTCCTTTATGCCGTTCCGATGCGTGGTAGTATAAAGACATTCTGGGAAGCTGCTTAAAGCCTTTCCATCGTCCATTATCACGCAGAAAAACTTCGTAAAATATTCGCGATGCAACTCGATTTTTTTTTATCATTACGGTTCGGTACAGTTTTTTCCCCGGTGCTTGGAAGTATGCACGAAAGTTGGAGACAATTTTATTTTTCTAGCCACGGTACGTACCGAAAGATTTGGTCTCTTTTGCAATAAAAAAAAACGCGTAACTTCGGAAAACGCGTCAAAAAACCGCAAAACTATATAATTTTTTTGCTGCCGAATGTCTTCAAAAATTCGTGAAACATCGAGATCTGGTGTTAGCTCGAAAAAAACTTGAATAAAAAAAATCGACTTTGGGATTTACAAATATATTGAGATCTCCGAAATTGACAATTGGTTTCCAAATATCTTAGAAATGTATGAAACGTCGAGATCTGGTGTACTCTCAAAAAACATTTTATTGAAAAAATTGAAAATTGACAGAGTTGACTTAAAAAAATTCGGGATAACACTAGATTTCAACGTTTCATATATTTCTAAAGACAAAACAAGAAAACCGTATAACTCTAAAAATTTGCTTAAAAAACCGCGTAACTTCGGAAATCTGCGTAGAAAAAAACGCGTTACCTCGAAAATTCGCGTAAAAAACACATAAAAACCGCGTAAAAAAAGACCTGAGTGTATGTCTAAATTTTGACGCAAACAAGCCCTAATAAATAATTAGTATTATTTTCCAACGAATTATTAGAAAATGGTCGTTTTTATTCCTCTTGTATTCGTAATTATAAAACTCTCTCTCGATTACTTCGATCAACTTTCGTGTTTCGTACGACACAGTCACAAACCGTCTACGATCGGGACGACAGAAGCTAAGAACAACAATACTAAACTCAGGTCTTTTTTTATGCGGAAGATATATGCTGCATTCAAAAGATTCGCATAACATCGAAAATTCGCGTAATAAACGCATAACAGAGGAATTTTTTCGTTTACTAGATATTTTTAAACATTCATGAAACATCATGTTTTCGGGCATAAACTATCATATCCCACAAATTGGAACCAGTTTTGAATAATCATATTTAGAATTTCTCCAAATTTAGAAGAATTTTGAACACACTTAACTCTATAGCTCCGGTACCGGAAGGAAGATCCGGATGAAAATCAACAGTATTATATTGAGCCATCGGACTTTTCATTCGAAACTAATAATTTGAAGTCATCACTGTAAAAATCAAATGAAGTTTCTGAACTGGTGCTTCCTAAACCGGGAACTGGGGTTAGTTGGACAGCGACTGATACTACTTTCAAATATCGGTTCAGCCATCTGCAAGAACATGGAGTGCTTATTTGCAATCTAGAGCTAGGATTCATTTTCAGAGTCTAAGTTCAGAATTTTAAATCTGAAACTGAATACTGAAATTGATTTTTTTAAAGTTAAGAACCAGATTCCAGATTTTACTTGACTACCTTAAAACCGTCGTCCGGGTGCGAAAAAGGTAAACAAGAGTGATAAGTTTTCCTCATTGTTTCCAAAAGTTTGAGAAAACTAATTTTTTGAGTTATTTTAGGTTGCCTTATATTGTTGAAAATTCAACCGTAAATTGCTTACCATATTTTTGATGGCATGGAGAAAGAATCACGTAGATGCGTTTGAAACAACCCAAGTTATTCTGAAGTTGGATCTGACTGAAAAGACTGTTTTATAGGATATTAAAACTTTTCATTTGAATCTTAGATCGGTTCAGCCATCTACGAGAAAAATGAGTTACACAGTTTTAATTTCGTTTCACATATCATTCTGTAGTTCCGGGACCAGAGATCGGAACCAAACATAATTCAGGAACCTTTTTTAGGAGTATACGACTTTTCATATAAATCTGAGTTTGTAGAAAACGGTAGAGTCATCTCCGAAAAAATGAAATTATTTGTCACACACGCATTTGCTGATCTGGACGAACTCATTCGAATGGTATATGGGTGTTATGTTCTTCTAGCATTTATTACTGTAAGTAGTTTATTATGGAATTGCTTTCAACTCGAAAATTCTGCCATCATCTGATTTACATATGGCATATTCGAACGATTATGTTGCCAAAAACGAACCGTTCTAAAATCGGTCCGAGGCAAAATATCATGTTGTACACAGTCTTTTGGGTACTTAGTATGTAACAGTATAAAAAAACGTGTTTTATGTTGCTCCCAAGCATTTCTTTGCCAGACAGCGCTCAAAACTTCTGCTGCTGGAATAGGGGAAAAAGTCGCTTACACAAAAAATTCGATATCTCCGTTAAAAATGGACGGATTTTAACAATCTATGGCTTGTTTGATAGGTGTTACCGTGCGGAATCTAAGTCTGAAAATATATTCTGTTTTCAAGGTCAATTGTGACAGATACTGTCAAAAAACTGAAAATTTTGACATAAAACTTCGTATAACTCAAAAAGTAAACATCCGATCTCAAAACCATTCAAAAGCGTTCTGGGTGACGGGAAGACCCTTCATTTGCGACTAGTTTGATCAAAATCGGTGCAGCCATCTCTGAGATTTCGACCTCTTAGTTGACAACACACACACGGACATTTGCTCAGTTCGTCGAGCTGAATCGATTGGTATATGACATTCGGTCCTCCGGGCCTCGGAAAATTTTTCTAAAATTTGAGCGAATTCCATACCTATTTTTTATATATATATATAAAAAGGTAAAACCGCGTAGGTTTGAAAATTCGTGTGAAAAAATCGCAGAACCATTGAAATTTTGTTGTTACCAAATATTTTCGAAAATTTATAAAACATCCAGAGGCGTCTCGTCCTTATGTGCACCTCGTGCACTGCACAACCGGAAAAATTGAAGGAATTAACTGCATCTCAATTATTTTTTTTAGGTTTTCAGATTTTAGGTACCGAATATAAAATAATTAGTGATTTTGTCCACAGAACAATATACACAAATTCACCCTAAGTTACTTAAGCTTGCTGGTCAATGACAGCTTAACGATCTTTTCATATCGCATTGCTGTAGATAATACGTGGCGCTCTGCACCGAAATTGCCTGTATTTTCACACATCTCATATACAACCCAACTTAAAATTTCAAGTATCTCTTGTTAGTATTTTTTCCGTGCACATAAGTCAAAGCACAGATCCTACAAGAGAAGCTATTACTAAGCTTAAGCTCTGAGATTTGTTGTTCTCTGTCACGTTTTGCTCTGTGAGAACTTGTATGCCTATTGCCAGGAGAGGCTTCATTGCTTATGCTTATGGCAGTTGGAAACAAATTGCTGTCTCATTTGCAAAGTCGAAGGGGTTTTATTGATGATGTTAAGCGAATATCCATTCCTAAATCTATAGTTTCACTTACAACGATCTGTTACATCTGATATCATACCACATAAGAAGTGCACAAACCATACATTTTGTCACGAGACGCCACTGAAAACATCGAAATCTGGTGTAATCTTGGAAAATATATTTTTGAGAAAAATATAAAATTTCCAATTCTAGATGCAAACCGTCATCTTCCTTCCACTTCTTCCATAGCTAGTTACTACTTTTTATGATCTCTCATGAAATTTTCAAATTTCGTTTCGAAAAAAATGTCTTGTCTTTTGAGGTCCAAGATCCAAGCTTCAAGCCAATTTTCGATATCTACGAAAGAAGTAAGCCGATAAGCTGCCAGATCGTGCTGCATCCGTCGAAACAACCAGTAATCAGAAGGAGCAATGTCAGGAGAATACCGTTGGTGCGACAAAATGTCTCACTTGAACGTTTCCAAATATTTTGTCACGACTTTTGCGACATGGGGCTGAGCGTTGTTATGCTGGAGAATAATATTATCATGTATTTGATTGTATTCCGGCCGTTCTAATTGACCGACCTAATTTGTGCTCCCAAAATTATATTTCCATAAGATTCTTATGATGTATAAAGATTGATAAAATTTCTTCTACTAAGAAATGTTTGTTTCAGGAATAATTTTATTCTTACGTAGCATTAAGAATAGATAATAGCAATAATATTATATTTGAGTCAGAAGCGACAGAAAAATAAAACGATATCCAAATAAGCCACTGTCACGTTTGGTCGTGTACCGGATTTTTTCCTTGAACTCATCCGCTTAAGTCTACACTGGAACAACGACACCAGTCGGTGTGAAGATTTTTCACCTTCCACGAAAACGATAACATCATCCATGGATAGAGATATAAATTAATAGACGCACCGCCATAAAAGGCGACCATGCACTGGTTCCAGCTTCGCGGATCATTATTATTGACACTGGAACAGCGCGCGGATCATCGGTCGGTCATAAATCCCCATTAAAATCAACAGCAGATCGTAATTTGCACGGACATGGCGGACAGCGACTCTGCGGCAGCGAAGTTGAAGTTGACGGGTCGGTCAACGGCGGACGAGACACCCCGGCCAGAGAAAGCTCCAGACCTCCCCACCCGAGCTCCGGCAAACCAGCGAATAATGTTATGACCACACCACGTTTCCACTTTGTCCGTAAGTCTGGTGCAGTAAAATACTTAGCTATACGACGAACGTGCTCCAAATTAACTTTCTGCATTATTAATCGACGCTGAAATAATAGTTTATAAATTTGAACCAATTTACGTGGCCTGACGACCATACCGACGAGAAGCGGTGCGGTGCCGGCGCTTCGTGTCCGGGAAATGCGGTTTTTCTTCTCTATGTCTCTCTCCGATGTGCATAACTTGGTTCGACTCGGTGCATCGGGGATTTCACCACTTTCTTCAGCCACCGGCTAGACGTTCTCTTCCAATTCATACTAGCAAACTGACTGGTGCTATGATGTGAAAGCGGTTCGGTTGCACAGCTCCTGCGCAGCTCTAGGTGTGACTTTTTCCAAACTGCTTGAAAGTTTTTGTTTGTTCGATGCAAGCAGATTAGAGCCTCAGACAACTTGTTAGAATGGTCTTACAGAATCAGTGCACATGAATAAATGAAATGAACAGAAATGGTTCGACTTGTTGTTCTATTTTATAAATAAGCAGACTTCGACTCAAGCACAACAATGCGTATGTCCACCGCATATACCACCAAACGAATTCGTGAGCTGCATTCTGATTTCCAATCGTAAAACCTAAGTAAACTAAAGAAAAACATCTCCATTCATCCGATATAGGTTTATAACCCCTAGCAGACAATCAATTATCACGTCGTTGTTGTGCGGAGGCTGCACAATATCTGTGCTAATCATTTTCAATTGGCATCCGATTGACCTCGTCTTTGCCGACCGAGACGCGGCGAGCGTGTTATGGAACCGTGACAGTCTCGACAACTGTGCAATTGTTTCTCGAGTCCCTGCTCCTACTCTAACTGATGCATCATGCATCGAGCAAGGTTTCGTGACTTTTGAACTATACACAACGATCAAATATCCTTATCCAATATTGTTAATTATTGCCAAGTAGCTGCGTCGTCTTCGTCGCGTTGATTGGGGCGAACTGTTCGAATGAGGTGTCAAATGAAACAAACAAAGTGTGACCGCCGATGAAAGGTTAAAAATTGTTGGTGATTGTGGCATTCATTTATGGGAGCAAACGGCGACTAATTAGCAGCAGTTGCTGTAGGATGAAAGAAAAAGAGGCGACCTTGCAAATGGAGTCTTGCCAGCAAATCATTGAAGCGTCCACGGCAAGAGCCATGTGCGTTCTCCGGTGTCAAATGACAAACGAAACATTTGAAATCCGACTGGTCATGTTTTTGCCTTTCTCATATAGAAAGGCTATGCAATCGCTGTGAAAACCAATTTGAACAGAGGCCCGAGTGTCGTATACCATTTGTGTATAGCTGTATGTATATGACAAATAATGTCACTCAAGGCTCTCAGAGATTTTCACAAACTTAGATTCAAACGAAACGTCTAATGGTCTCATAGACTGCTATTGAATTTTATCACGATCCGACTTCCGGTTCCGGAATTACAGGGTGATATGCACAAAAAATGGAATTAAATGTCACTCACTTTTCTCAGAGATGACTGAATCGACTTTCACAAACTTAGATTCAAATGAAAGGTCTTATGGTCAAATAGATTGCTTTTTAACTTCATCTTGATCTGACTTTAGGTGCCGGAATTACAAGGTAATATGTGTAAATCTATGAGAAAAAGTGCACTCAATTTTCTCTGAAATTTCTTAATCGTGTTTTACAAACTAAGATGCGAATAAAAGGTCTTGAAATTCTTTAAAAAGTCGTTCCCGATCCGACTTCTGGTTCCAGTATTACAGCGCGATAAGTGCAAAAAATTTCAATTTCATGAATATTTCTTCACAAGAGATGGCGAAACGAGGTGCAAACTTGTATAAAACTTGCTGGTAGATTCATCTAGTTGGCAGATCTTCTTTGTTAAAAGATATATAAACCAACTTCGGGACTACTAGCAATCGAAGGGAGGATTGCTCAGCAACGGTTCAACCGATTTTCACATATCTTGATTCAGATTAATGCTCTCATTGTCTTTAAAGATCCTGCACAATTTTATCCAGATCCGACTTCCGGTTCCGGAATTATAGGGCGTTCAGTGTCAAAACTTTCAAACCGTCATACAAAATGACGATGCAAAACCGGTACACATCGGTACATGCTGGTACGGCAGAAGAAAACACCACCGCCTTGTGCTTTGTTCATTTTCGTATAGCGTACAGAGGTACCCACATTTTTATCTGTATTTCCGGGAGAAAAATCTGTAAATCTGCATCGGGGGATAAAAATTCTTTATTTTCAGATTTTCAGTTCAAGAAAATGATAAGAAATTAAAGCGCAACGAAGTGAAAAAGTCTTTAAATCGAATCTGGAAATTAGAGTTACATTTTGTTTAGTGGTTATTGAGATGTAATTGGCAATAATTTCTCTTTTAACTATCTTACATTATGACTAAGACCACAATCTTTTTGAGTTAGAAGAAATTTCAGAAAACATAAAGAATTATGCTAAAATATGCAGATGGAACCTTTTGTAGTGGGGTCTCTTTCTGCGCGGTTTTTCATATGCGGTTTCTTTTTACGCGGATTTCCGAAGTTACGCGGTTTTTTCGGCATCAAAAAATTTTTTTTCTATGTCCCAAAGTCGATTTTCACAAAAAAAAATTATGATTACACAAAATCTGGACGTATCATGCATTTCTAAGAAATTTGGCATCAACAATTTTTTTTCTTTAGTTTAGAGGGTTTTTTTTACGCGGAATTACGAAGTTATGCGGCTTTTTTTTGCGTGTTTTTTTTACGCGGTACGTATCCCCCGCTTAAAAAGAGATCTCAGTGTATAACAAAATCATGATAATGATTTATTTCTATAAAATTATACTGTTAGCCTTTCTCATATAGGAAGTTTATGAGGTGGTGATGAGCTCACTTCGTCCGTATCCCCAGCCGCTATTTTTTTTGTCAGCAATGTTATAATTTTGCACCACTTCTTATATCATTGCCAATTTAAATTGTGTTGTAATTTGATCACCAGTTGCATATTTCATCAGTTGCGCGTATCCATCGGGTGACGCCAATCGAGCACTAAAATTTTTTTCAATAAACTTACAATACTGAATCAATTAGAGTGAGAGTACCAGCGAGGACATGATGGCATCTGAGGAATATATATAATGGTACATATGACACTGTAATGAATTATGCTATCGTATATTGTATTGTGTCGTATTATATTATATTATGTTAAAGACTGTCCCACCTTCTTGCGAACATTCTTCATGGCGACATGTTTTGAAACATTTTTCCAATCTTTTTCGAACTGTTGAATGGTTTCGTCTGCCGAGACATGTTTCCTAAGATGTGCCTTCGTTAATGCCCAAAATTCCTCAATTGGTCGAAGTTGTGGGCAATTTGGTGGATTCATGTCTTTTGGGACGAAAGTGACATTTTTGGTAGTATACCATTCTACCGTTGATTTCGAGTAGTGGCAAGAAGCAAGATCTAGCCAGAAGACAACAGGATCCTTGTGGCTTCGAATCATGGGTAGAAGTCGTTTTTGTAAACATTCCTTGATGTATAATTTGCTGTTCATTGAAGCAGTGGTGATGAAGGGTTTCGAAATCTTGCCGCAGCTACAAATTGCTTGCCAGACCATAGCTTTCTAACCAAATTTGTCGACTTCAATTGATGTCTCGGACTGGTTTAACACTTGCCCTTCTCGCACCGTATATTATTGTGGTCCCGGCAAGGATTTGTAATCGAGTTTCACGTAGGTTTCGTCGTCCATGATTATGCAGTTCAAATTTCCAGCAAGAATCGTATTGTACAGCTTTCGAACCGTCGGCCTGAACGATGCTTCTTGTTTCGGACTACGGTTTGGTTGTTTCTGCTTCTTATAGGTTCAAAGATTCAAACGTTCTTTGGCACGAAGAACATTTGACTTCGAAGTTCCTACTTTTTTAACCACATCCCGAACAGAAACCTCCTTTTTTTGCTCGAACGCCTTCAGTATACGTTTATCCAACTGAGGGTTAGCAGGACCTTTTTTCGACCCGGTTTCGGTTTATCCTCAAAGGTGTTATCCTCACCGAACTTCCTGATTGCATTTCGCACGGCTTTTTCACTTACTCCTTCCGTTTTTGCTATCTTTCTTAGTGACAGTCCGCGTGCTGTGCACCATTTGTACACAATTTTTCGACGTTGTTCTGCTGAAATTCCACACATTTCGAAACAAACTAATTTAAACAAATAAATAACAGCACAAGTGGTTAGAGAAGAGTGTAAACAACAGGACGCAGCCATAAAAATTGACAGATTCTGAACCATTGCGAAATGGCTGCGGTATTTGATTGCGTCCATACTTTCTGAGACAGTCTTTAATCTGAGAGGAGAGGGACACATTTGTGCATGTTGTTTTAAACGGTCAATTTAGTCATTCAATTTATAACCAAAAAAAAATTTTTTTTTACACTTTCCAAAAGGTACGTCTGGGAAAATATGAAAATACGAATACGAATTTTGCGTTTTTTCTATTAAATAGCTAAAGACTGTGTGAACAAGCTTGTCGGTTTTATTCGTATTCACGTCATCCAGTTATGTCTCTAACATTATCCACCCATCTTTTATTCCAAATTTAATCTGTTCAGATTTTATCGCGAACAAGCCTTAGAAGCTACAAATCGATTCAGAAAAATTTTCAATTGTAAATACCACTTGACGTCTAGCCCGAAATCCAAAGCCTGTCAACTAACTCTCAACTTCAAATATCATGAAAAGATTTCTTTTGGAAGAACAACCCATCACCAAAAAAAAAGTGACTAGCATCTTATATAAACAAAACCCGTCCGAATTTAACAACCGCCGTACCAACATTGATTACCATAAGCAAACTTTCTCACGGTTATTAACGTACTATCGTAAATCTGTAATAAATTAGCAGTTATACGAGAGAGCAAGCAAAGCAGTGAAATACGGTTCCACCATCGAATGACCTAACTTGGGGGGATGCGGGGATGGGGCAAGCAGGTGACGGATACTTCCTCAGAATTGCATTGATAAATAAACTTTGAATTTAAATTACGTTTTCCTATCGGTTTAAGTTGAGCTGCTACGGTGTCCTAGGATTTCAATTTGAACTGCTAGACACTGTCGAGTCGAAGACGAAAAGTGAATATAATAGAAAAATTTTACCAGAATATGAACTTTCGATTTAATTCGATTCGAGTATTCGACTGGTTCTTATAATATTTTTAAAATATTTTGTTTACCCATGTAAGAATAGGTTTGAGCTTACTAAAACAGTTAGCTTAGCTCACTCCCACTATTGAGACTGTGAGATTGAATAAGGTTCCATGAGAAAAAAAAGTCCAATCACAGAGCGGTCATATAAATTGACGTTTTGACGAATGGAGGCGAATCCACTTTTGGGTACTGCGCTGCTGCTGCCGCTGTCATGAGCTGGCACCTCAGTTGAATGAAATGTTCTCAAAACGGCTGCCAGCTGCATTTGGTTGTCCATAGTTTCCGCCCAACTAATTTCATATTCATATGTGGATTAAATATTGAAAGCTGATTTGAGTTTCACGGAATAGAGGAGATCGGTTCCGTTTTTCTTTCTATCGGTCTCTCTCGATGGTACTCACGCTACTCTAATATGTTGTTGTGTGGGTGATATGGAGGCCGCAGTATTTTTGTAGTTTTTAGTTTTTTTACTAACTGATGAATACAAGATTTTTTTAGGCAACGATCAACTTCAGTCTTTTTTACGAAGTTCTTGACAGAGTTTACCGGGAAGGTTAAACCTCTTCTTTTTTTTTTTGGACCCGAAAGCTTTCGTTTGCATCTTTTGATGAAAGGATTTAAAAGCACATTTCAATATGTTCGATTTTAACTGAAAGCCGTTACGTTTCAAAATCATTTGAACCATCCCCCTAGACGGTATCTGGTTCACTTTGAAAAAAAAAAACAACAGCGAAGCACCAGCACCGGAAATCAGTACATCCTACTCATTCCCGTCTACTGTCCACTACTATTCTCCCCTTTTATTTTTTCGAATTAAACCGATGAGTAAACAACTACATAAACAAAGTAACGGAAATGACCCGCTTCGGCACTTAGGCACTGAACTGAATAGAAACGACCTTGACCAAGTGCGAAGGTATGCTTCGGATCGAGTTCGTTTGCTTCACCACAAGAGAGACAGAGAGAGACGCCAATGACAAAACATCAAATGGCTCAGATTTCTGCCTGTTCTGCTGCCCCTCTAGGAGGAAGAGGGTTGACCAGGTTAAATTGGTGACATCAATTGTGATCTGTGAAGAGTGCTGTTCATGCTACTGTTGCTGCAATCAAGTCTATGGCGGGGTTGCTACAGGGGAGAGAATAGATGAGAACGTCTTATTATTATTATTATTTGAAAGCATTGTGATTCATGGTGCCAGCTTGTCAACGAGAACAGGTCAAGTCACAATTTAGAAGCTTTTGTTAAAGCAGAAACGATAGATTGAGAGGCAAATAGATTGACAAAAAGGGAGTTTAATTTAGTACTATTGTTTCTCATTTATTTTTACGGTTAGTTTGGCCATCGACTAAAGTGAGGTATCACTTTTAGTCATCGCTTATTTATATATTTATTTATTTAAATCTACGATTGTTAGAATCGGTTCAGTCATCTCTTATGTCGTTTTCGCTTGATGTCAAACCCAACACAGTTTCCACCCTAAATACTGTCAAATCGTTTGTTTGAAGCTCAGATCTCCGTTGTTAAGTACGAAACCAGTTTTCAGTTTCAGTTTTCTCAATCGAAAACTGACTCAGTTCCATTTCGGTGACCACTTTTAACCCCTACTTACGGTGCTTCCGGAATTGTAAATCGATGGCCGGTGTAAACGGAATAAGTTTATTTGACCACAAACTAAAATTTTTCGCATTCAATATCTGGCCACACTGTTTATTTCACTGTAGCGATTCCAGTCGTCAGATCTGGAATGTTTCGAGAGTAGTTTGTTTTGAACCTTTTCATTTCCAGTGCTCGAAAAATTACGTCACGATTCAGTTTCGGTTCACCCACTTCGAAAACTTGACTTGGTCCAGCAGTTCAAAAAAAAAACAAAAAACACGGAATCGTTGACATTGACTAAATCGACCGTGTGCAGTGTTCTGAAACATTTTCGTGAGTGATATACCACCATCAATCGGCAAGCGTCGAAGTGGTACTAAGAATCAAAGGGTGCATTTGAAAGTGTTAGTAAGAACGATTCTGGCTAACACAGAGCTGTCGGATTATTGCGGATCATCAAGAAATTCAATGCCAGCCAAAGCATCGTTAAAAGGACACTAAAATAATATCTAGTGCCCGAAGACGGCCCGAAAAATGTACCATGAGATTATCACGAAATACTAAGGATGCATCCCAATACACGGCGAAACGTACGAGAAAATGGGCAGACAGGCAACCATCCTCAACAAGTTCAAATTCATTTTTGCCGATAAATGTACAAAAAAACTTAGAACATGGCAAGGTATTTGCAGTTGTTGATGGTGTATCTTGGGAGCGGGTCATCTCACCGAAAGCCATTTCACCGAAAGTCGTTCCGCCGAATAGGTCATTTCGCTGGAAGTAGTTTCGGCGAAAGGGTCATTTCGCCGAAGGAGTCATTTCGCCGAAAGAGTCATTTCGCCGAAAGAGTCATTTCGCCGAAAGGATAATTTCGAATACATCATAAAATTTTTTGTGTTATTATGCCCCCTTGTATAACTGCCACATAACCGAAGCCAAAATGGCTCGGCGGCATAAAGCTGTCGAGGCGACGCCGGCTGAGTTGGCCGCCGACCCGCCGTCGGAAGCGGCGGATTTTTGCATACAAACCTGTAACCGCCTCGTTTGCCCGGTCTACTCAAAGCTAGATTTCTTTGCTTTAGTTAGGTCCGAACAAGCGGGAGCGAGGTCGGACAGCACATGACTCAAATCGATGTGGTGAAGCCGCATTAGATATTGTTTCACTTAGTATACGGAAAATACCACATACATTTGCTTGGTAGATACAATGCAATTGCTTTGATGCTTAGTGACTAATAGTCAACAAGTTTCCTTGGGAACTCCGTCCTGAGGTTCATGGATTAATCTTTATTCCAGAGTACGAGAATCTTTATTCAAGAAGTACAATTGTATGTCAAAAAGCGGGCGTAAACGTATTTTCAATCATTTGTGTTTATTTTAAATCAATTCCAATTATAATATTAAGACAATTGCAGAAATCAGTGAAATGACATTCGGTGAAATGATCCTTCCGGCGAAATGACTTTCGGCGAAACGGTTTTCGGCGAAATGACCCTGATCCGTATATCTTATATGTATATTAGGGTGCCAATATCTTAGGGTCATCTCAAATTCTGTAAGCACTAGTGCTCAAAAGTTTAAACACATCAAAAAAGTTCCTATAAAAAATCATCAGCGAAATGATGATTGATGCTAAAAGTCTTAGAATTGCATAAAACGTCCAGATGTAGCGTCATCTCAAAAAAAAAATTTTTTTTTTGAATCGATTTTCTGGGGCTGGGAAAAATTTTGAGATTTCCGAAATCGAAATTTTTTTTTTTGATGTCAAATGTCAGGATTACATGAAACGGAGAGAGTAGGCATAACTGGGAGTACAATGCAGTGTCTGAGTGCTGCTCTAAAAAAAGTCTAATTTCAATGTGTTGTTCGATACGTAAGGAGTGTATCGAAAAGTAGTTAGCAACATTGATTATTGAATAAAAAAGCGAAAAAACGATATTTTGACATCAGTTTTCGATATATTGTAGAAAAATTACATTTTTATGCATTTCACTGATTATATTGAAGAAAATCCTAGTTCCTGTGAAACGCTCGCACTTTGGACTTGACATTCTTCATTAAATTCTGCACAGTTACTTCTGTGACTTTCCTGGTGGCCAGTTTTTTTTTCAACTCCTGCATGTTTTGGACACTGTACCTTCCTTCCGATTGACAATTGCCCAGTACCTTTCAATTGGCCGAAGATCCGGGCAGTTCGGTGGGTTGATGTCCTTTTCCACGAATTGTACATTATTTTTTGACAATCACTGTAGAACGGAGTTGGCGTAGTGGGCTGAAGCCAAATCCGGCCAGAAGAGAGGAGGAGCCGCAAACCACAGGTACAAATTGCTTGCCAGACCAATACCTTCAGATGTACTCAACCACTTTAAAGTCTCGGCCGGGCTGGCTGGGACCAGGGATGTCAGGTTCACAGATTAATCTGTGTTTCACAGATTTTGAGTTTTCTACACAGATTTTCACAGATTTTTTGAAAATGATCACAGATTTTCACAGATTCTTGAATAAATCACAGATTTTGGAAATCGAGTACAGTTTAGCACCAAAAAGTTACAGCGAGTTGGTGGTGAGATCTTTTTTTTTTGCTCACTAAATTGAATTCGATCAGCAGAAATGGTACGGAAAATGGGTGGTGTGACCTTTTTTTTTTTTGCTCACCAATTTTGATTTTGAACTGCTAATGGGGTACGGAAAACGGTCACAGATTTTCACAGACAGGTTTTGGATTTGACCACAGATTTTTGAAAAAATGACCTGGCATCTCTGGCTGGGACCCGTTTTCCTACCGGATCGTGGCAAATCCTTCATGGAAAGGGTCTTACCGAACTTCTCGATAATATTTTTGACACTGGTGTGGTGCATTTTCACTCGTTTTGCAATTTCGTTGTACGTGACACCACTTTCTGAGCACCAAGTGTACAGAATTTTCTTTCGCGTTTCCGGATCAATTCGACTCATCATTGAAACGATAAACCGTACCGAAACCAATCGATTTCGCAGCTGTTATTGACATGTAAACAAACATGTCACCGCAAAACACGCTGCCATTTCAGAGTAAAACGGTTTGAATGTTGCTAACTACTTATCGATACACTCCTTAAAGTAAAAAAAGTTAGTTGAAATAGTTATTTTGAGTGATAGTGCAGGTGTGGTAAGTGTGTGTTTAGTAGTGAGAGTGCTATTTATTGAATAATGTTGATTCGCAAAACTAAAAATGCTCAAGCGGCGGAAACTGAGCATTCACCACCCCGAAATTCAACGATTTTAACCGACCGTCTGCATATCATTGTTATCAGATTTCTTAATTTATTTTTTCAGTAGTCGTGTTTCATCATACTTATAATGCTTTATTAATAACCTCCTGAGTATAGAATATCAGCTTTTGCTGAGATCATATTGTTTACCAATACATATCGTTTACTAACACATCTCCTACCCCGTGATGCTCGTGGAGATAAAGTGGTACCCGCGGTTTCTAGAAACAACGAGTACCGGACTAACATTCCTTCCTTTTCCTCAGCAGCACAGCCCTTGGTTGTAGCCGGCGTCGTTATAGATCATATGTCAGAATTTCATGAAACGTCAAGATTTTGTGTTACCTCGAAAAATTTTGAGATTTCCGAAATCGCTGCTCGGCCATCCATGGAAGTTGACCATCAATGTTAACTTCCCTCTCTGAGCAGCCTAGATAGCCGTGTAGTGTCGGTAGCGGTTTCCCAACTGCTAAGAATAACGCTACGGTCCACCTGTACCGGTGGTATAAGTCCACCAAACAGGTAAGCCGTGTGGCATCCGGCGGGATTATTTTTTACCAAGAATTGATCCACTGGTTTCCTATTCCATGTCGTAAAAGGCCACAAAAATAGGAACTCCTAAGTCAAGGTGTATTTCCGTGCCGATGGCTGAATGGCTGCAGGAGGTTAAACATTGCAGTCGTGAACGGAATATCTTGGGTTTTTCCCTTACTGGATACACGCAATGCTTAGCAATCAACTTCTTTGATCATCGCTTCGGCAGGCCAGAGATTAGAAAGCTGAGTGTCTGTGGGTGTCCTCAAGGTGGTGTACTATCCCCACTTTTATGGAACCTAGTCGCTGATGGTTTGTTAAGGAAACTAAATAACCTTGGATTTCCGACTTATGGTTTTGCCGACGATTATCATATATTGATGACCGGTATAAGCATTAACACTCTCTTTGATTTAATGCAGCAAGCCCTGCGATCTGTTGAACAATGGGGTTGTCAGGTTTGGATTATCTGTAAATCCGGGCAAAACATCAATGGTGCTTTTCACTCATCGTAGGGTAATTACAGGAGCTCGTCCGTTGCAGTTCTTTGGTTCAGGGGTCACTGTGGTCGATCAAGTTAAATACGTCGGGGTTATTCTTGACTCAAAACTGAATTGGTCTGCTCACATTGATTTCAGGATTAAAAGAGCTTGCATGGGGGGACGAGTATAGCGTGATGGGTAAGTCGATGCCTTTCACGCATCCCGCCTGGGTTCTATTCCCAACCCCGCACATAGGGTCAGAAAGTTTTTCTGGCCCGAAGAGGCGAATGACAATAATGTTAAAACCTCTATAATTGAAACAAAAAAAAAAAAGCTTGCATGGCTTTCGGCCAATGCAGACGAGCTTTTGGAAAATCATGGGGACTCAAACCCAGATATATTCATTGGATCTACACAACTATCGTTAGACCTATTTTAGCATATGGATGTCTTGTATGGTGGCAGAAAGGAGAAGTCGCGACAGTTCAGTCAAAGCTAAATCATCTCCAAAGGATGGTCCTAATGGCGATGACAGGAGCATTCACGACAACTCCTACTGCTGCTCTAGAGGCGCTACTGTGCATTAAACCACTACATGTGTTCCTAAAACAAAAAGCATTATCTTGTGCATACCGTCTTAGGGTTACAGGGCTTTGGAACAGTAACCCATTAGAATATGCTACCAGTCACACTCGCTTGTGGTCTCAAATGGTTCCGTGGGATGAGTATTTACTCGCTCCTAGTGACCTAACTCTCACATGCAGTTTTCCTTTTAAAACATTCAATGTGAGCTATCCTCTTCGTTAGGAATGATTGTCTGGTTGTCTGGAACGACAACTTGATGAACACATAGTTTGTTTTACGGACGGTTCTCTGTTGAATGGTCGTGCTGGTGCTGGTATCTACTGTCGTGAAATAGGCTGGAGCAGTCTCATTCACCTGGTAGATACTGTACTGTGTTCCAAGCAGAAATCTACGCAATTCTGTGTGGAGTACAATCGGCACTTCAGCAGAGGATCTGTGGTAAACGTATTTATTTTTGTTCCGACAGTCAGGCTGCCTTAAAAGCACTCAGTTCGAATGACTCACGGTCGAATCTAGTGATCGCATGTCGAACTCAAATTGAAGACCTCAGCATTTCAAATGCTGTTTACTTCATATGGATACCCGGCCATTCTGGTATTACTGGAAATGAATGGGCTGATGAGTTGGCTAGAGCTGGTGCAACGAATGATTTCGTTGGTCCTGAACCAGCTTTACCACTTTCAACTAGTTGGATAAAGCACAAGATACGTTCTTGGGCTGCATCCAAACATGCCAGCTACTGGCGCAGCTTGCAAACTTGCGCTCATTTCTCCAAGCAACATTGCAGTATTCTGGTCAGAGCTCTGACTGGACATTGCAAACTCAATTATCACATGGCTACTATTCAACGTGCTGAGTATTATTCGTGTGATTTGTGTGAATGCGATTATGGTACTTCATATCATCTGATATGTAACTGTCCCGCATTGACGCAGCTACGTATCCGGGTTTTTGGTTCTCCATACATGGTTGAGTCTGTGTATGCGGAGCTAAAATTAAAGGATATTCTCTCGTTTCTCACCCAATGTGGTAAGGAGCTATAGTCAGAAGGGTTCATCGTTCTTCCTGGAGTGAATGAATCCCTTCTGTATTCACCTTAAATAGGGTTTGGCAGATTGTTTGGCATCCTCTGGGGGGTACCGCATTTACTTCTGCTCGTACATACTGCGAGTCGTTCTGCATTCTTCCGGGAGTGCAGAATGGTGTCGCTTTTGTAAGATCTCTAAATCCTCTCGGGGGTTGGAGGTTTTATTAACAGCAGACTGTTCGGGACCTCGTAGAGGTTCAGAATTTCCTTCTGCTTCCACTAAATGTGATCCTCAGCAGATTGTTCAGCATCCCTTAGGGGTGCAGAATTTACTTCTGCTTTTATGTGTTTTTGTGTCGTCAATTTTTCCCATCCTCCTAGTCCAACCCTTACCATTTCCTTTCAATCCTTCCCTCTTATATATCGGGAAAATGATGCTAAAAACAAATTGATGGCAAGGCACAAATCTCCAAATATCAAGGGGAACGTGCCATTTGAGCCAATTTGTTCTGATTCCTGATTCCTGAACACATCTCCTACCCCGTGATGCTCGTGGAGATAAAGTGGTACCCGCGGTTTCTAGAAACAACGAGTACCGGACTAACATTCCTTCCTTTTCCTCAGCAGCACAGCCCTTGGTTGTAGCCGGCGTCGTTATTGATCATATGTCAGAATTTCATGAAACGTCAAGATTTTGTGTTACCTCGAAAAATTTTGAGATTTCCGAAATCGAAGTTTTTTGTTGTTGTCGAATGTCTTAGAATTGCATGAAATCTTTTCGAGTTTATTTGTTTATTTTTTATAATCAAGTCACTTCATTCACTTGAGTTATTTGTATACATACATACATTTTTCGTGCATTTTATAGAAACTGAGTACATTCAGAACATTGTCCCGGGTTGGTGGTTCAATGCATAGGACGCTGGTCTGACGAGTCAATTGTCGTATGTTCGAGCCCCGACCTGGAAGGATTCATAGCGTCAGTAGGATCCATAGTACTAGCCATGCAATGATTCTGTACGCTATATGAATCGGCTGCGAAGTCTGTTGAAACAGAAAGGCCAAATTCCACAAAAGGAATGTAATGCCAAGACTTTGACTTTGCAAATTCAGAACATGGAAAATATAAAAATGTTACTTCAAACGATTTTCTTGAAAGTGAACACCTTTAACTTTGACTATTTCTGTGTAGAGTTTTGGTATTATTTGTGAATTTCTCTCACTAGTGAATATTTTGACATAACACTTGGCACATTCATACCAACCATACCAAATTTCGACGAATAAGGTTTCCGCGTGAAATATAATTCAAAAGTCTCACTACTTTTTGCCCTCAGTAGTATGTTTCAATGTTTTAAATAAACCAGAGGTGGAAATAAGCTCATTTTGCGCACGAAAATGTGAATCAAGATTTCCGATTGTGAATCAAAAAACCGAACACCGTGAATTAAAAAATTGGGCAACAAAACTAAAATTGAAATTATTTTCTAAATTGTGGAAACTGTATATTACACAGAGTAGCAGCAGACCTTATGCATACCGCGCTCTTTTTTATTGCGCTTAGACAAATTTGTTCTCATTCTTAGAAGACAACCAAGCGCAAGCGAAGAACTTTAGCTGCTCTCTCAAAAACTTTAAAGTAATTTTTGATACTTTAATGAATTTTGATTCCGAAAATATTTTAATATACATATATTATCGAACTTGATTCGTCAAGGTAAACATATCAGATTTCTACACAAACAGTATCACACACAGAGATCTTTTGATAAAAAGCTTTGTAAATTAATGTTACATTCATGTTAATAGAACTTTTTTGTTGTTGTCGCTCATTTAAATCACGATGTTAAAGTCTAAAGCAAAATAAATCCAAAATGGAATTGGTATCGATCAATTTTCACGAACTTACAACTTACTTACGGTTCAAAACGAAGTTATTATGAATAGAATTTCATTTAGATCCAGCTTCCCATTCTGCAATTCCAGAATTATGAGACTTTTAACCTTATGGTCATTTACCTATCCGGATCAGAGAAACTTCACCAAATAAAATTAAAACTGGCATATAAATGAACACACATACCTTAAAAATTACCTTTTATGTCATTTAAAATTACATTTTATGTCGAATATATAAACAAAATTACGAATATATTCAAAAAATATGTCGAGTTTGATTTTTCTGCTCATTTGATGGATCGTTTTGCTGAGAAGCTACGAATAGTTTAGGCAATCAAGATCATCAAATCGTAATCACTAGCGAAGATGATCGCTTGTGACCTTTTCCAATAAAGATCACTCCAGATCTAATCTTTTTAAGATCAGTTGATAAGTGATCTTTGAATCACATTGTTCAAAATCAATACTGATCTTCCGTCACACAAAATCGGTAGTGATTTTGAGCAACTATTATCAGTGATTCCTGTAAGATGAAATTACTGGACGATTCGATCAGCTTTGAGCATTGTGAAAGAAAATATGAGCAAGATCAGTTAATAGTAATCATACAAGAACTTGTGACTAGGGATAACGCGTGTCAATGAGACTTTTAAAGTCGTGGAAAATTGCCAATTTTGTATTTTTGGGAAGCTTAGTGATTAGGAATTTTATAGGAGCATGTAGATTAATGATTTTTGTCAATTGATATAAGCATGTAGGTGCTCAAATTGGGGAAAATTGTCAATTTGTAACTTTCAGGAATGCTCCTTTAACAGTCTTTATCACTAGAGTTGGGAAAAAAACCACAAGGATCGACCCCATGGGGTTGTTCGAGCCATTGATGTCGAACAAGGCTACCAAAATTTCTAATGATCTACTATCAAACAGTTCAATCAAACGTCACACTTTTGAATCCGCAAATGCACGAGTCTGTTTAGATTGCTCTTGATTGGGAATCAATACCAAACATTGTTTGTTTTATAGCCGACGAAATTATACCAATATAAAAATGTATGCAATTATATCTTTGTACATACTTGCGATACGGATTTCAATATTTAAACTTCTCTTCGCCAAGCTTGTGTTCAAGTTTTGTATGCAAGCAGTTATTTTTATAGCGTTGAGTTTCTTTACCATTCTGCGATTTCGGTTGAAGCGATAAACTTTTTATCATTATCAATCGAGTTCATCTTATATTAATTAGAAATAATCTTAAGCACATAACATGGAATTTCATCCGAGCTTGCATGACACAAGATCAGAGCATATAAATTAAAGCTTCAAATCGTTTTATAGCACTTTTTGTGTTGTTGTCTAGCAACAACCTACCTCTAGCATGCAACGCGTAGGACTGAAACATTATCTATAATTTCGCTTCTATTTATAGATTCGCGTGCTTCCAACAGCTTGCTTTTGCATTGATTGACCAATCAGAGCGATGCTTTCCCTTTGATATATCGCTTACTCCTTCAAAACCGTCGTCTATGGTAAAGAAATCTGGTATGCCGGAGATTTTTAGCAGACAAAATAGAACACTGCTCGCTACTAATCAAAATTTCAATCATTTATTATTAAAAATACGTGGCTTGATACATTCAAATCGAATCTTAGAAATATTTCCAATCAAATGATGAAATAATATTAATAATTGATACAAAATAGACTGAGCTGTAAGTGTTTAAAACCTGACCACATTTCTACGTGTATTTTTCCTTGAGCTTCTGATTTGCACCCCTATATAGAAAATAAAGATGTGTTCCACATCAAAATTGGTTTGTTTACGGCACGATTAACGAAGTTTCACCACATGTTTTCGTTAGTTCCAAACCGTGTTTGATTTCGCAACCTGTTGTTGAGTTCGCAATAAAATGAACACTAGATGAAGGGAATGCTTGACGATGAATGTTGGAAATAATCAGTTTGGATCGTAATCACATTGATAATGTAAATGTAACAGTTTTCACTGTGCAATGGCAATACACAATGCAACATTAGTAAAAAACATACGACAAAAGATCTTGTTTTATTTCCTGCTGGTTGATGCTTATGATAATGTTTATGCACTATTTAGATTAAACCCACCATTTTTACATGAATTTGATTTGTAGAAGAAACAGGAGCGCTGCGTTCGAATGGTGCGTATCAATTGGCGTAGCAAAATCCTGCATTCCTGACGACGACGACCGACGAAATAAACTCAAGCCTAAAATTATTGATATCGGATAATCCATATCCGAGTAAATTGAGCGGTAATCAGTTTTGTCGTTTACCTCACTTATACCATTATATCACCGGAACCGTAAGTGACTGCCATTTGAACTTCAAACCTGTTTAATGAATACAGAGTAGCATTAAAACGAGCCTAATTTTGTTGAAATGTTTTTTCCGAATCAGACAGTGATACTGATAACGATGAAGACATTTTGTAAACCAAAATTTATCTTATCCAAAATAATTCGTTTCATAATTCATTATAATATCTACAATGAATAAGTGATATGAAAAAAATATACCGACTATTTTTATTTACTGTGAACCAAAAAATTTGCTTATATCCACCCCTGAAATAAACTATAATACTTGGCTTGTATTCATTCCATTCAGTAGCCTGTCGAGGTTACATTTTTTGTGTTGCTACCAGTGTTGGTGATTGCCGATAATTTTACAGAAGCTGCTCGATATTTATGTATATTGTATACAACATTTTCAATCCGGTAGAAGCAGCTACAAGAACTCGTGTCTCTCAATGCATGAACCGTGAGAGAATTTTTCTACATTTCTTCGCTCTGAGTATTTCACGGCCCTTGAAGAAATTTAGTCAGGTAATGATCGGTGCTGTGTGGAATTTACCAAGTGAGAATCGCAAGTTGACAATTATCGCAGAAAATCGAAATGATGATTCGACTTGATGATTCTCATACTAGGTTGTAATATTTCAAAACCCCTTGTGTGGAGCATTCACATATATTTTAATAGACACAACTTAAACAAAGGTTATATGCACATGGTTACAATAGGTGGCAATAGTAAAATGATTCTATCGCAATTATCAACTGCGTGTATAGAATCGGATCGCGAAACGAGAATAAGCGACCGTTTGTTGTTTCAGAAAGGATCCCCACAGCAGCGTACTAACCTTTGATTCTCAGATAGATCATCGAGAGAAATTCGATCTCACACTGGTGTCTATTCTATGTTAAATGAACCATGCCGGTTTTTTGTTGATGCGATGATATCCGTCTCTCTTTGATGACACTGATTGAATCGTGTGAAGAGTTGCTAGTCAGCGTTCTTTGATACGATAAAAGCCATCTGATGTAATATCTATCAGGTGTACAACTTTGCTTCCGCCGTTTTCCGATAGGTGACTGTACCGGCTGAGGCTGGTTAAAATACATAGATGATAATGCCTTTAAAGTGAGTGCGTACAGTGCCTAACGAATTGTCATCGCCGTTTCAGTGACAGTTGTTGTCGTATTATTCACGCTCGAAAATGTCTGTTTATGTGCCCAATTCTCGCCATTTGCGGGAAGTTTTACTTTTCTGTTACAATTCGAAAAAAATGCAACTGAAGCGCATCGAATGCTTTCAGAAACTTACGGTGATGCTGCTCTGAGTAAAAGAACGTGTCGGGAGTGGTTTCAACGTTTTAAAAATGGTGATTTCGATGTCGAATACAAACATGATGGTGGAAGAGAAAAAACCTTCAAAGATGAGTATCAAGAGCGACATGGAAAAGTCATCCTCCAACACGACAATGCTCGGTCTCACGTCGCAAAAGTGGTCAGAAAGTACCTGGAAACGCTGAAATGGGAAGTCTTGCCTCACCCGCCGTATTCCCCAGATGTCGCCCCTTCTGACTTCCACCTATTCCATTCGATGGCACACGGCCTGGCAGATCAACATTTTCAATCCTTCGAAGAGTTGGAAAAATGGATAGCGTAAAAAAAGACTCCTTTTTTCGAGCCGGGATCCGAAAATTTCCGGAAAGATGGGAGAAAGTTGTCGCTAGCGACGGACAATACTTTGAATAATACATCTGTAAGCACTTTTTCGCAATAAAGCTTTAAATTTTTTAAGAAAAACGGCGGAAGCAAAGTTGTACACCTAATATTATACAACAAACAACGATAAAATTATTTGCGGAAACTTAGCTGCTTTGGTTTTTCGAAATACTGATGAACATGAACTTAGCGAGTCATATCTCGCCGATGATAACGCGAATTGGTGCATAATTTGTTGCTAATTCGCTACTAATTAGTTACGGTAATTTTGAATTTGTTGCTCAATTTATTTTAGTACTGCGTTATGTTCATATGGAGTTAACAAAACACCCCTCCTAAATAAACTTCAAAACAAATCGAAACCCAGTTCATAGTTTGTTGCTAATTAGTTACGGTAATTATGAATTTGTTGCTTATTTTTTTTCAATTTTCTTTGTGAACTTCTCTTTTGAACTTGTATAAAGTTAACGAAGTACTCGAATGAAAAATTCAGCAACAATTAGAAAACCATTGTAACAAATTGGCAGCCAATAAGTAACAAATTATCTACTGGGTTTTAAATTATTGTAACTAATTAGCAACAAATTATTCACGCGTTATCTTCGGTGAGAGGTGCCTTGCCAAGTGCAAGTTTATGATTTTCTTCTAAATGTTAGGAAATCTTTGCAAGTATTTTGCTTCGACTGTTTGTCATTCGAGAACTCTTTTTGCTACCAAGGATTCCAGAGGGCTGTCGCTGTATCAGGAAATCGTTTGGTTTTTCGATTGTTCTGCTGTCTCCAGAATCGAATAAACGAAAAATGTTGACATCAAAACAATTGTACTTGTTCGACAAACTAGAAATAAATGCCATCACCTTCTGCACCCACAATTGAACTGCCTTTTCAATAGAACAACGATGACAGAAACTGCAGCCGGATCCAAGACAGTAATGGTATTCTGTCTGTTTGTTAAATATCCGTTTCTACAGTCTCACGGCTGCTTGTTTGAGTGGAAGTAGTTCTCACGTTTCCTTTTCGCCGATATTGAGAACTTACTAGTCGACGGATGAGTGTTATTTTGCACAATTAGCCATTGTTTGGTCTAGGCTATACTCCGGTTACAAATCTATACCATGAACTTGCCGTAAATAAGCACTGTGAAAAGCCTTGTTATCAGCAGCTCCGGCGGAAAGGATGGAAGAAACGAAGAAGGATTTCCATTCTCGGATACTCAAAACCTCATTACAGTCCCATCAGAATACAGAATGCACTTCCACTAACAAGCAACTTATCCATTCTCTCTGTTGTGGCAGCCAAGTCATCTTCGAAGCCGTCACCGTTCGAGTTGTTGTATTCTCTTCTGGAACAGATCGAGCTGCAGCATGCACCGAACGTTTGCCCGGAGCTGGTGCGTATATTTTTAGAATTCCGCAGGCTGATTTCTCGCGATCATCGACGCACGAACGAACGCATCGCATCCCGCGATTGTCCCGTCATGATTTCTATGTGTGTCAGTCAGTAACGCGTGTTTATGATTTATGCTTCGACGAAACTCACTTTCATTCAGCTGGCCGGCCGTAGACAGACAGCGTAGGACTCTCGGGACTTTGGTGACTGGCGGCTGCCAAGAAATCATTTCGGAATTCGGACCGTCAAGCGAAGTTGACTCACGCCCCCGCACAGATGTTATTTTAAAATATGCCATCACGGTGACTGAAAACATGTCCGGAAAGTGTTCGATGGTTGGACTGAACAAGTTCAACACCCTCCTCATCGCAGTGGGAAGGGAGTGTCCTGTTGATTAGAATGGATTGGCTGGGACTTTGAAAAAGCGACATTTTAGTTGAACAGAGACGACTAATAAATTCGTTAGCAGTAGCAGCTTACTCGAATGGCCTTGATTTTCCTGCATCGGACAGCAATCTCCGACCGGATTGAACAGAATAAAAGTACCGAATATAGAGAGAAAAAAAACACCTGTGGTGAAATGATACCTTTCTCATATTCTTGAAACACTTTTCGTCGACTCTTGAAAAAAACTAATAAGTTTGTTTGGGCATCACCTAGCATAACTTACAAATGAAAACTTTCTCAGGTCGGGTAAGTCATCTATGAGAAAAAGAAGTAAGTTCCACTATTTTAGGTACTTCTGGAACCGAAATCCGAAAAACCGGTTTAGTCAAAACACGTTTGTATGGCCTTCAATTAACAAAACCTACAGATTCGACTAGTTTTGAACCCAATTTGGAACAATCAATTTGCGTTTCGTCGTCGACTCGCCAGTTGCATGTCAGTTTATGCTGAACTATTATGCCACCTAGCAGTTGAACATGAACCACTAAGCAGACGTTAAGTTTCTGCTAGTTGTAGAGTTTTTGTTTTTGTTTTGCACCGAGGTGTAATGTTCTAACTGCCTTGCGCGAACGAAGCCATTTTTTTCCGACACCCTAAGTACAAGCAAAAACATCCTAGGTTCACCCCTAAAAAACCTATACTTGAATTGACTCGCATACGCTTCTAGTAGGACATTGTACTTCCGTACAAAACAAAAAGTTTTCTACGTTTGCTTGGCGGTTTATGTTGAACTGCTAGGTGGTATGACAGTTCAGCATAAACTGTTCCGGGCTGACGACTCGAAGACGAAACATGAAGTAAATTTTACCCTAAGCACAACACTCGACTAAACCCTAAATGACCTATTTGGAAAGATTTTTACGCTTGTTGCATGACCCCTCTTAGTGACGATTTGCAGTTGACGGTACTCGTCACCGTATAATTCCGGAAACGGAAGTCGGATTCAAAAAAACATACAGGAGATTTGTAAGGGACCGTAAAATTTTGAAATTTTTGAAAATCATAGCCTCCAATAAATGCGAGTGAGTTCCACATTGGCGACCTCTATTTCCAGTACTTCCAGATTCGGAATTCTTGAAACCGGTATAGCCGAAGTCGGTTTGGCCTCCAATGTATGACCAGCAACTAACATAATCTACAAATTGAATTAGTTTTTAATCCTATTCAGACGATTGTTAACGTTTTTTGCCTTTTTCTCATATAGAAAGGTTATGCAATCACTGTGAAAACCGACTTTTTAACCGAGGCCCGGAGGACCGAATGTCATATACCATTCGACTCAGCTCGACGAACTGAGCAAATGTCTGTCTGTTTGTGTGTGTGTGTGTGATGGCTGAACCGATTTTCACAAACTTAGATTCAAATGAAAGGTCTCATGGCCCCATACAAAGTTTCACAATTCCATTTGAATCCAACTTCCGGTTCGGGAATTACAGGGTGATATGCACCAAAAATGTGGAAATAATGGTTTGAAAATGTGGAAAAATGTCACTCACTTTTCTCGGAGATGGCTAAACCGATTTTCACAAACTTAAATTCAAATGACAGGTATTATGACCCTATACTAAGTTTCTGAATTTCATTTGGATCCGACTTCCGGTTCCGAAACTACAAGGTGATATGCACCAAAACTATACAAAGTTATGGACTTTCATTTCAATCCGAATTCTGGTTCCGGAATTACAGGGTGATATGCATCGAATATGTGAAAATAATATCATTCACTTTTCTCGAAAATATCTAAACCGATTTTGACAAACTTAGATTCCAATTTTCATTCGGCTTACACCCCTACTTCCGGAGGTAGAGTGCTTAGTGTAAAAATGTCAGTTTCAAGATTTTTTTTTTCATAGCTGCCTCTTTATATATTCTAGTTAATTTTTCTGAGCAACCGGTTCAGCCAAAATCAGTTCTAATGGCCAGCCACTAAGATGATTTAAAAATTGAATGAAAATTAGAGCCCAATTTAGATTTTTTATGTTTTTTGTTGCCTTTCTCATATACAAAGGGAATGCAACCACTTTAAAAAAAACCGACTTTTGAACCAAGGCCGAGTATAATATACCATTCCGGTTTCGGAGTTACGGGGTAAAATGTGCCACAACAAGCAAGAATGTCGAGAACTGGGACATTGGATAGTCTACGTTGCGTACGCAAAGAATTTATTAGTTGAGACTTGTCATCACGATACTCCACGCATGGCCAAACGACATGATCAATATCGCGATTCGGAAAGTCCGATACGGAGGAGATGAGCGTCTAACGTGTAGTGATTGGACATGAGTCTGGACATCACCTGAATGAAGTCCCTACTCACATCCAGCCCCCTGAACCATGCTTTTGTCGATATTTTAGGGATAATTGAGTGCATCCACCGACCCGAGAAGCTTGCCAGCTGGCGAGTGTTCTTTGGCAAAGCAAAGTCTTGGCATATTCCATTTATGGAATTTGACCTTTCTGTTTCAACAGACTTCGCAGCCTATTCTTAGTGTACAGAATCATTGCATGGCTAGGTACTATGGATCCTACTGACACTATGAATTCTTCCAGGTCGGGGCTCTAACATACGACAACTGGCTTGTAAGATCAGCGTCCTATGCATTGAACCGCCAAACCGGGACCAGGTTATTCGGGGAGACGCGCTATAGTATTCGTTGAAAGCAATCATTTGCTCATAAATTTCACTCTCAAGAGCACCACATTTGGCTAAATTGTCGGTTCTTTCATTGCCTGGAATAGAGTAATGAGCTGGGATCCAGACCATAGTGATTTGATTATTATTATTCAATATGCCATTCAGCTACTGTTATATTTTGCGCAAGAAAAACGGTTTATTCTTGACTTTGATTTATTTATCGCACAAAAATAAAAATTTTCCGATTTTTTTCTACAAAACCGCTGTATCTCGAGAACGGTAGTATATAGCAAAATTTTGATTAATATCTTCTTGCCTTTCTCATATAGAAAGGCTATACAATCACTGTGAAACCCGATCATTGAACCGAAGCCTGGAGGGCCAAATGTCATATACCATTCGACTCAACTCGACGAACTGAGCAAATGTCTGTGTGTGACAAATATTGTCACTCACTTTTCTCGAAGATGGCTGAACCGATTTCCACAAACTTAGATTCAAATGTAAGGTCTTAAGATACCATAAGAATATCCCAATTTGCATTCCGGAGGTAGGGTTCTCAGTGTAAAAATGTCATTTTCAAGAATTTTTTTTTGATAACCATTGGACCTCTTTATATTGGATAGTGAATTTCTGTAGTTTGCAGACCATGAGTGTCTGTAACAAATAAACTATTAATAGTCCCATAAATGATTTGCATTCGATACTTTTTTTTCAAAAATTCAAATCGTCATAGAGAATCATAAAAAATGGTAGGTCTTATTAAAGTATGGTTGAATGAACCGAATGTCAATATGCCGATATCCAGCTTTCGTCTCCGGAAGTACCGAAAATAGTAATCAAATGTGATAAAATGGAGCTCACTTCACTTTCTCACACATGACTGCATAGATGTTCACTAACTAAATTCAAATGAAGTAGTATTATGCAATAGAAATCTTCAGAACTCTTTTCTAAACTTTTTCGAATTGTAGTATCTCGGGGAATTTCTTTTTTTTATCCCTTTATGGGCTACTCTGGCCTACTCTTATAAGACTTCACACTTTCCATAGTGGACGAACTAGGCTATGGTGCCCAAATGAACACTAGTAACGAAGGTGGAAACCCTCATGACTCAAGCGACAGATTCCTTTACGGTTATCAATTTGCAACGAAAAATACGAATATCTTCTATTGCAAGTTCGCCAGAGAGTTTGTCACTTGGGCAGGAAGTGTGTGTTTCACCCGGTAACCAGTCAATCATTGGGTTGTGCGTCTGTATAGTATTGGTATTTTATCATCCTACCAACTACTTCTGTGTCTTAAATGTCCTCGTCGACGGAACTTTGGAAAATTTCGCATTGTATCCGCTTCGGTCTTGGCCCTGCTTTCCTATCAAGTCTGAAGCGGTACATGCGATTATTTGTTTTAATTATCTTGAAAAAATCTAACTTTCCTAATATGCTCTGATTGTTTCTATCTTTGTTGATATATTATTTTGTATTTTCCTGCATCCCCATAAAGGGTGAATGACGATTGATGAGTGGGTGTAGCATTACTCAGGAACTGAGTGAAAGTAACGAATGTCATAGGAAGTACAACGCAATCTAAGAGAGAGCTACATTTAACATGCAATCGAACTACTAGGTGTGCAGATTTTCGACGATGTTGTTCATGCTGTTTGCGGCTCCCAGAGGTAACAAAGAGGACATGATTCCTTTCCCCTTTCTTAGCCAAAGGACAGGGGAAACAGAAATATTGAGTTAATACCTATTGCAATCGATGCACACATACATGCATACATACATACCACCAATCATGTGAGATTTGATTAGCTTATTTTATTTCTTTCACAGATCAGTAGGTAGTATCCGTTCCATCATAATCATTGCAATGTGCTGAGGACTATGACCAGTTTTCTAGACCTTTGAGATATATAATTTGATTATTTTATTAATCGTTGTTCCGTGCTGGAAGTGATCAAGTTAGAGTAAGAAAGAAATTTGGTATTGTGAAAAGGAAAACTACAAAGTCTGACTGTGTCCAACTTCTGTACCATGTAAGAAGTGTAAATTCAGCCAAGAAAGGGGAACGCGACTTGTAGCTCATCAACCAAAGCCTAGGGCTGAATTACAACGTTTTGAAGAGAGTGCAAGCTAAATATGAGTTCACCCTTTAGTAGATTCAATCTCGAATTGAGTGAGCTTCTCTAGCCGTGCCAAATTAATGGTTTGTCATACTGAAGACGTGTACAAAGTTTCATTCAAATCGGAAATACGCGATCCTGATTCTATCCACTTTTTCTGTTCTAAATTTCTTAAATTGCGCTTTTAGTGAATAAATATGAGTGTGGCATTTTCCTCGAATACACCCTTTACATACGAACCCACATTCGAATGGTATGGTGACATATGGTATGGGCTCTGGGCCTCGTTTAAAAATTCAACTTTTACAGTGATTGCATATCCTTTCTTTATTTCAAAGGTAAAAAGACACACACACATACAGCCACAGTTTGTTACACACTTGATTAAATCTATTTCAACATACGATATAGGTTTATGCCTACGCTTCTCACGGACGGACGGACATTGGCTGGACGACCAGGACGATTACGACGACGAAGACGACGACGACGAAGACGACGACGAAGACGACGACGACGACGACGACGGCGGGGCCGATAGGGCATTCGAGTCTCTTTCACTGGAAACGACAGATGTGTATATGTGTGAGTGAGAAAAAACCCCTCCGGACGGTAGAAAGTACATAATTGTAATTGGATTTTGTAATATGAAACATTGAATAGGTTTGCCCGGCTGTTCATGAAGAAATTGTTGAATGATAGCAAGTTGAAGCCATTGCACGGGGACTGGCTTCTGACAAACTGAGCGTGGCAAAAAAGAAAAGAAAAAAGCAAAACTGGGTGGCTACCGTTTGCACGTGGAACCGAGGCAAGGTACGGAGTTTTGTTCTCAACAAGTTCTTAATCTTGTGGTTTCTGATGACGACCAGAGAAAGGTCTAATAATAGCCGGGAGGCACGCGAACGCGTGCCCGGTGCCAGAAGTTGTCTTGCGCTATGTTCGGCTCGGTCTCGACATTTCGTCCAACCACTCGACCAACCAAAGCGTGAACACATTCGCGCTATTTGTTAACAAGCTCACAAGACATGGCGTTTCTGTTTGGCGAAGACCAGGCACCGGAGAGCGATTCCATATTCCAGTCATAAATTACAATGTTTCACAGCGATATCGCGTATCATAATTTGGTGAACATTTTACCACTTTATAACCGCAACCGAATGGGCCGTGGCACGTCTACTGGTGCAATTTTCCACCCTCCTCTCCCCCACCCTTCTCCCAATCCAATCCAATGCCAGCTTTGAAAGCATTGATTTATCCGCGGAACCTTTCACGTTTGCCGCGGCACTGCACTGCTACGAGGTTCGGACCCAATTTCGGCCAATATATCATCACTCGGAAAGGCAGAGTTTTCTCCGCCCGGCCGCTCACTCGATTCCGAACGGTGCCATGATGATACAATCGACCGAAACCGCGTAACGGCCGATGAACGAAAAAAATGAAAGAAAAAAAAAATCGGCATGATATGCCTGAGAAAAAATGTTTTTTTTTCTCGTGCCATTTTCTGACTCCCCCAGGCTTGCCACCCGCCAGCCCAGGCGGCTAACGAAAAGGGGGTTGGTTAGATTTGAGTTCGGAGAAAGCACATTGATTGGCAGTAACTGCAATAATGCAAGTGATAATGCTTCCCCCCTCCAACCGCTAGAATGCAGAATGGTCAGAATTCTATTTTCGCGATGACAACAACCATGATCCGGAGGTCAGCTCAGCAGTTTGGGGGATGATGGTAACAAAAGGGTCCGGTAGCGAGATACGACTGATACTGATTTCCCGGGTAATTCGATACGGATGTTCCTTTTAATTGAATGCGGAATCCGAATAATTATACATTCCATGAATATTGCTATGAGTTTCGTTTCAGCAAAATTCTGCAGGAACCGGTAATTGTTCATTTTGATAATGCAAAGGATTCAAAGTTACAGGGTGCGGCACTCGAAGTGTAACCAATTAAAAAGGCCATAAATTCAGTTTGTAAAATTACTTTTACTTAATTCAAAGTACAAAATGTGTAAAAAAAAAACAAAATTCAGAATCAATTCACTTTTGCTCGATATGACCACCTTTTGCCTTGACTTGATGACTTGAGAGAGCGAAGGAGTTGCTTCGTTTGGCCGAATGTGACTTGCAGGTATTTTGGCCCACTCGCGAACAATAACTTTTTTCAGCGCCTCGAGACTGGTGTATCTTTTAGTTCGGACTTTGCTCTCCAAAATGGCCTAAAGAGAATAATCCATTGGATTCGCATCTGGTGAATTCGAGAGCCATTGTGTGGACGTGATGAAGTTCGGAACGTTGTTTTTCAGCCGTTCTTGGTTCACTCGAGCTTTGTGAGACGGTGCCGAGTGCTGCTGAAACGTCCATGGTCTGCCACCGAAATGTTTGTCTGCCCACGGTTTCAAAGCAACCTCCAGAATACTTTCCCGATAATATGTCGCATTTACCTTGACGCCAGGCTCGATGAAAACGATTGGAGAGCGCCCATCTGCGGTTACAGCGGCCCAAACCATTATCTGTTGCGGGTGCTGCCTCCTAGTGGCCAATCGATGACTCAAATTCTCGTATGAACGGTCGGTCAAGTAAACCCTATCGTTTTTAGAGTTTAGGAATTGCTCAATTGGAAAAATTTTCTCGTCAGAAAATACAATGTTCGGAAATTGACCGCTTTCGGCCAAACGAAGCAACTCCTTCGCTCTCTCAAATCATCAAGTCAAGGCAAAAGGTAGTCATATCGAGCAAAAGTGAATTGATTCTGAATTTTGTATTATTTTTACACATTTTGTACGTTGAATTAAGTAAAAGTAATTTTCCAAACTGAATTTATGGCCTTTTTAATTGGTTACACTTCGAGTGCCGGACCCTGTAGTATTTTTACCATTTTCTGTAGCAAAGTCTGAAAAAACAGCATTTTCCAACATGCAAAAATCGGGGAATCACCAAAGAGTCATTTTTGACTCTCTCGACAGAAAGGTAATAGAATCGGAAAATGTCTGTCTGTGTGTGTGTATGTGTGAACACCTTTCAACGAGTTTTTTCACCGCTTAATTTTCTCGGAGATAACTGAGCCGATTTTAACTTACTTAAGCTGATTTCTGGTTCCGGAGATATAATGGTATAAGTGACGTAAACGACCATTACCTCTTAATTTTCTTGGATACGGGTGAACCGATTTCAATGATTTCAGGCTCGTTTGAGACTAAAATTGGGTTGTGAATCGAGTTCGAAGATCATACGGCTGACACTTACGAGTTTAGGAAATATAATCGTATAAATGACGTAAACGACATATCAATTATTTTCTATCTGTATAAATATTTCAAAAAGTTACCTATTTTTGTTTTGTTTTATAAGGTGAAATGCATTTACACACAGAGTGTGGAACTCTTCACAGTACTACCTAACTGTACATAATTAGAACTACGCACTAAAACACCTTGGACCTCCAACCCTACCTCCCCGGTATCGCCATTAGGTTCCCGGCTTTGTGCATCGCCAGTATGGACGTCTGCATCTCTCTCTCTCTCTCTCTCTCTCTCCCCCTACTTTTTGAGCTCTTTAGCTCCCGACTTAGAGCCACTCGTTTCACTCCAGGGGATCGACTTGACTTGGCTCCCAATTCGCTGGTGTCTCGACGACTCATGACTGATCTACGTCGCGAAACTACTTGACTAATCCCCGACGATGAATCTAGCCTACACCGGGAGGAAAGCTCCTCGATGAAGGAAGTTTGCTTCCTTCTCACTGGCGCCCTAACGCACCTAATCGGAGGAGCTGGGTCTCAATCTACTTGTCTAGTCTCCGACGAAGGAAGTTCTTCCGACATCGATCCACACGGGACACATGAAGAAGTGCCAAGGACGGTTCGATGACTCCGGTTGGATTAAGGTTTCCGATTTCCTGGCACCACGACGCCTCTACTTCGGTGTTGTGGTCAGTACTCGACAAGTTCCCGAAAAGGCAGTTCTTCTGGAGCCGACACTTCCGTCACCCGTCAACGAATCGATCGATAGGATGCCTGGGTCGGTTCAGTGCTTCCGGTTGGAGGATGGCTTCCGATTCACTGGCGCCTTGACGACTGGTTTACGTTGCGAAACTACTCGACTAGTTCCCGGCGATGAATCTAGTCTACACCGAGAGGAAACTTATTGGCGCCCTGATGCACCTAGCCGGAACTGCGTCGTAATCTACTCTTCTAGCCTCCGACGAAGTAAGTTCTTCCAACACTGATCCTCGTATTGCACCACACGGGATACCTGAAAGAGTGCCGTGGTCGATCCGATGATTCCGGTTGGAGCAAGGCTTCCCATTCACTGCCGCTCGGTGTTGTGGCTGCTACACAGGAAGTTCTCTCGGAGCTGATGCTTCCGTCACCCATAAACGAATTCCGGTTGAAGCAAGGCTTCTGGTTCACTAGTGTGTCCCGACGATTCTAACCGAAGTTAGATCGCAATATACTCGTCTAGTACCCGGCGAATGATCTAGACTTCACCGACGGAGAGTTCCCCAACGAAGGATTCACCCCTCCTGGTTTAGCGCTAGGCGGTCACGGTTGCCTGTTGATGCTCTGCGCTCCAATTCCGCTGCAAGATGCTCGCAATCTGGGTTATCGCGGTCGATGTTGCATTCCAGATCTCTTCACTGTGGCACATTCTTTGGACCAGATTCTCTGGTGTAGTGTCCATCCCGCACACCTCAAGTAGACCACTGCGTTGTACCGCGAAGCGGGGACATTCGAACATGACGTGTTCAGCTGTCTCGTTCTCTTCGCAGTGGAATGAGCTGTCCACCTGCAATTGGCTGACCTGTACCACTTCCATTGCCATTCGCGCAGAGAGGCAGCATTGCCGGTCCTACGGGTGTTACTATCACTCCGCGTGTAATAACATTCCACATCCTCCTTGATGATGGACATCATGCTCGCCATCACACAGACTGCGTCTCCAGGTACCGTACGAAGACATATCAGTCGATGCGTGCTTCCCATCATCTGCATGCTTCGTTCCACGTTAAGAGCCGTGGACTATACCGGGCTGCCATAACTGAGGATCGAGACTGCCACTTCGGCCAGTAACCTGCGTTTACTGGAGCGCATCTGCGAATCGCTATTGAGGCCCGCTAGCAGACGTACTCCACGTGATTGCTGAAATTGAGCTTATCGTCCAGCATCACTCCTAGCTGCTTCAACGATCTGTTGGAGGGGATCACGGTATCGTCGGCAATTATCGACGCCTCCTGCTCTGATTTGCGGTTGCTGACCTGATACACTCAGTTCGATTTTCTCGCTGGATTCGCTGTACGCTATCAATGTGTCGTCGTCCGCGAACCCAAATATCTTAACGCTCGGTGGCAGCGTCAACCGCAGAACTCCGTCGTACATGATGTTCCACATAAGAGGACCTAGGATGGTATTGCAGCCGTGATGGGGGTACTGCACGTACGTTCCTCGATCTCGTAAAGCAACACTCGGTTCTCGACGTAGCTTTCCAGGATTTCGAATAGCCCTTCCGCTACTCCTAGTCGAGCTAGCGACTCTGGAATGTCCCTCCAGCAAGCACTGTTGAATGCGTTTTTTACATCTAGCCTTACTACCGCGCAGTAGCGACCTTCTCGTTGGCTACAACCGATTTATTGGCATCCGCCGTCGGCATTCCTTTGTGCAATCCATATTGTTCGTTGGGCAGTCTACACGTCTCCTCTATGAACGAGGCTAGCCTGTTCAGGATGATTCTTTACAGGAGCTTCTCTGTGGTGTCGATCAGGCAGATTGGTCTATACGCCGACGGGTTCCCAGAAGGTTTTGATAACAGTATCAAAGGCAAAGGCCTTTTCCAAATGTCCAGGAAACGTGCGCTCGTTCAGACATCTCTGCATGACCTCCTTGAATATATCCGGTTTTGAGGCTATAGTTGATAAGCCGCCTTCGGGATACTGTCTGGCCCAGGGGCTTGATTACTATCTAGCGATCACGCCACTCTGACTGACCACTCTTCGATCGTCACACTGTCCACCTTGTTCGCTGGTACTCTTATGATCTCCTTCAGCTTCGCTGGATTTCGTCTAGGGGGTGCTAATGCCCTTCTTGTTTTGGCCATAACCACCCTATAGGCATCATCCCATGGGTTAAAGCACCCTGACACAGGTTATCGAAGCAGACTTTTTTGCTTACACGAATAGCCTTTTTTAGAGTAAGCTTCTCCGTTTTGAACGTTTCTAGTTTTTTGCATCCTACTTCTGACCTTTAGGCAGGAGGTTCTGCCATTTGCTCGTTCCACCAGTAGACTGGTCGTCTGTTGATCATCGGTTGAGCCTTCCCCGGCGTGGTCATGTCGCACTACCGTATCAGGACGGCCGCCAACTTTTCCTCCCTATGGTTAGAGAGTGATCACGTTTACATGTATTATTGCAGAGCCATTTTTTCGAATTTGAGTGTTTTTTCGTTCAACATTCCACACAATTTGGCAACTTCAATTTCGTTGAAATTTTCGAAATTTTTTTTAGATGCCAAAATTATTTTTTGAAAAAAATCGACTTTTTAAGACTGAGATTTTTTTAAGTCCCTGAAAGTTTTTTTTTTTCAAGATGACACTAAATCTCGACGTTTCGTGCGATTTTAAGACTTTTGGCAAAAAAAAAATTCGATTTCGAAATTTTCAAGCCTTGGCCGTCAGGAAGTACCCTTTGCCAATATCCGATTTAGCTCAAATTTTTCATGGGAACTTTTTTCGAGGTGCTTCATGAGATTAGAGGTGATCCCATCTCCAAGAAAATTGGGCGGTAAAAAAACAACTCGATTTTTCGGTTACGTCACTTAAACCATCATATCTCCGGAACCAAAAGTCACAACAGTAAAAAAACAACGCGTTTTGTCTGTTACGTCACTTATGCCATCATATCTCCGGCACCAGATGTCATAGCCATTTGATCTTCCAACTCAATAGCCTAACAGTAGCTTTCCAACGAGCCTAAGTGTCGAATGGTGTATTACACTATGCACACCTGTGTAAATTTACGTCTTCTGTGACCGACATATTCGAGCGTCAAAAATAACTCTTATACATGTAACACATATTTAATGCAATCTGACATATTTTCAAGTGCTGCAACATGTAAATTTACACGCTTGCATGGAAAGCTGGATGTGCTCGACAAATATGTGAATCATTCCTGTAAAATTCCATTGTTTTACGAATTACGTTCTTATGAATTGAGTCATATGTCGATTTGTGTTAGCTGTAATTTTCTTAGTAATCCAACAATTCTAATACCATTCTATAAAGAGAGGCAAAAATAGTATTGTTAACTGGAACACCTGGTATAAAACTGAAGAACATACACTAAATACGCGTCGATTGCTTGCCAGTGGTGAGAGATCGAACGTCTTTCTCTATTGTATGAATCCATTTGATGCAAACATTGCATTTAGGCGGGGCTAATTGATGGAACGATGATCTAGTAATGCGATTTTTTCTGTACCCGGAATGGACCAAAGGAATTCGATAGGGCTAACAACCTGAGTTCAGGACTAAAATTATTTGCATGCATGAACAAAACACATGTAAACATATTTCTTCTCTAAACCTTCTGTAGATGAACTATTTCATCACTGTCAGACACTTAACCTTGTACCGAAGCACAATGTCTTTACTGATGAAGTTCCGAACGTCAGAAGGTTCACTACAAACTGGTCGTTTTCAGCTCGTATCCACATTGGTTTCCAATATTCGGTTCCGAAAATTCTAAAAGTATCGAAGGTCGAACTAGTCCGAAATGGAACTAACAACGACCTGTCCGATTTTAATACACTTTTGTTCAAATGAAAGGTTTTTAGTTTTGATTTAATGTAGCCGATTTCATGAAATAATAGCAACATGATCCAGCTATAAAAACAATAATAAGCCACGTATCTAACAGAGAGCAGACCAGAAAAAAACTGTTGAATGAAGTAGCAGAAATGTAAATTTGCGAAAAAATATCCCAGAGACGATACTCGAATCCGCCATTTTCTCTTCGCAGGGGTAACCATTTAGCAAATGTAACTACTTAGAATGTGATGAAGCATTTTTTTCATGCTGGATCGTGCTAGAAAATCACATCAAATCGTTGCCACGTTGATTCGTCTAATTATTTTCAAACTTATTCAGTCTTCGCCATGTGCATAGAAATGAACTAATCTAGGAACTCATCAAAACTTCCTATTCAGTAGTTAGGTGGACTTTTTACAGTGTGCCTATCTCCTTCTATCCATGCAGCCATACTTATTGAATACAGTTCCTGTCGGACTGGTCTCGGCACTCGGCACCAACTTGTATTATATCCTCCGGTTCCACCCATATACAGATCCCGGTGACACCAACTTCGGTTGGTTTCCTATGAGCGAATAGCAAAGTACACGGATGGAAGTGGTGGAACATAGAAAAAAGAAGAAAAAAACAATTGGCTGACCATATGAGACCTTATTTATAATCCAGTCCGGTACCCAGTTGGGTCGTTCCAATCGCTAGTTAGGCGTTGTAAACTTAATTAAACCCATGTCCCACCTTCACACGTTGGTGTGCACGTAGGTGACGTCAGGCTTGCTGCTTCCTGCACTCGCTAATTAGTTGGTACGTAATTTTATTTTTTTTTTGTTTTTCAAACTCATTGCCCTTCCCCGTTGGTTCATGCCAAGTCGTTGCGAATAACCGCGACGACCATCTGGCAAGTTCTCTCCATTAAAGCTAAACAGTGCGAGCCCCCCCGAAAAAAAAAACAACAACAAACAAATGCGCCTCTCCACTCCTCAGAGAGTTGAAGCACATTTTTTTATGTCAAGGTTTACTCGTTCTGCCGAGCGCCATCTTAGACTGTCACAATTGGTTTTATGGGCGGTAGAACTTGTTCTGCTGCCCGGCACCTAAAAGCACAACATTCTTCAGCGCTTACGGATCCGGCGTGGTGCGGAGCCCACACACGTTCTAAGGTGGCAAGTTTCTGAATAGCTTCGATCAGAAGAAGTTTTTTCCCATCGCTCAAAATAGCAGCAGCAGCAGCAACAGTCACGCAGCCATGAGCCCCCGGTTCGCGCTATTCTCGGCAGGCACCTATGATAGAAAGGTTCTTGGGCGGCTTGAGCCATTCAACTGACTTTAACTGGTGTTGAGCAGAGGATGGTAAAAATTACAAACCCCAACGGATGGCGTATGCGTACTTCAGATGCACTCCAATTCGAAGCATTTATGTTTCGCATTAAGTCAGTCGGCGGCCGTTTCAAGATAGAGGACTACTAGTAGGGTTTAACGGATGAAAAAAAACCACACAGTTTTTTCGATTTTTTAGAGCAATCGTACAAAAAAATAAATTCAAATGTTTTGCATAATACAAAGCACCATTCGAACAACATTCTGTAATTGTTTGGCGGAAAAATATTGAAAACTAAGTCAGTGAAGATCAGTTCTAAATTAGCCCGCTAGTTACCGGAGAACCAATATCAACAGCTAATTGGTATTCAATATACTCAAGAGAACACGGTGTGCAGCAGACGGAAAATGACATCCACACACCGCACACAGTGCAAAAAACCACTAACCAGCGAGCGAATGGATGCAATTTTCAATTTCGTCATCCCCCAAACTAGACAAGCTACCTGTTTCGTATTAACATGAACTTGGCGAGGCACCTCTCACCGTTGATGACGCAAATAGATGAATAATTTGTTCGTAATTAGTTACGGTTATTTAGAAATAGTTGCTCTTTTTTTTATTTTTTCGAGTATTCCACTAAGTTTACATAGGATATTGACAAAGCACCTCTCCTACATAAGCTTGAAAACAAATCGAAACCCAGTGAACAGTTTGTTACTTATTAGTTACTAATCAGTTACGGTAGTTTTAAATTTGTTACTCAATTTATTTTCTATTGTTTTGACTACTTCGCTAGGTTTCTATAAAGTTAACGAAGTATCCCTCCTAAATAAACTTGAACGCAAATCGAATGAATTTGTTCCTATTTTTTTTTAATTTTCTTTTGAATACATTGCTAAGTTTATATGAAGCTAATGATACACCTCTCCCAAATAAGCTTGAAAACAAATCGAAAACCAGTTTTTTAATTCGTTGAAGTAATTTGATTATATGTCGCTGATTATAATTATTTTTTGAGTACTATAGTACGCTATATTTATATGAAGTTATGAACTATGTTCTTATTAATTTAATGAAGTAATGCTCGTAAAAAAGCTGTGGATAGTTTGTTACTTATTAGTTGCTAATTAGTTTCGGCAGTTTTAAATTTGTTGCTCAATTTATTTTCTATTGTTTAGACTACTTCGAACTTAGCGATGCGAAGATTTATATGAAGTTAACGAAGTATCCCTCCTAAATAAACTTGAACGCAAAGCGGATAGTTTGTTACTAATAAGTTGCTAATTAGTTCCGATAATTTTGAAATTGTTGCAAATCTTTTTTAATTATTTTCTTTTGAGTTTGTATGAAGTTAATGATGCTTCCTTCCCAAATAAACTTGAAAACAAATCGAAAACCAGTGGACAATTTGAAGCTTATTTTTTAATTCATTTAGGTAATTCGATTATGTGTCGCTAATTATAATTATTTTTTGAGTACTATAGAACGCTATATTTATATGAAGTTATGAACTATGTTCTTATAAATTTAATAAAGTACTGCTCGTAAAAAAGCTTGAAAACAATTCGAAACCCAGTGGATAGTTTGTTACTTATTAGTTGCTAATTAGTTACGGTGGTTTGGAATTTCACCTCAATTGTTTTTAATTTTTTCGAATATTTCGCTAAAATTAAACTAGGCTAACGTCCTCCCAAACAAGCTTGAAACCTAATTGAAACCAAGTGGATCATTTGTTTCTCATTAGTTGCTAATTAATTACGGTTGTTTTGAATTTGTTGCTCAATTGCTATTTGGACTACTTCATATAAGTTCATAAGCGAAGTACTTGAAGAAAATAAAAAAATAAAATTGAGCAGCAAATTCAAAATTACCGTAACTAATTAGCAACAAACTATCCATTGGATTTTGACTTACTTTCAAGCTTAAAACAATAAAAAAATTAAACAGCAAATTCTAAACTATCGTAACTAATTAGCAACTAATAAGCAACAAATTCTTCACTGAATTTCGATTTGTTTTCAAACTTATTTAGGAGGGTTGTTTCGTTAAGTTCATATGTTTTCAGTGCAGTACTAACAAAATTTTTAAATAAAAACAAATTCAAAACAACAGTAACTAATTAGCAACCAATATGCAACAACAAATTTTCTACTGGGCATCGATTTGTTTTCAAACTTATTTAAGAATGATACTCCGTCAACTTCCTATAGACTTACCGAAGTACTCAACAAAAATTTAGCAGCAGATACCAAATTACCGTAACTAATTAGTCATAAATTATTCACCTCTTTGCGTTACCATCGACGAGAGGTGCCTCGCTAATTTCATGTTCATCCGTTTCGTTCGCAGGCAGCTACCGACTGAACTATGCGAAGGTTATTTAGGTACTCGGCAACGATCGAAATTGTACGCCTTGCTAGAGAAAGCAGGTGGATGACATCATTATGGCATGCTGTGATTGATTCGTGAAAACATAGGTCGATTCAAACAAATGTTTCAATAGTATGCTATTGCAGTACTAAAACGACGTTGCCATACATGTTAAAGTTAAATGTCTCCGATTCAATTGGTTGTTAAATTACATCAATCAATCAACAAATGACGGAGTTATTAATGTAGAATATTTGTAAAATAATTATCAGTATTAAGAAAATCTTCCAGTTGCAAATATGATGTGCAACAGTGAATCATTAAATTCTTGTGAGATTTATAAGAAGGAAAGTTGAAGTGAGCATTTGAAAGCTTGAAGGGTGTTACGTTAAAAAATTGATCCAACAAGACTGAGTATAAATAGATCAAATTTTCTATTCAAAATTCAAATCATGTGAATATTCCAAGTTCAATTGATACAGAGTGTTCACAAAATATTCACTCACTTTCGTTTGACTCTCTCCATCAAGTTTTGTACTGCTTTCTTGGAAAATTTCCTCATTCGGCGAATACCATTTCATTATTCCGAGATGACAAATTCGACCAAAATAGAATGGAGCACTTGCACTACCTTGAGGAAAGGCAGCAAACAATTGCTCAATTCACAATCCTTTTGGTGGCCGGAATTCGGATGCGGATCTCGACGTTTTATGCAATTCTAAGACATTTGGCATAAAAAAATTGTTACTTTTTTGGAAAATTTCATAAAACCAACCCACTTTCCAATTGTCCCGGATCAACCTATGATTTAAAAAAATCCAATTTTCAGCCCCAGTAACAATTGGATGCAAAACTGATTCGTGTCTTTGAAGCAAGTGTTTTTTTCGGTTTTCCATCCTTCTTTCATTCAATTCATGTGGCACCCATTTTCCACTTTTGAACTTTTTTATCAATATCTTTTATATGGTCGGAAATTGTTTGTGTAAAATTTAACTTTGCTGTCATACGTTTTTGACTAGAAGTTTGATAGTTTTTCACGTTCTCAATTTCCCACATTAAATTAAATTCATCTCTGAACCGTTGAAACCATTATTTGCATGTTACTTCTGATTGGAAATGATCACCATATGCCGCAAGAAAAACATTCGATGCGACTCTACTACTACGAATGATAATTACAAAAAATGATTTTCGCAAATCTTCACTCTCCAGTTCAAAATTCGTCATTTTAAACACGATGAAACAATATGATGTTGTTTGTTCAATGACTTGAGGTATATTCAATATGCTTGGTAGATGGCACAGCAAATAAATAAACAAAAAAATAAGGCTCGCTCACACCCAATGTTAATTTCTCGATATATTTTCTATCGCTCACCGCTTTCATACCGGCAAGTTTGGAGAATAAAATTACGCGAAGTTACGCAGCTTACTTCACGCGGATTTACAAAGTTACGCGGTTTATTTTACGCGGATCTCCGCAGCTACTCGTTTTTTTTTTCACGCAGGTTTCTGAAGTTATCCGGGTTTCTTGTTTTTGTCTTAGAAATGCATGAAACGTCGATATCGGGTGTTATTCCAAATTTTTTTAAAGTCAACTCTGACAATTTTCGATTTAAGGCCATCGTCCAAGTACCATGCGCGCGGGTGGTTTTAGGAAATTTTCGATGGAAATTTTGAAAAATTTGCCAAAACCAAAAACATACAGACCTTTGAAATACTTTTATCTATCTACAGGGTGAAAATGGCTGGAAAATTCGGAGGATTTTCCGAGTCTTATCAAAAAAAAGCTCTGAAAAATGAGTGTTTTTGTGATCTTTCACAATTATCTGGAAAAATAAAGCGATGAAATAATTTTTTTTAAATAAACCTTATGATGGCTACGAAGATTACATTCGGACACATTTTTGGAAAACCTTTTCATGCTTTTCATAGAAAATCCACGAATTTCAAAAATTCCAACGGAATCGGTTATATGAAATTCGTTGATTTTCCATGAAAAGCGTGAAAAGGTTTTCCAAAAATGTGTCCGAATGTGATCCTTGTTGCCAGCATAAGTTTTTTTTTAATTCATGCCATCGAATTATTTTTCAAATAATTGTGAAAGATCACAAAAAAGCTCATTTTTTCAGTACTATTTTTGATAAGACTCGGAAAATCTTCCGAATTTTTCAGCCATCTTTGCCTTGCAGATAGATAAAAGCTTTTCAAAGGTCTGTATGTTTTTGGTTTTGGCAAATTGTTCAAAGTTTCCATCGAAAATTTCCTAAAACCACCCGCGCGCATGGTACCTGGACGATGGACTTAATTTTTTTTTAGATTACACCAGATTTGAACGTTTAATGCATTTCTAGAACATTTAGCATAAAAATAAAAATTCTTCAATTTTGCGTTTTTTTTTTCTACGCGGATTTCCGAAGTTAAGAGATCTCAAACTCTCTAAGTCCCAAAGTCGGTTTTTTTAAAAAAATAAAATTTGTTTTTTGAGATAACATCATATTTTTGTCAAAACCGGAAGTCATTTTTTTCCAAAAACATTTGTTTTAGAAAGAATTATATCTCAACGTTTCATGCATTTCTAAGACATTTGGTATAAAAAAATTGGAAGAAAAATTTTGAAATTTCTGAATTTGAAATTCGTATTTTATGTCAAATTATGTCTGAGAAATGAATGAAATGTACAGATATTTGAATTTGAGAATTTTAGACTGTTAGAAATCCACGTAGAAAAAAAACCTCACAACTGAGGAATGTCAAGTCTCAAATTCTCCAATACAAATATCTGAACATATCATGCATTTCTCAGACATTATTTAGCATAAAAAACGAATTTCAATTTCAGAAATTTTAAAAATTTTCCGTTTAAAAAAAAATTTTAGGATAAAAAAAATCCTGATCTGGTTTTTTTCGAGATAAAAAAATTCTGATCTGGACGTTTCATGCATTTCTAAGATTTTTTGCGAGATTTTTTTACGCATAAAATAAGACCCAGTGTATTGTTTTTCTTTTGTTTCTGTCGTAATTTTATCGACTGTCTCAGACGATGTACGAAAGCGAACTATCTCGATGCTTTTGGGGGATTTCGACATTTCTTTGAATTCATCAATTTCAAACAACTTTGGTCTTCCGAAAAGTTCCTTGTATATATCGAAACAATAATAATAATACCAAAAATACTAATACAAATGTTCACGCATGTGACAAATGAAATCTAACATTTCAATCCGAAATCTCCTGGGAAGCGCCATCTCTTGTAATACGCCAAGAACATGCTGCTAGATCAGATTCATTAATATAAAATATAAATAATTTAATAGATTTTATTTATTAAGGGTATCTAAGAGTAACTCTATTTATTGGAAGAAGATTAACAGTTCTGGACGAAGTGCTTATTTCGGAAAAAAAATTAAACCATTATTCACGATAAGCACAGTGAAACTCCATCGTCATTTTTCGGTTGAAGAAAGCACTGCTCTTCCTTCCTGGTATACTACAACTTATCCTTCCAAGGATTCACCATTCAAAAGTAATTTGATTTACTCTCACTCATCTACTTAATTGACTGTTCGAATATGGCTTTGTAAGAAGTCGGAAAACTTTTCCAACCCAATGCTACTTAGCTTCAATAGCTAGAGCTCATAGCTCTAGCATCAGTCCCGGGATAACCTCTGGCATTCAAGCTGCATACATACTGATATATCGAATGCGGAAAGGATTCCAGGTCATCTGCTTCAATACATGTCTACGGGTGTGAAAGAAGAAACGGAATCCTTCTTGTTTGGTGCTGGTTTGGCGCAGTCGAAGCTTAGCTCCGGTTCATAGACTGCCTGCCGGAAGCCAGTCAGACTCTGAATGCCAATAAAATTGTACCATTATTGGATATTTGAAACATCTAAGAGATTTGTTTCTCTTCGATTGTCCAGAATATTGCAGTTTTTATTTGCATTAAAGTTCAGACAGTTGCCAGATCCGGAATTCCGGAAATGCAACCGATAGATCTTCGGATAAATCATCATCCGATTCCGTTGTACCAATTTTATGAATTCAACTCCATTGAACTCCCTAGTGACGATATTAACCACTACTAAGAAGGTGATAAATTGTGCCTCGTTTTTCTTTCTTCTCTCAATCATTGAACATATTACCAGGACCGGGGTCAGAACTTTTGGCGCCTCATTGACGCCGCAGTCGATTGGACTCTGTCGAACATAGCGAACATACATTTCGATTCTCTGCTCGTGTGTTACTAATAGCCATTCATTCTAGATGGGAGCTATTTTGCAGCTTCGACGTTGTGGCTCCAAAGTGAAAACTTTGGATGCTTCCAAATTGGAATATTCTGCTTGTACCATCTGGAGTATGAAGTAATTCAATCGTTCGGAGCACTTCTAATCCCTACCAGCAGCAGCAGCAGCAGGAGCAGATAAGAAATTGATACATTCAAACATCCCCCCGTTTTACTACGGAGCGAGCACTCACAACAGCACGGCCAAGTTTCGAAATTGTTCATCTCACTGGCATGGAAAGGAGGAAAATTTACCCTTTCAATTTGGCTACGAACCTTACAAAGTAATAACCTTCGACATTTGCCCTTTATCCCTCTAGACCGTGCAGAAACAACGATGGATGCATCTGCGGTCTGACACAGTCTTGTTAACCGAGGCAGTCAGTCAGTGGGTGGGTGGTTAATACTGACTGACAGCTGTATCTTCTCTCCGGGCAGATTTCGGCGGTAGTTCACGGTAATTACACCCACCTCACCGGATGGATTCATGATGGCTGTCACGGTTGCAGCCATTTAATTCCGGAGAAAATGAGAAAACCTTACGGTGGGAAAACAAAATTTCGAAACGAAGACGATTTTGCGGTTTGGAGTATCCAGTAGGACAACGGAATTCAACTAAATAGAAAAAAATGTTATTCAGGAATCAAGCATTGTTTACTACCCCAATTTCTAGTTCCATGACTTGATAAGCTATACAATTCTCCGTAGTATAGGAACAACGCTTAAGTCGCACAACGAAGGCCTCATCAATCGAAGCAAATCTCTATACAGCAAGCCTTTTTTTTAACTTAACTAAACATGAAATAGTCGCTGAGAGCTATATCTGGTGAATATGGTGGATGCGATAACAATTCGAATTTTCAATGGCGCATGTAATTTAGCCATTGTGACATTTCAAGGCTCGAAAATTACTTTTGTGAGCGGTTAGCGAAAGAACTGAATAGATTTAAAAGGAAATAAATTGAAAATGATTCCACTATAGAGCTATAGGGAACCGTTAATTGTACAAAAAGGCGTTCAGGAAGAAGTTGTAGGGAATCGATTGGGCACTCTAAAGAAAAAATATACACTGAATTTTTTTTTTTTTTGATTTATTTTCTCAATAATTACAAAATAATCCGAAAAAGTTGAATAAAAAAAATCATGACCTCAAAAAAATTTTTATACTGCGTGGTTTTTATTTAAAAGCCGTTTTTTCCAAAAAAATTTCTGATATTCACCATATCTCAACGTTTCATGCATTTTTCTAAGACATTTGGCATCAAAACAAAATTTTTGATTTCGGAAATCTCAAAATTTTCCTTAGAATACTGTTTTAACATTTTAACAAATTATTTCTAAGTCCCAAAGTCGATTTTTAATTTTTTTTAGATTCCACCAGATCTGAACGTTTTATGCATTTCTGAAGCATTTGGCATAAAAAATATTTCTTCAATTTTGCGTTTTTTTTTTCTGCGAGGATTTCCGAAGTTGCGCGGTTTTTCTCAGTGTGCACGGATCTTATTCCATTAACGGTACCAGCGTTGTAAATATCATGATCACAAAAAGTTATTTCTTAAAAAATCAGTTCAAGAGAGAGAGAGTTCGAGATTTCACCAGATCAGGATCTTTTATGCATTTTTAAGACACTTGGCATACAAAAAATTCTTCAATTTTGCGTTTTTTCTACGAGGATCTCAGTGATCACAGATCTAGTTCCATTAACGGTATCAGTGTTGTAAATATCATGATCAGAAAAAGTTTATTTCATTCACTCTTCAAAAAAATCAGTTCAAGAGATTTTCTAAAATAAACTCAGTGACTGAAAAAATCACTTCCGAGAAATTTTCACATACAGAAATATCGCTAAAGAAATAATCGAAAGGAAGGGGGTGTCTGCGATGATATTTCCATGCTGAACTACGGCTACGCTTCAGTTCGACAACGAATGAATTCGTGCAAGATTAAGGTATTATAGTTTCACCAATGAAAAAATCTCTAATGAATAAATTCGACACTGAATCGCAACTGAAAAATAATGACTGCGATATTTTCGATGCACGTCGAGTGCTCAACAAATATGAACAACAATATTTTTTCTACATTCCAAATAGTGATAATAGCGACGAAAAGCTGTTTAAAGAAACAGGAAGCTGGTTGATTACACTATTTAGATTAAACCCAATAGCTTTTTGATTCATAGAAGTAGCAGGAGCGCAGCATTTTGCATGTTTCGAACACACAGTAGACGCAGCGTTCGAATTGGCATAACGACATCCCGTGCTCCGTGATACATCTGCCTATGATATTCAAGCTAAATTGACTAATAATTTTTAATCAGCTGCATAACATGCTTTGCGACTGCTGCGACTTCTGCAAAGGATTGAGATATATTGGCTATGAAAATTCAGTTCCTAAAAATCTTCTGTTCGAAAATCAAATCAGATATAATCAATGTGCAAACTTTTTTCTTGAATATCATCGAGCAGAATGTTCGCAAGTGAACTTTTCACAGCTGATTTTTTTTGCCATGTGAGATCAGTTTCCGTGAGAATTATGTTTGCAAAAAATCATCAATGCATTTTTCTTCGGTGAGTTTTCTGATCGATTTTTTTTGTCTGAAAATCCATTTGAAAATTTTAGTGACGATTTTCAAAATTTTGATTTTATCCCAACACTGATCGATCGGTACCACGATGAAAAAATTACAAAATAAACAATCATGTCATGAGATCATACCCATTAGTCACGATTTCATGAACAAAATGATTCATATCATGAATTGTAATTCATCTCACATGAAAAATTTTACGACATAAATCATGAATAATAGATATTTTTATATAATAGTAGATAGTAACTTGGAACATTAATAGATTTCCTATGTTTGTGCGTTCTTCATAGTTAGTTGTTAACTTGAATAGCCAGGCGGATTTATTTCCTTGCTCATGATATAAAGAAGAGCTTGAACTATTTCTGTATATTTCCAAACTTTTAGATACGTCTAGTTTCCATGGGTTGAAGATTTGTCTTGAAAATTCATCATAATCTTTAACAAAGGCTCGTTCAGCTACTTTTGAATTGGAATGGTAACTAACTAAGGAAAACATTTTTTTTTTAAATCAAAAATCGATTTTATTCATCAATGTTATCTTCTTCAAGAGCAAAAACAATGATGCCGTTCTTGTAGACGGATTTGTTGTTTGCCTTAAAATAGGCTTCAAATTTCGCATTTGCTTATTCATTTGAGATGAATTTCTAGCCGGTGAGCATTTTTTTAGATCATCGAATAGCCAGTAGTCACTGGGGGCAGATCTGGATTATGCGGTGGATGAGGTAACAATTCGAAGTGTAATTCGTTTAATTTAATAATCGTTTCCATCGACTTACGAATCGGTGCATTGTCTTGGTAAAACACTAATTTTTTCTTCGACATATGAGGTCGCTTTGTCGTGATTTTTACATTTACATTTTTACAAACGATCTAACAACGCTATGTAGTATTTGCTATTGATTGTTTTTCCTTTTCCAAGATAGTTGATGAAAATTATGCCATGTGCATCCCAAAATAGTTGACTGTTGTACCTTTGAACGTGGTTCACCAGCTGCAGTCCACTCAAACGATGATCGTTTTGATTCCGGAATGAAGTAATGGATCCATGTTTCCTCCATTGCCACATATCAACGCAAAAAATCATATTTATTACTTGTAAATATGACCAAACACTGCTGTGAATCATCAACACTTGATGTTTTTGATCGACTGTAAGTAAACACGGCTCCAACTGGGCTTTCACATGGACAAATGTTCATGCATAATTGTAAACAAACTGCCTCAGCTATCTCAAACAATTTCAATTTACGATTGGATATACCAGATTTGTGATTTTTCTGAAGTTTTCTGGAGTGGCCATCTCAATTGGACAAACATCATTATGAGCACAATATCTAACACAATAATGAACCAAACATCAAGAAATTTTGACAGATGATATCAGAAGGATGTTTAAATTTAATGCTAGAGAGTTTTATTAGCAACGCCATTTGTTTGTAGAACTAAAAGCTAATGAACTGTTAAGATGGGTTACGTTTAAATTTCTGTGAAATTTGTCAACATCTCATAGTTCATGATATTATGACTATAATTCGTGGTGTATTAGAAAAAACTACTATTCTTCGGAATATGTTTGCTCCTTTCCAGAATAGGAATTCTGTTCTGTATGTGAGGTGTGAAATTCGTCATTCTCACATAGCAGTTATACCGGTCGTTAGATCCGTAGAAAACAGGAGCAACACAGAACATTAAAACAACAATTGAAAAACTAAACCAATGTTCATAAACATTTGTTGAAAAATAAAATCTTTTTCTTACAGCAATTCTAAGTCGAGAAATTTGATATCCATTACTTACTGCTAGCCTTGAAAGATTTGCTCAACACATACCTGTGAAGGAAAGAAAGAAAAAAAAAGATTAGAATATATTTTGTCTGATTTCGGTTGAAGTTACGGTAATTTCGAATTTGTTACTCAATTTATTTTAAACTCAGTGGATAACTTGTTGCTATTTAGTTGCTAATAAGTTGCGGTAATTTTAAATTTGTTGCCAATTTTTTTTTTAATTTTTCGAATACTTTGCTAAGTTCATATGTATTTAACGAAGAACCCCTTCTAAATAACGTCGAAAACAAATCGAATCCCAGTGGATAATTTGTTGCTATTTAGTTGCTAATTAGTTACGGCAATTTGCAATTTTATTCGAGTACTTTGCCAAATTCATACATATTTAACGAGACAGCCCTCTTAAATAACCTTGAAAACAAATCGAGACCCAGTGAATAATTTGTTGCTGATTAGTTGCTAGTAAGTTACGGTAATTTTGATTATGTTATTCAATCTATTTTTTATTTTTTTCGAGTACTTCGCTAAGTTTATATGAGTTAACAAAGAACTCTTCCTAAAAAAGCCTAAAAAGACATCGAAACCCAGTGGATAATTTGTTGCTTAATAATGCAAATAACATAAAAACGGTGATTATTGAAATTGAAGGTCATTTTTTGTACTTCCATAGAAAAATAGCGAATAAGGAGTGTATCGAAAATAAGCTATCCACAAATTTTTCTTTCTAATTATGATAAAAAATAACATTTTATTCAAACTAAAAATACGAGGTTCAACTTGAGCATAATGAAAACCGGATGAAATTTAAGTTATTCCATCACAAATTTACGAACTTTTGATCGAACGCTCTTCATCAAGTTTCGGACAAGTGTTGCATCGAATTTTTTTGACGCTTGAGCCCAATCTTTTTTTTAACTTCCGCATGTCCCCAGCTGCCTTAAAGTCTTCTTGAAGACCCTCTTCACGATTGCCCAGTAACGTTCGATGGGTCGAAGCTGAGAGCAATTTGGTGGATTGATATTTTTCTCAACGAAATTTATACACTTTTCCGCAAGCCAATTGAGAGTGGTTTGGCAGTGAGTCGACGCTAAATCCAGCCAAAACAGTGGAGGTGTACTATGCTTCTTATACAAAGGCAGCAATCTCTTCTGGAGACACTAAGATCGATAGATTTCGGCATTTATAGTTCCGGTAGTGTAAAAAATGGTTGACTTCAAACCACAGGAACATATTGCTTGCCATACCAGTACCTTTCGACCGAATTTCTGCACTTGAATCGACCTGTCCGCATCGCTCGCAACCTCCCCAACGACGACAGTAAAGTATTGTGGACCTGGAAGGGTTTTGGAGCCCTCCTTTACATAAATCTCATTGTCCATCAAAACGCATGCATCCGGGCACTGCAAAAGACGCGAATACAATTTCCGGGCCCTTGTTTCTGCTCGCTTCTGGTGTTCTACTCTTTACGCTGGATCATTCCAAAGCTCGTTCCTGCTTTTTAGACCAAATCGCGTATTTATATTGATTTGTTCTTCATGATTAGAGATACCACTTTCTGGTCCAGTTTCGGGTTGGAAGAACCGGGTTTTCTGTCTCTTCCTGGTAGCTCATCCAAAGAATAGTGTTCCCCAAACTTATTAATGATGGTTTTAACACTGGCATGATGAATTCCAAACCGCTTCGTCAATTTTCGCATAGTAATAACCTTCTCACTTAGCCATATGTCCAGAACCTTAATTTTCACTTCCTTTTCAATACGCGACATTTGAAAAACGCAGAGTTTCAACCGCACAAACAAGTAAAGAAACGAAAGCTGACAGCCAAAGGCACAGTATGCTGTAATATACCATCACAAATACATACGTACAACACAAATGTATGTGGATAGCTTATTTTCGATACACTCCTTAAATTCTCATCATATTTCGAATACTCTGGTGGCTCGTCATTTGTTCCACCATGTCTTCCGAGTCTCTTCTATATCCTTGTTCAACTACAGCCTATCGATTGCCCGATATTCCTCATTAGGACAGAATTTAGGAGAGTAAGGTGGTTTGTTGGCTTTTTCGAAGAAATCCCCCCATCGATCTTGATATCACTGTATTCACTTGATATCTTCGTTGTAGTGGCAGCTTGCCAAATCAGACCAAAAAATTTCCAGGTCCACTAAGTGCTTTCCAAACGTATTCCTGCTTGTACATTTGGAAATTCATTATCGTGTTTATCAAGGAAACCAGGTTTTTTTGTCCACAGCTGCAAATATTCTGCTAGATCATAAGTTTTCTTGTGATTTTATCTTCAATAACGAATTTGATCTGGCTAGGGACATCACCTCGACCAATGCCTTTTTAGAACTTCTTGTACGGAAAACTCCTTCTGTCGGTTATTTGGCTTCCATTAAATTTCTCGACGGTATCATTATCCGACAGCTAATCGTTCTCAACATCTTCAAGTGTAGCTTCCGATTCTTAGTGCCACCTCGACGCTTGCTATGTGCTCCTACCAATCAGACGTATGCCGCTTAGAAAAATGTTTGAGAACGCTGCGCACACGGTCGATTTAGCCAATTTTAATAACTTCGCGATTCTATTAAACCCGATCACGTTCAATTTTCAAAGTGGGTGTGCAAAATTAATTTTCGGCTCGTGATTTCCATTCAATATAATTTCTGTGAAACAGAATAGATCGTCACGAAATTTGCTGCACTGAAAGAAGAAACTTTGAAAACCAAACTGCGGGTAAAACATTCCAGATCCGATAACTAGGAATGCTACAGTGAAAAAACAATTTGACCTGACATTAAATGACTCAAGAGCATTTCATTGCAAGCAGATTTGATGCAGTTGGATCAGTCGTCTCCAGAAAAAAAAACTAATAATAATTTAATAACTTCTCTTTTGACTCTGCATACACACTAACACACACTCCACATTCCAACCTCTTCCAACTTTTGTACTGAAGTATAAAAAAATGCAATTTTAACACACAAACATCTTTTATTTGGTGACAGGGATATTAACTCGAAGATTACCCCGTTGACAGAGCGGAAGTGCATTCGAAAAATTCGACAACAGGATGAAGAAAAAGGCAAATTCCAATCACCCAAAAAGCGAGATCATTTTGGGTGCATTATTTTCGACGTCTTTGACGTTGTTCTTCATTTTTTTTGGTGCATTGCATAGCATTATTTCTGCTTCTATCAAAGCACACATCCGGTTATTTAATGGTAAAGTAAAAAACAAAACTAAAGACACAGTTTCATTTTCACAATCAGGACGGAGCTGAGGTGAACGGATGGATTATTGCGCTGCATCGTTGGAAGCTTCTGAATGGTACTAAAATTTGTAGAAAAACGGTTGCTGCTACTTAGTTGTATAGTTATGTGAACCACTGTGTCAGTGTTTGGTTATTTTGCAATGCTTCAAAGACCCAGGTCTCAACCTCGCCCGAGCATTATTATTTCGGTCAGTCATCGTAACAAAATAAAATCCAAATACCGAAGAAGACGACGACGACGACGCAATCACCGGATAGTGCCGGACGGGCGGGCAGTTCGGCGACGTCGATGGAAATGTGGCAAAGTCGCAACGTGTCTCGTTTGTTGAGTCATGCGTTGGAAAGAAACAGAAAAAATAAAAATAATGAGCTGTGGTACAACTGACGGTAGGCAGGTCGTTTGTTTTATCAGCGGAAAATTGTGCAGGTTTCTTGTTTTCAATGGATGTGATATGAGAAAAATGCAAGCTTTGGTTTGGACATTGGAAAACAGAAAGGCATTTTTATGTACGAACTATAATTCATGCATGGAAGATTGCAACAATAATATTCGTTTTTATCACGATGAATGAAAATTACGAAACGAGACTTCGTCCAAACGATATTTTTTTCGAAACATTGATAATTGCCACTCCCAGTTTCTTGAAAAAATACCTTGTAATCTTCAATTCTGTCCCGAACTTATTTTTCGAATTAGTTTTTTCAGATAAGCTTACTAGAAAATATTTGATTTGGCAAGCGACCTGCAGATGCAGCTGAATCTACGATCACGCGAGTCTATACAGAAGAAGGCCGGTAAAAACTCCTTCTATCAATCTTAGTAGCTCACAAAAGCTTTGTAATTGTTCAGCTAGAATTGGTTAGCTATAGCTACTGTCGAAACACACTTCAGGGGTACCGCGTGGTAACCGAGTGGATTTGGAAACAAAGTCCCCCACTCGCCCTGTAGCTGTCTATTTCATTGTCTATCGCTCAGCAGAAGCAGAAAAAAGATTGTAAAAATAACTCCAGGTGCTTCAGAGAAGAAACTGCCCGTCGAAATTGGCGAACAGAGTGTCCAAAAGATGAATCGAGATAATCGTAATAAGACTGTTGACTGGAAGCACAATCTAAAAGAGTCGTTTCGTTTAGGAAATAGAACTTATTAGCTCATTTAGTTTCCTACAAATCTACTTAACTTTTTCAACTTTCAATTTCTGAATTTTTCGTACCGCAACTAACCCTTCTGCGAAGAATTTCTACGCCTACGCTCATTACATATTTAAGCCCAAAAAATAGGCATAACTCTCAATAGAATTCCGTCGCTGAACAAAAATCCTATCCGCTGAACAAAAATCCTTTTTGAACACAAAAATCCTATAACAGCACGAACTTCATAGCTGGCGGTGGTACAACTATCGCGGACATTGTTTGCTGTACACACAGATAGGCAAATGACTAATGAATCAAAAACAACACCTGAAATAGCTATATGAGTAGTGCACGCGAAAGGCTCTTACTTTCCAAGTATGCATTGTATTTTTTTTTTCTAAACGTGAAATATATCTGGAGTTATTGTTGCTCAAAGCAATCTCTAGATAGTGTTGATTTTCTACGTTTCAAAAAAGCATTGAATCGTGCTTCGAAAGTGCATATTGAACTGCTATGTCATTCAGTTGATATTTAGAAGCAGGCAACGCGAAGGTTTTCATTCCCACGGCATCAGTTTTGAGTACCAATATTAGAACTTCAACTTAAAACTGTCACGTGACCGAACATTTTCCAGAACTATTCCGGCAAAAAGTTGTATAGGCTAGTGAAATTATACACAAAAGAAAAAAAAGAAAGAAAATTTTGCAAATAAGTTCAGTAAATTCATGTTTCCGTTACAAATGGGTATAGGAACATGTAGCTCTAATAGGTCTAATATATAAAAATGGATGTAAGTTTGTATGTTTGTAACGCCATAACTTCGGAACTACTGAACGGATTGCCACCAAACTTGGCACAGGTACTACTCGCATTTCAGAGATGGTTTAGGGAGCATTTTTATAGGGAAGGGAGCGTAGCAAGTGTAATTAACAGGAGGGGGTCATGAAAAAATTCATATAACTTGACGAAAATCGATACGTTTTGAAGGATGTAGGCACATTTTGCATACATCAGATATGACTTTACGGGGGGTGGATGTAGCAAGTGTCTTTAAAAAGGGGGTGTAATGTTTCAAACGGCACAATTCCGAAACTATTGAACGGATAGCCACCAAACTTGGCACAGATACTTCATGCTCTTCTGAGATGGTCATAAGGGTATTTTAATGGGGGAGGGAGCGTAGTAAGTGTCCTTAACAGGGGGGTCATGAAAAAATTTGTCTAATTTGACGAGAATCGATACTTTTTTTAGACCATAGAAACAGTTTGCATATACAGGGTGATTTTTTAAGAGCTTGAGAACTTTTTTAAACAATAAAACGCATAAAATTTGCAAAATCTCATCGGTTCTTTATTTTAAACGTTAGATTGGTACATGACATTTACTTTTTGAAGATAATTTCATTTAAATGTTGACCGCGGCTGCGTCTTAGGTGGTCCATTCGGAAAGTCCAATTTTGGGCAACTTTTTCGAGCATTTCGGCCGGAATAGCCCGAATTTCTTCGGAAATGTTGTCTTCCAAAGCTGGAATAGTTACTGGCTTATTTCTGTAGACTTTAGACTTGACGTAGCCCCACAAAATATAGTCTAAAGGCGTCAAATCGCATGATCTTGGTGGCCAATTTACCGGTCCATTTCTTGAGATGAATTGTTCTCCGAAGTTTTCCCTCAAAATGGCCATAGAATCGCGAGCTGTGTGGCATGTAGCGCCATCTTGTTGAAACCACATGTCAACCAAGTTCAGTTCTTCCATTTTTGGCAACAAAAAGTTTGTTAGCATCGAACGATAGCGATCGCCATTCACTGTAACGTTGCGTCCAACAGCATCTTTGAAAAAATACGGTCCAATGATTCCACCAGCGTACAAACCACACCAAACAGTGCATTTTTCGGGATGCATGGGCAGTTCTTGAACGGCTTCTGGTTGCTCTTCACTCCAAATGCGGCAATTTTGCTTATTTACGTAGCCATTCAACCAGAAATGAGCCTCATCGCTGAACAAAATTTGTCGATAAAAAAGCGGATTTTCTGCCAACTTTTCTAGGGCCCATTCACTGATTTGCAAGCGTTGCTCGTTAGTAAGTCTAATCATGATGAAATGTCAGAGCATACTGAGCAAATAATAATGCATGAAAATCATAACCTCAAAAAATCTGAGCAAATACTAATGCATGAAAATCCTAACCTCAAAAAAATCACCTTTTATTAGATATGATTATATGGGTGGTGGATGTAGCAAGTGCCTTTAAAAAAAGAGGGGGATGTAATGTTTGTAATGTAATAACTCCGGAACTAATTAACGGATTGCTATCAAACTTGGTACAGATACTTATTGATCTTAAGAGATGGTCATAAGGGTATTTTTGTGGAGGAGGAAGCGTAGCAAGTGTCCATAACAGGGGGGTGGTCATGAAAAAATGTGTCTAATTTGACGAGAATCGATACTTTTTGAAAACCATAGAAACATTTTGAATTCCGTAGGTATGATTATATGGGGGTTGGATGTACCTTTAAAAAGGGGGGTGTAATGTTTTTAACGGCATAACTCCAAAACTACTGAACGTATTGCAATCACACTTGTCATAGGTACTTCTTGCTCTTCAGAGATGATCATTAGGACATTCTCAGGGAAGAGAGTGTGTAGCAAGCGTTCTTAATTTGAGGAGGCCATGTCGAAATTTATCTTATTTAAAGAGAATTGATACTTTTTAAAACCATACATACATAACAACCATCTTAACAACTCAGTAAATTATCGCCAAACTTGGCACAGATACTTTTTACTATTCAGAGGAGGTCACGACAAGCTTAGATATTCATGACAAAGGTTTATTGTAACATTTTCTTATTCGTCGTCAAACAAGATAGGGGGGCGGATTCAGACTAGGAGAAGAGGATCTTGAAAATCAATTTTCGTCTTGATTTTTTAAACAAAATAAGAGTGGGGCAAGAAGGTCAAGATTGTGCTAGATAGTATTGCTATCGTTAATTTGAATTAAGTAGTACTGAATTAATCGATACTTTTTGAAGAGCACAGATACTTCGTACACTACTAAGAGGTGGTCATAAGGGTTATCATGAAGGAGAGCTGTAGTAAGCTCACTAATAAAAGGGGAGTAAAGGACGGACAGATACTACTTTTATGTCAATGTAGATTAAAAGGTTGCAAGTGCCCCAAACATGGGAAGTGTAAGGTAAAATTGATTGAATAGCAACATAAAACTGCTCAGAGTATTACACTAAGTAGGACAACTTCGGGAATTTTGTTCGGCCTTTTCTTCCCGAAACATTTCCTTTCATTCAGCTAGTAGGTCTAATAAAACACATTATTATATTAATAAAAATCTGCAAAGGCCCCGTAAAATTCTTGTCAAATTTGGCTAGTAGCCACTACATTGCAGACTCTTCAGTCATAAATGGTAACTAAAGACAGCCGGTTGGTAGTGTCCGAGTGAAGCCGGTTGGATGACGTTCACTTTTTACACTTTCGAATATTAACAATCGTTTGTTACATTTGTTTCTTTTTCTTGTTTCTACATTTCCTCTTCGACTTATCAATGCACTAACTGTACAAGCCGGGATTACCCATGGAGCACTAAAACCTCTAAATGACTACAATCTGTGGACAGCTAGTAAGTCTTGACTTATTTTCGTTCGGCACGTCAGTAAGCACGCAGTACTTCGCAGTGCAAAATGTGTTTTGTGAATAGCATTTAGGGCATGTTCCTCCAAAAAAAAAATTCAGAATTTTTGTCTCCATAAATTTCCATAAAATACTCTTAGAAATGATATAGAACTAGCCTCGAAGGCGACCGACAACTTGTTAGAGAAAAGAGAGGACGGTGTATGCACCCAGGCATTTGACTCGACCGTTCGAGCACCTTCAAAACCACATTTATTTTAAAGAGGTATCACTTGTATTCCAAAACTTTTACACTTATCAACACGAACCAAGCGGTATCTTACTCTTTAGACGTCTCTCTATGATTCGTACGGGAGTGGGTCATTTCGCCGAAAGCCATTTCGCCGAAAGTTGTTTCGCCGAAAGTCGTTTTGCCGAATGGGTCATTTGTTTACACGTACTTTTACGAGTAAAGATTTGCTTTTGAAATATGTTTAAACAATTAATGGGATTTCATATAAATAACGTTTTTTTGGAGAAATCTGGCCTTAACTTTACGTCTAAAAGTTTATGTTGAACCACGATGTGGCATTAGTAGTTTAACATAGTTTGCTAATGCACCGATGACTCGGAAACGAAAACGAACAAACAAATAACTTAGTCATCTCAAAATAAAAAAAAATCCCTAAGCAACATTCGAGCTAAATCGGATATGGGTAAGAGGTGCCCGTCCGGTGGTCAAAGTTTGAAAATGTTCGGCCTTGAAAAAATTTCCATTGGATGAAAGTTTCGAAATTGAATTTTTTTGTTGATGCCAAATGTTTTAGAATTACATGAAACGTCACTATTTAGTGTTATCTCGAAAAAAAAACAGCTTTTGAACTGAGATTTTGAGTCGCCGATCAATTTGAAAAATAAATAATTAATAAAATTTTTTTGAAATGACATTTTTTTAAAATCGTCTATATTTCAAAAAAGAAAATTGAGATAATACCAGATCTCGACGAACATCGTGCGACAACAAACTGTTTACCTTAGTTTAGCGAATTTCCATAACTATGCTGTGCTCTATGCGAACTTTTAAAATTATACGATTTTTCATACGAATTTTCGATTTTATGCCTTCGGCATACAAGAAACTTGAATGTACTCTTTTTACGCGGGAGATACGTATCGCGTAAAAAAAACCGCGCAAAAAACCGCACAAAAAACCACGTAACTTCGGAAATTCGTATGAAAAAACGCGTAACTTCGAAAATTCGCGTAAAAAACGCAAATCTAAAGAATTTTTGTTGATGTCAAATATCTTAGAAATGCATGAAACGTTGAGATATGGAGTAATCTAAAAAAAACATTTTTTTTTTTTTGAAATAAAACGGGATTTTGGGACTTAGAAAATTCGAGACCATGTAACTTCGAAAATGCGCACAAAAAAGACCGCACAAAAACACATAAAAAACGCAAAGAAAAGACCTCAGTGTATAGTACAATAACTTTCTCGTTGATCTTAATTTCGTTTTTAAAAATAACAGAAAAAACATTTCGATATTTGTTAATTGTTTGCCCTTCACTTACTTAAACGACAGACGAACCCCAATAATGGTAAAAGTTTCAGTCTATGCCATCGCTATTCATTCTGTGACAGCATACAGATTTCGATTTGGGAGCACATATACAAAATATGCCTGGATAGCACCACTTACAAGCATGCATGCCCGAGGCATTTCACGTGAATTAATCAGTATTGTAGAAAGTAGCGAAGATCCGGTTTTCTAGTCTTCCGGCATTGAAATTCCAATTTTACTCCAGTCTAGGGCTTGAGTTTTCCTGACTTCAGGGCGTTAAAATGTGGCAAATGTTCAACCACCAGATAGCACCAGTTCCAATCCGGTAGATATTTGCACATAATTCTTAGAATCCTATATCTCGATTGTCTTCCTCGAAATAGTACCGCATCGAGTAATCGGAAATCCCCAGAATCCACTTGACCCAAATGAGAAAATATGGAAAACATAAACATTCTATAATCCAAAACAACTTCCAAACTCATCTAACACAGCCGAATAGATTATGCCCAGATGCAGTCCCCAACTGCATCATGAATGCAGTACGGCTTAAGCCTAGCTCAAAACCAACGGTATCAAGTCACATCAGTCCTGCAGTGAATCAACATTTTCTTTCTGCCTTTTCTAATAAAAGGGCCAATAAGAGTGGTACTACGAGGCTCCTGTTCGATTGTCCGTTGTCATACACATCGTCCGGCAGCGATTGGCACTGAATTGCTGCATTTCATAGCTTACAGAGAAATTTGATCCTTCCAATTGGATGTGGAATGGAAATGGGAAGCGAGCCGGCTCGGTAAACAAATCACATTACACAAATGAAATGCAAATCTTATTTTGCTCGAGAAAAACACGCTCCGCATAGATTGAAGATGTCATCGAGTGTGAAAATTCGAATTGATGTCCACTTTTTTTTCTACTACGAAGCCAAGGATGCGAAACCTTCGACGTCGTCGTAATCGTAAGTGGGTTATAAGTGTATGAACGGGAAGAGGCTCTCTTTCAGTAGGTACTTCACTGTGATGACTCATGACAGAACTCATCATTGACTGCTTACCCCAAGTCTCCCGCAATCTTTCTCTCTCTATCCATCGTCTCTCGCCTTCTTTGGCGAACAGTGCAGAAGTGCTAAGAAGAAAAACGGCGAATTAAATGGTCTGTAAGTAAGTGCATTTATTATCGGCTGTCGACTAGACATCTTGCTTTGTTCCACCACCGTGGAGATGCTGCTGCTTGCCCCCGGGATGATACTTGAACAGGCAAAATGTTTTCGATTGTTTTTTCTACTTGAGAATGACATCGGAGTCTGTTGTGTGGTTTACAAAATTTGTGTTGATTGAAGGAAAAAAAATTTGCGTCCAGTTTCTGTACATTTTTTTGGGATGGTCGAACTATAATGAATGTTAAATAAAAAACGGGTTTTACTTAGCCAGATTGAATTGTAGAAAGTAAGTTTCAATTTGATTTTTTATTTTACTAATTCAAGTGGGGGTCAAAATTGTGAAAAATTCTCGTTGGATACCATTTTGTTTAATCTCGTTTTCAGCACTCGTGGTGTTTGTCAAGCCGTCGACAAAGATAATAATAATTTTACTATAGTCCTTGGGAACACGTTTGTCCGCATATTTGGTTTAACTGGACAACCGAATTCCGGGAGTAAATTATGGTAAAACATAGCCCAACTCTGCGCTTGCTGTATGAAGCTAGAAGATTCATATCCCAAACCTCAACGCGATCAGGCGACGTTGACGAGAAATTAATCTGCAATACCGTTCTACAAGCTCGGAATCGAAACCTTAACTTAGCGCAACTCATATTGAATACATTACCGTTGGGTGGAGAATTTTCCGGATGCAGAAACCTTCATCAGGGCTTGAGTTTGGGTGAAGCGTTCCTGGCTGGGAAACAGTACCGATTTCGTTCAGTGTGCTGACAAACATTCGGCGAAGGAATATATAAAAAAAGCCGCATAGCTTCGAAAATTTGTATAAAAACCTGTTTTAATCCACCTAGTGGTGTAATGATGCCTTTCTCATAACAATCATACTATCATATATAATACTGTGGTATTCTTCAAAATAATTTTCGTCGATTCCTAAAAGAATAACCGAAATCGGTTTGTTCGACCGTCTACTGATAAAAACTATCAATTGGAGTAGATTTGAGATCGATTTAGAAAACTTTTTTCGCCCTTTTCAGTGATGGTCAGTCCGGAAGTCGGATCCGGATGAAATTCAGGTATTACGTATGGGACCACAAGACCTTTCATTTGAATCTAAGTTTGTGAAAATCAGTTCAGCCATCTCCGAGAAAAGTTAGTGCCAAAAATTGTTACATACACACATACGCACATACACACACAGACATTTTGCGTACTCGACGAACTGAGTCGAATGGTATATGGCACTCGACCCTCCGGGCTCGGTTCAAAAGTCGGTTTTCACAGTGATTGCATAACCTTTCTATATGAAAAAGGTAAAAATTGAATAATTTAAAACATTCGCATAAGAAACCGCATGATTCTGTAACATTGCTTACTTTCACATAAAAAACCGCTTAACTTTGAGAATTTGTATCGGAAAAAAGCGGCTTTCTCAGTCAAATGAAGATAGGCAAATTGCCGTGGGCAATTTTATAAAAAAAATCGTTTGCCTATCTCCATTTGACTGAGAAAGCAACATTTTTCCGATAAAACTTCAAATCAGTCGATATATACGAATTTGAGAATTTACATAGGAAAAAATCGCATAATTTTGAAAATTCGCAATAAAAAACTGCGCATAATTTTGAAACATTGGAAATTCAATTTCAAAAACCCGCATAGCTTCGGGAATTCGCATAAAAACAACCAATAACTTTGAATATTTGCATAAAAACGAATAACTTTGAAAATTTCCAAAAAACCTGTTTTAATCCACCTAGTGGTGTAATGATGCCTTTCTCATATCAATCATACTATCATATACAATACTGTGGTACTCTTCAAAATAATTTTCTTCGATTCTTCAAAGAATAATCGAAATCAGTTTGTTTGACCGTCTAGTAATAAAAACTATCAATTGGAGAAGATTTGAGGTCGATTTAGATAACTTTCTACGGTTTTTCACCCCTTTCAGTGATGGTAAAAAAAATAACGCAGTTTACCCTATATTTCCGGTTCCGGATGAAATTCAGGAATTACGTACGGGATCACAGGACCTTTCACTTGAACCTAAGTTTGTGAAAATCGGTCGCGCCATCTCCGAGAAAAGTTAGTGCAAAAAAAACGTTACATACACACATACGCACACACACAGACATTTTGCGTACTCGACTAACTGAGTCGAATGGTACATGACACTCGGCCCTCCGGGCCTCGGTTCAAAAGTAGGTTTTCACAGTGATTGCATAACCTTTCTATATGAGGAAGGCAAAAACGAATAACGTTGGAAACTCGCATTTAAAAAAATTACTTAACTTTGAAAATTTGCATTAAAAAAACACCAAATAGCTTTGAAACTTTGAAAATTCAATTAAATAACCCCGCATAACTGTGGGAATTCACTTAAAAAACGAATAACCTTGAAACTTCGCTAAGAAAAAAAAGTACCCATAACTTGCATAATTTTCAAAAAAACGAAAAAAAATAGACACAAAAAAAAATTAAATAACTCTGAAAGTTCGCATGAAAAAACGAATAACATTGAAAGTTTGCACAGTAAATAAGAAATCACTTTGGAAGTTCGCATAACTTTGAAAAATCGCTTAAAAATTTCTGCATATGTTTGAAAATTCGCATGAATAAAAAACAATAACTGGTAATTCGCATAAAAAAACGAATGACAGAAAATTCGCATAAAAACAGCATATCTTTGAAAATTCACACTCAAAAATCATATTACTTTGAAGACTTGCATTAAAAACGAATAATTTTGAATTTATAAATTAGCATAAACGAATAAATAACTACGAAAAATTGCATAGAATGCGAATATCTTCGTAAATTTTCATATAAAACCGAATAACTGAAAAATCGGTTTAGAAAAAAAATCGCACTAAAAAAATCTGCGTAACTTTAAAAACTCGCCTAAGAACCGAATAACGGAATAAATTGTATTAAAAAAAGGGTTAAGTTTTCATTCAAAAATCGAATAACTTTGGAAATTCGGATGAAAAAATCGAATAATTTTGGAAATTCGCATGAAAAACCGCAAAACTTTGCAAAAAAAAACAAATAATTTTGAAAATTCGCATGAAAAAAATCGAAAAACTTTGGAAATTCGCATCAAAACAATCGCATTAAAAAGAAGTTAAGAGTTAAGTTTTCTTTAAAAAATCGAATAACTTTGAAAATTCGCATAAAAAAAATGGAATAACTGAAAATTCGTCTAGAAAAAAATTCGCGTATCGGAAAATTCGCATACAAACGAAAAAATATGCATAGAAAAAAAATTGAATAACTTTGGAAATTCGCATAACAAACGAATAACTTGGGAAATTCGCATAAAAAAACGAATAACTTGGGAAATTCGCATGAAAAACCGCATAACTTTGCAAAAAAAACGAATTTTGAAAATTCGCATGAAAAAAAATCTAAAAACTTTGGAAATTTGGAAAAACTTTGGAAATTCGCATCAAAACAATCGCAAAACTGAAAATCGCATTAAAACACTCCGCATATCTTTGAAAATTTGCATAAAAAACGAGGCACTTCTAATATTTGCATAGAAAAAATATTTGAAATGATGTGACGTACATGTATATAATAAGGATTTTGCGAAAAAAATTCAAGGTGCGAACATTCAGAGGTTTTAGTTAAATGGTATGTAAATGGTTTGTACTAAACGCACATAATTTGTTTCATTTTCTTTTACTTATTGTCTTCGCCTTATCAGTACATTAGCAGTTTAAAACTAAACCGCCACTCCCATTAATCAGGTTAACTCAAACTGCTAACTAGACGGAAAGTTCACTCTAATTTTTAGTACCTCTTCCCGTGCAAAATTATTAGTTTTCCATACTAGACGCGTGCACAAAGTTTCATCCAAATCGGAGGAACTTGACTTGCAACCTTTGCCACCTTTTTCTGTCACTTTTTATCGTTATATTATTGAAAAAAAAATGAGGGCGGGTAATATCAGAGACATAATTGAATTAACGTGAATACGAATATTTTTTTTTTTTTTTTTTTTTTTTTTCCCTTTATGGGCTGCTCTGGCCGAGGGGGGTGGTTACAACGATCCACACTTTCCATACCAGACGAACTAGGCTATGGTGCCCAAATGAACACTAGTAACGAAGGAGGAAATCCTCCAGCATGTAACCCAAGCGACAGATCCCTTTGCGGCTATCAATTTGCAACGAAAGATACGAGTATCTTCTATTGCAAGTTCGCCAGAGAATTTGTCACTTGAGCAGGAAGTGTGTGCTTCACCCTGTAACCAGTCAATCATTGAGTCGTGCGTCTCTGTCGTATTCGTATTTTGTCATCCTACCAGCTGCTTCTGTGTCTTAAATGTCCTCGTCGATGAAACTTTGCAAATTTCGCATTGTATCCGCTTCGGTCTTGTCCCTGCTTTCCTAAATAGTCTTATATGTCTGAAGCGGTACAAACGATTATTACTTTAAAGTTCCTAAACAGATGTAGATATGTTTGATCTACTAACACTATCCATTCTAATCTGCTCTGATTAATTCTATCTTTGTCGAAGTTACGTTACATTTCCTTTTCCCCATTGCATCGCTTTTTTATTATGCCGGAGAAACCTGTTAATATCTCAATGTGATAATTTATCAAGAATAAAGAAATAAATATTTATAATATTACAATAACAACAACAATAATAATAATGATAATAATAAAAGTAATAATAAAAATAGAAATATTGTGACTTACCAAAAGTTAATATGTCATCAAAAGATTTATTACAATAACATACCAATGTTTCGTCGTTTCACTGGGGCTCTTGATTTGTTTTCAATTTCCTTTTGGTATTCCTGTAGCATCCTAGTATATCCATATCGTTTTTGTCTATAATCTTTTATTTTGATATTTTCTCGTGATAAGAATAAAAGAAAATTAGGTGTTAGTAAGCTTGTTAAATTATATAATGTAAGGATGCGCATTTAACACTAGATTGCCCAGGAAAGTCACAATATGTAAACAATGGAAGGACCGCGTGAAATTCTGTGAACTTTTTTAATTCTTTATTTAACGATATATGCACTTAGGAATACTGCACTAGCTTTTATTTATTCTGTCACAGTTTATATTATTGACTTTCTCTCTTTCCATCATTCTGACTGCCTTTGAGCAGTCTAGGTCTAAACTAAGTGTTGGGCCTTCTAGTGTTGAGCACGCATCCAGGAAACAAGAACTACATGTATTTCGTGAAGAAATACTAGGTGTGATTGGATGAAATGGTCCACGTGAACCGCTCTCTTCCAGAAACACACATCTCACACTCTTAGTTAGAAGGTGACATCTGTGTCCAAGTTTGAGAAATCTAAGTACATTCAAACCTTTCCCGATATGAGAGTGTATTCACACTTGATTAATCAGTTTCGTCATCATTGCAATTTGTAAACATTACCGATACCGAGCCGGATCGGAAAGGTTTGAAAGTTCTTAAACGGTTCATAGGATATCAATTTACTCCTATTCCTGATAAAAATAGTCCTCCTTTTAGAATAAAATTCACCAAGCTCAGGACGAATATGATATATTAATATTCATCCCAACTGGATCAAAATAATTCAAATTGGTGACCAATTCCAGGCATAAGAATGCTCGAAACCACCTAATGACCTATTGTCAATTTCAAGCATTATTAGTCCTGTCCACTCCGTGATCGATTCAGACAACACAATAATTTTCATCTTTTAAATTTATAAGCTAACGATCGATCTCGGTATGGACAGACTTTGTAAATACGCGAAGTGTAAATTGACTCCCACCCCCATCCACCAAGCGGGGGTACGCACCCTGTAGCTCATCATCCAAAGCCTAGGGAATACGAATATTTTTTTCTAATTTAACTCAGATGTAATGATCAATAGAACCTGACAATATTTGACACCAATGCATAATCCGAAGTCACCAAAAACGCATTCAAACCAAAACGCACAATGCATTTTCCTCGAACGCAAAGCAGCTGAATGTTGGTTTTTTTTTTGCATTCGTTTGGTGCGAAGTTCGCATTGCGAACGGTTCATCAAACTTATTATTTTCATTTTTGATTTGCATATTTTAACAGTTGACTATTTCTTGTAGCTCTTTTGTAAACATTTTCTACGTCATTGTTCACTTTTCGATGTATTTTGCTCCTATACAAACGACCAACAGCTGAATGCTGATGAAATTGTTCTTGTTTGAAGCGAAACTGACACGCCTAAGCAAACACTGCGTGAACTGCGAATGGCGTACCAAGTCAATATGCAAAATGTCGATTTGCTAATACCAAAAGCAATTTTGATGCTTCACAATATTGGTGCCATTTCCTTCGGATGTACAAAGCAGGAACAGCAGAATATGTCTTCTCCATTTGAAACTGAAATCTGGAACTGAATGCCTGATTCTGTGTCTTGAACTGAATTCTGAACCTGTAACTACATTCAAGAACTGATCAATTACATACAAAAAGTAACGCATGTAACGCTACGTAACAGCTACGTAATATATAAAAAAATAACGCTACGTAACACCTATAACAAAACAGTAATGCATGTAACGTTACCTCGTTACCTTTTTTTATCAATCCGCATGTGTTTTTTGCATGAATATTCTTCGGTGTTTAAGTTTTCATTACATTATTTTAATGACCGTCGTTTTAAGCGACAATTTGAGATTGTAATCACTCATTACTCTGTAATGTCGAAACTGCAAATCGGATCGAATTTGAATCTAGAACTGTGATAATCGATCAAACATGCCATGATATGTAAGCTCAACTTTAAAGTTTACGGTAATTTAAGGTACTTCCAGAGCCGGTATTCAGGAACCAGCATAACCCAAACCGATTCGTATGGCCATATGACGAATAAATTACAACAGTTTTGAGTCCAACTTTGAAGCTTTTTGGGATTGTCATCTTCTATATCGGTTTGAATTTTGAAAATTCATCATCATGCAAAAAATAATTAATTTTTGCATGTATGTATAAAATTAATTAATTTTTTTATATAAGTTTGTTTAAGTTTGAATTTTTGTTTCTGAAATTTGATTAGGCTTTTTTTGAGAAAACGATTGAGCTTTGAGAAACGATTCGATACTGGAACCGGAATTCGAAATTCGGTGTAGCCGAAGTCAGACAAATTCACCTGAGTAGCTGTGTAGTTTACATTTGTTTCAAAATATTTGAAAATCAGTGAAGACATCTTTGAGAAATCATAGCACGAATTAAATTTTTAGGTGCCTTCTGAATCGACAACTGAATACCACTAAAACTGAAAAAAGTTATTTTTTTTATCGACTATCCAAATCTGCTTACCCGATAAACCTGATTAATTTATGTGGAATAGACATTTTCATACCAATCACCTTGTATCCCCGAAACCGGAAGTTAGATCTGACTGAAGAGCAAAATGTTTTATAGAATCTTGAAACTTTTCATTTGAATCTTAGATGATTCTTAGATTTCATTTGAATCTTAGATCGGTTCAGCCGAATCAGTTCAGAGAAGAATGAGTTACACAATTTTGATTTCGTTTCACATATCATCCTGTAGTTCCGGAACCAGAGGTCGGTACCAAACATAATGCAGGAACTTTGTTTGGGAGCATACGACTTTTCGTATGAATCTGAATTTGTAGAAAAGAAATTTTCCGAGAAAATTGAGTGAAATTATTTGTCACACACGCATTTGCTGATCTCGACGAACTGATTCGAATGGTATATGGATGTTATGTTCTTCCAGCATTTATTGCTGTAAGTAGTTTAAAACAATATAATCAAAAAAATTCTGCCATCATCTGGTTTATATATGTCATATTCGAACGATTATGTTGCCAAAAACGAACCGTGCTAAAATCGGTCCGAGGCTAAATGTCATGAAAAAGGATGCTGTACACTGTCTTTTTAGTACTTAGAAACAATTGTATGCAACAGTATAAAAAATCGTGTTTTCCGTTGCTCCCAAACATTTCTTTGTCATACAGCGCTCAAAACTTCTGCTGCTGGAATAGGGGGAAAAGTCGTTTACACAAAAATTTCGATATCTCCGTTAAAAATGGACGGATTTTAACAATCTATGGCTTGTTGAATAGCTATTATCGTGCGGAATCTAAGTCTGAAAACATATTCTGTTTTCAAGGTCAATTGTGACAGATACTGTCAAAAAACTGAAAATTTTGACATAAAACTTCGTATAACTCAAAAAGTAAACATCCGATCTCAAAACCATTCAATAGCGTTTTGGGTGACGGGGAGACCTTTCATTTGCGACTAGTTTGAACAAAATCGGTCCAGCCATCTCTGAGATCTCGACCTCTTAGTTGACAACACACATACAGACACACACACATACACACACACAGACATTTGCTCAGTTCGTCGAACTGAATTGATTGGTATATGACATTCGGCCCTCCGGGCCTCGGAAAATTTTTCGAAAGTTTGAGCGAATTCTATACCTATTTTTTATATATATAAAAAAAGGTAAAAAAGTAACACAGTTACGGCAACGTAACAGTTAAACTTACTAAAAAGTAACGCATGTAACGCTTCGTAACATCGATAACATACAAAAAAGTAACGCATGTAACGCTATGTAACATATAACTAATAGAAAAAGTAACGCTTGTTACGCTTCGTAACACCTATATACAAAAAAAGAAACGTATGTAACACTTCATAACACTTATAACATACAAAAAAGTAACGCATGTAACGCTACGTAACCTACAACTAACTAAAATGTAACGCTTGTAACGCTTCGTAACCTATATACAAAAAAATAACGCATGTAACGCTTCGTAACATCGATAACATACAAAAAAGTAACACATGTAACACTTCGTAACATCGATAACTACAATGTAACGCGTGTAACGCTTTGTAATAAATGGATTCTGGAACCGAGCCTTGACCTGAACCAACCAAAATGAAGTGCTTATGATCTACTTGCTTAAATTCCTGCTCAGTCAACTGCACTAGCTGGAACGAATGAAATAAAAACTTATCACTCTCGCAAAGGGTAAATTTTGTAAAGACGCCCCATAGTAAAGTAAGACGTATTAACGTAAAAAAAATGTAATGTTGTTTAAGCTTGACCACGTGAAATCTGGCATTCCTGTCTGAAATCAACAGGTGACGAAATCGTTGAAAGCTTAGTTCTGAGCTAAATATCGAAAGTTATTTGAACAACTTACTGACCACTTTGAGCAGCCGGATGCCTAGAGTATGAAATATCAAATCTTGTGTTCTCTCTCCAGCAATCAAGTATTATATGATTAAAAATGCACATGATAATGATTGTTATTTAATGATCGTTCAAATTAATCGTCCAAATAACAAACACCGCCAGACTTATTATGGAAGAGTTTGATAAGTCGACGTCCTTCCGTTAAGTACGTAAAGCAACAATGACGTTTCTCACTACTGTTTCCTTTTAATTTGGTAATCGATCAATTTTTAATTTGCATCGTTTTCTTTCGATTATTTCGAACGGGATGACACAAGTCACATTTCACCGACAAGAGCCAATATATAATGGGGATTGGTTTTGCTGTTGTGTTTCCGCAAACCGTGGACGGTTTTAGTTAATTGGGATATACGTCGTAGAAAATTCCCAAGACAGTTCGTTATACTTTGAAGAGGCGAAAAACCAACCACCAGCGGTCTTGTGTAATATGATGAAACAAGTCGAACGTAAAACCCGAAAATCAGGGCAAATGAATAGTCATTCACTTGCAAAATGGAATCGATTGAGTCGAGATAGAGAGAGAGAGAGAGAGATATATAGAGAGAGAGAGAGAGAGAGAGAGAGAGAGAGAGAGAGAGAGAGAGAGAGTGAGAAAGGTGTCGTAAGTTAACTCGCAACCGTTTTTACCGATTTTGTTGCTCTCTTTTTTTTACCTGCCTTATGAGTGACAGGCGGAAATAAACAATCCAACCTAGCCGACACACATCGGCACGGGCTTATCCGCAGTAAGGATATCGGCAAACATCCATCAGTTTATTTTTTTTTTTTTTTGCATTTGTAGGCTGATAGGTTCAACAGTTCCGCCGCCGACGCCGCCGCCGCAGTAAGCGTTTGTTTTAGATAAACCGATTACGATAATTTCCATCAAAGCATAGCACATCGCTGCCGCTGGATGGGATTTCTCTATTGTCTTGCTCGTGGTGCTCGTGAAGTACATAACTTATTGGTTTACGACACTTTCTCGGGTTTCGAAGTACCGCCACCAACGCCCCGGTACGCTGTCAGTTACCACCAGCATATTTAATAACGATGTCATGACACGAACCGTCGGTGCTACTGCAATGTTTGAATGGGTGAATTGAAGATCTGCACCATCACCACAACCACCACTAATCACTTCTTGCTTCATTGCATGCATACAAACGAGATGACGCTGGGAACCACACCGATTCTTCCAGGCTTTCTAGCAGGCATAACGAGATCGACACACTTTCCAATAGTGCAGCAGGAGCAGCATCGTGGTGCAAAGAATGTCTACATCTTAATAATATGCATAATTTTTCCTTTCGTCCTGTCGTCCTTTTCTATGCTTCTGCTGGTCGCTCCGATAATGACGTATGTTCAAAGGACTTTCAATCATCCCCTCGTTCGGTGCCTTTCAATGGCGCTATCGAACCGATACTGAATGGTTCAAACTAACACAAAAACCTGTTTTAATTCACTTGTTTTAATCCACCTAGTGGTGTAAGTGGTGTAAATTGATTCGGTACATGGAACTGCAAATCGCTTGGTTTACCAGGGTACCTTCTAACATAACTGTGACACAACCAACGTGTTAGGAACGGGGTTGGGGTGCAGACAATCAGTAACAGGATGTGCGCATTGAAGATAAAAGGCCACTTCTTCAATTACAGCATCATTAACGTGCACTGCCCACGCGAAACGAGACCCGACCGATGAAGAGATTTTTACGCGCAACTGGAATGAATCTACGACTGCTACCCACGGCGAGATGCGAAACTCGTCGTCGGTATACAGGTCTGTAATCGGACTGCAGAACCTGCACACGGCTTCCAACAACAACAACGGCCAACAATGCGTGAATTTTGCCGAGTTTCCCGAGGAATGGTAGTCCAAAGCACCTTCTTCCCCTGCAAAGATACCTACAAAGCCATCTGGAGATCACCTGATCAACATACGGAAATCCATGAATTTAGTGAGGCACCCCTCACCGATGATAACGCAAATAGGTGAATAATTTGTTGCTAATTAGTTACGGTAATTTTGAATTTGTTGCTCAATTTTTTTAAATTTTTTTTTAGTACTTCGCTAAGTTCATATGAAGTTAGCGAAGCCTCCCTTCCCAATATGCTTCGAAACAAATTGAAGCCTAGTAAATAATTTGTTGCTAATTAGTTACGGTAGTTTTGAATTTGTTGCTCATTTTTTTTAAATTTTTTTGAGTACTTCGCTAAGTTCATATGAAGTTAGCGAAGCCCCCCTCCCAAATATGCTTCAAAACAAATTGAAACCCAGTGAAAAATTTGTTGCTAAATTGTTGCTAATTAGTTACGGTAATTTTGAATTTGTTGCTCTTTTTTTTTAATTTTTTTGAGTACTTCGCTAAGTTCATATGAAGTTAGCGGAACCCCCCTCCCAAATATGCTTCAAAACAAATCGAAACCCAGCGAAACATTTGTTGCCAATTTGTTGCTAATTAGTTACGGTAATTTTGAATTTGTTGCTCATTTTTTTAAATTTTTTTAGTACTTCGCTAAGTTCATATGAAGTTAGCGAAGCCTCCCTTCCAAATATGCTTCAAAACAAATCGAAGCCTAGTGAATAATTTGTTGCTAATTAGTTGCGGTAATTTTGAATTCGTTGCTCAATTTTTATTATTTTTTTGAGTACTTCTCTAAGTTCATATGAACTATTCTTCTCCCGCAAATAAAGTTTGTGCCCGTTTTTGAAGTACAATTTTCTCTGCTTCTTTCATTTTCCAGAGGGTTTTCAACAATTCAAGTATATGTAATCTTAACTAATAATATTTTTAACTTTCTCATATAGAAAGGTTATGCAATCACTTGAAAAAACCGACTAGTGAAAATTGGCCCGGAGGACCAAGTGTCATATACCATTCGACTCAGTTCATCGAGCTGAGCAATGTCTGTGTGTGTGTGTGTGTGTGTGTGTGTGTGTGTGTGTGTGTGTGAGAGAGAGTATGTGTGTGTGTATGTATGTATGTGTGACAAATAATGTCACTCAATTTTCTCAGAGATGGCTGAACCGATTTTCGCAAACTTACCGCAACTAATTAGCAACAAATTATTCACATATTTGGAAGGGGGGCTTCGCTAAATTCATATGAACTAAGCGAAGTACTAAAAAAATAATAAAAAAATTGAGCAACAAATTCAAAATTACCGTAACTAATTAGCAACAAATTATTCACTGGGCTTTGATTTGTTTTGAAGCATATTTGGGAGGGGGGCTTCGCTAACTTCATATGAACTTAGGGAAGTACTAAAAAAAATTTAAAAAATATTGAGCAACAAATTCAAAGTCTTTCTATGACAGTTCAAGATTTTTTTCTGGAACCTTCCAAGACTTTTTGAAGCCATTTACAAGACGTTTTAAATCATTTTTAAGACTTTTATGTGATTCTGCATAACTTTTTTAAAAGTATTTTAAGACTCTTTACAGATTATAGCATTTTTTTTTCAAATTTTTTCAAGACTTTTAGATTTTTTTTAAATTATTTCAAAGGCTTTTATGAAACTCACTTATGACATATACAAGACGTTTTTAATCATTTTTAAGACTTTTTATGATTCTGTATGACTTTTTTAAAACTATTTTAAGACTCTTTCTAGACTCTAACAATTTTTAGTAAAATTTTTTTAGTCTCTTAATATTTTTTTAAGACATTTAAAAACTTTTTTAAAACATTTTTAAGGACTTTTTAGAGACTATTCAAAGACTTTATAAACACTATTCAAAGATTTTTAAAAATATTTTTAACACTATTTTAAAAGATTTTTTATGACTTTGTTTAACACATTTTATGTCTTTTTAATACATTTTTGAAGATTTTTTTTCTAACTTAAGACTCTTCAAAGACTTTTTGAGACGTTTTTAATATATTTTTAAGAATTTTTAGAGACATTTTAAAAGATTTTTAAGATTTGTAATATTTTTTTTTTCAACTATTTAAAGACTCTTTACAGATTCTAGCAATTTTTTTTTATTTTTTCAAGACTTTTAGAAGATTTTTTAAAATTATTTTAAAGGCTTTTTTGAAACTCACTTAAGACATCTACAAGACGTTTTAAATCATTTTTAAGACTTTTTAATGATTCTGTATGACTTTTTTAATACTATTTTAAGACTTTTTATAATCTCTAACAATTTTTAGTAAATTTGTTTTTAATTTTTCCAATACTTTTTTAAGACATTTAAAAACTTTTTTTTTAACATTTTTCAAGGACTTTTTTAAAGACTATTCAAAGACTTTTTTAACTTATTTAAGACTTTATAAACACTATTTAAACATTTTTTAAATATTTCTAACACTTTTTGTGTTTTTTTTTTACTTTTTAAAACTTTAAGACTTTTTAAAACTTTTCTAAAACTTTTTATGTCTTTTTAAAGACATTTTTAATACTTTTTTGAAGATTTTTTTCTAACTATCCTAAGACCTTTCAAAGGCTTTTCTGAAGCTAGGCGTATCGGACTGGCTATAAATGCATCGAAAACAAAATACAGAAATAGAGAAGAAACACTACGCCTCCGAACACGATCAAAGACTGTCCCAGAAAGTATGGACGCACATTGATTTCGCTGTAAATAATTCACAAGTGTAAGATATTCAAATTTTTTTCGATATACTGATAATATTAGACTACAACAACAGAATATTAATCTCAACATTTGCTACTTAGCCATTGTAGACTAGCTGGCGCACCTTCTTGCGAACGTTCCTCATTAAATTCCGTACAGACTTCTTGGCGAAAATTTTTCACACTTTTTTCCAATCTTTTTCGAACTGTTGAATAGTTTCGGCTGCCGAGACATGTTTCCTAAGATGTGCCTTCGTTAATGCCCAAAATTCCTCAATTGGTCGAAGTTGTGGGCAATTTGGTGTTTTCATGTCATTTGGGACGAAAGTGACATTTTTGGTAGTATACCATTCTACCGTTGATTTCGAGTAGTGGCAAGAAGCAAGATCTGGCCAGAAGACAACAGGATCCTTGTGGCTTCGAATCATGGATAGAAGTCGTTTTTGTAAACATTCCTTGATGTATATTTCGCTGTTTGAAGCATTGAAGCAGTGGTGATGAAGGGTTTCGACATCTTACCGCAGCTACAAATTGCTTGACAGACCACAGTTTTCTTACCAAATTTTTCGACTTCAATCGATGTCTCGGACTGGTTTAACACTTGCCCTTCTCGCACGGTATAACATTGTGGTCCCGGCAAGGATTTGTAATCGAGTTTCACGTAGGTTTCGTCATGATTATGCAGTTCAAATTTCCAGCAAGAATCTTATTGTACAGCTTTCGAACCCTCGGCCTGATCGATGCTTCTTGTTTCGGACTACGTTTTGGTTGTTTCTGCTTCTTATAGGTTCAAAGATTCAAACGTTCTTTAGCACGAAGAGCATTTGACTTCGAAGTGCCCACTTTTTTGGCCACATCTCGAACTGAAACCTCCTTCTTTTGCTCGAACGCCTTCAATAAACGTTTATCCAGCTGAGGGTTAGCAGGACCTTTTTTTTTTCGACCCGTTTTCGGTTTATCCTCAAAGGTGTTATCCTCACCGAACTTCCTGATTGCATTTCGCACGGCCTTTTCACTTACTCCTTCCATTTTTGCTATCTTTCTCAGTGACAGTCCGCGTTCTGTGCACCATTTGTACACAATTTTTCGAAGTTGTTCTGCTGCAAGTCCACGCATTTCGAAACAAACTAATGAAAATGAATAAACAACTGCACAAGTGGTTAGAAAAGAGTGTAAACAACAGGACGCAGCCATAAAAATTGACAGATTCTGAACCATTGCGAAATGGCAGCGGTTTTTGGTTGCGTGCATACTTTCTGGGACAGTCTTTATTGATGGACCTTTGGCTGTAGAGTTTGTGTATTTGGCGGCCCAAATGATACCAGCAGAGAAATTCAGAGGCGTATTCTGGCAGGAAATCATGCGTACTTAGGCTCAGAAATGTCCTTCGATCGAGTAAAGTACGAAACCGTACGAAATTGACCATCTACAAGATGCTCATCAGACCGGTTGTTCCCTTTGGCCACGAGTCCTGGAACCACGGTGTATGAACCGTAAATTGCAACAGCTGCTTGGAGAACCACTTTTCGTACGTACAACAAAAGTTGGACGACTGCGATGGGCTCGGCATATCTTCAGAATAGCGGACGACAGTCCAGTGAAAATGGATCTTGAATCGAGTAAGGTTGATTGATCCTTGAGTATCTGACGACCGAGTTATATAGAGACGTGTGCTTGATAGAGCAAAGGACACACCGGGACTATAAATGCTTGGCAAGAAGGTAGTAATATGACTTACAAATTGGAACAGTTTTGAGCCCAACTTAGTTTTTTTTACGATTTGCTATGAAGGTTTAGACATTTTTAAACTTATCACGTTGTAATTTTGGAACCGAAAATCGGACTGGTCCCATAGATCGATAGAATTTTATTCCGATCCGACTTCCGGTTCCGGAATTACAGGGTGATATGCACCAAAAAAACGTGATTAATACACCTAGCAGTGAGATGATACCTTTTTTTTTATCAATATGCATGTGTTTTTGCATGGATATTCTTAGGTGTTTTAGTTCTCATGACATTATTTTAATTATCGTCGTTTTAAACGGCAAATTGAGATTTTAATCACTCATTACCCTGTAATTTCGAAACTGCAAATCGTATCAAATTTTAATCCTAACGTGTGACAATCGATTGAACATTCCATGTCGAAGTAAGTTAAAATTTAGAGTTTTTCGTCATTATTTATGGTACTTCCAGAGCCGGTATTCAGGAACTAGCATAACCCAAAATGATTCGATTGACCATAAATTAATACGCCAAACAATTTACATAAAATTTATAAACTCATCATCTGTAATTCCAGAATCGGATAAAATTCACCAATTTTGTATGGGACCTTAAGTCATGTAATATTTGTTTTTGAAGTTCGATTTGGTCTTTTTTGAGAAAATGATTGAGCTTTGAGAATCGATTCGATACTGGAACCGGAATTCTAAAATCGGTGTAGCCGAAATCAGTTAAATTCACCTGAGCAGTGTGTAGATTTGAATCTTTGAGAAATTGTAGTGCGAATTAAAATTTGGGGGTACATTCCGAATCCAAAAACGAATACCGCTCAAACTGAAATAAATTTATTTGGTAATCGACTATCCAAATCTGCAAACCCGATAAATCTGATTAATTTATGTGAAATGGACATTTTTATACTAATCACCCTGCATTTTCTAAACCAGAAGTCGGATCTGACTAAAAAGTAAGAGGTTTTATAGGATTTTAAGACCTCTCATTTGAATCATAGATGATTCTTAAATTTCATTTGAATCTTAGATCGGTTCAGCCATCTACGAGAAAAATTAATTGCATTATTTTAATTTCGTTTCACATATCATCCTGTGGTTCCGCAATCAGAAGTCGGATCCAAACGTAATTCAGGAACCTTGTTTGAGAGTATACGACTTTTCATATGAATCTGAGTTTGTAGAAAACGGTTTAACCATCTCCGAGAAAATTGAGTGAATTTATTTGTCACACACGCATTTGCTGATCTCGACGAACTGAGTCGTATGGTATATGGAAGTCATGTTCTTCCAGCATTTATTGCTGTAAATAGTTTAAATCAATATAATTATGGAATTACTTCCAACTCGATAATGCTGGTATCATCTGGTTTACATATGCCATATTCGAAAGATTATGTTGCCAAAAATTAACCGTGCTAAAATTGGTTCGAGGCAAATTGTCATAAAAAAAGATGCTGTACACAGTCTTTTTGGTACTTAGAAACAATTATATGTAACAGTATAAAAAATCGTGTTTCATGTTGCTCCCAAGCATTGCTTTTTCATACAGCGCTCAAAATTCCGTCTACTGGAATAGGGCTTACACAAAAATATCGATATCTCCGTTAAAAATGGACGGATTTTAACAATCTATGGTTTGTTGGATAGGTATTACCGAGCGAAATCTAAGTCTGGAAACATATTCTGTTTTCAAGGTCAAATGTGACAGATACTGTCAAAAAACTGAAAATTTTGACATAAAACTTCGTATAACTCAAAAAGTAAACATCCGATCTCAAAACCATTCAATAGCGTTCTGGGTGACGGAGAGACCTTTCATTTGCGACTAGTTTGATCAAAATCGGTCCAGCCATCTCTGAGATCTCGACCTCTTAGTTGACAACACACATACAGACACACACACATACACACACACACACACACACACACACACACACACACACACACACACACACACACACACACACACACACACACACACACACACACACACACACACACACACAGACATTTGCTCAGTTCGTTGAGCTGAATCGATTGGTATATGACATTCGGCCCTCCGGGCCTCGGAAAATTTTTCGAAAGTTTGAGCGAATTCTATACCTATTTTTTATATATATAAAAAAAGGTAAAAAGGAAAAAAGTGATGGCTAGATTCTCAGAGATGGCGATTATCGATATTCGGAAGTGTCGTGGAAACCCGTCACGACGAGGTTAGAAATTTTCAGAATGTCGTGGAAGTCCGTCACGACGAGGTTAGAAATAACACAATCCTTTAGCGTAATTCAATATAGCTTTAAGCTGTAAATTTATTCCAGATTAGTTTTACATGTTTGCATAATTTCAAGAAAATTACATTTTGGCGTTTATTTAACTGATAAATATAATAGCACAAATTATAACTTATTCAATTCGACCACGTTTTCTACTCGTGTCTTAACGTACTGTACTTCAACGAGGTAATAACTGTCACTGAAGTAAAGTCGGTGAATCGTTGGTATTACTGATTTTAGCCGGAACGTTGTCATCACTACCAGGGGTGCGCGAATAGGCTTTCGCTTCCCCAACAGGAAGTGTGAACAAAACACTTCAGTTTTACTTGTTATCCAGTTTTGTCTCTGATATTACCCACCCGCCTTTTTAACGCACATCACCCTTTAATTCCAGGGTGCCAATATTTAGAGGTCATCTCTAATTTCGTAAAGCGGTAGTGCTGAAAAAATAGTCCCTATGCAAAATTTGAGCTAAATCGGATTAGGGTAAGTGGTCCGACCCGGCGGACAAAGTTTGAAAATTTTCGTTCTTCAAAAATCATCGAAAAAGGCGGGTGGGTAATGTCAGAGACATAACTGGATGTCGTGAATACGAAAACAACTGACATGTTCCTTAACACTTCCGAATATCAATTACTCGAACAATTGTATGAATTATGCAAGCATTCCCCTTTTTCACATTTTTCACTAATGGGCGGTCCTAACGGCTATAAAAATAGCCGTATACAAAATTTTAATGTCGATTATTTCATTTCGGATTTGCATAATTCATTGAAAGCAACTATCAGGATGCTGTACGGGATTCATTCCTGCCTTTCAGAAGGACCAAATTGTGGAACTCACTACGATATTAAGCACTGTTCGGAACATTTTTCTCGAACGATTTGTTGTACAGCAGCAGATATTTTGTTCTCTTCCTCAGAACGCGTTCTGATTGGCTGGTGTTGACATGGGTCAAATGAGACAGGTTTTTCAATAGTGTACTAATTGAAATACTTCAATGCTGTTGCTATACACGTTTAAGTTGAAAAATTTCGATTCTATTGGTAGTTAGATTATATAAATCCTTTCACAGATCACTGAGCTAGGAGCTTTAAAAATACGAGAAAGGTAAACGCGCCTCATGAATTATCCTCTTTGATACTCGTTTATACCAATCATTTCTGAAAAGTTTAATTTTGAATTATTTGAGATTATGTCACACAACTGATAATTTTATCATAAAATTAAGATCATATTTCCGATGGTGTGTAGCAAACATTATGTTGATTCGTTAGATACAACAAGAGATATTCACGATCAAAAACTTATCACTCTCCCAGAGGGTAAATTTTGAAAAGGCGGCCCATAGTAAAGTAAGTCGTATTCACGACCAAAAACTGTTAAGCTGCCATTGTTCCGGGTCTAGGAAGCGAAACAAAATGCGCATTTTGGGCGCTTCTATAACCGCATTATTGCGTCATATGGTGCGAAATTTACGGGTCATAAATGCCCCTAGGGGAAGGGACCCGAACAGATGGTAAAACGGGGAACTAACTGCGATTGTGTGTGTGTGAATCTTATTGGAAACCGAAATAAAAAACATTTCTGCTTTTTATAGCTCCCATTACCATTAGTCATAATGACAGAACTCGAAGTGTAGCTACTGAGCCAGGATTTCAAGATTATAACGATACTGCTTTGAGTACATTCTGTGCAGGCAAACAAACCGCAGTAGATGATAACCTCAAAAACACACTCACACCGTGAATGAATGAAAGAGAAAGAGGAAAAAATAACATCTGAAGATGTCAACTGCACACTTGAAAACCGAGGACCAGGCAGTGCCGCTGTGCTGTACTTCGGATTGTGCACTGATCTGACACAGTACCGGCTGCAAGTTCTGTTGCGCTGTAAGTTCGAACCCCTCGACAGCAGTAGTGACTCTATCCGCAACTATTGCTTTAGTCAAACCTGTGCCTTCACTTTTAGTTCCATTTGATGATTGTCATAATTTAGCACAAAACCACAAACACATACACACAGACACCCCAGAGCTCAGCTATTCGGTGGCAAGGTGCGCAAACACCAGTGCCGAGTCGAAACGGGATTGTTGTTCGGCTTCAGTTCCTAGCGATGCCGTTGTCTCTTCCGTCAACCTTCAAAGGGTATTAGAAACGAGGCAGAGTCAGAAAAGAAAGAGACAGAGAGAGAGAGAGAGACCCAATGTGTCACACAACAAATGCGTAGTAAATCTCATCTTACACGGATTCTGCTACTGTTGTTGCTGCTGCTGCTGCTGCTGCTACGGTGCTGTATTCAATATTTTCGTACGGGAAGAACTGCGGCAACAAACGTGGCGGTTGTTGAACGATACGAAGTGACACTCAGCCGGGAATGAAAGTGGTACTCGTTGTTTGAAATCCGAGCTGAAAAGTTTCCACCGTAATGTCAAGTACGATTGAATGGTTGTGGACCGAACATTGAAAAGTGTTGTTTATCAACAATTTGAAACATTAAAGCCACTGTCGTTGGATTTCCACCGTGAAACTTTTTTATTCTTTAGTAAAATCTTCACCTGGAGCGATGCACTTAACCCATCGGTCCTCCAAATGAGCATGAACTTAGCGAGGCACCCCTCACCGATGATAACGCAAATAGGTGAATAATTTGTGGATATTCAAATTCTCGTATCGAAGATCGAATTTTGCACTGCCTGAAGTCTACAACAATTATATTCTTTCGTGTCGGCGGTAGCTTTTATTCGTTTGGTTCACTCATTTCGAGGTCGTTCTATTGTTCACTACACAATACTGTACTTGGTTTCTTCTGTGCCGAACGTAAGCGGTTTTGTTTTAACGACTGACTTGGATGAGATGTGAAAGCGAACTGACCGAAAATTGTTTGTCTTGATTTATATTTGTTTTATAGCCGACGAAATTACACCAATATCCCAAATAAAGGGTGATTTTTTAAGAGCTTGAGAACTTTTTTAAACAATAAAACGCATAAAATTTGCAAAATCTCATCGGTTCTTTATTTTAAACGTTAGATTGGTACATGACATTTACTTTTTGAAGATAATTTCATTTAAATGTTGACCGCGGCTGCGTCTTAGGTGGTCCATTCGGAAAATCCGCTTTTTTATCGACAAATTTTGTTCAGCGATGAGGCTCATTTCTGGTTGAATGGCTACGTAAATAAGCAAAATTGCCGCATTTGGAGTGAAGAGCAACCAGAAGCCGTTCAAGAACTGCCCATGCATCCCGAAAAATGCACTGTTTGGTGTGGTTTGTACGCTGGTGGAATCATTGGACCGTATTTTTTCAAAGATGCTGTTGGACGCAACGTTACAGTGAATGGCGATCGCTATCGTTCGATGCTAACAAACTTTTTGTTGCCAAAAATGGAAGAACTGAACTTGGTTGACATGTGGTTTCAACAAGATGGCGCTACATGCCACACAGCTCGCGATTCTATGGCCATTTTGAGGGAAAACTTCGGAGAACAATTCATCTCAAGAAATGGACCGGTAAGTTGGCCACCAAGATCATGCGATTTGACGCCTTTAGACTATTTTTTGTGGGGCTACGTCAAGTCTAAAGTCTACAGAAATAAGCCAGTAACTATTCCAGCTTTGGAAGACAACATTTCCGAAGAAATTCGGGCTATTCCGGCCGAAATGCTCGAAAAAGTTGCCCAAAATTGGACTTTCCGAATGGACCACCTAAGACGCAGCCGCGGTCAACATTTAAATGAAATTATCTTCAAAAAGTAAATGTCATGTACCAATCTAACGTTTAAAATAAAAAACCGATTAGATTTTGCAAATTTTATGCGTTTTATTGTTTAAAAAAGTTCTCAAGCTCTTAAAAAATCACCCTTTATATGCAATTATATCTTTGTACATACTTGAGATACGGATTTCGATATCTAAGCTTCTCTTCGCCAAGCTTATGTTCAAGTTTTGTATGCAAGCAGTAATTTTTAAAGCGTTAAGTTTCTCTACCATTCTGCGATTTCGGTTGAAGCGATAAAGTTTTTCTCATTATCAATCGAATTTATCTTATATGAATTAGAAATTAATTTTAGGCACTCCAAATTTACCCTAGGGTAGTTGTCAATTTCTCAGGCGAAACGACATAACTTGGAATTTCATCCGAGCTTGCATAACACAAGATCAGCTTCAAATCGTTTTATGGCACTTTTTGTCTTGATGTCTAGCAACAAACTACCTCTAGCATGCTACGCGTAGGACTGAAACGTTAGCTATAATTTTGCTTCTATTTATAGATTCGCGTGCTTCCAACAGCTTCGCTTTTGCATCGATTGACCAATCAGAGCGATGCTTTCCCTTTGATATATCGCTTACTCCTTCAAAACCGTCGTCGGTGGCAGGGAAATCCGATATGCCGGAGATTTTCAACAGACAAAATAGGATACTGCTCGCTACTAACCAAAATTTCAATAATTTATGATTGAAAATACGTGGCTTGATACATTTAAATCGAAACATAGAAATATTTCCAATCAAATGATGAAATAATATGAATAATGGATACAAAATAGACTGAGCTGTAACGGGCGAACGCGTCAGCAATTGGTCGAACTGGCCGAGCTGGTGGTAAAACCAAAATTCTCGAGAAGGCGATTCTAGCAATTGTTTTCTTCATTGGACAAAATTTCTATTTTATGCTCTCCGAACTTGACTGGTATAAATTGCTATTTCAGTAGAGCTGTTACCAGGAATTATAAAAAAAATCGATATATGTGATTGCGTTTCCCTGTTCTAATGTGGAAATCGAAAGAAGATGTATCTAACTGGTCGTGAAATGATAGTGAAAATAGGACACTGTACAACCTCACCATTTGCTGTTACCTCTGGAGTTCCTCAAGGATGTCACCTTGGACTGTTTATATTTTTATTGTACCTCAACGATCTAAATTTGTTCGATCAAACTCATGAAACTGTGGTTCGCCGATAACTTTAAAATAATTCATATAATCAAATCTGCAGCAGATTCAGAGTTCCTATAAGAACAATTGGATAATTTAACTAATTGGTGTAACATCAACAAAATGGTTTTCAATGTCACTAAATGCTCCGTCATCTTTTTCAGTCGCAAAAAGTCTGTATTCAAGTTCGACTATAAGATTTCACAAACTGCTCTCGAACGCGCATATTCTTTTAAAGACCTGGGTGTTCTGGATTCCAAGTTGAGCTTGAGCTTGAGCGATCACCCCTGGTTGCCACTCCGTTACTGATCGGGATAAGCTGAAATTGTACAGGGAATTTTTAGATGATCCGACCTGGAACTGGTAAATCATCCTTCAATGTACACTGCGCACTCCACAAGTGTCACTGGAGAAGGATATTTGTTAGTATAAATTTCATTGACGATAATATTCGCGTGCGACCTAGTATGCTCCGGATGCACCACTAAACTCACTGACAGAGCTAATAAAAGTCATTTTCAAAATGACAAGAAATTATTGTCACTCTCAGTTTCGCTTGCAAACTATGAGAACGAAATCCATGTCCAGTCAATGACATAAACGGGAAAGTAGTTTCAAAATTGTGTTTTTTCTTTCATTTGCTCTTTCAGTCATTTGCAGTTTTCAGTGAAAATCCTATAGTATTCAGTGTCGATATTCAACCAAAGCTGTGAGAATTGAAAACGACAGAAAAAGGTTTCACAATAAATTTTAACTGTTGGTGCTCGAATTTGTAGTAGTTTTGGTTTTCAAAGAAGTTCTGGGATGTAATTACTTCGATTTGCCATATTTTAGTCACTTTTTATAGCCAAGCGTCACATATTTTCAATACACCGATGCAAGAATGAAAATTTCAATTCTGCTGTTGCTACCTGAAGAAGTTAGTTTGGTTTCGTCTTGTCATAGAGGAAAGAGTGAAGTTTACAATTATGCTCTCTCATTTTTTCGATGAAACTAAAATGCTTCGTCTCTCTTCGTTTGTTCTGGTGTCGGTCATTTGCGAATGAGACAGTCTTTCATTGAGAATGTGTGACACTTTTAAGCTCTGCTCACTGACTTCCCGAGTGTACGTTTCAACAATATCCGATACTGAAGTTCCGAAAAGTCTTGAGTCACAGTTCTAATTCGCGAAGAAAAATTTGAAATACTATCGCGTAACGAATATAAACTTCCCTATTTTTTTAAATGGAATTACCTGCTACAAAATAAACGTGTGAATAAGATTTAGACAATATAGTTGATTCATTGTAGCGACATAATAATAAAATTTAAAAAAAAAATCATTTTAAATCACCAAACAAAGGTCAACAGATCTCACGCGCGACTTGATAGTTTATTATTTATGCTTTATGATTTTAATTATTTATTAAAACTATTAATTGGTTATATTGGTTGATCTGGGCAGCCGGCTACCGAGAAAAAATTATTATTTTTATCGAACAAACGAGTATTTTTCACTATTTATTCAATATAAATATATGTTATCTATGTTATTAACTTGGTAATATTAATGGTTTTACGCATTAGTTGATTTTTATCAATCAATGAAAGACAAGCTATAACATGTAAGAAGAAACATACAATATTACAAATAAAAAAAATAAGTTGAATGAAGAGATAATTTAGTAAAATAGAGTAATCAGAAGTGAAACATTGGAAATATCTGAGAACTGAAAAGAAAAAGAAACTCCTGCAATTGTCGCCTTTTACGACATGGAGACAGGAACCCAGTGGATCTACTCTTGGCTTATTTTTTCCGCCGGATTCCACACGGCATCTAGGCTGGTACTATCCGGAGAAAGATAATAGGTACTATCAATCTCCTAGTGGACCCCAGCCCCTCTGGGTGTTCTGGATTCCAAGTTGAATTTTAAGTAGCACATAGAGTTTACTATCTCCAAAGCCTCTAAGCTCTTAGTGTTTTTCGCGTTACTAAAAAATCTCCGATGTACATTACTTGTAATAGCTCTGTATTGCGCTTTAGTTCGCTCAAGTTTGAAATATTACCAAAACGATATCCATTTGAACTTTCCGCTACAAACTGATTGGTCTCGATTTATTATCTGTCCGTCGCGATGTTTGTAAGGCTAGTTTTGTGGCAGACCTACGTCAGTGTCGCGAATCAATTGCTCCGAGCTATTGCAATTGTTACAGTTGGACATTCGACGTCGTAATGTTCGATCCTATTTTTTTCTTCGGATTCCCTATGTTAGAACTAATTATGGATATACGAGCCCATTGGTAGCATGTGACACATATTTAATATATGTTTCAGTTCTTTCGACTTTCATGTATCACGTAATGTTATGAAGTAATCGTTCTTCATGTTATTGTCTCATTAAATTAAGTTGCTATAGAAGCACTAGATTTAAGGAAATGTATCATTTGGATGATTGTAATCTGTTGATGCAAAGGATGAGGGTGTTTTATGCCTGCTGGAGAGCAAGTTCGACAGAAACTAACTCCAGTGGGTTTTTTCCTGTTCCAAATAAATGAATAAAAGATGAGGAGGAAAAGAATGACATTCAGAATAAAATCCGACAACAAGAGAAGGCACTGTTTTAGAAAACAAAAGCGAATCAGGAGACGATAAATAATTGAAACTGAAATAAAAAACAGTTAATCAGGTCATCCTGATGTGGTCTACCTTAAAATTCGTCTTACCGGGAAAGAAAAACTTACCGAGCAAGAAGATGTTGAAGCAAAAAAATGTCTTCGTTGAAATCTGTTTAACTTCTTTTAAAATCACAATTGTTAACAATTCTATTTTTACTTTAACGTTTTCCGTACATCAGAGAGTATAAATTTACTAAGGACAACGAACAAGGTTGGTCGTTCGTCGAACATGAACTCGTTTTCGTGGGGTTTCTCAAATTGACGTGTTGTATGCGGACTTATTAAAATTTTTAAATTATATTTAACTGGATTTTCAAGTTCTGTGGAAAGTATCACCTGCATAAAAATAGTAGTGTAATGCTTCGCTCGAATAACGCGCGTTTTAGTTTTCAACTATGCGCGGATTTCGCGCGACTTAGTTTTCGACTACGCTCCGATTTCGCGCGTTTTGATTTTGATTTTTTTTTGTAACAACCCTGTGTTCTATCAAGACACGGAACTCGTCTTTTTCCCATAGCTTGATGAAAACTAGAACTTGCCTGGAACGATCAGCTGTTATTCAAACACTAGTGGATAAATTGTCATGAAATGTGGTATTGGGCCATCTAGAGGTATTTAATATCCTATCACAAATTTAACAGCTGTGACAATCGATCAAGCTGACTCTAAGAAATCGACTTTAGCAGGGTGGCAAGTGAATTGCCGATTTCAATTTCCCGGTTTTTTCTCGGTTTTCCCGGTTTTATTAGATAAAAATTCCCGGTTTTTGGAATAGGCTCGAATCGACCCTGCTTAGTTTTTTTTAAATATTTTTTAATTTAAACTTTAAACAGATATCCCATGTCCAAAAATGATCATTGTAATAGGCCCGCTAATTGAGGATTCAATTACTTTCTAGACATTTCGATGTACAAATAAAAAATATTCATTATAACATGTGCATATAAGAAAAGCACAAAGCCTTTTTCAAGTCATTCAGGGGTTTTGGTTACACGTAACCGATTTCTTCCGAGTGCACATGACTGTTTTTAATTTTTTTGGTATACATGTAATTGAAAATAAATCAATAAGGAACAACAATCCCAAAAACGGATGCTTTGCACTCGGAAAAAAACACAACAACAATCTATGCTTGCAACTTCAACTCATTTTGTACAGAGCTTTTTTCGCTCCTTCCGGAAGTAAAAGTGAAAATCTCAGTTCGGCGGACAAATTATAAACGTCATGATGGCTAAGGATGGCTTTTATCGTATCAAAGAACGTTCTCTACCAACTCTTCACAATATTCAATCATTGCCATCAAAGAGAGACGGATATCATCTCAGCAACAAAACACCGTCATGGTTCATATAACATAGAATGGACATCAGTGCGAAAGCGAATTTCTCTCGTTGGCCTCTCTGAGCATCACGGGTTAGCACGCTGCTGTGGGGTTTCTCTCTGAAGCAACAACCGGTCGCTTATTCTCGTTTTGCGATACGATTCTATACGGGCAATGGATAATTGTGATAGAATCATTTTACTATTGCCGCTTATTCTAACTATGTGCATATAACCTTTGTATAAGTTGTATGCATGAAAATAACTGTGAATGCTCCAGACCAGGGTTGCTAAAATGCACAATATATCGATCTGTTTTTTTCCTAATAGGATTCTAAATGCTCGTAGAGGAATCAGAAAAATAATCAGGAAGTACAAGTTCTTCATGATGTACTCTCCGCTGGTTTTAAACCAGTTTTATTTCCAATAGCTTAACTAATTTATCTTCTATAAGAAATCTTTCTACGATTGATCTGATTCTAGCAAATCAATCAATAACATTCAGGGTTTCAAATTAAGCAATGATTAGTTCAATTAGTTATATATTCTACCAGCTTAGAACTAATCGACTAGAATACTATCGAATGTAAACTTTGAAATTGTTTTGGAAAATATAGATATAGCCGTATATAATTTAAATCATTACTTATTGAATTTCCGAAAGCTCAAACTAATTTTTTTATCGTTTATTTATACCCGGCTTTAACCTAATTTTGGTCGTTCGCCGGCGAAACTAAATTCAATTCACCTTCATCTACATCAATATCAACGTTCTTCTGATCCTACTATGGAATAGTTGAGGACCTTTAAAAGAAAATTAAACATAGATTCACGGAACAAATCAATCCATTTTATAAATTATTTTAAGATTCCTCAGAAACCAGTTTCAATAATTTTATTAAAAATTTTCCCATGTTACCTTGAGATTTTGCCATAAATTTTCCGGGTGTGTTGAATACCTATTCAAAAATTTAATAAAAATCCAACGGAGCTATCATTATGCTGTTATTGAAAACAACTAAAAAAAACACTGATGCTTCCTGTTTGATTTAAAACTGCCTGCAAGCCTCTAAAAATCGTTGGACGAGACATGGGGTGTTGGCCCAATTTCTAATGGACAATAAGTTGGGTATTGTCTCCTACTTTTCAATTGTTGAAAAAAAATCATTATGCTAACAACTGTTACTCATAGGTGAGCTAGTAATATTTTTCCCGGTTTTTCACTAAAATTCCCGACTTTTTCCCGGTTTTTCCCGGTGAAATCAAATTCCCGACTTTTTCCCGGTTTTCCCGGTCACTTGCCACCCTGCTTTAGTCACCTTTCAAGCCCTTCTGAACTCTGAATTCGGGATTTCAGGAGCAACTGCCGGATACGACAAAATAAAACACCTCAGTAGACCATCCAAATTAAGACTATCAGACCTGAACGCTTTTCCTTGTTTCGACGTTCTATCATTCAACGAGATCGGAATATGTCAGAAAAATACTATTGCTCCATTGATTGAGTTTAAAGATCAAATTGCCGTAACTACCTTTACCGACAAAACACACTTTTTTCACTTCGCTCAATTTTGTCGGAGGTTGCACTACTATGAATTTTGATGAAATTAGGCTTTTTAAAATGCTACTATCAAAATTTTCATCAAGTTCGGTAAGTTTATGGTGAAAATTTATAACCTTTCGAGCCGATTGTAGTACTTTCGGGCGCTTTAGACGAAGTTCACCAGTTGCTGTCTACTCAGATGACGATCGTTGTGATTCCGGTGGGAAATGATGAATCCATGTTTCATCCATTGTCACATATCGACGCAAAAAATCCAGTATGTTTCGTTTAAACATGGCCAAATGCTGCTCAGAATCATCAACACGTTCTCGTTTTTTGTCAACAGTGAGCAAACGCGGCACCCACTTTGAACAGAGTTTTCTCATAGTCAAATGCTCATAAATCCAACACGTTTTTTTGATATCTTTACAATGTCAGCTATTCCACGCAGCATCATTTTTCGATCATTCAGAACGATCATTTTGACGTCCACTGCATTTTGCATTATCGGTGTCTCTACGACCACGTTTGAAGTCAGCAAACTAACGTTTTATTGTTGTTTCTGATGGAGCGGAGTATCCATAACACTTTTCAAGCCATTGATTAGCTTGAACGGTATTTTTTCCCATCAAACAAATTTAAACACGACTTTTTTTTGAACAGTTGTTCTGAAAATAACAAAAGTAGCGTCGCTCTTAGCAAAATTACTCACAAACTAATTTAATAGAATATCATGAAATTTTAACAGTTGTCTTTCGAAAGTTAGTATTAACTGAAAAAAGGTGACTGCAATACAACTAGCGCCATCTATGGGTTAAGCTCGGGACTTTTCAGCACATGTGTTATATGGCAATAAAAACGTATTACTACTCCACTAGGAGGATTATGAAGAGGCTTTTTCTGCTAATAAAATTTTACCAGACCCTGTCAGCTTGAAGCGATCTCAATCTTCAGTTCAGCAACGCCATCGCACGGCATCACATTCAACATATCATGTCAACTGTATGAGTGCGCAGAGCTGCTGTTTTGGCGCGCACGAATTTGACATTTCTCTCCCCTACTTCTATGTACGAGATTCGATGCGGACTCGCCTGAGGGCACAATGCACGCAAAAAAGGATGTTGCCAATGATTTGTTCGGGAAATGTGAGAGCTGGATATCTTGTTAATATGATGTCTTTGATTTTACTCTATATTGAGAAAAACTGGTTACATCTTATCTACTCAAAGCATTGTTTATCGGAAACAGCCGTAAGTCTTTTACATCTTTCTATCGGTGAGCATTTTTTTAGATCAACGAGTAATCACTGGGGACCAGATCTGAACTATACGGGGGATGAGGAAGCAATGGGAAGTGTAATTCGCTCAATTTAATCGCTGTAATGTAATTCAAACCACTCAAGTTTTGGTCTCCAAATATCTTACATGAAAAGATTCGTCATTTCACACTTCGGAACCTATCAAAGTCACAGTGTAATGTCCTTTCAAAGGGGGCAACAACCGAGCCGTAAAGTGAACTGTCACACATCCTACATAGTTGACAAACCCCAAATTGACCTCCCTCCCTGCACTATTGGTAAATAATAAAGTCCACGGTTTCAAAGCGACTCACCTCACCACACTCGGCGGCCGGCGAGTTCTCCACGATGTCGTAGATGACGTGCGGGAAGCCATCGGTCCGGAGCAGCGAGAACCCGAACGTTGCATCCTCGCTCTTTCGCAGCACGACCATCAACTCTTCCTCAGCCATAATATGGCCGCCGTGGCCGTCACCGCCACCACCACCGATGACGAACAGCCAGCAGCTAAACGAGCATCGATCGCAGTCGTCGTGGTCACAGCCGTAATCGTCGCTCTTTTAAGTTTTGCGTTGTTTTCTTCTTGCTGCCGTATGTATCAATTTGCTCGACTCTGAACGAAACTCCTCCTTGACCGCTGGGGCGCTGGCTTCGAAAACTCCGTGATATTAATTCGCACACACAGACACACACAATTAAAAACACAGAAAACTTGTTTCCACTATTTTCCGCAAATACTTTTTTTTCAACTTCGACCGATTGACTTCCTGAACAGTAAAACAACTTTTTTTTTTGAGGAAATAACTCTTCTTCGTTTCTTGCTCTACCACTTCCTCTGCCACAAAACACCACAATATTCCGATAATTTTTTTTCACTTGATCACAAATTTGATTCTTCGAGAATTGATTGATTCGATTTTCACCTAGCACATTGCGTTTTCCTTTTCTTCCCTTGGCACTTGGGCTTGGATGGAACGCAGTTCTTTTCTATCGACACCCGGAAAGTTCAGAAAACTCCAAATTTCGACTGCTGTAAGGCAAAACAACGCACCCGGATTTCTTTCACACTTCCCCTGCCATACATAAAACTTTTCACGTACGGCACTTGGAAAGCCTGGAAGTTTATTCTTCAAACACCGAACGGCTGCTGCTGCTGTTTGCCAGGGGGAACGAAGTAAGAGTACAGAAAAAAATGGTAATTCAGGAAGAAAAAATGCACCAAGAAAACCTGATTTTTAGTTGTTTCTGTTATGTCGACACAGGCTGTTGGATGGAACTGACGAGATGCGACTTTTGGTACTTTGCGAGAGTATCGTTCACACACACGCTCCTCGGCGAAGACTGGACTGACGGCGACCAATCCGCGAGTCGATGAGTTCCTCGCGACATTCGAACGGTATGCCGTTTTTAACACCAGTCCACACACACACTCTCACCGAACGCAGAACCGGGCACTCATTTCTCATCACGCTCGCACCAAGTTCGATTGCTGTTTTTTGTTGCGTAAATCAGTGCTGCCGGGTTGACGTATTTTTCAAGATAAATTGCATGTTCAATTCTTGCGTTTTGTCGCCTTTTTCTTCTGTTAACGGTCAATAAGCCATCTGTCAACATCCGCTATGAAGAGGAATTTCTCATCCGGAATTCAACTTCAAAGTGAATATGTTGGCTTCGCTAACAGAAAAAAACGCGTGAATATTTATCCCAGCAATAGGAAAAAAAGCCTATTTCCTATTACTAAAAAGTATGGGCGCTATACCATTAACTAACTACAGCGATAGCCAAATGGATACTGTTTCAGATTCTAATTTCAGCTGTTTTCAAAAAAAGCAGAAAAAACTATAAGGATCAGCCCCATGGGGTTGTTCGAGCTACTGATGTGGAACAAGTTTGTTACGCGGCTTTTTTACGAGGTAACAAAAGACCTCAGTGTATTAAGAACCAGCATCGAACACGCGAACCCGGACTCTGTTTGTCTTGTATACGACGAAATTACATTAATAGCCCAAATATATGCAATTATACCTACGTGCATACTAGCGTAACGGATTTCGATATTTAACCTTATTTGCGCCAAGCTTGTATTCAATTTTTGGATGCATGCAGTTTTTTTTATAGCGTTCAGTTCTCTACCATTCTGCGATTTCGATAATAAATCGAGCTCATCTTATTAAAGTTAGAAATTAATCTTATGCACTTAAAATTTACTCTGAGATTCTTGCACAGCGACCTAACAAAATATTTCATCCGAACTCGCATGACACAAGATCAAAGCAAGCCAAATAAAGCTTCAAACTGTTGTATGGCACTATTTGTCTTGCTGTCTAGCAACAACCCACCTCTAGCATGCTACGGGTAGGACTGAAACGTTAGCTATAATTTCGCTTCTATTTATAAATTCTCGTTGATTTCCCTTTGATATATCGCTTATTCCTCCAAAATCGTCGTCTATGGCGGGCAAATTCGGTATACCGGATATTTTTAGCAGACAAAATAGGACACTGCTCGCTTCTAATCAAAATTTCAAACATTAATAATTGAAAATACGTGGCTTGATACATTCAAATCGAAATATTCCCAATCAAATCGCAGAGCTGTAAGTGCTTAAAACCCGACCACATTTCTACGTGTATTTTATATTCTGCAGGAAATTTTGGTAAACCATCTTTTCATTTTTCAATATGGCAAACATTTGTATTCATTTATTCGGTCTATTAATTTAAAGATTCTGTATCAAATCATTGTTACTTGCTCTATACACTCAATAACTACTGTTTTATCTATAGCTTCACCGAAATAGCTGTCAAGATGTAAGTTGGCTTATAAATATGATTCAGATCTACGGTGAATAAAAAGCGCACGATACGATTTCTAAATGTAATCATTTTTTCCAAACGATTTCCTTTGAAATTCAAATTAAAATTTACTCTGAAATAAGAATTACAACTTCATAAAAGTGGGGACGGGTATAGCATGATGGGTAAGTCGATGCCTTTCACGCAGCCCGCCTGGGTTCGATTCCCAACCCCGCACATAGGGTCAGAAAGTTTTTCTGGCCCGAAGAGGTGAATGACATTAATGCTAAAGCCTTTAAAAAAAAAACTTCATAAAAAAGTTCGACGTGATGAGTTACATAATGAGCGAATACAGCAAAATGCCATGGTAGACGAAAGAGGAAGTCAGCAAAGAGGAACTGTTTCGCGTACTCTCCAAAAGAGTGAACTGGACTTCCTTATAAAAGGATGATAGTTATCTATTCTTTTCAGTATAAATGGAAGTAATCGTAAACTTTCAGTGTAAGTGGAAGTAAACTGGAAACATTTGTAAATGTTATAAATGTAAACCAAATATCATCAAATTCAGATCATTTGACTGCTTTTCTCAACTTGTCAATATGAGTTTCGTCCTCTTTTCAGAACAGTTGATTTCCGGCGCTAATTTCTAAGAAAAAATTTGACATCCCACTATACGTCGAAAAATTCAAATTTCTTCTCAAAGTGGAGAAAAGTTGGTTCAAACTATTCTATAAATAGAGAAATATTTAAATACAAGCAGACCCTGTCAGCTTGGAGCGAAGTCAATCTTCAGTTCAGCAACGCCATCGCACGGCATCACATTCAACATATCATGTCAATTGTATGGGTGCGCAACCCTGCTATTTTGGCGCGCGCGAATTTGATATTTTTCTCCCCTACTTCTATGTATAAGATTCGATGCGGGCTCGCCTGGGGGCGACATGCTCGCAAAAAAGGATGTTGCCAATGATTTGTTCGGGAAATGTGAGAGCTGGATATCTTGTTAATATGATATCTTTGATACAAGACAGCTGAGTCATGACATCAATGCGATGAGATTTTTGTTACACGATCAAAACTATTATCAGCAGAAATGCCAGTTGAAAGCTCCGTACAGATTTCAAGTTATCTTTAAAGCATAATGCACTGAATCGGCTTGGCGACCGCGGCTATTTCAAGTCTATAAATTTTGACGAATGTCTGCGAAAAACGCGATTTTCAAGTCTGCACAACTTGTTTGAAAACCCGGCAGATTTTGCAGACAAATCTGCAGAACTGGCTTATCTGATTGGCATTGTCAATACTGAGATCTCGCGTTTTTTATTACTGATAACGGACATTAAACCATGTCAACATTGTATATGTAAAACGATTCTGGGTGACTCGTTAACGTTAGCCGAGACTCTGTCATAACAGTAATTGAGAAATAATTTTTTTTCTCAAACGGTCCTCTTTCGTTTGAAATCACTCAAAATTATTGGCCATTATCAGAAAACAAAATATTGCGTAAGACCCGCTTTACACGAGATAATATTATTGTCAATACAAGGAGTATTGACAATACTTTTGATGTATGTGTAATGGAAACTTCATTGGATTGACGAAAATATTGTCAAAAAAACAAAACTGCTCAGCAATCCGACAATAATTTCACTCCAGAGAGAAACTGTTAAATATGTACAGTGACCTCTTCTCTAAATATTTTGACATTCTGTTGTAATATTTAAAGTACCAAACGCTTGAATTTTTTGAAAAACTCGGACTCAAGTTATCAAGCCAATTGGATTGATGGAATTGACAATACTTTGGATTGACAATAATATTGTCACGTGTAAGGGCCGCTTCAAATGTGCATCCTTCAAATTTGTACTATAAACAGCAACACTGCCCGCAGATCTGAGCACTTTTTGAACTACGCGAGAGTGAGAGATATGAAAACTCATTTTCCAGTTCGCCTACTTCACTCTCGTACGTGTGTGGGTGCCGATGGAACCTCCTCTTTCGGACAGACAGCAAGAAGACACCTTAAAACTTACATCCAAAGAAAAATAATCACTTTTCACTTCCGAACCTTGCTAATTCACCCTTTCTGCGTGGTGTCGTACCGTATTGTTCCTATTCCATTAACTTGCAACCGACAAGATGATGAATGAAAGGTTTAAATCACTTTTTACAATGAATTCACAAGGAGCACTTTTGAAAACAAAACCTGCCTTGCTCAGTGGCTGGCTGAGTGTGACTTGTATTTTCATCACCCGCAAGCGACTGGATTTTATGCGGATGCTATGAGTGCCGACCACGGATGGAATTGCATGTGCAAGCGGTGGAACTCAAAATTTACTTGCATCTTGCATGGAACTTTTTACACCGTAAATGTGGAATACAAACATCCAAATATCTACTCAGTCTCTTTGACTCACATTATCGAAATGACGGAATGAACAATGAATTCTTAGGCTGTGAACCATTTCGCGGGTTATTTTAACTTTTGGTTGAAATCTGACACTTGCACTATTTTGCACTGGAAATAATTTGACTAAAGAATTGATATTAGAATTTCCTTAGCAAGATTTTTTATTCAGTGTCGGCAAATAACCATCGATCTGTCAAAAATAACCATGCTTTCGAGCAGGGTTATTTCTGACACCATCAAAATAACCGCAAGAGTGTCAGATTTCAACCAAAAGTTAAAATTAACCGCGAAATGGCTCACAGCCCTAATCGATTGCTCGTTTTTGGGTGCTCGATCTACCCGATTGACAGTGACATTGTAAATGTCATTGATATTTCACTCATTTTATGAATGGGTTAGTGTAAAAGTCAGGCGACTTACGCCATTAATTATACTCCAGCTAGAGGAATGGATGAAGCTGACTAAGGTAGGCTTTTTTGTTACTTTCCAGCAAATTTAAACAGTGTATGCTGGAATTCTAATAAGAATTGGTTATTTACTAGTTATGTATACGCGAAACGTTTGAAGATTTAAATTTATGTATTTTGTTATATAAGTTTTTATTCAGAAATAAACTGAAAATCATCACAAAAACGTGCGAAATTGAGAAAGAATAGGAAGAAAACGAATTGACAATTCAGTCCACATCTTCTCACTCAATTCGAATAGATTTCCGAAACAACCGATTAGAGATAAAAATTCATTCGGAATCGGTTGTTGCATTCCAACACCAAATTTATTGAAAATTTAAGTTGGAATTTATGAAAATTTCTCACCGATTCGGAATTCATTCGAATCTTGTAATATGGGAAGTTGTTTCCATTTAGGCCTTCTGAGAGCTCATTTTCAAAACAAAAAGATATACAGGCTCACATATGAGATGTGTCGCAAACCCCTCGTTGCGACGCCCTTACCCAGTAAATCCGAACATCGGACGCATCGTGCAAGAGAGCTTTTGATTGCGTTTCGAGCTTGCATAGTGTATCGGTAGAACAAAAGAGTGAAGATATACCAAAGCAGAGAGCGGATGTCTGATTACTCAGGTGATGAGATATATCGGGGTTGGATTTCCAACCTCGAACATAGGGTCAGAGTTTTTCTGGCCCTAAGAGGCGAATGACCTAAAGGTTAAAGCCTCTATGATCGAAACAAAAGAATGTTTAACACTCTTTCACACCCTATCGGGAAGATGTCGGCTCGAAAATGCTTTGTTTGATATCCCTTCGCTCTGTTTCTCTAGCGATGCATAATGTAAACATAAAGCTTTTTTTTATGTCGACGCGGTTGATGCAAATGGTGCAGAATTGTCCGATGACGGGCCGATTGAAGCGCTACGATCGGCCCTATATCGTGCTCAATCGGTCCGATAATCGGACCGATGATCGGACTTATGCGGGTCTACAAATTTCACTGGGTACATCCAACACCGTGATATTGTCAACCGGATTCCCCTCTTATGGTGAGCCGCTGGGCGTTAAAACGTCATTTTGATATTGGGTAAGACATTTTGTAAAAATTTGCTGGTCATTGCTAAAAGAGGTGTCGAAAATTCTGTATGAATATATTGAACTTATATTGCGATAGTATTAAGCTGTTAATCAGTAATTTGTATTCTACGTGAGCTCCGTTACATGAAATAGTTATTTTGGATCATTATATCTAGTTATATTTGATGTTGCTGAAAGGTAAAATTATAAGTGAATTCATTAACTTAACCTAACCTTAAACTAATTTACTTATAGCGTGGCTGATAGCATTAATATTAAATAGGAAAAGGGACACTAAAACGTAAGTTCTTTTACTTTAATTAATTATATCTGATAAACTATATGCAATATTACTGAAGGAACTATATACTATGTACAGTGATTATGTTTGATTAATGCTTAAATATGTATACAAAGATTTGCTATAGAAATTCGTGTTGTATTGGCAGGAATTTTTTAACGTTCCTTAACGTTTGCTCAACACAATGGCGTAAAATGGAATACACGTTCAAAAAACCGGAAAACTGTCTTTTTTTCTAGTTGCATTCGCAACAATTTAAAAAATTCGTTTTACTCGCGATCGGGGGCTAATAGAACGATGTCAAATGTTAATCGGATAAAAGATCTTAAGTCAAGTGTGAGTTGTAGAGTGTGCAATGATCCGGACAACAGCCGGATGGTGTGCTGTGACGACTGCGGTTTATGGTATCACTTTCAGTGCGTGGGCGTTGATGAAAGCATCGAGGAAGTTGACTGGAACTGTTCAGAATGCGAAGCTAAAAGGACAGCGCACGGCGTTCCTGCAATCATTACGGTACCAGTACAGAGTGACGTAGACGCAAGATCGGATGGCATTCAGTTGCAGAACCAGCAACTCGCCGAGTTTCGGAAAAAGATGGATCCGATGCAAATTCGGTTCGACGAGCAACAACGATCGTATGAAAAGTTACTTCGTGTGAAAGAACGCGAGATTGTTACCGTTGATAAACCGGTCACAATTTCGGCAGGCCCACACACAAAATATTCTTGTTTTTTTTTTGCATAAATTAATTTGAATTGAATTAAAATTTTGTTAGTCAGTTAGTTGTTTGTCAATTATAGATTATTATAGAATAAGGATAGGCCCGTTAGAAAGAATAACCTAGAATCCCACTCCTCACATGTCAACAACGAACGTGGGTGCGCATTTCACCGTTTCTTCATCGCGACACCACTGTATCCGATAGAGCGAGAGGGACAGGAAAAAGAGGGTTAGATGGAGAGAAAAAGTATCGAAGAATTGGAAACCGGGAGTCGGCCGTAAACTGCTGAGGCCTTCGGACGCGGTTCGGTGCACAAGAAAAGGCAAATTTTTTTGATTACCCACGTGCGGTGTGAAATTCGGAAGAGATCCAGCAAGCCAACGCAGAGGAGGACGACGATCGGATTGTCGGTTCAGCAGGTGAAGTCGACAAATAACCGTGTCCGTATTTCGACCGGAGAAGGATCCAGTCTAAAAGCAAAGCATCCTGCTTCCAACGTAGGTGATAATTCGACCATTCAATTACGAGTGGTGCTGGTGGCCGGCGAGCAAGGACAGTGAGGAGTCCATCTTTCGGTTAACGATACAACTGCGAGTGGTGCTGGTGGCCGGCGAGCCCCGTTTCGATATCGTCGTGTCACACGTGTACGGTTTGCGGAAACGGACGTTTAGGAGGCTTGATCCCAGTGAGGTCTGGTTGAGCCTGGCCCCCGCTCACTGATGATTGGGCCGATGAGTTTACCCACTGTATACGAGCACCCGGAATAGAGTCAATCGCTTCCCTTGCAGTGGTATTCGGAGGCGAGAACTGACATATGACCCTGCATGGCTCTATTCATCAGCGAATTCCTTCGGAATATCGCTATCTCGCAGGTATGAGATTATTATAACCCTCTCGCATCCAACTGCATGAGCTCCATCGGTTCCGGTTCGGCCGCATCAAATCCCTATCCCCAATTCCCAATATATGTATGAACCCCTTAATAAATTAGTTAAATGAAGATATTTGCTTGTTATTTTCTTACTATTGAGCCCTCAAGTCTGTTCTGTGTGTCGTTCTGAATTGTGAGCCGTATTAGTTGCGGGGTAAGTAACGGTTGTGAGTCCTCTAGAGCAACAGTGGTAAGCCGACCCTGAGAAAAGAACCACTAGCTAGCCAGCCATTACATTTGGCGATCCGCGTAAAAAAAAAAAAACCAAAAAATATTCTCAGCATTACTGAGAATATTTTTTCCACGTGCTCTGGGAGACTCACGATACCGCCTATTGTGTATCGTGCAGCTTGTCGTGATCTTTTTCTTATTGTTCGATATTATTGGATCAGCAAAGAGTCTGTTTGACTTGTAAACGCGAAAAAACGCAAAAGGCGTCAGTAAATGAAATTTTGTTTGGAACACATCGTTAAGAAACTCCTGTGAAATAGTATAGAACGTTGATATAAGATCGTTGCTTTGTTTCTTTCATTGATTGTTTGGAATTCACTTTCTAGTGTAAATTCGTATTTTAACATGGCAGAAGCTCAACGTACAGTGACGGGGTTACAAGAACATGATTTAGAGACTTATTTTTATGATATAAGAGTTGATCATCTCAATGAAGATGAACTTGATTTCGAACTAGAAATTAGGGAAGTGTTTTTTGGAAAGGATGATACCACAGACTAACAGACATGACAGTATGAGTAAATTCTTTTAAAAATAATTTTTCGTGATGCACTAGTTCCACCTATATTGTACTGCGCGAACTATTTACTATCTGTACACCCCTTGTGTTATGTACAAGTTTTTTTACTAGTTCAGGAATCAGAACAAATTGGCTCAAATGGCACGTTCCCCTTGATATTTGGAGATTTGTGCCTTGCCATCAATTTGTTTTTAGCATCATTTTCCCGATATATAAGAGGGAAGGATTGAAAGGAAATGGTAAGGGTTGGACTAGGAGGATGGGAAAAATTGACGACACAAAAACACATAAAAGCAGAAGTAAATTCTGCACCCCTAAGGGATGCCGAACAATCTGCTGAGGATCACATTTAGTGGAAGCAGAAGTAAATTCTGAACCTCTACGAGGTCCCGAACAGTCCGCTGTTAATAAAACCTCCAACTCCCGAGAGGATTTGAAGATCTTACAAAAGCGACACCATTCTGCACTCCCGGAAGAATGCAGAACGATTCGCAGTATGTACGAGCAGAAGTAAATTCGGCACCCCCTAAAAGATGCCAAACAATCTGCTAAACCCAATTTAAGGTAAATACAGAAGGGATTCATTCACTCCAGGAAGAACGATGAACCCTTCTGACTATAGCTCCTTACCACATTGGGTAAGAAACGAGAGAATATCCTTCAATTTTAGCTCCGCATACACAGACTCAACCATGTATGGAGAACCAAAAACCCGGATACGTAGCTGCGTCAATGCGGGACAGTTACATATCAGATGATATGAAGTACCATAATCGCATTCACACAAATCACACGAATAATACTCAGCACGTTGAATAGTAGCCATGTGATAATTGAGTTTGCAATGTCCAGTCAGAGCTCTGACCAGAATACTGCAATGATGCTTGGAGAAATGCAGTAGACACTTTGACATTTTCAGATTTAAATCTGGTAGAAATGCTTTTGCCTGAGCGCAAGTTTGCAAGCTGCGCCAGTAGCTGGCATGTTTGGATACAGCCCAAGAACGAATCTTGTGCTTTATCCAACTAGTTGAAAGTGGTAAAGCTGGTTCAGGACCAACGAAATCATTCGTTGCACCAGCTCTAGCCAACTCATCAGCCCATTCATTTCCAGTAATACCAGAATGGCCGGGTACCCATAAGAAGTAAACAGCATTTGAAATGCTGAGGTCTTCAATTTGAGTTCGACATGCGATCACTAGATTCGACCGTGAGTCATTCGAACTGAGTGCTTTTAAGGCTGCCTGACTGTCGGAACAAAAATAAATTCGCTTACCACAGATCCTCTGCTGAAGTGCCGATTGTACTCCACACAGAATCGCGTAGATTTCTGCTTGAAACACAGTACAGTATCTACCAAGTGAATGAGACTGCTCCAGCCTCATTTCACGACAGTAGACACCAGCACCAGCACGACCATTCAACAGAGAACCGTCCGTATAACAAACTATGTGTTCATCAAGTTGTCGTTCCAGACAACCAGACAACCATTCCTCACGAAAAGGATAGCTCACATTGAATGTTTTGAAAGGAAAACTGCATGTGAGAGTTAGGTCACTAGGAGCGAGTAAATACTCATCCCACGTAACCATTTGAGACCACAAGCGAGTGTGGCTGGTAGCATAATCTAATGGGTTACTGTTCCAAAGCCCTGTAACCTTAAGACGGTATGCACAAGATAATGCTTCTTGTTTTAGGAACACATGTAGTGGTTTAATGCACAGTAGCGCCTCTAGAGCAGCAGTAGGAGTTGTCGTGAATGCTCCTGTCATCGCCATTAGGACCATCCTTTGGAGATGATTTAGCTTTGACTGAACTGTCGCGACTTCTCCTTTCTGCCACCATACAAGACATCCATATGCTAAAATTGGTCTAACAATAGTTGTGTAGATCCAATTAATATATCTGGGTTTGAGTCCCCATGATTTTCCAAAAGCTCGTCTACATTGGCCGAAAGCCATGCAAGCTCTTTTAATTCTGAAGTCAATGTGAGCAGACCAATTCAGTTTTGAGTCAAGAATAACCCCGACGTATTTAACTTGTTCGACCACAGTGACCTCTGAACCAAAGAACTGCAACGGACGAGCTCCTGTGATTATCCTACGATGAGTGAAAAGCACCATTGATGTTTTGCCCGGATTTACAGATAATCCAACCTGACAACACCATTGTTCAACAGATCGCAGGGCTTGCTGCATTAAATCAAAGAGAGTGTTAATGCTTATACCGGTCATCAATATATGATAATCGTCGGCAAAACCATAAGTCGGAAATCCAAGGTTATTAAGTTTCCTTAACAAACCATCAGCGACAAGGTTCCATAAAAGTGGGGATAGTACACCACCTTGAGGACACCCACAGACACTTAGCTTTCTAATCTCCTTCTTAAGAAACTCCTGTGAAATAGTATAGAACGTTGATATAAGATCGTTGCTTTGTTTCTTTCATTGATTGTTTGGAATTCACTTTCTAGTGTAAATTCGTATTTTAACATGGCAGAAGCTCAACGTACAGTGACGGGGTTACAAGAACATGATTTAGAGACTTATTTTTATGATATAAGAGTTGATCATCTCAATGAAGATGAACTTGATTTCGAACTAGAAATTAGGGAAGTGTTTTTTGGAAAGGATGATACCACAGACTAACAGACATGACAGTATGAGTAAATTCTTTTAAAAATAATTTTTCGTGATGCACTAGTTCCACCTATATTGTACTGCGCGAACTATTTACTATCTGTACACCCCTTGTGTTATGTACAAGTTTTTTTACTAGTTGGTTTCCCCTCGTTTGTCAACACCGATCAGCTGCTTGCAGGGATGCCTGATTTCATCAACATATTTGAGAATGAATCGACACAATAAATTATTGGATTACGTTGATAATACATTTAACTTTTTCGCGAAGATAACCATTTATTTGACTCAACGTTGTTCATAAAGACAATTTTTTATTGTGTTGGTAGTTTTCACCCGAAATTAAGTGGCGGCACACCAGAAGTAAGTAAATATTGTAACAAAACGGGTTCGATTTTGTATTCCGTTGGAGGATGAGAAGTAGGCACAATTATGTATATAGTTTTGGCAATATGTATTAAATCTGTATCCTGCAAGAAATTCGCATGGACGTAAACAAATCAATACAATACAGGTAATTCTGTATGTATGGCAACTCTGTTGGTAAATGAAAAAATAAACACAGTCTAGATGACAGACAGGATGTTTTTGATAGGGTAGCGTGGCGCCATCATGACACATGTGAGTACTGTCCCAAATAAAGGAATATTCGAAATGACCGTTAAAATGATTGAAGAATCTAATTTGAGTGTCCTGTCTGTTAGTCTGTGATGATACGATGTCTAGAAAACGCCGTTCTCTGCGAGAAAGGCTTAAGCAAGAGAAAGAAGAAGATTCACCGAATGCCAGAATACTAAAACGGTCACCGAGTGAAGAAATGAAAGCGTGCGAGAGTAAACTAGCACATATTGTAGGAAGCATTAAACAAGCACCAAAAGAATTACCACCTAGATGCCAGTCATTATTACTGCATCCGGGAAACCGAATTAAATTATTAAAAAACTATGTAGCTTTAGAAGATATAGGCGCCCTAAACAAAATGCAGGAACGTGTGATATTTTACTTGAATAAATATTTTTATGGAAGGTCCGCAACAAGCCAGTTGCATGATCCGGAAATACTAAATTTGCACGAACTATTCGTGGAGCCCAGGAATATTCCTAGAAAATCTACTTCTCTCCCCGAATTTCCTCCAGGAATTATTTCAACAACAGGTTCGGAACCAATATTACCATCTCATCAGAACAGTTCCTTAAAAAATGATCAGGGAATGATAATTGAGTTATTGAGTAAGTTAGGACTGCTTGGTGTAGACAAATCCGACATAACTGACATAAAAAAAGCCGTTGAAAAATTAGAACAGGACATGTATGCCTTGAGAAATCTCAAGCAAACGCAAGCTTCCCCCGAATTACGAGAACCCTCAAATTCGTTTTCACCATATTGCCCGGAGATCACCAGTAATTTACTACCGGGTACCACATACACAGGTACCATCCGTAAAGACTATAATACGGTTACTTCTATACCCACTTCCGTTATCAACATTTCATCGTACAACTCAGTTAGCCGAACCTTAACTACATTAACTTCTTCTTATTCGCCCCCACGTATAGCTTCAACTGTTGATCGCTATCCATGGAATGTAACTACAGCACGGTATCCAACATCCACATATAATCAACCCATTTACACTTCACGAACCTAAACTTCTTCATATATACAAACATCAAGTTCAAATAATTGGATGGATTCTTGGTCGTTTCCTCCGGCCCCATACTCTGTTCCGATGTCTAACCGGTTAAATTACCCAACAACTACGATTTCGAACAACATAGATATGCTATCCACTCCAACCATTCCACTTCAACAGCCCTATGATCGTATACCGCCATCGGTTACTCCGCAGATCACAAGTAACGCCATGCGTGTACTTAGTCATCACCAGTCCTTACCTGTGTCAAGATGGAAGCTTGATAAATATGCAGGCACTGACCAAGGGTTAAAATTAAACGAATTTTTGGTTCTGGTGTCACAGTTAGCATTATCAGAGCATACTACGGAAGCCGAATTATTTGATTCTGCTTTCCATTTATTTACCGGACCTGCTCTCAATTGGTACATGTCTATGCGATCGTCCGGTCGCTTGTTGAATTGGTCTCATCTGGTCAATGAGCTGCGTAAAACATTTGCTCATCCTGAACTCGATTCCCTTGTACGCACTCGAGTCTATCAACGTAGGCAGCAGCGGAATGAAACCTTCCAAGAGTACTATTATGATATGGAAAGTATGTTTCGATCAATGATAGTACCCATGAGCGAGGCTGAAAAGTTAGACATCTTAAAGCGAAACATGAGGATGAACTACAAAAAAGCCCTGTTGTGGAAGCCAATAAGTCACCTTACAGAACTGTTAGAGGCAGGTCATGTGATTGATGCGTCTAACTTTTCATTGTACTCAAAGCTGTTTGGTATTGAAAAATCCACCAACGTGGTTTCGGAAACCAGAAATGGTAAATCCGAAAACAAAGTCAGAAATGCAAGTAAACCCCCTATCAAACAATTAGATCAGAATAATAATTCTTATAAACAAAAAGATAGTAATTACTCAAAGAAAGATAACCAGTTGAATGAGTCCAAAGTTGCCCCGGGACACCATCAAAGTAAGTCATTACTAGTTGGTCAGGAGGACCCCAAAGAAGGCCCCTCTAAGCCGACCCGCACTTTGCAAACGCTTATTAATTCTCATCGCCCACCTAGAAGTTTCGAATGTCTCTACTGTCGACAACCCAATCATGGGTTAGATACGTGTAGATATTATAAAGGTCTCATGTGTCTGATATGTGGTTTCAAAGGATTCGAAACGCAGCATTGTCCATACTGCCAAAAAAACGGCTTGCAGGTGATCGAAAATCGCCGACCGCCACAGCCACCCGCGTAAGAAACTTACCATTGAACTCCCCACTTCCAAAATATTGGGAACCCGTTAAAGAACATGACTATGAACACGAATATCCCGAAATACTTACTATATCTCTTTCCAATCTAAATGACAATAGACCATATGCTAGTATTAAAATATACGGTCAGCCTGCGAAAGGTCTCCTCGATTCGCGTAGCCAGCTCACCCTGATTAGTGAAAGAATGCACGATAAGTTCAACACTGTGAAATTAAAACCCCTATATCATCCGGTTACCGTACGCTCAGCCGGCGGATCGGAACTCAACGTTTTAGGACAATTATTTATCCCTTTCAATTTTCAGGGACAGATCAAAATAGTGCCCACCTTGGTGATAAAAGGGCTAACCGTGGACTGCATTCTTGGTATGGATTTCTGGGTTAAATTTAAAATTTGGCCAACCATATCAGAGTGCATGTGCATATGTGAAGAAGACGGACTTCGCCAGAGAAGCGAAGAAATTATGCTCACAGTAAGCGAAACCGATAAGTTAGAATCAGTAAAGCAAATGTTCTTGGTCGCTAATACCGAGAAGTTAACGACGACCCCCTTAGTAACTCATCACATTGAGATTGCTGACCACTGGAAAGGAAAACCTCCAGTGCGCCAGTACCCCTTCACACTTTCTCCCAAGGTACAGGAAAAAGTGGGAAAGGAATTAGAACGAATGTTGCGAGTCGGAATAATCGAACGAGCTCATTCGGATTGGTCATCAAACGTCGTACCGGTAATCAAACTTACAGGTAAGATCCGTCTCTGCTTAGACGCTCGTAAGATCAACGAGCGAACCATACGTGACGCCTACCCTTTGCCCCATTCAGGACGCATTCTGGGACAAATACCCCGCGCCCAATATTTAAGTACGATTGATTTATCGGAGGCGTTCCTTCAAATTCCTTTGGGTCAAACCTCCCGGAAATATACTGCCTTCAGCGTCCAGGGCAAAGGGATGTTCCAATTCACTAGGCTCCCGTTTGGATTAGTCAATAGTCCTGCCACCCTATCCCGACTTATGGATCAGGTCTTGGGGCATGGTGAATTGGAACCGAACGTCTTCGTATACTTGGATGATATCGTCGTAGTTTCGGAGACGTTCGAGGAGCACATAAGGTTACTCCGCGAGATTGCGAGGCGTCTAGCAGAGGCCAACCTGTCCATCAACCTAGAGAAATCCAAGTTCGGTGTTAGGGAATTGGCATTCCTGGGATACCTGCTTACTACTGAAGGTCTTCGCGCAAACCCCGATAAGATTAAAGCTATCGTGGAATACGAGAGACCAACAACGGTAACCAAATTACGTCGGTTCCTGGGAATGGCTAATTATTATCGCCGATTTATTGATGACTTTAGTGGAACAACTTCCGCCTTGACGGATTTACTTAAGACCAAAACTAAGACCATAGCCTGGAATGACTCCGCTGAGAAAGCCTTTAATAACATTAAAGAGAAATTAATTTCTGCTCCTATCTTGACATGTCCGGATTTTTCCCAAGAATTCGTGGTTCAAACCGATGCCAGTGATGTCGCTGTGGCTGGCGTTTTAACTCAAATTCAAGATGGACACGAAAGAGTTATTGCCTACTTTTCACATAAATTGACAACTCCGCAAAGAAACTATCATGCGTGTGAGAAGGAAGCTTTGGCCGCCCTATTAGCCATCGAGGCATTCCGAGGTTATATAGAAGGCTCGCATTTCACACTGATGACTGACTCATCCGCGTTAACCCATATAATGTCTTCTAAATGGAAAACCGCATCAAGATGTAGTCGATGGTGTCTTTCTCTGCAGCAACATAACATGACTGTCGTACATCGCAAGGGGAAAGATAATATAGTACCTGACGCGTTGTCAAGATCCGTCTCCGCAGCTGCAGTCAGTGATGCATCCGCCTGGTATGAAGGTTGGGTGGAAAAGTTACAGGAAAGCCCTGAAGACTATGTAGATTTTCAAGTTAAAGAGGGAAATCTTTACAAATATGTATCAGTACCAGACTCGCCCCACGATTCTCGCCACGATTGGAAACTCGTCCCCGATCCCGATAAACGACCAGAAATAATCCGCGAGTATCACGATGAATCTATGCATTTAGGAATTGATAAAACACTCTCCCGTATCCGACAGCGTTACTATTGGCCTCGCATGACCGTCGAAGTCCGGGAGCATATACAAAATTGCAGTCTATGTAAGGAAACTAAAGCGCCGAACACAGCTATGACCCCCCCGATGGGCGAACAACGCATAACGACCCATCCATGGCAAATTATTGCACTGGACTTCATCGGTCCTCTACCGAGAAGTCGAAAACAAAACCAGTACATACTTACGGTAGTTGATTTATTTAGTAAATGGATTATGCTAGTACCATTTCGGAAAATCGATAGTGTAGTTTTATGCGTAACGTTGAGGGATCAATGGTTTTTCCGTAACTCCATCCCAGAGATAATAATTACGGATAATGCCACTTGCTTTCTCTCGAAAGAATTCAAAACTCTCCTGCGGCGCTTTGACATTCGGCATTGGCTCAATTCCCGTTACCACTCACAGGCTAATCCCGTTGAACGAGTGAATAGAACGGTTAACGCAGCTATAAGATCGTATGTAAAGAATGATCAAAAGCTGTGGGATAGTAAACTATCTGAAATAGAAACAATATTGAATTCATCAGTACATACTGCAACCCTACTTACCCCTTACTTCACGACACATGGGTATGAAATGTATTGGAAAGGGACCGAACATCAGCAGATTATTGACAATGAAAATAAATCGCCTGATGATCGTGTGTCCCACCAGAAGGAATTATTTAATGAAATTTCGGATCTTGTCCAGCGCAATTTAGCAAAAGCCCACAGGGAGGGACAGAAACGATACAATTTAAGACACCGAACACACGGTAATGTTTTCCTGGTTGGACAATTGGTGTATAAACGCAACATGAAATTGTCAAACGCATTAGAAAATTATAATGCAAAATACGGACCTCAGTATTTGCCAGCCCGAATCAAAAATAAGAAAGGTTCTTCTTCGTATGAGCTGGAAGACCTCGACGGAAAGTCACTGGGAGTGTGGCCGGCCGTTCATCTGAAACCGGGGTGATCCAGCCTTATCTCAATTTGTTTCCAATGATCCTATTGGTATAGTTCCACTTGACGCCGATCTCGAAAAAAAAAATTAAATGTATAAATATTCATCTTTTCGCGATCCGATAGAAGCTGTTGGGTTATGATCAGTCTTAAATGTAGTAACTTTCATTCCGCAACCCGACTCGAAACCTGAAATAGAGAAAAGCATTGTTATCAGCACAAAAACAAGAAAAACATCCCTTTTCAGCAAACACATGATCCTCGAGGCAATAATCAAAGTTCGAAATGGTAAAACATCCTTTCCCGGTGAAGTAAAAAGTGAATTTACTCTTCCCTCTTTTATTCGCAATTATACCACAGCCATCTTATCTTTGTTTTGACAGCCACCGTCAGGTTCGCAGTATGCGCACGGTTGGCCTACCTCTAATTTAACGAAGAATAGCGCTTCACATCTTCAATTCCAAGAGGGTGACCATTATATAAAATTGAATCAATTATCATTGAACGTGATTTCTCTGATTCTTTATTGAAGTAACCGTCAGGCCTGTAGATGAATGAGATAAAAATCAACATCGTGTCAATTGCGGAAGTTAATCTTTTTGATAAGAAAACGTTGATCTTCCCAAGGAATCAGGTATAGAAAGTTTAGTTCGTTGGTGGTATATTTGGCCCTAACGTCTCCTCGAAGTCGTAAACAAAGACTTCAAGGATAATTAGGTTAACATAGGTATAGTTTTTTGAAAGTTAGATGAATGAAAGAGAAACGAATGTATGTTTAAGGGTACCCGAGTGAATGCAGAAAGTTTGACAGTAGAAATAATTAGGTTAGAGTAGTTTTAGATATTTCCGCGTGAATACTGATAGCTTGTCAGGAGTTTAGATTAGACTGGCCATAAGTATTAGAGTATTTCAAGAAGTTATGGAAGTCGACATAATCAGGAAAGTTAGGAAGTTTTTCCTGAGCTTTTGGTGGAAGAGAAGAGGTAACGAAAATAAATATATTGACTGTTTCACGGGTGTCCGAGAGGATGTGTTTCAAATAGAACATTTTAACGATAACCTGTTCCAGACTATTGCCCCGATGTATTCGAGTGGTTTGAGGGAGATCATTGGCGGATTGTACGGTGTATCGAGAAAAATTGCCAATCCTGAACAGATTTCAGCAATTTTTTTCCTGGCGGGAGGATGATTGTTACCGTTGATAAACCGGTCACAATTTCGGCAGGCCCACACACAAAATATTCTTGTTATTTTTTTTTGCATAAATTAATTTGAATTGAATTAAAATTTTGTTAGTCAGTTAGTTGTTTGTCAATTATAGATTATTATAGAATAAGGATAGGCCCGTTAGAAAGAATAACCTAGAATCCCACTCCTCACATGTCAACAACGAACGTGGGTGCGCATTTCACCGTTTCTTCATCGCGACACCACTGTATCCGATAGAGCGAGAGGGACAGGAAAAAGAGGGTTAGATGGAGAGAAAAAGTATCGAAGAATTGGAAACCGGGAGTCGGCCGTAAACTGCTGAGGCCTTCGGACGCGGTTCGGTGCACAAGAAAAGGCAAATTTTTTTGATTACCCACGTGCGGTGTGAAATTCGGAAGAGATCCAGCAAGCCAACGCAGAGGAGGACGACGATCGGATTGTCGGTTCAGCAGGTGAAGTCGACAAATAACCGTGTCCGTATTTCGACCGGAGAAGGATCCAGTCTAAAAGCAAAGCATCCTGCTTCCAACGGAGGTGATAATTCGACCATTCAACTACGAGTGGTGCTGGTGGCCGGCGAGCCCCATCCTATATCATCGTACTCCAGAAAACTACGTGCTCGACCTATCGGCGGTGTGCCGATTTCCGACCGTTGGGCAAGGACAGTGAGGAGTCCATCTTTCGGTTAACGATACAACTGCGAGTGGTGCTGGTGGCCGGCGAGCCCCGTTTCGATATCGTCGTGTCACACGTGTACGGTTTGCGGAAACGGACGTTTAGGAGGCTTGATCCCAGTGAGGTCTGGTTGAGCCTGGCCCCCGCTCACTGATGATTGGGCCGATGAGTTTACCCACTGTATACGAGCACCCGGAATAGAGTCAATCGCTTCCCTTGCAGTGGTATTCGGAGGCGAGAACTGACATATGACCCTGCATGGCTCTATTCATCAGCGAATTCCTTCGGAATATCGCTATCTCGCAGGTATGAGATTATTATAACCCTCTCGCATCCAACTGCATGAGCTCCATCGGTTCCGGTTCGGCCGCATCAAATCCCTATCCCCAATTCCCAATATATGTATGAACCCCTTAATAAATTAGTTAAATGAAGATATTTGCTTGTTATTTTCTTACTATTGAGCCCTCAAGTCTTTTCTATGTGTCGTTCTGAATTGTGAGCCGTATTAGTTGCGGGGTAAGTAACGGTTGTGAGTCCTCTAGAGCAACAGTGGTAAGCCGACCCTGAGAAAAGAACCACTAGCTAGCCAGCCATTACAAGATGCAAAACGCGGTTAAAGATTTGCAAATCCAATTCCAGCGAGAAATGGAGATTAGAGAGCAGCAAATACGGGATGAATTGACTGTCCCACCGAACGTTACTCTGCCGAAGGCGAATTCGACAACATTAGTCAGCGAAAAGCGTACGTCTAATGAAATGTGTAAAGTCCTCGAACGGATGGAAAGGCAGATTGCAGAGATGGCAAAAAAGCAAGATTTTGAATCGAAGCGTCTTGAGGAACGAGTGAAGGCTGTGGAATCCGTACGCAGCGGAATGCTGTACGCAGCCGACTTTTGTATCCGACAGGACTGGAAGGTGTTATAAATACGCTTCGCACGTTATTCGGTCGACCAGAAGTTATCGTACATTCGCTAGTTGGCAAGATACGTGAAATGCCAGCACCGAAAACGGAAAAGCTCGGAACGTTGATCGATTGCGGCGTTGCAGTACAGAATATGTGTGCGACAATAGTTGCCTGTGGATTAAACGAGCATCTTTGCAACGTAGCACTTCTTCAAGAACTTGTCGAAAGATTGCCACCGACTATCAAGCTCGACTGGGCTAGATACCGCCAAGTATTGAATGTCGTTACTCTTTCGGATTTCAGTGCATGGCTGGAAACGCTTGTGGAAGCAGCATGCGCGGTAACAGTTCCCTCATCTTTCAACAGCTATGCATCTAAAACAGATAAACGAGGTCGAAAAGAGGAAATGTACGTACATGTTGAGTCCGAAGGTAATTCTGATCCAATTCCAGCGAGTACTTCTAGAGTTGCGTCCAGCTCAGCGTCTACTGCATGCGTCATTTGTCGTGAAGCGTGTGGCAATCCCAGTTCGTGTAGAACGTTTCGTGGAATGAAGGTCAGCGATCGCTGGGCGGCATTGAATCGGTACAAGCTGTGTCGTAAATGTTTATCGAAGCATTTTGATGCGTGCCCCGTAAAGAAAGTATGCGGAAAGAATGGCTGCACATACATGCATCACAATCTGCTACATGATGATTCCAGATACCAACGCAGGGACACTCCTCAGAGATCACTGCCAGTAGTTAGTGACACTACAGTCGAAACCTGCAACACGCACTCGAATTCTGTAAACAAGGTGTTGTTTCGTTACGTTCCTGTTCTACTACATGGACGCGGAAAATCCATCCGCGTCTTCGCATTCTTGAATGACGGTTCATCGGTCACTTGGATGGATCACAGTTTGCTATCAGAATTAGGAATTCAAGGCGAGGCGCATCCTCTGTGTTTGGGCTGGACATCGGATCATCAGCGCCAAGAACCGAAATCAGTTAAACTTTCGTTGCAGATATCAGGAGTGCACGATTCAAAGTTGTATACGATTCCCAAGGTGCACACTGTCCAAAGCCTAGCCTTGCCGCGGCAGAGTCTAGCTCTGAACGATTTGACACGTCGTTATAAACATCTGCGGAGCATCCCTGTTGATTCATATCGCGATGCGACTCCGAGGATTCTTATCGGAATGGACAATTGCCATTTGAGATATGCATTGGACAGCAAAGAAGGTGACAAACAAGAGCCGATTGCTACTAGAACCCGTTTAGGTTGGATAGTATGTGGTCCCTGCGCTGTTCTCTCCCAGCCTGTGTCGACAGCGTACCACAGTTTTCACGTGTGTCCGTGTTACGAAAGAAACGATGCGGAATTGCATAAAGCGGTAAAATCTTACTTCACTCTGGATAGCATTGGACTGAAAACGGGTAAACAACTTCTTTCGAAGGATGATGAGCGTGCCGAGCAATTACTGAAGTCATTGACTCGCGTCAAAGGCAAACGGTATGAGACTGGATTATTGTGGCGAGGCGATGATATTAAACTACCGGATAGCAAACCGATGGCCTCGAGACGGTTGGTTTGCCTGGAGAAGCGCATGCAACGAGACCCCTGCCTGGCCGAATCGTTGAAAGAAAAAGTTCGAGATTATGAAAGACGTGGTTACATTGAGAAACTGACCGAGAGGCAGCTGTCCGCTAAGTACCCACGCGTCTGGTATCTGCCGATTTTTCCTGTGACCAATCTCAATAAACCAGGAAAACTGCGTATAGTCTGGGATGCGGCTGCAAAGGTGGCGGGAGTGTCCCTGAACTCGTGCTTACTTACCGGTCCAGATTTGCTCACCTCTCTCGTATCTGTTCTGCATCGTTTTCGTGAATTCAGAATTGCCATTACCGGTGACATTCGAGAGATGTTCTTGCAGGTTATGATGAACGAGAATGATCAACAGTGTCTGAGATTTCTATGGCGGAACGGTGAATCCGACCGTGCTCCAGATGTTTATGCATTGAAGGTGATGGCGTTCGGCGCAACGTGCTCGCCGAGCAGTGCACAGTTCGTGAAAAATCAAAATGCTCAAAGATTCATAGATCGTTTTCCCAGAGCAGTTGAAGCGATAATGGAAGAACATTATGTTGATGATATGCTGTCTAGCGTGGAAACGGAAGATGAAGCAATTAAGTTAGCGAAGGATGTCCAGCTTATTCATGCCGAAGCTGGTTTCGAAATACGAAACTGGCTATCAAACTCGAACCGAGTTCTACAGGAATTGGAATCAAGTCCAGGTGAGAAGAGCTTGAACCTTCAGAATACGTTAGGCACTGAAAAGGTTTTAGGCTTATGGTGGTGCACAGATACCGACACCTTTACGTTCAAGGTCTCCACGCGGATTGATTCAGCAATTATTCAGTGTCATGCTATCCCGACAAAAAGGCAGATATTAAGCACATTGATGATGATCTACGACCCATTGGGATTGCTGGCGAACTTTCTGATGTTTTTAAAGATATTGCTTCAAGAAATTTGGCGAAGCGGTGTGAGTTGGGATGATCCCATCAGCAGTGAACAAATGAAAAAATGGCGAGTCTGGTTACAAGTCCTACCGGAAGTAGAAAAAGTCAGAGTGCCGAGGTGTTATCGGATGAGGACAAGTATTGGTGACCGAAATTCGATTCAACTTCATGTGTTTGTCGATGCATCTGAAAACGGCATGGCAGCGGTAGCATACCTTCGATTTAATGAGGAAGGCGCGACGGAATGTGCGTTAGTTGGCGCGAAAACTAAAGTGGCCCCCTACGTTTCGTATCGATACCCCGACTGGAACTTCAGGCGGCAGTAATAGGAGCTCGTTTAGCAACGCTGGTGATAGAGTCTCACAAGTTGAAACCAACGCAACGGTTTTTCTGGATAGATGCACGAGATGTTCTATGTTGGTTAAATCTGATGTTTCTGATCACCGGAAATATAGCCAGTTCGTTGCAGTACGAGTAAGCGAGATGCTAGAGTTATCGGAGACGCATGAATGGCATTGGATCCCATCAAAGTTAAACGTTGCCGATGATGCCACGAAATGGCAGAGATTTCCAGACCTTGCTCCTACTAGTCGCTGGTTTCGTGGGCCTGAATTCCTTTGGGAACCTGAAGAACTATGGCCTAGTACGGCTTTGAATTTGGGTCAAACCGATGAAGAGAAACGTGAACGGTTGCTTCATCATTTTGTTGCAAGAGATACCTTCATCTGGGAAAATTTCTCTAATTGGAAACGACTACTGCGTCACGTAGCCTTCGTGAAACGGTTCCCTGCAAATCTAAGCAGGAGAATCTCTAGCAAGCCTGTCGAAAGCGGTCCATTGTCCCAAGAAGAGTTGAAGGCGGCGGAGTCGACTATACTGAAGTTCGTTCAACACTCTGAATTCGCGAAGGAGATTCATCTTCTTGCGAAACCGAATACCTTGCCCTGGAAGAACGTGTTGCCGAAAGATAGTTCGTTATACAAGCTCAGCCCAGTTCTGGAGGCAGATGGATTGCTACACATGAGAGGTCGTATCGACGCCTGTGAATTTGTAGAGGAGTGTACGAAACGACCCATACTGCTACCTAGAGGCCATCCAGTTTCAGACCTCATCATTATCGATACTCACCAGCGATACTGTCACATGAACCATAAAACGACACTGAACGAGATCAAACGTAGATACTACATTCCAAAACTCCGTTCGGAATACAATCGTATACGAGCAAGATGTCAGCATTGTAAGAATCAAGCTGTTAAGCCGAATGTACCCGAAATGTCAGCTTTACCATCATTGCGCCTAAAAGCCTTTTGTCGTCCGTTCTCCTTTATCGGAATTGATTATTTTGGGCCGATGCACGTCGTCATTGGTCGGCGAACTGAAAAACGTTGGGGTGTGTTGATAACTTGCCTTACCGTTCGAGCAATACATATTGAAGTCGCACACAGCCTCACGACGGACTCATGCATTCTAGCCATCAGAAACTTCATCGCCCGAAGAGGAACGCCTCTGGAAATAGTCAGTGATCGCGGTACGAATTTCGTAGGCGCAAGTCGCGAGTTAAAGCAGGCACTTGAACAGTGCGATCAGGAAAAGTTAATGGAACACTTCGTCACAACCGAAATAAAATGGTCTTTTAACCCTCCTGCTTCACCGCATTTCGGAGGCGCCTGGGAGCGCCTCGTTCAGTCAGTAAAGAAAAATCTCAAGCACCTACAACTCACACGTACACCAACCGATGAGCTGCTGCGAAACCTGTTGACCGAGGTCGAACTGATAGTAAATTCTAGACCGTTGACTGAGTTACCACTAGACGATGAACTATCGTCACCACTAACCCCGAATCATTTTCTTCTCGGGTCGTCAGACGGTTCTAAGCCCCCGATCTCATACGATAACAGTAGCTACGCTCTGAAGCATGTCTGGAAGATGTCGCAGGTCTACGCTAACAGGTTTTGGAAGCAATGGGTTTCCGATTACCTGCCAACACTTACACGACGATCCAAATGGTTCAGCCCTGCAAAACCCATCGAAGTCGGAGATATTGTTGTGTTGGTGGACGAGACACTACCGAGGAATTGCTGGCCAAAAGGCCGGGTGATCAATGTGCATCGATCCAAGGACGGACAGGTTCGTCGTGCTCTAGTACAAACTGCGCATGGTGTACTGGAAAGACCAGCTGTAAAACTCGCAGTGTTGGACGTCGGTGCAACAGTGAGTACGTCGGCTCAGGGACCTCGAAGTACTGGGGGGGAGTGTCGCAAACCCCTCGTTGCGACGCCCTTACATCCAACACCGTGATATTGTCAACCGGATTCCCCTCTTATGGTGAGCCGCTGGGCGTTAAAACGTCATTTTGATATCGGGTAAGACATTTTGTATAAATTTGCTGGTCATTGCTAAAAGAGGTGTCGAAAATTCTGTATGAATATATTGAACTTATATTGCGATAGTATTAAGCTGTTAATCAGTAATTTGTATTCTACGTGAGCTCCGTTACATGAAATAGTTATTTTGGATCATTATATCTAGTTATATTTGATGTTGCTGAAAGGTAAAATTATAAGTGAATTCATTAACTTAACCTAACCTTAAACTAATTTACTTATAGCGTGGCTGATAGCATTAATATTAAATAGGAAAAGGGACACTAAAACGTAAGTTCTTTTACTTTAATTAATTATATCTGATAAACTATATGCAATATTACTGAAGGAACTATATACTATGTACAGTGATTATGTTTGATTAATGCTTAAATATGTATACAAAGATTTGCTATAGAAATTCGTGTTGTATTGGCAGGAATTTTTTAACGTTCCTTAACGTTTGCTCAACACAATGGCGTAAAATGGAATACACGTTCAAAAAACCGGAAAACTGTCTTTTTGTCTAGTTGCATTCGCAACAAGATGTGTGTAAAATTTGCTCTTCGGTGTGGCGAACAGTCCCAGATGTCTGAGATGTGTTTCAGGGGTAGATTTCAATGACGCAAATTTGTTTTTGTGTAGCTTAATATCGCATGTCAAATTGTCGTGATTGTTTTGCTATTAAATTAAATTATGTTTTTAGAGTTTGCTGTTTTCCCTTGCATGGGAATCGAAAGTGACGCAGTGACGACATTTCGTTTTATAAATTTCCTAAAAACAATGAACTGTAAGTAACTTATTGTAGAGTTTTCATTTGAATTAAAAATCTATTTTTTTTTGGTGTTCTTTGTGGGTAAAGGGACATAGCTGTGATATTGATCCAATGACAAATGAACTTGTAGTCATCAAGGCTAGTTTTGATTGTGTTGGTAATTTTCACCCAAAATTAGAAGGCGGCAGGCCAGAAGCAAGTAAATATCGTAACAAAGCATGGGTTCGACTTTGTATTGCGTTGGAGGATGAGAAGTAGGCACAGTTCTGTCTTTAGTCTTGTATTAATCTGTATCCTGCATGAAATCCGCATTGACGCATACAAATCAGTACATTATAGATAATTTTGTATGAATGGCAAGTCTGTTGGTAAATGAAAATATAAACACAGTCTAGATGACAGACTTGATGTTTTTGATAGAGTAACGTGGTGCGATCATGATATATGCAAAGACATCATATTAACAAGATATCCAGCTCTCACATTTCCCGAACAAATCATTGACAACATCCTTTTTTGCGAACATGGTGCCCTCAGGCGAGTTCGCATCGAATCTTGTACATAGAAGTAGGGAAGAGAAATGTCAAATTCGTGCGCGCCAAAACAGCAGCACTGCGCACCCATACAATTGACATGATATGTTGAATGTGATGCCGTGCGATGGCGTTGCTGAACTGAAGATTGAGATCGCTCCAAGCTGACAGGGTCTGATATATGCGAGTACTCTCCCAACTAAAGGAATATTCGAAATGACCGTTAAAAATTGTAAATAAGCATTACATTTCATACAATTAATTTTATAGGTATGCCCTTGTCATATGTTACGCCCATCAACAACTGTTTGTCCGTACGATTCTACAAAACACAAGATTTTTTATAGTAATACAAAGTTGCATGTTCAATGGACGTTCCATTTTACAAGTTAATTAAAGTTTCAGACTACAATTTCAAAGTGATTAAGTGAAACCAAAGACATCATATTAACAAGACATCCAGCTATTACATTTCCAGCTCTTACATTTCCCGAGCATGGCGCCCTCAGGCGAGTCCTCATCGAATCTTGTACATACAAGTAGTTGAGAGAAATGTCAAATTCGTGCGCGCCAAAACAGCAGCACTGCGCACCCATACAATTGACATGATATGTTGAATGTGATGCCGTGCGATGGGGTTGCTGAACTCAAGATTGATTTCGCTCCAAACTGACAGGGTCTGGTGAAACTCAGCTCATGTGTCAAGTTGTTTCCCGGTTGATTAAAAAATGACAACTGCGCTCACATTTGAGGAAATGTGTCCGCCACTTCCGGTGAAGCTCTCAACATAAGAGCATCATCAAAATAATCTAAAATATATATACAATTGAAGTATAACAAGACATCTGCAAGTGTTCGCCACACTGAAGAGCAAATTTTACACACAGCTCATATGTGAGCCTGTATATATGTTTTTCTTCAAACTTTGCGACCCTCTGAACCTGTTTTGTGTGGCTCTTTATTTATATTGAAAATGACAACTGCGCTCACGTTTGAAGAAAAGTGAACACCATTATGTGATATCTTGGTTTAGCTGAACTCTTTGACATTTAGTTCGTCCGTCAACCGTACTAACTGAAACCCGCAGGGCTATCGGTGGGTATACTTGCAAAATCATTCGGTAGCTGATCGTTGTGTAAGGAAACAACAGAGCACCATTTTTCTGATTTTCCACCTGTCTGAATTGGATCACGGTGTTCTGTCTGTTAAGAGTATTAAAAAGTGGTAAGTAGTTAGACCTTCTCCTTCTCATTTCGTCATTTCCATCAGGTGTAAGTGATTTTTTCATGTTTTCGAGAAGGTATTAGGCATCGGAACAACATGGAAACACTTTCGGGGCTGATTAAAACTACACTACCGAACTACCTAGCCGGACTGCCCATTCCCGACAGCATCGGTGGATGGTTTCGACTTGGCTGTAAGTACATGACTCCATTTTGACCCTCCGGCCTCCAATAGTGAGCTAAATTCCATAGGCAAGTTAGTGTGGCAATTGCGAAGGCCATACGCGACCGTTGCGAGAAGAGAAAGGTGGCGAGAAAAAAAAATTGAATTGGGCACGATTTCTTGCAACGGTTGACTTGGCCCGCGAAGGGTGTTGTAAAATTGAAAAAGAAGGTGTGATCATTTAACATTTTATTGCATTAGCTCTTCAATCATGACAAATCCTAGAAAACATCAGATGCTAAATACCTAGTTGCGATTATATAAGATTTGTTTTCGAGTCTAGTTTGTAAGTGTATGTCTCGAATACAGTACGCATGCAGTACTAGTCAATCAGTATATGTAGGTTAGTCATAGTATTTACCAATCACTCTGGAAGGTTACTGAACCTGTTTCTAAATGGTCGCATTAAAGTTTTGATACTACGATAAATAACAAACGTTTTTCTCATCTTTCCAACAGTCAAAGATTGGCTCTCGTTGATTCCGCCGACCGCCGCACTGGGCGGTCTCGTTTATATGTCGTATTTGGCCTTCTGTCCAGAGGGTCGACCAAAGCCAAGCACCAAGGTCAACCGGAAGATTCGGATGTCCGAGGGTAAGGTGGTGGACATGATCGATATCGAAGATATTGCCGAAAAGGCCGCCTTCTGTCGGTGCTGGAAATCTAGCAATGTAAGTAGCCCGAGTAGCACTAATCGATGAAACAATTGTAACGAGCAACGCTTTTCTTTTCAGTGGCCGTACTGTGATGGATCGCATGGTTCCCACAACAAGGAATGCCAGGATAATCTCGGTCCGGTGGTAATCTCGCGCAAGAAGAACTAAGATGGGGATTTTTCAAATGTTGGATTTCACCGCCGGCTGTTGAAAAGTGCTTTTCCTTTAGATACCCGTGGAAGGAATAGGAACCAATAATATACGCATTATGCATCATACCTACATTAATCGAATTGCAATCTAGGATTTATACTTCAACTAACGAATGAATATGCTGTGAGACTTAACTTCTTGCCGTCTCGTTTTTTTCCGAACCAATAATCGAATTAAAGGTTGAATCGTGAAATTGAAAACTATTTACTTAGAAATACAAGATCAAAATTCCTTTGCAGTGAAACTGAACTGCTTGGATTCTGTTGCGTTAAAACGCAAAACGTGGTAAAATTGTGCTTATGAAATTGAAAAAATTAATCTATGCTGGCGAATGTTATAAACATTCTTATTTAGGCCCTTTAATTGAGACTGGTGAAGGTTGTTAAGAGGAAAACAGAAGAACAATAAATTGAATTGTTAAGATATAGCAAAATGTGTTTCAATTACTGAAGGAAATAGGAGAATTCTACGTCGATGAAATCGTGTTTGATTTGGTATTCTGCTTGAAGCTCAGATGACTATAAGTCGCTTTGAATTACCATTCCATGTTATCGCTGGTCATTTGCGTATGCTGGTTTTATATCCGGACCTACCAGAGCACTTTCATCAACAAGTTTCGCATCCCGCCATGACCAGCTGTTCTAGGTCCTTTCCAGTTTACGGTAAAACTTCTCCTTCACTATTTCGAGTCTCGATATATTCGGGTTGACGGTTCAATACATAGGACGCTGGTCTTACAAGCCAGTTGTCGTATGTTCGAGCCCCGACCTGGAAGGATTCTTAGTGTTGTCAGTAGGATCCATAGTACTAGCCATGGAATGATTCTGTACACTAAGAATCGGCTGCGAAGTCTGTCGAAACAGAAAGGCCAAATTCCACAAAAGGAATGTAATGCCAAGACTGCTTTATATATTTTAATAGTAAACGTAATCACAGAGAACAGACAGCCAAGTAGAGATCTGGATTTGTATAAGAAATTGTACGGTTGTTTGACAAAGTGATCAGCCCAGAAATCGCTTATGGGCTCTTGTGTTCAAGCTTGCATACAATGCACAGTGGTCCGGATCAACAATTTAGGAGGACAAAACATTAGAAACTTATGTCGTTTTCGCTTGAGAAAACTGTAACTGACCCAGAGTAGTGTCATCAAACACTTTTCATGAAACTGTGTTGATTTCGCACGTAGCAAATGGAGTTTGAGCAAATCTGAGATAAAAATCAGGTTCGAAACTGACTCGATTTTCAGTTCAACAACGTTGAAACTAGGTTCGAAACTGGCTCTAAACCAGGGGTTCCCAAGGTGGTCGATATCCTTTTTGCGGGGGTGTACGTAAACAAAAACTTATTATGGGGGTCGACGAGGTCTAGAAATCGACCCCCTATTGCGTGATATAAGTTGTTATTTGAAATAAGTGAAAGCTAAAAAGTTGTGTTCATTTGACCATCCGCAGAAATTGGTAAGTATTTTACATCAATATAAAAAAGCAAGAAATTTAATTTTCAAAGGAGTTTGGGGGTCTGAGGCCTAAGTTAAATTTAGTAAAGGGGTTCATGACCCCCTGCTCTAAACAAACGGTTTGACAGCAGTTAGAATTGAGACTGGGTTAGGTTTGGCATCAAGCGAAAACTACATTAGTCTTATATTTTAGAGCTATGATGTTTTCAGAAAAAAGACCAGTGACAGATGAGCCATATTTTGATGCATATGGTATGAGGGTGGCTCTTATTATTAGGTCGCTGCAAACAATATTTTCCGAATGTGTTGAGATAGAGGACTGCATTCTTCGGAAAAATTGTAAGAAAACTTATATCAATCAACTTTGCCGAAGATGCCGATGGTATCTCTAACGGTTTTAGTGTTACAGTTATTCTAATAGAGCTAATAATAATGCTATTACAGTATCTGAAGTTAAAAGCAATTGTTTGGATATATATCCTCCTGATTATAGAAACGAATGAATTTCCGCGCATGGAGTTCCCATACTTGTGAATTGATTTATTTCGACTTTCTTGTGCTTCCTCACTGTTCATGCCAATAGAAAGCCATAGGGCATGCCGCCCATTCAGCATGGTTAGGGCCTAAGGGATAAAAAAACGTCATTTCTGATATTTTTGTTTAGAGTTATCGCTCAAAAAAATTAATTCAAATGTTTTGCGTAATAAACGCATCATTCAAACAGCATTTTGCATTTTTTCATAAAAAATATGGAAAATAGGTCGATGAAAAAGCATTATGACTTGACGGAGGTTGCAGATTAGGTGTTGGCATTCCATATCAACTTATGAAGTCAACATTTTCAAACTAGATAAGATATAGTATATGGAATTGAAATTCAATTGTTGAATAAATGTTTATATAAAATATCGTCGTTGTATAGTCTTGTGAGCTACAAAGATGTGGAGAATGAATGCTCATCGGATTGTATAGCCCCAATCTGTTGAGATATCTTTTAATAACATTCAGTATCAGAAATTTCATTTTATTAGTGAACACAAATAAATACAGATTTATTATACAGGGTTGTCAACACAGAAAATCGTGAAGGTGACGGTCTTTAGCAACACACCGATCTGTCATCACATGACATCATCAATCTTATATAAAGTGCCCATCAACGTTGTCAGGTATACCGGTATCGGTATTTATACAGATATTTGACCTTTATACCGCAATACAGATATGTTCTCCCAAAATACCGATAATTCACGGATCGTGCAGATAAATACCGATTTTCGTTGATAGTATAGAAATACAGGAGAAAAGATTGCTACGAGACCTTTTTTTTTCGCTCACCAAAATGAGCTTTGGTGACATTTCCGTGAACTTATGTTGACGAGATTCTGATACCGATATGGTACAGATAGATTTTTGCGTCGAATACAGATTTTTGGAAAAATGACCTGGCAACGCTGGTGCCTATAACCAGAGTGACGACAGCTGTTCTTTGAAAAGACAGCTTCCACACGCTTAGAAAAAGTTACTCAGAGTTTTAGTACTAGTTACTCATTTTCAAATGATACATGGAAACGTCAAAAATTGAGTAGTTATCATCAATGATATTGAGTAACTCCTACTCTAAATTTGAGTTTAACGCAATAACTCGTTTTTTTTGTTACTATTCGCAAGATCAGTCTAAAAGTTGTAATAACCATTTGTAGCAACAGGTTGTATATTTTGATAGTGAGATCGCGTATTTCGAGGGTGAGTCGCTCAACACAAACGGTGTTGTGTCTGCAAAACCGGAATGATAAACTACGTGTTGTGCTTTAGAATGGAACCGAATATGCTCAAATGTCATTTATGAGGAATAAGTGTATGATTGGTGCCTGAGCATAACTGACATGTATGTTAATTTGCGATTGACACACAACTCCAAGCGACCACCACTTGATATAGTATTGAGTTCAATTACCTAATATTTTAATACAATACACTCAGAAAAGAAGAGATGTCTATCTCCTCTGTGCGTTTGCTTATTTCCTTTTACCTCTTCAACTGAATCGCACCAAAGTGCTAGAGCATTAGCTAATAAATTCTCTGAGGTGGATGCAGATACTTTCACAGAGGTGTACACGCCGGTGAGCACTCTGTTGTATGGTTTTCGTAGATGAAGCGTGGACACGCAAAATCAGCAAAACAAAACAATTTATCGTAAAATTTTCAGTTTTCCTTGCAAATTTTTCATAGCAAGGCCAGATCTACTCTCTATTAATTGAAGTTCACAGAAGTGTTCGCTCACCATCACGCGCCAGTGGTCACTTGGGTGTATTTAGACGAGAGCGCGTGTGAGCGATTCATGCGAAGAGAATGTGTTTCACTCGCGCCAGCTGCTTTAACCACAAGCACACACTCAAATGCTGTCTATTCGACACTGAGAAGAAGTGCGCTTTCCTCTTTGTGCGGTGCTTCGTTTTTTTCATCCTCGGTGTGGCAAAAATCTGACTCTAGCGCGTATCACTCTGGTGAAAGGAGCATTTTTTTTTTGCAAATTTGGTATATGTGAAATAAAATTTCACTCAAAATTTGAGTGATAGTTACTCTATTTTTGGTACATGTACAAATAAAGTATTACTCAGTAAATGAGCAGATTTTACTCAAATATCGTTTCCAGTGGAAGAACTCAAATTTGAGTAACTTCGGAGTTACTCTAAATTAGAGTTGTTCCACTTTTTATGTAGATGAGTGAGATCTTACTCATTTTTGAGTAACTATTTTTAAGCGTGGCAGTTCCAAACGAGCAAATGACCTGTCAATTGCAATGTAAAGCTAACGACAGTGCCAACATTTCGGTTTAAATGTTTTGAATTGTTGCCAACATTACGGATGAGAAGTCGTCACTTTAGTTATAGGCACTCTAATCAATCGACAGCAGAACTGAAGCCGTCATCGACAAAATCACATTTTTGCACCGATAATTTCTTTTTTAATCATACGTTGAAGTGACCGTTCAAGTTATGTAAAATTATACTTACCTTTTTAGTTACCCGAATACTTACCTGTGAATACCTGAAAAAACTGCAGAAAGCAGTTTCGATAGGACGTACAGAAGAAATATTGTCGCGACTAGAAAACTGAAATTGTAAGTTCGCATGTAATGAAAAAGTGAATTAACTAATTGTGAACCCCCTTTAGTTGAAGCGTTAAAATAAACAGCTATCAAAAGGTTTGTGCGCCTTTCTGTTTACGTCCGACAGTTTCGTCTATGAAAATATCTGCCATTTCCGATCTCGCCTAAATAATTTGAAAACATTTGCTGACGACTCGATTCGGTTTGTTTCAAAGACTTATTCAATAAAAGTGACTAATTGCAAAGTGTAAACGTGATTGTTAAAGATGTGTTCTTCGATTTTTGTTTAAGCTTGTTTGTAAACGGCCGCTGGACTGTCAAGGATTAATGCTTGTTTATTTGTGACGGCACGGTGAAAAATTTAATTAGGTTTTGCACGAACATGACACAACCTCTCAAAATTCACTGAATGAACATCATGTGACAGCTATCGATGGTTTGTTTACGTGTTCATTCTAATTTGAATACTTGTTACAGCAAATGTAAACTAATCACTGGTCCATGTAAAACATGAACTTTATTCACTACAAATTAATTTGTGACGTCATCTTGCAAAACCTAATTAGACTTTTTATCGTGACGTTGAATATCGACACTGCATACTATGGGATTTTCACTGAGAACTGCAAATGACTGAAAGAACAGATGGAAGAAAAGCACAATTTTGAAACTACTGTTTCGCTTATGTCATTGACTGGACATGGATTTCGTTCTCATAGTTTGCAAGCGAAGCTGAGAGTGACAGTAATTTCATGTCAGTTTCGTCTATTCTTAGTCAATGAAAATGACTTTCATTAGCTCTGGTCACAATCACTTCACTTGGTTTTTACCGTGTTGTGACACCGGTAATAAGGGCCTAAATCTCAAAAACTAACCGTATCCAATCGTGAACAAATGTTTTAAAACTCTATTTAGGCTATATGGACCGTAAATCGTCTCATCAAATTGTCAACAGACAAACAAAAAAAAAAACTGTTCACAAACAGTACTGTTGAACTGTCAAAATGTGTTCATCCGATTGAGGTTAGCAGTGACGGTAAAAAACCTAATGCAGTAGGACTGTTTACATCCTAGTGAGGCAGCTTGGTTAAAAAGTACACACTTAAATTTTTTAGCTGAGTCTGGGCAAAAAAATGCCGAGATTCGCACAGCCGAGTAATCAGCAATCATCTCGGCAAAAATAAAATTACTGAGCGTCTCGGCACCCTCAAATTTGACAAACGTCAAATATTGCCGAAATCGTCAGCATAAGATTTACTGTTTTCTCAGTGAAACGTTCACTGGATATTCGGCAATCCAATAAAACGAAAAAATGAAAAAATTAATTACAGAATCATCAGTAATTAAAAATCTAGTCAATTAATTTTGTTTGTAATTTCTCAACATTATAAACACGCCATTCAGGATCAAAAATTCATTTTATTAACACTTAAAGGAGGCTTATAAATTTGTTGCCACCCGCATAGCGTTTTGGCTACCTGGGCAGCCATGGCCACCAGAAGGCTACCAAAGTTGATTCAGTTACGGTTGTCAAATCCAATTTGACAAAACAAAGTCGCCTGTATCCAAGTTAGCCGAGCGTTTTCATCTTCTCACCTTCGCTGAAATGTCAAAGATTTCAATGTGGAAAAATCCTGGTGGATACGGTTGTATCGTTTGAGTTGTATTCCTGGCAGCGATGAGGCAGCCGGTCACCAGAATGTCTGCCAGCCATATTTTTCCAGCTGGCAGCGTTTAGTCAGCCATCTGGCAGCCATGCGTATGCGGGCAGTAGTGCTTAAAGCCTCTACCTGAAAACATGTAGCATAAAAAACAGCGGCGTTTCCAGATGCGACCACCTTAAGTCGAGCTGGAAATATGAAAATAAAAATATATATTGATTTTTGGCTTACAAAAATGTTCAACATTTAATGATGCATATACGGTATTGTTCAAAAAATAATAATAAAATGTCGAAACTGATCAGCAACGCTTAAATTTGCTGATTGCTCAGTAATCAATACGCATGTTTCTGAACTTCGTTAAATGCATTCACTGATATTTCGGTAAAATGCTTCACTTTGCCGAAATTTGGCATAATTGCTTGTTGAATTTATCAGTAAACAACAGATATGCCGGCATCAGCGGAGACGTTTGCCGAGATTTTGGAATATGCGCTAGCTATTGCCGAGATTCAGCACAACAGCTGTCACTTATTGCCGCGTAACATTTTCGCTTCGCATTGCGCGATTATTTTCTGATGAAATTCTCTAGTGAAAAAAAGGTAAATATGGATAATCTTCGAAGAAGTGTGGAACCACTTGCAAGTAAAAATATTGAATAAAAGCTTGAATGCTTCGCTTTATAAAACGCGATTTTATCACAGCACTCGCGCTCATAAGGGAAAACACCAAACTCGAGGCTCAAAGCGTCATTGAGACAAAACTTTGGGGGATATGCGAAAAAATAACCCAATGCATGGAATAATTCAATGGATCAAAGTAAGTTTATTTGAACAATACCTTATATGCATCATTAAATATTGAAAATTTTTGTAAACCAGAAATCAATATATATATTTATTTTCATATTTCCAGCTCGACTCAAGGCATCCGGAAACGCCGCTGATGGTAGTGATGTCTGAGGAATTTGGCGAAGGAGACTGCTCATTAGTTTGGAGAGATGTAATAATTCCCATAGGACCGGAAATACTGTCAGCATTTAAAACTCTTTTCATGGTTTTTACAGTATTCGGTATCAAATGCGAGCCTTCCGACAATTTTTTTAATTTTTTTTGTATGCTACATGCTAGCAACAAATTTGTTAGCCTCTTTTAAATGTTAATAAAATGAATTTTTGATCCTAAATGGCGTGTTTATAATGTTGAGAAATCACAAACAAAATTAATCGTCTAGATTTTTAATTACTGATGATTCGGTAATTTATTTTGTCATTTTTTCGTTTTATTGGATTGCCGAATATTCAGTGAACGTTTCACTGAGCAAACAGTAAATCTTATGCTGATGATTTCGGCAATATTTGACGTTTGTCAAATTTGAGGGTGCCGAGACGCTCAGTAATTTTATTTTTGCCGAGATGATTGCTGATCACTCGGCTGTGCGAATCTCGGCATATTTTTACCGAGACTCAGCTATAAAATTTAAGTGTGTAGTTTTAGTTCTATTATACATCGCCTATATAAACCTTCCAGCTGCTGAATTTGCTCTTAGCATTTATTTGAATAAGTTTATTGATATTTCAATATTTTGTGGTAAACGATTCGCGTTCGAACGTAAACGAACGAAACAATCGGTATCGACCTAGGCGACAAAAAAGGGACAACGATTAGAAACTTGGCACATGGAAATGTAAATCGCTTGGCTTCCCAGGGTGCGATCGAATACTGCACTATGAGTTGCAAACTCGCAAATTCAATGTCGTACCACTGCAGAAACATTGCTGGATGGGACAGAAGGTGTGGAAAAACGCGCATCCAGTGGCTACCTTCTACCAGAGTGTTGGGCAAAATGCGCCAGCGCGTGGTCAATCAGCGACAGGGTGTGTGTGTGTTGGAGGTTAAAGGCCGTTTCTTCAATTACAGCATCATCAACGTACACCGCTCATATGAGACGAGACCCGATGAAGAGAAGGGAGCATTTTACGTGCAGTTGGAACGACAGCTGCCCACGGTGAGATGTGAACCTCGTCGTCGTCGAAGTGAACGCTCTGGTAGGCCTGGAAGGCAACGTACAGGCCTGTTACCGGGCTGGATCAACATACAGAAAACCGAATCGACCACGTTCTCATCGACGTTCTTGAGATTACTGTACATGAACATTGTTAAAACTTTCGTCAGATAAAAAGTTCAAACCGCATTTCCTGAAGGATGTTCTTTTGGTTCTAGTTTTCTTACATAAAAACCTACACAAGTATCAGATAATCACTTAATATCACAGTCATTGTTATTTCTGCAACAACAAAATAAATTTCACTATTTTCATTTCACATCCATTTCGGAGTACAGCACTATTTACTGTTAGTGATATTGTTTCAAATAATGTAAACGCTTTGCTTGTACAGATTCTATCACAAATGACTAATTAATGGCGTTACAAAATCGGATTGTTGTGTTTCTCACTTGGCAACAGAATGAGCGATTTGATTGTTGAACTAAAAAAACAATAAACACGAGTCCTGGAATAATATTCACTATCTGTAGATACGGAGAAAACTACGGGGGAGGGAAGGTTCTAATTGTTTTGAATGTGTGGCGAAGCATGCTTAAAACTAATGGCACTTATTTGCTGGAATTCACCTGCAGTGGCTTTCTACGAGGTTGGTCTGATTTCACCCACGAACTACTTTATATACTACTTTCGTCGTGTGTCGTTCGTTTTTTCTCTAGCTTCTACCCTACTTATGACCGATCGATCGAGGAATATTTTTGGGATTTCACTACTCGTTGCTTCACTTTCCACTGAGCGATGGTTGGGTTTTAGATCTGTAAAATAATGCGGAGTATTAGTATCGGTATTTGCTTACGCTGTAGTTGTGGTATCAACAGGTTTTACTCTGGAAGCAGCGAAAAATGTTATCAACACACGGCGCTAGACCATCTCCTTAGACTCAAAACACATGGAGGCACACGGTGTTGTCTTAGTTTTAGTATCCTAGTATGTAAAAAATGCGTCAAAAATTCTTACATCGTTGTTGGTGTAGAAATCATCTTCCGTCACCAAGCGTTGTCGCATTCCATAGCGTCGCCTGGAAAATAAATCAAAGGGACAATTCAGTTCTTGCTCCATTCTTGGTTAACCATGTGTCGTCCTTACTCCAACCGATTTCTGTACAGAATCATCGCCATGTAAGCCGTAAGAGTCAGCACGAAGATGGCCCCGGCTACGATGACCCACAGATGTTCCTGGCGGATGGACACTTCGATCACTTCGTCATCGATTACCATTGGGTAGTGGTTGTCCTTGTTTCTGTGGGGAAAAGAAACCAAAAAGAAAAGAATCATTAGTTTGCTCATTTATTGCGCGTTTTGGCAAAAGTATTTATTTCATCATAACTCCTACATTTTCCATCCAATTTCGACAAACAGAGACTTTCTGTTTTCTTGAAAGAAAATTCGCGAGATACTTTTTATTACTTTTATAAACAAGTCATACTTTGTGTTTTCAAAATATATCCAGACTGTCTTTTGAAAACATTTTAAATCAATTATTTTGAAGAACTATTGTCAAAAATTATAAATCCTACAAAAAAGTGTTATAAAGACTGTCCCAGAAAGTATGGACGCAACCAAAAACCGCTGCCATATCGCAATGGTTCAGAATCTGTCAATTTTTATGGCTGCGTCCTGTTGCTTACAATCTTCTCTAATCACTTGTGCAGTTGTTTATTTGTTTTCATTAGTTTGTTTCGAAATGCGTGGACTTTCAGCAGAACAACGTCGAAAAATTGTGTACAAATGATGCACAGAACGCGGACTGTCACTGAGAAAGATAGCAAAAATGGAAGGAGTAAGTGAAAAAGCCGTGCGAAATGCAATCAGGAAGTTCGGTGAGGATAAAACCTTTGAGGATAAACAAAAAACGGGTCGAAAAAAGGTCCTGATAACCCTCAGTTGGATAAACGTATACTGAAGGCGCTCGAGCAAAAGAAGGAGGTTTCAGTTCGGGATGTGGCCAAAAAAGTGGGCACTTCGAAGTCAAATGTTCTTCGTGCCAAAGAACGTTTGAATCTCCCAACATATAAGAAGCAGAAACAACCAAAACGTAGTCCGAAACAAGAAGCATCGATCAGGCCGAGGGTTCGAAAGCTGTACAATACAATTCTTGCTGGAAATTTGAACTGCATAATCATCAACGACGAAACCTAAGTGAAACTCGATTATAAATCCTTGCCGGGACCACAATATTATACGGTGCGAGAAGGGCAAGTGTTGAACAAGTCCGAGACAGTCGAAAAATTTGGTAAGAAAGCTATGGTCTGGCAAGCAATTTGTAGCTGCGGTAAGATTTCGAAACCTTTTATCACCACTGCCTCAATGAACAGCGAAATATACATCAAGGAATGTTTACAAAAACGACTTCTACCCATGATTCAAAGCCACAAGGATCCTGTTGTCTTCTGGCCAGATCTTGCTTCTTGCCACTACTCGAAATCAACGGTAGAATGGTGTACTACCAAAAATGTCACTTTCGTCCCAAAAGACATGAATCCACCAAATTGCCCCCAACTTCGACCAATTGAGGAATTTTGGGCATAAACGAAGGCACATCTTAGGAAACATATCTCGGCAGCCGAAACCATTCAACAGTTCGAAAATGATTGGAAAAAAGTGTCAAAACTGGTCGCCAAGAAGTCTGTACGGAATTTAATGAGGAACGTTCGCAAGAAGGTGCGCCAGCTAGTCTACAATGGCTAAGTAGCAAATGTTGAGAATAATATTCTGTTGCTGTAATCTAATATTATCAGTATATCGAATAAAAATTTAAATATCTAGGGTAACAGAGGTATTTTGGCCAACTTTAGGATCGATTTTATTTTGGCCCACTTTGTAAAAATATCCACCAAATGTTTTAATATCTTTGAAAAACCCTTCCGCAATAGGTAATTTAATGTGATTAGCTTCAAACTGATGCAACATGGCTTACCTAAGATCGATTGAATCCATAAAGTTTGTTTGGTGGGCCAAAATAAATGAAGTGGCCAAAATACCTCTGTTACCCTGACACTTGTGAATTATTTACAGCGAAATCAAAGTGCGTCCATACCTTCTGGGACAGTCTTTAGTAGTGATTTTCACAAAATCAGTCGAATTTTTCAGTAAAAAAAAACTGAAAAAAATTCTTATCGAGTCATACACTGAAAAAAATTGATTTAAAAAATTTAAAATTGATTTACAAAGAAAACCATTCTTGATTTTGATAAAATTTTGGCTCAAGATTGGTGAAATCCCTACAAACTGTTCATAGATTGCAAAAAAAAACACATCCAAAGAAAAAAAGTATTTCAAACAACTATTTCTTGTCCAAATTGAGTTTTTTATCCAGTGTCCAGTTTTTACTAAAAACTAAACTAAACTGGAAGTCATAATCATCCAAGATTCTAATGAATCTAAATTTGTGAGAAAATCCCACCGAATAACCTTTTGCTAGTTTCCAGTTATTTGCAGAAAGTATCCGAGCTGGATAAGAACTTTGTTCCCTTCAAAATACCCAGCCAGCAATATATGGAAGATTGGCAGGAAACACAATTATCTATATTGGGACAAAATTTTATTAAAATAACGAATGGCTTTTTTTGTATTTTAACTTCAAATTTTCAGTGTAAAATTCGATTAGCATTTTTTTCAGTATATTCATTTGTTATTTAAACTTCCCTCTTAGAAAAAAAAAGTTCAACGGTGGTCCTACATTGGTCCAATACTTTGGATCATTGGTCCAATGAAAGTCCAATCAATCGTTCAACGGGAGGCCAACACGGGACCTTCGTTTTCCGATTTTGAAACAGACCGTGGAACCGAATGTCATTTTTTTCGTTCAACAAACCCGGCAGACAGAGGTCCATTGTTGAGCCATTTTTAACATGAGGAGTTGGAGCCCCGTTGGACTAGTTTTACTGAAGAATTTCTGGAGATTTTTCCACTTATTTGTTTAAACTAACACTACATACCTGCACAATACTTCTACTTCACGTAGAATAACAACAAAATTTCTTTCTGTGTAAAGGTAACACTTAATTTTCACACTATTTTTGCAAGAGGAAAAACAACAACAAATCGTTCCAGCAAATTAAACGAATATTTCGTGCAAACAAAATAGAACGGCCTGCTGAGAGGGTTATTTTGAGAACATCACCAGCATAACAATATTTTGTACGATTTGTCATTTTTCTACTTCAATTATTTGCTACAAATTGGTAGAAACGACCTTTTCAGAAGGCAGATCAATTATGCAATCCATGGAAAAACAAAGTGAGCAAAGTGTTTTTTTTTTTGTGATAAAATCTATATGCTGCTAACTCCGAAAATTATTTTGCGCGAAATTCGTCAATGAATAAAAATCGGTTTTCAAATTTTAAAGTCAACTTACAAAAAAAACATCACTTTCGAATTCAATTCCACTTTGCCTCAAGGTAGGTTATTATGTTCCCTTCAACCGTCCAAGTATTGCAAGGCTGGCAATTTCGGGAAACTAAAAACTTTTATTCTCCATTACTGATGCTTTTTGCAAATGTCAGACAACCCAAATTCTGTGAAATCTCCTCTCAAATTGAGATTTATCAATTTTTTTAATCGTCATTATCATTATCATTTCAGTTCAGTTTATAAAATAAAATAACACTGTACATTTTTTTTTATCAAAAATAAAATGTTTTTGTTTGTGAATTGAAATTTAAGTATTAAAGTTAAATTTTTTAAGGGTAGAACTCGATATGAAAGTTATCTATTATTTTTTATTGGAAAATTTGACAGATTATTTGAAAATCAATAGTATAATACTTTTTGGTAGGTTTTGTCGTTTTTCGTCAACTATTTGAATCAAAATTGTTAAAAAAAAGTTTAGCCCTTTAAAAAGGACGCTCTAGATCAATTTTGAAAAAAAAAAACAAAGTATGCAATGTGACATTTAAGACAAAGTCTACATGTCAAAAAAGTTTAATTCAAATCTGAGAAAGTGTTGTCAACTGCGAATATGATTATGCGCGAAATTCACCAAATTTGAGTCAATTATAAAGAGAAAAATTTTCAACAAGCAACTTTTTCAAAGAAAAATTTTTAATTAAATACATGTTTCCATGCGTATAGAAATTAATTGTCATGTTCTGGGTATGCGTCTTATCGCCAAACATTAGACAAATTAGTTTTCAAAATCACGAAACATATCGCTATAATCGGATTCAATTTTTAGTTGCAACTGAGGTATTTGTAATTAACATTTCAAAAGCTGCATGTTATCACATCGCGCAGTTTCGAACGGAAAATGGCTACTTTGATGAATTACCGATTTTCGGATGTCAAAAGGCAGTTTACCGAGATTCCGGTGATATGATATCATATATTTGCTGAATTCTATGAAACGGTCAAATGCTAGTAAACACGATAATATTCAAAATCAAATATCAGTATAACATTTTAAAATGTCGAGAAATGGGTTGGGAGCTAAATTAAGTTGTAGGCAAATATACTATATATACATCAATCAAATAAACATAGATTTCCCATTGTACGGAAACACTAACAGCGCTTCTAGTGAAAAACGGTTGTACTTTTTTCCATTAGCTACTGTGGTTGTGTTAAATTCGCAAGCAACTTTGAACATGCATTTTAGGAGCATTTACGCACCCATTTTACACCAGACGGCGCTTTTGGTCTCATGGGTTGCTCAACTACATTACTATTACACTGAGGAATCTAGGTTTATTTTATTTATGATATATACCAATATGGATCACTCTTGCGATTCACGAGGGACATCACAGTAAAGTGCGGTGTCAGAAAAGGTTACTAATACACTACAAATTTTTTAATGCACATATGACAGCTTTCCCAATTAGTACACTGAACCAAACAACTCCAAATATAGGGAATATTTTTCGATATACACTGCACGAAAAAATAAGTAATAAATACGGTTTAGAATTGCAATCTGATACTAACTCGGAAGAGAACACATTGTTATAGAAAAATTCCTTTTTATATAAATGTGCACGCAGAACTTAACAAATTAATTCGTCTACTACTTTTAAGAAAACAAATATCAAAATTTCAAATTTTGACTAAAAGTTTAAACTATTCGCAAAACAGTTCACAGCAAGGGGCAGATCGCTTAGTATATGCACTTTTAATTCATAGACAATTTATGAAAATGACAATTTTCGTTTACATTTTAACTTTCCCTGAGAGGCAAGATAATGTGTAGGTCATTTTAAATTCAATGTCATGAACGCAATGAAAAAAATATCGCATCCAAAGTAAATTGTAATACACCGTTCATTTCATTTTTATGTTGTTGATATATTATGTGTATTAGAAGTGATCTGCCAAAGATCGCCCTCACAAATTTCGTGAAGATAAGCGTTTCAGCACTATTTATAACATGAGCAAAGTTGAATACTACTTTATAACTCTTGAAAATGAAGACGATAGGTCTAAAAAAGCGTGATTCTACATTATTTATAGGCGATATTTATTTTCGTCAGAAAAAAAAACACATTTAAATATGAAACTGTTCACACTTCTATGCGGGCATCATGCTCAATTTTTTTGACATTACACTTCTGGGTGCACGCTGAACGCAAACTGTTAAACATGACTGAACTAATAGCCTTTTTCGTCACGAGATGGTGTTACCGTGATGTCTTTTTCGATTTGTATTGGATTTATTGAAGTGATCCATATTGATATTTAATATATTTGTTTTAAGAGTTCATAATACCATCATTCCCCTTTGTTCAAATACTAAACAATCGAAAAATTTCCTCTTTTATCGTTCATACTTTATAAAATCTGTTGTATCCTGAGTTATACACAATAAAAATTGCTTGCAGTACTGTTATTGAGCCTAAATCTACAGTATAGTAAGATCACAGATAACAGATATACAGGCTCGAACAAAATTTTTCAAAAACCTGTGTCAATTTTAAATTTGCTGTAAGTTGGAAACAAGAATCTTTTTATTTGTTGTTTTTTTCTACGATTGTTTGGAATTATCACTGAAGATATCCTGATTGAGCTTTTCAAATTCGAATATAAAGGTTTGGACTTTTATTGCATTCTATGAATCATTAGTTGAAAAGCTGCTATTTTGTGTTGGTGGAAATGATTAGAAGTAGCATAACTGTATTGGCTGGCTTCCAATGTATTCCAAAAGTTAAAGGTGACAACGATTTAAGTCTGATTCCGTCTTACCCAAACTGTTCCTCCAGTCCGTCCTCCTTATTCGGATCCTCCGGTTGAACATTGATCACCTCTGTATTGATACTTCCATTCTGGTCGTTCTGATCGGCATCCTCTTCGCTACTGTAATCATCATCATCGCCATCGTCATCATCATCGTCATCATCGTCGCCGTCGTCTTCATCGTCGTCATCCCCGTCGTCTTCGTTTGGAGAGGCTGGCGGTGCAACCGATGACAAATTACCGGCCGCAGGGTTGTTACCGTTGTTGATCACATTTGACTCAGCAGTCGAGAGCGACTGTTGCTGCACGTTCTGACCCTGGGAAATACACAACAAAATAAAGAAAATTAAACATCAATAAGTTACTACCTTGGTTTGTTTCGTATGGGACTTTCGCTAAAGGTGGTGTATGATTTTGCAATGATCAACTGAAACATCTGCCCGGTTCCATTATCAACAAAAGATCAGAGGACCCTAATGAACTCCGATTGAACCTTGCGAAGCGCCTTAATGAGCTTCCGTGTCGTAGATCGTTGAATAACCATGATGATCATTTAGAGTATGTGAAACGTGGACAAGATAAGTCATATATCTGATGTAAATTTATTCCACGCCGTACGGACGGACGTCGGAGATACCACCTGCTCTGTGATGTGATCGGTCTGGAGACCACCCGGACGGAGCAGAGTTCATCCCGATCGTAGCAGATATAGGGAAAGCTATCCGTTACCCGATATGGCACAAATTAATAATCTTCCGGGAAACGATTGCATGGAGTCATCACCGCCGAATGTTTTTTTTGTCAGGTTCAAGACAGACAGACTGACTGACTGACAGAGCTGATGAAGTTATTTCTGCGCGTGCATAAATTATTTATACATTTGTTTACATCTCCGTTCAAGCTCGTTTACGGCTTGTCAGGCAAGGATTACAGTGTAAACAGCGTTAACTGATTTACGTTCCAGGTCGCAAACCACGCGGTCAAGCAACGGCCTACCAATAAGTGATCAATAAGTAAGCCATTAGGGTGTCCGTGATGGTATAAATAAATTACGAATGTCAAAAATGAATTTAAAAAAAACCCTATAATTTTGTGTTGTGATTCTAATTGCGTGCACTTGGATTGCGGGAGTTTTCTATGTAATTTGGATCAATTATGATAGGTTTTGATCTGCCGCAGGATTGTAGATCGGAATTCATCTTAAAATTCAGTTTAAAGATGAATTGGGGTAAAACGGTATAACGCGATTTGTGCGATCATTGAAACAGGGCTACCCCGTTTGGCATAATTATTATTCGGCAAATGGCTATTTGGCATAATGGTCATCTGGCATAAAATTTACAAATCATTGGCACTGCGATGGTCGTTTTGCATAACAGATCAACATGCTGCTTAATATTTCACCTAATATCTTCGAAATATTTGGATCGAATACAAAATTCACATACATCGTTCGGGCTTTCCTTGCAAAACATCACTCGATCGATATTTCAAATTAAATAAAAATATTGCGAATCCAATAATAATTATGACAAATGGCTATTATGGCAAATGACTTTATGTCAAACGGGCCACCCCCCATTGAAACTATTTGTAATCGACGTTTTAGGAATTTCTATGTAATAAAAATTGAGTTTGGTCAACCGCCATCAGCCTCCTTCCGGGCGTGGAATGAAGTTTAATTATAGCTACGAATTATGAAAAGAATCGAGGTAAACCATGTAAAACAACACGATTCGTACGATCATTGAAATTATCTGTAGTCAATTCTTCGGGGGGGACGTAAAGCAATTCTAATTAACCATTACCACAGAGAACAGACATCCAAGCTAGTACAAACTTTTGCAAAAAAGCTGTGTAAAGCATATAAGTAAAAATCCGTTAAACATCACCGTTGGGTACGAATTTTCATGCATGAATTGCTGTTGTATACAAGTTAGAACGCAAGAGCCCATAAGGGATTACTGGTCTGCTCGAAGCGCCTCTGCAGGAGAATTGCTACTTTGTGATTACTTTTCAAATCAACCGTTAAATTTCTCACACATGTTGGAATCTCTACTTGGATGTCTGTTCTCTGTGCCATTACCGACTCATCTGTAGAATTTTCAATTTCTGAAAACTTGTTTATTGGAAATTGGATTGTTTGTCAGCATAGTTTAAACCAAATCCCATTTTGATCAAAATATTATGGTTTTAGAAAATATGTTGGAAGTTATTCTATCGAAATAAAGTACAACCTGCTTTGATTACGTTTTTCTTATTTTCACCAAATTTTGAAAAGCTTCCGTTTCAATTATAAATCAGATTCCGCAAATCTCAAGCCATAAGCATTTACCAATAACCAAATTATTTATCGACTGAAATATTTGATGCTAAGTAGATAAAACATCAGCACACTTAGAGAAAACAATGCGCATCTCCCACGCATCGCTTCCGATAGTAAGATCAAATGCTCTCCAAAAATCAAAAGCGAATAAACAAAAAAAAACATACTTAGATCTCCTATTCACAAACAGCACTGAAGACTTTTGTGAGAGTAAGTCCACTGTGGAAAAATAAAGCATTCCATACAGCAATTGAATATTCGATTTTCATTCATACATAAACGCAAAACACTTTTATTTTCTGGTGAGCACGATATATCCTTGACACAAGTGACTCTTTCAATCGCTGCATCATGGAGGCAATAATCAAACCGCAAAGGGTCTTTCTTACTAGTGAATGTGGGAATAGAGCATTTGCTAACATACTTAAAACCTCATGCATTTGAAAAGCAGTGATTTCCAGTTTAAATGATCCAGTGTTAGGGATGTATCCAGTGATCCAGTGTTAGGGATGTTAGGGATGTCAATGTAAAATGTAAATTCGATTAGGAATCCTGGTTCAAAATTCAAGTAAAAAATTCAATGCCAAAATATTGGTCCAGTACTCAGCATCAGAATCTTAGTTTTAAATTCTGGTCTAGGTTTAGAATCCAGGTATTCAGGTTAAATTCAGTCCGGGCTACGAAGTGCTAATCCAGGTCCAACACTCAAGTCGAAAATGGAGGCTCAGAACCACGGTCCAGAAGCCAAATACAGCGGTCATGTCCAGAATTCTGGTGCAGTAACCAGGTCTAGAGTCCACATCTAGGATTCCCACCTAGACTCAGGATTCACGGTCAGAATTCTGATCCGGGTTTCAAATCTAGGTTCAGAATTCAGGTCCAGAAATCAAGGTTCAGAGTCTAGCTCCGAAATCCAAATGCGGTCTTCATTTCCATTTCATCTAGATATTGATCCAAAATTCACGTTTAGGCTCAGATTAGGTATCCAGGTTCAGAATTCAAGTCCATAATTCACACCAAAACCCCGGTTTCGTATTCAAGACCAGAGTTCTAGCTTAGACTTTTGGTCTACGTATAAAATTTAGGTTTAGACTCCAGGTTCAATTCAAGCTTCGGTTCAGAATTCAGGTGCAGGGCCCGGTTCAGAGTTTTAGTCCAGGTCCAGTATCGAGGTCGAGTATCGAGATCCAGGTCCACGGTCCAGATTCTAGATCCGACTAGGTCCAAAATTCTGGTTCAGTAACTAGGTCCATATCAAGAATTTACGTCCAGGCCCAGGATTCAAGACCAGAATTCAGGTCCGATTTTGAAATCCAGGTTCACAATTCCTGCCCAGAAATCAAGTCCGGACTTAGAGATCAGGTGCAGAATCCAGGTCCAAAACACAGGTGCGAGTGCAGAGTCCAAGTGTGAAAATAGTTCAGAATCTAGAAATAGGATTCCGATTCTGTACCAGAATTCAAGTTTAGGTTTAGAATACAGACCCAGAGCTCACTTCCAGATCCAGCACTTAGGTGCAACATTCAGATTTAGGCTCAGATTAGGAATCGTGGTTTAGAATTCATGTCTAGAATTCATAGCCAAAACCCCGGTCCCGTATTCAGGACCAGAATCCTGGCGTAGAATTTTGGCCTAGGTCAAGAACTTAGATTTAGAGTCCAGGTTCAGAATTCCCGGTCCAGAGTTTCAGCCTAGATCCAGCCTTCAGGTCTAGAATCCAGGTTCAAAATTCAGGTCTTGATTCAGAATTCAGATTTAGGCACAGATTAGGAATCCAGATTCAGAGTTCAAGTCTAGAATTCCAGGCTTAACCCCGAGCGAAGTATTCATTCAGAGTCTAGGTTCAGAATTCATGTCCGAATCCCAGGTATAAGTGCAGAGTCCAGGCCTAAAATAGATCAGAATCCAGAAACACAATTCCGATTGTGGTTCCAGAATTCTTGAATTCATGTTTAGGTCCAGAATACAGATAAAGAGTTCACGTCCAGATCCAGCACTCAGATGGATAATCGTGGTCCCGAGCCAAGATCCAGCGTCTGATCTGGACTTGAACTTACCATATTACGGGACAAGGTTTAGATTGCAATCCTGGTCCAGACCCGGATCCAAGTCCAAAACAAGGACTTAACTAACTAATTATTTTTCTAGGTTCTGTTCGATTTGTCCAGTTCCGGTTCTTGAACCTGGACCAAGACCTACCTTTTTGGCCGGTCCAGGTTTTAATCCAGGTCTTAGATCCAAATGCTAGTTCTGTAAGTTTCAATTCCAGATCATGAACCAGGATCTGAACTTAACATTTTACCGGTGAAAACCTAGGAAATGAAACCGAGCCAGGATCTGGACCTATTATACAGTAAGATCAGGTTCAATTCCGCGATCTCGCCTAGGAAACGGTAAGTTCAAATGCAACTGCTTTTTTGCTTCCGATAAAAATGTACTAAACAGTGTTTTTAATCTATTTTATTCGAATTTACGTTTTCCGGATATGTCTCTGACATTATCCATCCGCATTTTAAAACAAGTTGAAAAAAAATACAATTTAATTTGTCTGAAAATTCAGGTCTAGAATTCAGGTCCGAAATCTTGGTCAAAAATACAAATTCTGTCTTATGTTCCATAATCTAGGTCCAGGATCTGATTCCAAATACAGATACAAAATTCGACTTTCAGAATCACAACTCCAGAGTTCGGATCCAGAATTCAAGATCGAAATTCCGATCCAGGAATTGAATCCTGGTCTAGAATTCCGGATTTGGTCAAGAATCCAGGTCCACAATTCAAGTCCACCATTTAGGTCCAGAATTCAGGTCGGGGATCTGAACTATGGTCCAGATGCAGAATTCATGTCCAGAAACCAGTTTCCGGTCCGAAGTGCAAGCCCTAGCTCGAGAATCGAGATCTAAAATCTCGATTCAAAAGTCGGATTCATATTCAGTGTCCAGATCCATATTCCAGGTTCAGAATCCAGGTGTAGAGTCCTGATCCAGAATCTAGTCACAGAAATAAGATCCGCGTTCAGAATTCTGTTCCAGAGTCTAGATCCGAAATTTAAATGCGGTTGATCTCGCACTATCTTGAAAATATGGTCAGTTGGCGCTGAACGGATGAAGCATCCTCTGCACTCTTGATTACTTGGTATAACTTTAAGTCATCAGCAAAAGATAGTCGTGGGTCATCCAGTGAGTAATTTACATCGTTGAAATATAGGAGGAAAATCAGTGGGTCGAGATGGCTTCCTTGAGGTATGCCGGAAAAAGCAAAGAACTCATGCGATAGAATACTGGAATCGAAACCCAGCCTATCCAGTTTGGCGATCGTGATAGCGTGATTTATTTTATCAAAAGTTGCGGAGAGTCATGTGTAAATATCATCCGTTTGGAAGCCGTTAGACATAGCATCCATTATGTACGTCGTAAAAGATAGAAGATTAGTAGCAGTGGAGCGTTTCGGTATGAATCCGTGTTGAGTTTCCGCGATGTATTGTTCACAGTGGTCGAAAATTGGTTTCAGAACTACTAATTCAAACAATTTAGAGATGGCGCTAGTTTTAGTGATTCAAATGAGAAGAGTCTAGATACATATTCTCAATACAATGGATTTGAAAGAGATTCGTGTGTTGATTTATCATTACTTTTTGTTAAAAGAAAACACAGTACAACCTTAGCAATGGCTTGAAAAGTGCAACGAAGACTCTGCTCCATCAAAAACAATCAAAATACAGCACCTTTATATGGCTGTATTTTGCGATGTTCATGAAATTTTTGTTATTACCTACCTTAAAAAAATGGTACTTTTTACTTTATGGTAATTGATGCGTTTGAAAACCGACAACTTTAAAGGAAGAAGAAAACAGTTCTATTTCACCAATAAATATTACGCCGTGTCAGAAGTCGCTCGTTATGAATTGGGCTTTGAATTGCTACCTTACATACTATGTTGACCGGATATGGCCCCCAGTGACTACTATATGTTCGCAGACCTCAAAGAAATGCTTCTACTCCAACGTGCAAGTTATCGCCGAAACAAACGTATGTTTCAAGGTAAAACATAAATCGTTCTACAAGAAAGGCATTGAAATGTTACAGAAGCACTGGACTAATTGAGCTGCTCATAAATGATACTATGCTGATGCTCTCCTTAGTTAGTCCCGGAACTTATTGATCCACGTATTACTTCGCTGTCTGGTTCATTTCCAAGTGCACGCGGGGAGAAAACATCGAGTATCTGCTAACGGAATGCCATCAAGGAACACAAATTTTCCATCAATAACAGGATGCGGGTGGGGTGCTCGTCCGAATAAATTATATCAGAGAACGATACATTCAATGATGAAATGAGGATGCGATTGTAGTGCTTTCAGTAGTGCACTTTTTGGGACACCCTACGATTGACTCTTGCCCGATTTGATACCGACCGTCAGTGTTCTACTGGAGGAATTACCCATCACGAATGTTTGAGTAACCATCGAGTGATTGATAGTAGTTACGTTAAAGACTCATCGATTCGTTTTTTTTTTTCTACTAATGAATCAAGCTACTCTGTCCGTACAAAGTATGGAATAGATTATAAACTCGATCTTGACACATACACCCGTTCCGATTCACTGTGTTTATATGTTTAACAAATTCCATTTGGCTCGGTTCTTGACTTTAGATTAGCCGACGATGAAAATTATGAAAATAAATATTTCTGAGAATCTATCGAATCGGTTGAAAAGGGAAAACATTTTCAGTACTAACTGGACAGTAGTGAGTCACCTTGCTCGATTGTTCTTGAGGCATCACTTTTCTGATTTTTCATCTGATGACAGACGAAAGGACACGTGTGCAACGCCAACTTCGATGCAGGGTGACTAACACCATAACGTAACCGTGTTCTCAGAAATCCCAGAATGCCAATTTAACGTTTTTTTTTCTTCTTCGTCGAAAGATTGGATCGTTTCAATTCTCAGCATTGTGTCTCAGCATAAACACGTCAACCCGGGAGACAATCAACTTGCTCCAATTTACACTGCCAGTGCTAAATCCCAATCTAACCGGACCGCGATTCACAGTCGTACGTACGCTGAAATTTCATAAATCGTATTCGCAACAACGCTAAATTGAACGAATTCACACAAGCCGAGACCTAAGTTCAGTGGGTAGCCGGGTACAGACGCACTTCCTGCTTAGTGCGGAGGGCCCAAATGCGTCAAAATAAACAGATGCTTGACCCAGTCAGGCCGTCCGTCGGTGGAGTTCCGGTGCGGTGCGAAACCCGATATAGCGTGCGGGAATTCGGACCTCGCTTTTACCCCACTATCCCCTAACGGCTTTTCTTCGGCGAAGTACACGACTGCGGTAGCCACTTCTGCCGGTAATTGACCAATTAGATCCAATATTATGGAAGAATGCTGGCCTGCAACCATCAGAAGCATCATCATACGCCAGATAATGATCTGATTTGCGCGTAAGGATATAAGTAAATTATTTTGTTTACATCGTTTTGCTCGAAGGTATAGCGCTATAGGTTTTGCTATGCTTGCAGAGCTCTACGCTCCGGAGCCCTTAGGTGTACCGAGCCGTTTGCTAAACGTAGTAACCGTAGATGCTGCTGTTGTTGACATAACAAGGCCGGATACGGCTAAAAACAAATCAAACCGGTAGGGTTGTGTTTAGAGTGCACCAAAAGTGTGATGGACTTTACTCCTACCAGTAGGATCGAACAAATGTCTTTACTGTGCGTACGATAGTGGAGAAAATCAGTCGATGAGTGGATTTAGTTTTGAATTACTGATAATGTAAATGTGAAATGTATTCAACCAAATCTAAAAATTTAAAATATTGTGCAACATTATTTTTCGGTCCACACATAGATACATTCACCTTATGCGATCACAAAGCAGATATTATCCATTCATGGCATTTATTTATTTCAGATAAATTTTGCCCTTGTCTTCCAAGTGCAGTAGCTGAGTAAACACTTTTCTCATTTATCTTATTTATTGTTTCTACTATGATTGAGAAATAAGCGTTAAGTTCCTCGGGGTTATTTTTTTAAGGGAACTACAAAACACCATCACAGCCAACAAATGCACTGGATATAATAGGCCTCTGATTGTTTACAATTTGCATAATCACGTTTACACCACCACCGCTTTGGAGCTCAATGGCATGAAATATCTCGCGCGGAAAACCCGCTTCAGCTTGCGCAGGAATTCCCCGCTCGAATCGAAAGCATCGCTTGACACATTCTCGGAATTTGTCAAGTCAAACAATGCCTACGAGAGAGAAATCCCGCATCCCGATCGGCGGGGATAGGAATTCACCGGTAAATATCTAGATAACCCCCGCTTACCTCAGTCGTTTCACCGGTGCTACTGGTTTCGGACAGTTCGGCTGCGGCCCGTGCCTGCAAGATCTTCAGAGCGGTATCATTTTCCACGATTTTGTACACTCCGGTGTTCCCGCTAGGGAAAACGAGTGGCGGTGGAGCAGCTGACGTTTGACTTCCCGATGATACCGATGATGGCCACGTTTCGGTTCCCAGCTCGGAGTCACCCACCGGTATGCAATTGGCCAAATCTGTTCAGTGGAGAGAAGTAGAAAGGAAAAAGGAAATTAGTGTGCGAAATAACATAGATCGGGTGGGTAATGTCAGAGACATAACCTGAAACGATGTGACGGCTGACCTGGACCAGTTCCGTCAACTGACGGAATGAGACATAATAACCGTTATTATTGTGGAACTATCGTTTTGCGTGTGATTCATCATCAGCGAAAACCGGACATGCAGTGTTTTTATAAGGCGATTAGGGAAACGCTGAGCATTTTACGAAAAGGCGATCTTAGACCCGGTCTGCTCGAAGATGCCATTTCTTATAAAAACTGAAAATGCTACAGCGTATAACACGTTTTAACGTTGGTTTTTTTTTTAGCCTTGTTTAGTTATCGAAGAGGACCTGGTTTTAGAATATATTCGGTTCATTTGAATGAAATTTCATCACTTATCAAGCTTCGTGAACTCCAACCTAACTTATGCCGCACCTATTTGGAATTGTTCTTCCGATTATAACATAATAGAGTAGTGTATTTTTCCGTTTTTTTTATCGGATCTCTGCAACTGCTTCGCAATTATTTGCACACTGCCTCATCTGTAAGTGATCGCAATCGAAGACGATGCACTTTCGTCTATCGTAACAGCAGAAAAATTGTAGAACATGCCTACATCACTCGTTTCCTTAAGACAAAATGAATCAGAACAAACTGACTGAAATGGCACGTTCCCCTTGATATTTGGAGATTTGTGCCTTAAGACAAAATGAAACTGTAATGGAATTTGTATTGAAGTTAATTATTTCTTCGACAAATCGGCATCCTGTCGAATTCATACACAAATAGTACCTGACAGATGATATTTTAACGTTACTGTAGACGAATTTAGCGCCAAATCATATTCGGAGTTGGCACCACCCTTTCAAATTTTAATTAAACTTTCTGGATGTGTACACTTCGTCACAAAAAGCTACTTTTCAAAGCTTGATTTTCCAAAATTGATCTATTGACTTTTGAAAAAGGCCAAACTTTTTTTTTTCAAATGAATATAGTCAAAAAATGACTAATCCTATAAAAATGTGCAATGCTAGCGATTTAAAAAATTCGAGTTCAAAATTTTAAAATTACAAATCAAAACTCAATTTTTGATTTTGATTAAATGTTGTCCCAAAATAGGTAACAGTTCGGCTGAAAAGTTCGTATCGTTTAATAGGAAGACACATTTTTTTGCCAAAATTCGTTTTTATTATTCAACACAATTGCCATCAGAGGCGATACAGCGATTATAGCGATCTTCCAACTTTTCGATACCTTTTTTGTAGTACGATTTGTCCTTTGCCTCAAAATAGGCCTCAGTTTCAGCGATTACCTCTTCATTGCTTCTAAATTTTTTACCAGCGAGCATTCTCTTGAGGTCTGAGAACAGGAGGTCTGGAGAATACGGTGGATGAGAGAGCAATTCGAAGCCCAATTCGCTCAATTTGAGCATGGTTTTCATCGACTTGTGACACGGTGCATTGTCTTGATGAAACAAAACTTTTTTCTTCTTCAAATGAGGCCGTTTTTTTAAATTTCGTACTTCAAACGCTCTAATAACGCTATATAATAGTCACTGTTGATGGTTTTTCCCTTTTCCCTATAACATGCAAATCTCAAAATATAGACGCCATAACCTTACCGGCCGATTGTTGAGTCTTTCCACGCTTTGGGTTCGGTTCGGTTCGCGTGCAGTCCACTCAACTGACTGTCGATTGGACTCCGGAGTGAAGTGATGGAGCCATGTTTCGTCCATTGTTATATATCGACGAAAAAAATCGGTTTTATTTCGATATAACAGCTCCAAACACTGCTCAGAATCATCAATTCGTTGTTGTTTTTGATCGATTGTGAGCTCACGCGGCACCCATTTTGCACAAAGCTTTCTCATATCCAAATATTCGTGAATAATATGTCCAACACGTTCCTTTGATATCTTTAGGGTGTCAGCTATCTCGATCAACTTCACTTTACGGTCATTGAAAATCATTTTGTGGATTTTTTTCACGTTTTCATCGGTAACAGCCTCTTTTGGACGTCCACTGCGTTCATCGTCTTCGGTGCTCATATGACCAGTACGAAATTTTGCAAACCACTTACGAATTGTTGCTTCGCCCGGTGCAGAGTCCGGATAACACTCATCAAGCCATTTTTTGGTATCGGCGGCACTTTTTTTCATCAAAAAGTAGTGTTTCATCAACACACGAAATTCCTTTTTTTCCATTTTTTTCACAATAACAAAAGTAGCTTCACTCAAAATGCAATATATCACAAACTAATAATCAGACAGCTGTCAAATTTATACACGCATCTTTTGAAGGTTGGTACTAACTGAAAATGGTATGGATTTAATTCTAGTGGCGCCCTTTCATAGAAACGATACGAACTTTTCAGCCGATCTGTTAATTATCAATTCAGGTTGGCATCACTGGGAGTGCGAAGCATGGGTGTTGCTCTCAAAAAAAAAGTCTAATTTCAATGTGTATCAGGCAACTTATAGTAAAATAATTGATCGAAACAGTTATGTTGAGTGAAAGTGCAGCTGTGGCAAGTGCGTGTTGTTTAATGAAAAGTATTACTATTGAACGTTGTTGATTCGCTAAAATAAAAAATATTCCAGCGTCGGAAACTGTGAATTTATCGCTGAAAATTAAACGACATAAACGATGCGCCTTTTTGCCAAAAATCAAATGACATCAACCGATCGAAGCGCCATCTGCATATCATTGTCGGTGCTATATTCAGGGAACGTTTGATCTTTTTTTCTTAGTGTTAAACGCTAACTTTAAGACGCGTGCGTGAAGTTGATAACCGTGTAGATATTTTTTCGCGACCGTGCTTTACTAGGACGTAAGTAAATTTTCCAAAGCTGGATCGGATAATATTCCTTCGTTATTATTAAAAAAGTGCTCAAAGAATCTTCTTATTCCACTGTCGATGTTGTTCAATACTTCTCTTAGGGCAGGAACATTTCCAAATATTTAGAAAAAATCATTTATTTTCCCAGTTTTCAAGAAGGGAAACAAAACCGATGTATCCAACTATCGTGGTATAGCTGCACTATGTGCCGTATCTAAATTATTTGAAACTATAGTTTTGGATTTCTTGAAACACAACAGCAACAACTACATTTCAGAAACTCAACACGGATTCATGCCGAAACGATCAACTGCAACAAACTTACTCTGCTACACTTCTTTTATAGTTCGATCTCTACAAGCAGAGATGGCATTTCGCCAGAGTGATACACGCTGGAGTCAGATTCTTGTCCACACCGAGGATGCAAAAAACGAAGCACCGCACAAAGAGGAAAGCACACTTCTTCTTAGTGTCGAATAGACAGGATTTGAGTGTGTGCTTGTGGTTAAAGCAGCTGGCGCGAGTGAAACACATTCTCTTCGCATGAATCGATCACACGCGCTCTCGTCTAAATACACCCAAGTGACCACTGGCGCGTGATGGTGAGCGAACACTTCTGTGAACTTCAATTGATAGAGAGTAGATCTGGCCTTGCTATGAAAAATTTGCAAGGAAAATCGAAAATTTTACGATAAATTGTTTTATTTTACTGATTTTGCGTGTCCACGCTTTTTCTACGCAAACCATACAGCAGAGTGCTCACCGGCGTGTACACCTCTGTGAAAGTATCTGCATCCACCTCAGAGAATTTATTAGCTAATGCTCTAGCACTTTGGTGCGATTCAGTGGAAGAGGTAAAAGGAAATAAACAAACGCACTCATGATGCGTGCACACTTTATACAACAGTGGTTTATAAATGTGAAAGAGAAGAGCTCTAGTTGAAGTTGTCAGTGCGAGGGGAGAAATTTTGCTTGCTCTTCGTCACACAGAGGAGATAGACATCTCTGTCTACAAGCACACCTACAGGTTGATGCAATCTACACTGATTTCTCTGCAGCCTTTGACAAAATAAACCACCAAATAGCAGTAGCAAAACTCAATAGGCTTGGTTTCAGTGGATCGTTTCTAAATTGGCTCGAGTTGTATCGAATTGGTCGCGAAATGTCTGTGAAGATCGGAGACTTCATTACAGTGCTTTCGCTGTCAACTCTGGAGTCCCTCAAGGCAGTCACTTAGGACCATTTTTATCTTTACTCTACCTCAATGATCTCAACTTCATATTGAAATACCACAAACTATAATTCGCTGACGACTTCAAGCTATTTTATTTATACCGTTTTCGTTTATTGATCAGAGCAGCCCGAGAGCTGACCCAGAGTCACCAAAATAACTTTTGATGAGTTTGTTTTAGCAACCTGGGGTCGCTCTAGATCGGACTCCAATCGCGTAGTTTCGCTCTGAAAATTTTCTCGGATCGCACCACGCATCCATGCGAGTTTGTTTTTTTTCTTTTTTATATGAGTTGTTGTTTAGAGCGCGTACCACTTATTCGTTTTATTCGGAGTCAGAGTCGCCCGCGTGCAGGTTCTAAAACGAAAACGGTATTAGTTAAATGTCAAGAAGACACTATATATTTGCAGTCACTGTTAGACTTATTCACAAACTGGTGTCAGGATAATAGAATGGTTTTGAATGCCTCGAAGTGTTCCGTTTTGTCGTTTACTCGTAAACGCTCGCTGATTATCTACGACTTCCGTGTAAGATTTGGGTATCATTCTTGATTCCAAGCTGGACTTCAAAAGTCACATCGATTATGTGATTTCAAAGGCCTCCAAGCTCTTGTGTTTCGTCTTTTGTGTTACCAAGAGTTTTACTAATGTACACTGTCTTAAGGCATTATATTGTGCTCTTATCCGTTCGACGCTAGAATATGCAGCTGTTGTCTGGGCACCTCACTATCAAATCGATATTGCACGCATCGAAGCTATCCAGCGTAAATTTGTTAGATTCGCTCTGCGCAACTTACCTTGGAGGGATCCCACTAATCTTCCTAGTAACAAAGATCGTTGTAAGCTTATTTACCTGGATCTGCTATCTGTTCGTAGGAATGTCTCCAAAGCCGTTTTTGTTGCTGATTTATTACAATCACGTATCGATTGTCCCGAGCTTCTGCAGTTGATTAATCTGGACATTCATCGACGTAATCTACGCTCTCATCGTTTCTTGAGTTCATCAATTGCACGAACAAACTATGGTTACAATGAACCATTTTCCAGTATGTGCAGAACATTCAATAGCTGCTCCAATGTATTCGACTTTCATCTATCCCGAAATATAATCAAACGACTGTTTCATTGCCACTTGTCAGATTAACTTTGGATCAGGATTTGTCTGTATTTTTGTATTTTTGTTCAACCATCACTAGGTCTTTCCCCTATCACCGTTGGAAACTAGTTATATTCGCTCGCTGATACTAACCCTTTCGCTTCCCCTCTCATTTTCTTCGTCTTCTGTATTTCTATTGGAAACTAATCGCTTGCAAATACTAACCCGCTCGCACTTCCTTCTTTCCTCCATCTTCCACCAGCTTTTCGATCACTAATTAGATCTACTTGCCGATTCTAACCCCGTTGTTTGCTCACGCTTATTTTCCACCCCCTCCACCTACCTTCATTATCCATTTTTCTCTTCTCTCTTTGGCCGTTTAAGCAAGAATACTATTGCTGCCCTGTAGTACTTGGTGTCATCAATTAGATATAGGATTATAGGTTTAGTTTGAATTATTAGTTTTTATTGTTAGTGTTAAGCCTTATTGTATCTGTTGGATCATTGTAATCTGTTCATACGAAAGATGAGGAGGTTTTATGCCTGCTGGAGAGAAAGATTGCCAAATTTCATTTCCATCGGGCTTTTCCCTGCTTCCAAAATAAACAAAATGAAATAAACAAAATAAATATAGTTTAGACTTCGAGGAGGATCAGTTGGTATTTATTATGTTGGTTAGAGCGAAGAGAGTTAGAGTGTCAGTGTTAAGACAGAGCACAACGAATTAAATGTATAATTTGATAGCGAACCTCCCGACAGCCTAAATAACTAAATAACTAAAAAATGAGTTTTGATCATACTTTTCTCTACCAGAAGAGGACATAACTTAGTTCGATTTGATGATGACTTTTTTAAAAGTCGTGACAAAACAGTTACTAAACTATTCAATTTATAGACTTCAATGTGCACAAAAAATAATAAAATAATAACCATAGTAATGAATATATACTGAAATCTGATCTGAAATACAATGAACCTTATCATTGCAGATGTCAAGGACAAGGATATTTGAAAAAAAAATATTTCGCCTGCAGAGGATCGCAGACGAGGAATTCAACCACGGTATGAAAGCTCTTTTGAAGTAGTTTAATATGTAAGTAGTCTCATCTGCACCTTCCTGCGCCTTTTGATAATAGACAAGTTAGAATTTTATGTTAAAAAACAAGAAAAATTGCTCTATTTCATTAAACTGAAATGATAGCAGCATAGTATGTTCGAGAAAGTTGTGTAGTTTTTAAAGATGAAAAACTTTGTATAACATGAAAAACTCATACAAATTGAAAACATATATGTTTTCTTACAAAAACTGGTTTTTGGAAACCTTTTTCAGAAAATACATTATATCTTGAATTACACTCAAGTTACGGGAATAGTACCTTCAGCAAACTTGTTTGAAATAACTTTCTGCACAACTTTGTCGAAGTAACTTAGCCCCTATGTTGGCCCTGAGCTCAAATAAAATTTTTATCTCACTTTTAGGAGGATTAATCACATAAACAAAATTTGCCAAAAGATGGCGTCTATCATTCTGAGCAACTTTTCTGGAGATACTGTACCTCAAAAACCACGATCCTATGAGTTATCAATTAAGAGCGTGAAATTGCGCTTTTGAACCACTGTGCAATGCACCGATTCACAAGTCGACGACAACGATGATTAAATTGAACGAATTACACTTCGAACTGCTTCCTCATCCACCGTATAGTACAGATCTGACCCCCCAGTGACTCTAGGCTATACGCTAATTTAAGAATAAGAAAATACTTACCGGCAGTGTTGGTGATTGCCGAAAATTTGACAGAAGCTGCTATGTTGCTATCTATATTGTATACAACATTTTCAATCCGGTAGAAGATGCTACAAGAACTCGAGTGTCTCAATGCATGAACCGCGAGAGAATTTTTCTACACGGAGAACCCTTCGATCATAAAATTGCGATATCGCAGTTGTTGATTTTTGCGATAGTTGATTTAACTAATTTCTTTTTGATTCAACCAATATGGTTTTTGATTTGAATATATTCAAGTAGTTGAAAAATATGTTGTTTTGAATGCTGTCAAATGCCGGAGACAGTTGAAAGTAAACAATAATCGCAATGCAAAATCAAAACTTTAAAATTTGTTCGCGTCGCTTCAAAATGTCAATGAAAACAACATCGATGGTTAAAGCGTTTGGTGAAATTGTGTTCATTCGATTTGAGAAATTTATGATAACAAGTGTTTATCTAACAGCGGTGTTGTGATAAAATTAACCTTGTTTAAGATGAAAAAGATTTGGTGACAAATTAGAAAATGATCATCTCGTAATGTTTCAGGTATGCGCAAAAATTTTATGCTACAAATTCGATCATTGATTTACTTCCAGCAGACTGTTTTACTTCCAGCTATTTGATACTGATGATGATGTTCATGCATTAGCAATAAAACGCTTTTTGACATGAATTTAATTTATAAAAGTAACAGGAGCGAAGGGTTTCAACACACACAGAACGCGCTGCGTTTGAATGGCGCGTTTGAATTGCCGTCGCAAAATTACAATTCCCAGCGGTTGATGCACCCAAGCTCATATAAATTGACTAAATGATCAGTGCATAACTTTAGTTCAACCGTTTGAAGGTATCATCTTTCAATACTCATTTTAGGTAAATTTAATAAAAATATCTAAAACAAATAAAACCGATTTATTTTTCAACTAACAGAATTTTGTTTCAATAACAACACTAGTTATTTCAACTAAAATATTTGTTCAAATTGAAAGGTATGTGTCCTCACTAATTGACAGCATTTTTTTTTCAAACAGTTAAATTAGTTGTTTCAACCATCGTTTCTGCTAATCGAAAAACAAAAATGACAGTTTAGTTAAAACAACAATCGATTAGTTGTACCAAATTTTAAGCAATTGAATTCAGGAAATCAACTAATATTCTGGTTGAAATGAGATCGCGGGTGGTTCCGTGTACATTTCTTCGCTTCATACTCTGAGTATTCTACGGCCCTTAAAATAATTTACAGTCTGATAATGATCGTTGCTGTGTGAAATTTCCCAAGAGAGAATCACAAGTTGACAATTATCGCAAGAAATCGAATCGATGGTTCAACTTGATGATTCCCATACTAGGTTGCAATATTTCAAAACTCTTGTGTGGAGCATTCACAGACATTTTCATAGTTCTTTGATACGATAAAAACCATTCTTGCTTGCCGGTAAGAAATTCCACTCAAGTAAAGAAGGAATTGCTGAATGTGTAGACTTTTTTTAGGCAAAAGATAAATCCTTCTACAAGTTCAGCACTTGAAGGATGAATAAAATCGATTTTTGCTCGAAAAAGCGTTTTTCTTAGATAGTTTAGTTACACGACTTATTGAGTGATATGTTTTTTAACTTTGTACAAAGTGCGCCTTCTAAACAGGACCTATTTGAATGCCTAAAAACTTCGTCATTTTTCAGCCGATTCTGGAAAATGCACAAAATTTATTTAAGGTTTACAATGTCGTTATTTGACAATTCTCTCAGAATGCTATATTAATCAAATGACCGCCTCCATTAGACACAAAAATGTGGCTCTCTTTGCTAATCTTGCATTGTATTTGGCAACATTTTGGGCGTAATAACAGAAATATAAAAATTACCAAGTTCATTTAAAAACAAACTAGCATAATTTCAATTTGTATACAATTATGGGTCAAATTTAGATAAATTTATCCCTTCTTTGCATCGCAGCTCAAATTGACGGTTTGCAATTTTCAACACACATTCCCCTGTAACTCCGGAACCGGAAATCGGATCGAAATAAAATTCAATTGCGTTTCATGGAAAAGTATGAATCTAAGTTTGGGAAAATCGGTTTAGTCGTTTCTGAGAAAACCAAGTGCTTATTCTTGTCACATACACACCAACAGTCATTTTGCTATCTCGACGAACTGATTCGAATGGTATATGAAACTAATATATGTTAAGATGTTATGTAGACTTACTGTCCCCAAAAAAGCCGATGGGTTTAAAGGTGTAAGCGCTTAGTTATACATCCACCATTTTATACATCGAAATCCACATTCCCGTTTAACGAAATTCCGAGTGAAGTATTGTATACAATTTTTCCGAAAACGTAAAGTTCAAGCAAAGCATTTTAGATATATTTTTGGTATTTTTCGATGTTTTGGAGAACAAATTTCACACGCCAAAAGAGGTTTTCTGGAAATATTAGGACTGTATGGGAAACGGGTTTTGGGTATCTAATGTCTTGACAACAATGTATCAAAAAAAATGAAGAATCTGAGACAAGCGTTATCATCAGCGTATGTGATTAAAAATCATTATGACTTTGCTGAATCTCGGTACGAATCGACTGTGAAGCACACTGTACTTTAAAATGTATTATCATGCATGTTCGTCATGGCACGTAAGATTATCTCCTGAGATTATTTTTTTTAATAAGACAAACAAGTTTTTTCCTCTTATTATCGAACCCATAAATCATGATTGTACCAGTAATGTTATGTAATGTAATCACTTCAGTTTAATTTACCATCCTAGATGGGTCAGTTAAGATCTGAAGAGCCGTTGATAGTAGATGTCGAAGTATCAAATACAATAAAAACGAAAGGTCATAAGGCTTCAGCGGGTACTGAAGAACCTAATCACTATACGGATACATGCACTGGAGTATCGGATTGATGACAGTATACTTCAAACTGTCAAACGAGTCAAACCAATGAAATCATCATGAAGTCACAGTATTGAATTCAATTGATTCACTTTAAGGAAATATGGAAAGGAACACGACTCGAATATGAAACCGGGCTCAAGTCCGTGATTTTTCATCACGACAACTATTCAATTAATACAGAATCTGGGGGTCGGTTATAACTTAAAGGGTAAGTCAGTGTCTTTCATGCACCCTGACTGGGCTGGGTACATAGGGTCGGAAACTAATGTCAATTGAGTCAGTAACTTGTATGCGCATTTTTCGAGAATCAAGCGTTTGGAGCTTTCAATATTGAGAGAATAATATCGTTTTAAACAGTTCCCTCTCTGGAGAGAAAGTATTGTTGGATTGATGAGCAGTATTTGTTAATACTCCGTGTAGTGATACGTCTCAATTTAGCTCTTTTTTTTTTTCATAAATACGTTTATTTCTTAAGGCAGTTTACATAAGTTTTTCTTCGCCGTAGCATCACTTTTACATAATATTCTTATCCTAATTTAATTCTAACATAGTCACAACGTTTTGAATTTATTAAAACATATTCTCTTATAGCTTAAATATCATCTTAGGTAACTCGTCATTAATTATGAAATCTACTCGGAAATATTATTTGAACCAAACGATTACCTTCTATAAATTATAAAATAAGCAGTTTTTTTTTGACATTTTGTTGATAATTTCATAAACTGTTTCGAGTTTGTTTGTATCATTACATAATTTTTATTCTAATTTAGCTATTGGTTGAATTCATGGACGCAGCTGGGATCAGAGCTAAGTCTTAAAAGGGGCCTTTATTAAATTGAAACTCCAATTTTCTTTATGAAATGATAAATAAGTTTCATGTATGAAAGGTCACGACAAGCAAGAATGTCTCGAACTGAGATATTGGATAGTCTACCTTGGGTACGCAAAGAATTTATTAGTTGAGATCTGACATCACGATACTCCACGCATGTCCAAACGACATGATCAATATCCCGATAACCTTCTCCGCAAGCACAATGATTAGTCTCGGAGAGCCCAATTCGAAGGAGATGTGCATCTAACGTGTAGTGATTGGACATGAGTCTGGACATCACACGAATGAAATCCCTACTCACATCCAGTCCCCTGAACCATGCCTTTGTCGATATATTCGGAATAATTGAGTGCATCCACCGACCCAGATCATCTCTATCCCAAGAAGCTTGCCAGCTGGCAAGTGTTCTTTGGCGAGACGAGCTATAGAATTCGTTGAAAGCAATCGGTCGCTCATAAATTTCACCCTCAATAGCACCACGTTTGGCTAAAATATCGGCTCTTTCATTGCCAGGAATGGAGCAATGAGCCGGGACCCAGACTATAGTGATTAGATAATTATTGTTCAATATGTCGTTCAGGCACTGTTTTATTTTGCCCAGGAAAAACGGTTCAGTCTTGCCAGTCATGTTTGAGCGAATGGCTTCAATTGCACTCAGACTATCTGTGAAGAGGAAATAATGGTTTGGAGATAATGTGACGATTACACTCAAACTATAATGAACTGCTGCTAGCTCTGCTATATAAACAGATGCAGGTTCTTGAAGCCTAAATGAGGCCGAAACATTATTGTTGAACATACCAAACCCTGTCGCTTCTTCAATTCGCGATCCGTCCGTGTAAAACATTTTCTCAGAGTCAATATGCCTGAACTTACTTGAAAATATTTTTGGGATTTCCGTCGAGCGTAGGTGATCCGGGATTCCACGCACTTCGCGCTGCATGGATGTGTCGAAAAATAAAGTTGAGTCAGGGAAATTTAGGAGGCTGACATGAATAGGAATATATCTTGAAGGGTTGATTTCCTGTGACATATGGTTAAAATATACTGTCATGAATTTTGTTTGAGATCGAAGCTCGACTAGTCGTTCGAAATTATTAATTACCATGGGATTCAGCACCTCACATCTTATTAGCAGGCGTGATGAAAGCTCCCAAAATCGATCTTTTAATGGAAGAACTCCCGCCAGAACTTCAAGACTCATTGTATGTGTTGAATGCATGCAGCCTAAGGCAATTCGCAAACAACGGTACTGAATTCGCTCAAGTTTGATAATATGAGAGTTTGCAGCGGAACGAAAACAAACGCATCCATATTCCATCACTGAAAGTATCGTTGTCTGATACAATTTTATTAGATCTTCCGGATGAGCACCCCACCAAGATCCTGTTATTGTTCGAAGAAAATTTACTCTTTGTTGGCATTTCGTTATCAGATACCTAATGTGTCCTCCCCACTTGCATTTGGAATCGAACCACACCCCGAGGTATTTAAAAGTTAAAACCTGTTGGATCATTCTTCCCATCATATGGAGCTGAAGCTGCGCGGGTCAATTTAGCTCTTGTTTCAATTGTATTGCCTAAGATAGAAACGAACAAAAAAGAGCATCATAACTTAGGAGCTGATGGTCAACTTAAAGAATCTCACCGATGCCAACGGTGGTGTAAACAAACAAACCTGAATCGAGATAGCAAGTTATTATTTAGGTAAATCGCGACTGGTCTAGCTTGCAAAACGGGTTTGCTATTTTCGTTTTCTCTAGTATCGATAGCCAAAGCCAGCTAGCTGAAGCCGTCACAAGCTACTGATTGGAGTCATTGCAAGGTCCGTAGCTGTAGCTATACAGGAGCGAGAAGATAAAATATGTTTTATGTTTAGTTATTTTTAGACTGTGAATGATTTAGCGCTTTTGTTTTAAGTTTCTAGAAAATAAATTCAATCAGAAACATTACTGGTTTGGTAGATTCAAAGACATTTCAAGCGTTTTTACCTTTTTTTATATATATAAAAAATAGGTATAGAATTCGCTCAAACTTTCGAAAAATTTTCCGAGGCCCGGAGGGCCGAATGTCATATACCAATCGATTCAGCTCGACGAACTGAGCAAATGTCTGTGTGTGTGTGTGTGTGTGTGTGTGTGTATGTGTGTGTGTCTGTATGTGTGTTGTCAACTAAGAGGTCGAGATCTCAGAGATGGCTGGACCGATTTTGATCAGTCTAGTCGCAAATGAAAGGTCTCCCCGTCACCCAGAACGCTATTGAATGGTTTTGAGATCGGATGTTTACTTTTTGAGTTATACGAAGTTTTATGTCAAAATTTTCAGTTTTTTGACAGTATCTGTCACATTTGACCTTGAAAACAGAATATGTTTCCAGACTTGGATTTCGCTCGGTAATACCTATCCAACAAGCCATAGATTGTTAAAATCCGTCCATTTTTAACGGAGATATCGATATTTTTGTGTAAACCTTATTCCAGTAGAAGGAATTTTGAGCGCTGTATGAAAAAGCAATGCTTGGGAGCAACATGAAACACGATTTTTATACTGTTACATATAATTGTTTCTAAGTACCAAAAAGACTGTGTGCAGCATCCTTTTTTATGACAACTTGCCTCGGACCAATTTTAGCACAGTTCATTTTTGGCAACATAATCTTTCGAATATGGCATATGTAAACCAGATGATACCAGCATTATCGAGTTGAAAGTAATTCCATAATTATATTGATTTAAACTATTTACAGCAATAAATGCTGAAAGAACATGACTTCCATATACCATACGACTCAGTTCGTCGAGATCAGCAAATGCGTGTGTGACAAATAATTTCACTCAATTTTCTCGGAGATGGTTAAACCATTTTCTACAAACTCAGATTCATATGAAAAGTCGTATACTCCCAAATAAGGCTCCTGAATTACGTTTGGATCCGACTTCTGATTGCGGAACCACAGGATGATATGTGAAACGAAATTAAAATAATGCAATTAATTTTTCTCGTAGATGGCTGAACCGATCTAAGATTCAAATGAAATCTAAGAATCATCTATGATTCAAATGAGAGGTCTTAAAATCCTATAAAACCTCTTACTTTTTAGTCAGATCCGACTTCTGGTTTAGAAAATGCAGGGTGATAAGTATAAAAATGTCCATTTCACATAAATTAATCAGGTTTATCGGGTTTGCAGATTTGGATAGTCGATTACCAAATAAATTTATTTCAGTTTGAGCGGTATTCGTTTTTGGATTCGGAATGTACCCCCAAATTTTAATTCGCACTACAATTTCTCAAAGATTCAAATCTACACACTGCTCAGGTGAATTTAACTGATTTCGGCTACACCGATTTTAGAATTCCGGTTCCAGTATCGAATCGATTCTCAAAGCTCAATCATTTTCTCAAAAAAGACCAAATCGAACTTCAAAAACAAATATTACATGACTTAAGGTCCCATACAAAATTGGTGAATTTTATCCGATTCTGGAATTACAGATGATGAGTTTATAAATTTCATGTAAATTGTTTGGCGTAATAATTTATGGCCATTCGAATGATTTTGGGCTATGCTAATTCCTGAATACCGGCTCTGGAGGTACCATAAATAATGACGAAAAACTTTAAAGTGGAACTTACTTCGACATCTCATGGAATGTTCAATCGATTGTCGCACGCTAAGATTGAAATTCGATATGTTTTGCAGTTTCGGCATTACAGGGTAATGAGTGATTAAAATCTCAACTTGCCGTTTAAAACGACGATAATTAAGATAATGTCATGAGAACTAAAACACCTAAGAATATCCATGCAAAAACACAAGCGTATTGATAAAAAAAGGTATCATCTCACTGCTAGGTGGATTAATCACGTTTTTTTTCTTCTTTTAACTGTCAATAATCCAATCGGTTGACTCGAGATTCGCTGAGAATATGTCATAATAGCAACCAAGGAAAACATGTTTTCCCGTTCGTTTGATGTTCAAATTTTTCACTCGAGTGGTCATCGTTCGACCGCATTCCCTATCAAAATTACGAATATCACAAACACAGCACGAGATTTTTCATTGAATCTTGAACAAAAAACGTGCTTAATCCACCTAGCAGTGAGATGATACCTCATTACTCTGTAATATCGAAACTGCAAATCGGATCTAATTTGAATCTAAAAGTGTGACAATCGATTGACCATTCCATGATATGTCGGAGTGAGTTCCACTTTATCGTTTACGGTAATTCAAGGTACTTCCAGGGCCGGTTTGAATTTTAATCTGTAATTCCAGAATCAGAAGTCAGAATTGGATAATATTAATTAATTTTGTCTTCGTAGATCTGGCTTTCTTTAGAAAACGATTGAGCTTTGAGAAATGATTCGATACTGGAACCGGAATACGAAAATCGGTTTAGCCGAAGTCAGATAAATTCACCTGAGTAGCTGTTTAGTTTACATTTGTTTCAAAATGTTTGAAAATCAGTATAAACATCTTTGAGAAATCGTAGTGCGAATTAAATCCGAATCGAAAACTGAATACCACTAAAACTGAAATAAGTTTATTTGGTTATCGACTATCCAAATCTGTAAACCCGATAAACCTGATTAATTTATGTGAATTAGACATTGTTATACTAATCATCCTTTCCTTTTCATTTCAATTTTAGATCGGTTCAGCCATCTACGAGAAAAATGGGTCCACAATTATCATTTCGTTTCACATATCATCCTGTAGTTCCGGAACCAGAAATCGGATCCAAACATAATTCAGGAACCCTGTTTAGGAGCATACGACTTTTCGTATGAATCTGAGTTTGTAGAAAACGGTTGAGTCATCTCCGAAAAAAATTGAGTGAAATTATTTGTCACATACGCATTTGCTGATCTCGACGAACTGATTCGAATGGTACATGGTTGTTATATTCTTCCAGCATTTATTGCTGTAAGTAGTTTAAATCAATATAATTATGGAATTGCTTACAATTCGAAAATTCTGCCATCATCTGGTTTACACGTGTCTTATTCGAACAATTATGTTGCCAAAAACGAACCGTGCTAAAATCGGTCCGAGGCAAAATGTCATGAAAAAGGATACTGTACACAGTCTTTTGGGAATTACAAACAATTGTATGTAACAGTATAAAAAATCGTGTTTTACGTTGCTCCCAAGCATTGCTTTGTTATACAGCGCTCAAAATTCCTACTGCTGGAATAGAGGGAAAAGTCACTTATACAAAAATATCGATATCTCATTTCAAAATGGACGGATTTCACCAATCTATGGCTTGTCGGATAGCTATTACCGTGCGAAATCTAAGTCTGGAAACATATTCTGTTTTCAAGGTCAAATGTGACAGATACTGAATTTTGACTGAAAAAATTTTGACATAAAACTTCGTATAACTCAAAAAGTAAACATCCGACTTAAAAACCATTCAATAGCGTTCTGGGTGACGGGGTGAAAGGTGACTAGTTTGATCAAAATCGGTCCAGCCATCTCTGCGATCTCGACCTCTTAGTTGACGACACACATACAGACACACACATACAGACACACACACACACACACACACACACACACACACACACACACACACACACACACACACACACACACACACACACACACACACACACACACACACACACACACGGACATTTGCTCAGTACGTCGAGATGAATCGATTGGTGTATGACACTCGGCCCTCGGAAAATTTTTCTAAAGTTTGAGCGAATTCTATACCTATTTTTTATATATATAAAAAAAGGTAAAACAAGAAAGGTCATCTGGGCATAAAATAATATAACCTTTTCAGTTTGTAAACAGTGTTGAGCCAAATTTAAAAGATATTTTCCGCTTTTCGTATCGCTGCTTTTAAAGTTTGAGCCCTAAACACCTAGTAATTTCGGAACCGGACGTCGGATCCGGATAAAATTCACGGGTTTTGTGTATGACTATAATATCTTTCATTTAAAGTTTATAAAAATCAATTCAGCCATCTCGGAATGATCTCTGTGTGGGAATATTGGACTACTATTCCCGGTACTTCCGGAACTAGAAACTGAGGACCGGTACAACTGAAGTGAACTGAATTTGGGGTATTTGCCAACAAGATCTACAAACTAGAGAACAATTGTATGAACAATTTTCAAGTAGATTTTTTTTAATAAAATTTTTATTCTGGCCTTTTTGCGTAAAAGCTTTACGTGGCCGATTGGCTTACATTTTTATTACTTGAATTTTTTTTGCTATTGGATCTCGTTGTCACCCTTTTTCTAGGGGAGATGAGTTTCCATTTCCATCCAACGAGGATCGGGGGTCACTTCGTCCGCGGCTTATCTCATCATCCATTGCTTCATCGTCGGTGTTGTGTGTGATTTCCGTTTTCTTTTCGTTGTCCTTTTTGATCGTAGTCTTGGGCTCGTTGAGAGTTGCTGTAGATGCGCCTTGTTGTACATTGGTTGCAGTTGCTGGTTGGTTGGAGGGTAAGTTGTTAGCTGCAGCTGGTGTACTTTGTTTTATATGGGATACTTATGGTTTCGTTGAAGGGGATGCTTCATTGTTGTTGGTGGCTGTCACAGGTGTACTGGGGTTGCTTGGGGTTGGTGTGAAGGAAGCACTGTTGTCCTTTGGTGTAGTTGTCTCCTTGTCCAGTTTATCACATGGCTTACCGTAGTGAACAGCTTTTTGGCAGTATTGACATGTGGCCATCTGATTGTCATAGGTAACAAGTGATTTGCACGGAATTCTTGTATCTTGACCGAAAATCACATAAGAAGGTATAGGCCTCTTCAAGCGCATGCGTAACAAACGTACGCCATTTAGAATACCGGGGAAAAAATTCTTCCACTTTTCTTTTTCGATAGAGAGAATCTCTCCGTATTGGGACATAGTTTTGTGAATAAATGAATCGTTGACGCTTGAGGGAAGATCATGCACACGCACTTCTATAGCACTATCTTCCATATATACTGGAATGTTGTACTTAATGTTCTCGTGCTCCACATAGTGCACATTGTTATTGTCTCTTGCGAATTGAATTGCATCCAACTCTTTATAAAACTGAATGTGAACAACATTATTCGTCTTATTGCATTGAAGTAAATGCACACGTTTAATGTCAAGATGCATTTGCTCCTTCAAACCTTCAAGTTCTCGTATCGAAGGTCGAATTTTGCACTGCCTGAAGTCAACAACAATTGTATTCTTTTGTGTCGGCGGTAGCTTTTGATCGTTTGGTTCACTCATTTCGAGGTCGTTCTATTGTTCACTACACAATACTGTACTTGGTATCTTCTGTCCCGAACGTAAGTGGTTTTGTTATATCGACTGATTTGGATGAGATGTACGAGTGAACTGTTCAAGTAGATTGATTGTAGTTCTTTGCATGGTCATTTATGAAACAAAAAAAAAACACCTAAAATCCAAACTTTTGCGCAGATCACCCTGTTATTTCGGAAGCTCAGAAACTCAGGAATCAAGTATATCATTACAACAACTTCCATTTAAGTCGAAGTGTGCGACAATCAGTCACCTCTGAGAAAGGTTAGTGCAATATTTTCAGCATGTGTTCATATCGGTCTATAATTCTGGAAACGAATGTTAGATTCCAATGAAATTCCGGAACTTGATATGGCGTGACAAAATTTTTCATTTTAATCTAAGTTTGTTAAAACCTGTTCAGGCGTCTCTCAGAAAATTTAGTGCAATAAAATGATATATACATACATACATACACGCACATACACACATACAGACATTTTGCGTACTCGACGAACTGATTCAAGCCATCCAGACCTCGTATCAAAAGTTCATTTTCACGGGGATTGCATAACGTTTCTATATGAGAAAAGCAAAACGCTCGTTTGAAAGCTGCTGTTGGGTTATTGATCAAGTTCGAAGATCAAATGGATGTAACTTCTGGTTCCGGAGATATGATGGTATATGTAATGTATCCGACAAATTCCAATGTTTTTCAAGTTAACAAAATTTCTCGGAGATAAAAGAATCGATTTCGAAAGACTTAGACTCGTTTGAAAGCTACTATTTTAAGCGATTTGATAAGCTCACAATACTAATGGTCTAAGATAAATCTTACAAATGTTTTGAGACTAGTCGAATGGCATTATCACACCGCTAGGTGGATTAAAAAGGGTTTTTAGATTAGCATCACTCTTCTCATACAAAAAGGCAACGCAAATGACAAGCATTTGGTTTGAGAAATGATGTCGAGTAAGTGGCATAAACGCTGCTTTGGTGAACTAGTCAAATTAATTCGAGCCCTTTCTGAAAGACAGTCTACATCACAGTATGCAAAGTGGCTCTTTATGACAAAGTCAACATGTCCAGAAAGATTCGTTAAATATGAGACTGTACTGCCAATTCCGAATACGGTTTGGCGCGAGATTTTTATTATCGAACCCTACATTGGAACTTACGGATTTGGCAAAATTTAAAAACATTTGACTAGCAACTGATCGTGATTATCAAAATTGCGTTAATTTTTGATATTATAAATAACACAAAACCTATCTGAATTTGATATAAGCTCACTATGGATAGTTGTTAAAATATCAAGATTTTATATCACACTTTTGTATCAATTTTATCTGATTATATCTAAGATTATCTCTATATTATTGTTGTATCTCAATTGGTTTGAAATTGTGTATCGTAGATTATATTTCATTTGCCCGTGGGCAACCAATAGTAAGACTTTGTTCATAATTGCAAGATTCTTTATGTATGCTTCCAAATCTAGATTTTCGGCCCCCTCAAAGTAATCCCCCCGGCCCCAATACACTTGTGCCAACGTTTTTCCAATCCTCGAAACAGTTGTTAAAGTCAATTTCCGGAATAGCAATCAATGCGCGTAGCGATTCACGATTGATGTCTTCAATTGACACAATACAGTTTCCCCGAAGCGGTCGCTTGAGTTTGCTGAATAGCCAGAAGTCAAACGGAGCTAAATCAGGCGAATACGGAGGTTGCGGAACGATATTGATCGAATTTTTGACGACAAAACAAAAAAAAGACTCTAGCGGGAACAAAATCGTAACAGATTTTGAAACGTTTGTGTCACAATTATTATTGAATTTGAAATAACTACAGTAGCCCGAAAGCAGAAATTTATAACAATAGTTGTAATAAATTAAATTGCAAATTTAACACAGAAAAACTATACCACAGCCGACTTTTGGCATGGTTTCAATCAAAAATTGTTAAATGATTTTTTTATTAAATGAATAATTTATTTAGTGATCTGATTACTTCTTTTAGTTTTTTGAAATTCTGATCACTATATCTCGATATAAAGTACCAGAAGAACTCATTTTTGGACTGACTTTTGACGCGTTCTCGACCCACTTCGAACATCTTGTATCAATCAAAAACACTTGCTCGCGAAACACAATTATCATCGAAGGCCTTTTGCAACATTCTGCAACGTTTCAGCACCAAAAATTTAAGATCGCACACAATATTTAATGGAACTTCTATGTTGAATAAATCGCCGATTGCACTTTTAATACTTCAGAAAAACTAAACACTAATGAATATTTTGACGTGACACTTGGCACAGATGTTACAAAAAAATTTCGACGAATAAGTTTTCCGCGCGAAATATAACTCAAAAGTCTTACTCCTTTTTGCCCACAGTAGTATTTTCAATAAAGGGAAAATAATTTCAATTTCACTATAATGTCCAAAATCGTAGTCTATAGTTTTTTTTATTGTAGTCTATACAAGTAAATACCTCTATTTGCAGAACAAATTTTGGTAGAATTTAAAATGAAATTATTTACGGACTATACAATTGAACATCTTAATCATATGTCTTCGTTATTAGAAACGTCAAAAAGAGCATTTAGGAGTTTTGTTTGTTTGTGTAAAAAGAACATATTTTGTTTACGCGAAGAAACAGAATCAAAAAGAGCTTTAATTTACATATAGTTCAGATATGATTTTCTGATCACCGGTATCGTGAGTGACAGCTATTTGAAATTCAACCCTGTAGTAAACCAACAGTAGTTTCCAAATGGCACAATGTCGCAAAACTGAAATGTAGAGGCGCTGCTTGTTTATAGGTGATACTTTCAGCAAGAGCTGTCAAATCGGTAGGAAAATTTTTAATTGCTCCACCTTTTCAACGATTTCTTATAAAAAAGGGTAAATTCATTTGAAAAATTATAATATAAGTCGAAGAAAAAAATTTTACTCTGAGGTGGTAATGTTGATCTTAATGCATTATGTGAAAACAAAAGTTTATTTAGAATTGAGCATTATACTTGGTTCAATACCATTTTTCAAATGTCTGGAAATAACAAATAAAGTATCCAAAACAAATGGTACTCGATCGCTATACATTCTAGTACTCGAGAAATCAACATTACACTGGTTTCTGCTTAAAAAAATGTTGAGCCGAAAAAACCTACCCTTACAAAATTTCATACATTTCTGAATATTTTCCTTGTTTAATCGTAGTTTACACTAAAAAAGTAGTAGTAATCACTTTGAAGTCGATTTTCCATTTCTCCGAGTGTACTTTTATTGCTGATATCTATTTGAACTATTGAATAAACGATAAAAATGTTGCAAATCACTACAGTCGATATGGAAATTTTCAAAATAATCCTCATTTTATTGGTTCCATTTTTCATTGGCAGGTGCCACTACCGGTAATTCAGTTTTGCGGGAATGTACCAAACGGCCTAGCTTCGCTCAAATCGGTTCAGGGATCGCGAGGAAATTGAGCGGAGAAAAAAAACGTGTTACGTCAATTATACTATTATATCTCCTACACGAAAAAAAAACTACCTATTATTTGACTTCTTTTCAACTCATTTTGAGTGCTTTTGAATCTTTTCTTCCGTTCGCTCCTTCCATTGTTGTTAAAATACAAAGAGCAGAACCATTCAACAGCGAGAGTTTCGTTCAAACAGCCAAAATTAAGTAAACCGTATCAACTTGAAATTGAGTCAAAACGACAAAACTGTAGAGTAAATATAACTTACCATTGAGTAGATATAACTAATCTTTAGGTATTTTTTTGCTCGTGCATTACGGATTCTACCTAGAGCCACTTTACCAAAAATTAGGTTATTGAACGGAACCCCCAAATTGGGTAGAATGTACTTAAAATTAGGTAGTTTTGCGGTTCCGTGTAAGTGTAACACACACACACACACACACACACACACACACACATCCATTTTCCGATCTCGTCGAGTTGAGTCAAATGGTATGTAAAACTATGGGTCTCCGAGGCTCCGTTCGAAAGTCGGTTTTTTCCAGCAATTCTATTACCTCTTTAAAGAAAGGCAAAACACTGGAAAAAACTTCGGTTTAGACAAGAAAAAGTTTTTGTTAGAAAAAACTTTCCTTCTCATAAACATAATCATCTACCTCAACATTTCAAATCAAAAATCATGGGAAAGGTATTTTTTGTGAATAGGCTTAAAATTGTTGAAATTGATTTTCTTCAGCAATTTTTTAATTTTTTTTTTTTTCGAAAACTGGATCAATTTTGTAAAAACCAGTAGTACAACAAATTTTTGGAAAAAAAATTGAAATATGTAAAAAAAAATTGTTGACCGATTTTCCAAAAACAAATTATTTAATGAGGTTTTTCTGTTAAAAAGTTCGGAAACTTCCGTTAAAATATGAGACGGAGCTACCGACACCGAATACGATATTTCTTTCACCTTCGAATAAAGCAAAGCCTTGGTATTGAATTCCTTTGCTGAATTTCACCAATCTGTTTCACTAGACTTGGCAGATCGATCGTATGGCTAGTGATATGATTCTATTTACATTTACATAAACTGAAGTCTAAATGAAAGTTTCAAGTCTAGATAACTAATGGTATAAATAGCCAATCATAGGAATTCACACAAATCCCCAACAGATACGATCCAACGGTCCGCACCTATCGGATGATGGAATAAATTTACTGTCAGTGCGCCGGTGTCATTCACTGGAACCTTCCTGAAACCTGTTTTCCCATGAGAAGCAACAAAAGAACGGAACAATCGATCGTCGGCAGTCTGTCTCGGTCTGTCAATAAACGCACAAAGGAATCCACACAGTGACTTACCAAATCTGGCCACTACGGCAACTAGAACCGACAGTGTCACCAACCGTACGTTGACGAAGACGACCTTCATTTTTTTTTCGCTGCTGTTCGCTGGATGCTGCTTGCTTCTACGAAGATTGACGGATAAGCTTTTTTTTTTGGTTTTGTCTTCCACCAATCGATCCCGATGCACGCACACTAGACAGTAAATGGCTGAGCAAATATTTCCAGTAGCAGCTTATTTATCGATACGGTGATTTAAGAACTTGAATTCAATATTCTATTTCGTCGTAGCACTCGTTTATTAGCACCTTTCTGGATTAGTCAGCCTTGTACATCATTATCTGTCGAACACTTTTTTTGCAATCAAAATCCAACACCACTGCGATAGTGATCCCTTGAGACGCACTAGTATCCGCTCCTGGCAGCAAACCGGACAGCACTGATCTTTTCGCGACAGCTGTTTGTACTAACATCCAGCGTGTTGACCCTAATAATAATTATTATTACTCATAACGGCACACTACTTGCGTGTTTGGCGTGTGACACCCAACGATTTACTTCTCACTTATGCCAGGCAGTCTACAAATGAGCTACATTCTTGCACCGTTGCCCAATAAATACAGCGCACTTCTTGGGAGTTGCCAGGACAACCTGTAGCTGCTATCACCATCCACCACTAAAACCAACCAACCAAACCAGCCGGTTGCTTCGATTGGAATTACAATCCGCTTCCTCTGCCGAATTCGTGAAATTCAACACCTCTCGTTGTCCGATACGTTCACAGGTACGACGAAATAGGAAAATTAACACCACCACCTTGTTTGATGATTAAAACAACTTCCAAAATGCTTCGAAAACCCGGTTCGATTCGCGCGTAATCAGTTGTGTTTCATCCAGCCAATGCAATGGCTTGATAAAAGCAATTGAACTGATAAGATACCACAACCCACTGCCTCACTCGATTAGATAGCACCTCTCATCCCTTCCGAGACTTACTGAACGCGGCGGCGGATTGGAGCCTGATGGAGTGCTGATTGCGCGATTGGGATCCTATCGACGCGCCTGTTCGCATGGAACTGAGCGGTTGTGTTCCGAGCAACAATCATTTTAAAATAGTTTCATTTCGTTCCACGGCTGATCTTGGTCGCGACTCGTGAGATGCCGACGCCTTCGAAGCTCTAGGCTGCACGTGGTCGGCAACCGATTCGATGCTCACTAGCTCTGGCGGTTTGCACGATACCCATCGCTTAAACCTAAAAAATAAGACAATTTTGGTGCCGTTGAAATGAGAGCTTGGGTACAGAAATCTCTGAGAGCAACGTGCCAACGAGCGGGAGAATCATCAGAGCCGTCCTTTCGGTGGCTACGACGTTCTGGCGAGTGGCGGTTTGTGCCACTGGTAGCATGCGATTTCGCGCAAAGTGATCGCATTTATTATTTAATTCGATTTGGCTCCGATGATATTGGCTGGCCGGTCGATGGATCGATTTCACCGATGAAAATTTAATCATTGAACTAGTTTGAAAGGTTAGCAAATGAATGTGCGAGCAAGACGAGAATGTGGTCGTAGCTACAAGGTCCGTGCTGTTTTTGGGATATGGAAAACTTGTAGTGTTTTATTTTTAAAATCCATAGGCCATTCAGCAGTGAAGCATAAAACATGGAACAGTTGAATAGAGAAAATTAATTAATCGATATTAAATTCTCAACTATTTTTAAAATGTGTTATACGTCAAGGAATTGTTTCCTGTCGATTCTACTACGTTCACCGGCCACAATGTTCGTAATCTGATACATCTTCCCGGTGAGTACTTATGATCTTCGACCTTTGATTTAACGATGAAGGTAATGGTTAATTTTATTTGTTGCACTGTTTTGCATTATGACGATGTTCTTAATAGATTGCACTCAGATTTTCTAATGTTTCCTAAATAATTGACTAATAAGAGTTGCTTAGAACATTATGTTTTGGAATTAACATCATTTCAACAGCATGTTAAAGGAAAAGCTCATCATAAAGCGGGTGTCGCACTCATAATTTATTCTCAAAATTCGATTTTTTATCAGATTATTACCAAATTTCTACACAGTAGAAACAAACAAATAAAGTTATGGTTCTGCAAGACCTTAGAATCATCAGTTTTTTTCTGTATGTAACTTTCTTCATTTCGTCTGCATTCTTCACTACTTTAGATGCTCCTTCATAATGAACCACTATTTTTCTATTCGGTGCAGCTGCGGAGTGTTTGCGATGGATCAGATCTTTCGACTCGAAATCGACATCATTCGTCTAGCAAGTTCTTTGTGTAGTGGCATAATGCCAAATCTTGCCACAAGATTGTCAGACCGTTGCGAGCATTCGGGAGAGGGAGAATCCGCTTCTGGAGACACTCATCTAAATACACATATCCATTCATGGTGCTTGCGGTAACGAACTTCGCTTCCCGCAGGTATAAATCGCTTGCCGATTCAAGAACTTCTCGACGAACTTCGAAATCTTCTTTGTTCGGAGTTTCAGAAACACCACTCTTCTTCTTTGCGTGTCACATATAGGTTTCCTGGAATTTGGGTGAAGTACGCGTTCACATATATCTCGTTATCAAATCGATAATCGTCTCGGCAAATGTATTATAAATCGGCAATACAAAAATGGCTAACTGTCAATTATTGGAGATTTCGTCAGCAGAAAATTTTGATGCACACACGGCAAAATGTTGTACGAAACACTTTCACTAAAGCTAAGGTTGCGCGGAAAGGAGGTGTTTTATTATTGCTCATTTGAATTCAAAATACGAAAAAGAAAAGCAAACTCCAAATTCGTTTCTAGTGCTCCTCAACACCACTATCTGGAAAAGATAAAGCAGCACTTTTGAAGACACCTTTTAGCAATTACGATTGGCGGTGCCCACTGTGTCTTAGCGTAGAATTATCTGAAGTTAAAAATTCAAAGCAACGAGGTTATAAAGGGTAATTTCCTATTAGGTATAGAATTTGATTAAAAAAAACACGAAAAAATAAGAAAATTATTAAATCCTATTGGAATCGATAGAACGATCAATATAATTAAATGTTTGTAGATTTCATGCAAATGCTTTAGATGCAGTAATTTTACTTGTTGACGTATCCATTCAACCATTTTCTATAAAAAAAAAATGAATCTTCCTCCGACTTCCGCATTCAGGATTAAATTATAGACCAAACTGAACAAGTTTTACAGTACCAAAAGACACAATTCCTGCGTGATCTGTCAAAAACAGTGTTGCCAAAAAGATGCCAACCTTTAGCACAAGGTTCACTGGATTCCTATGTTTTTATTTGAAGGTTTTTTTTAAATTTTAGAACTTTCGGTGGTTGCTTAAAGTCAAAACTACGATTTTTCACCAAAAAAAATGCCTTTTTGTAACTGCAAAACCTACCCAAAGTAAAATTTGGGCCAATTGTTCTTTGGCTTAACGTGGCCGTTAATAAATTAAAATTTTTGTTAATGCTGAATCTCGTTGTCATTTTCTTTCTTGAAGGCAGTAGGTGCTTCTAGAAGTAATCGTAAAAATGCCCCTTATATAGCCTAAAGCTATTAAAAATCAGGCTTTTGATGAAAAGTTAAACGGTTTTGCCGCATCCAAAAAAATCGCTTGCCTAACTAGCAACTTTTTAGCGAATTTGGATAGTTAACTTTTTCTTCTAGTTGTCTTGTGATTGACTCAGACTAATCCCTCTAAAATCTTCAAAAGCCTTCTAAATCTGCACACTCCGTTTTAAATTTTCATAAATCAAGGAGATTCCGCATAATTCATCCTAAACTTTCACGAACCCGCAAAATCTTTTTTGATTTGAATCAAGATTAGACCAAGTTTGGAGTGATTTGTGCCCCTTGCCCCGATACGACTGGGGAGTACGATGCGGTGCCCAAATGTTACTCTCAAAAAGTCCAATTTCAATGTACATCAAACAACTTATTGTAAAGTAATTGGTCGAAACAGTTAGTTTGAGTGATCATGCAGCTGTGGCAAGTATGGGTTGGTTTGTGAAAAGTTTTATTTATTTAATAACGCTGATTCGCGAAACTGAAAAAAATATTCAAGTGACGGATACCAAAGACATCATATTAACAAGATATCCAGCTCTTACATTTCCCGAACAAATCATTGGCAACATCCTTTTTGCGAGCATGTCGCGAGTCCGTATCGAATCTCGTACATAGAAGTAAGGGAGAGAAATGTCAAATTCGTGCGCTCCAAAATAGCAGGGCTGCGCACCCATACAATTGACATGATAGGTTGAATGTGATACCGCGCGATGGCGTTGCTGAACTCAAGATTGATTTCGCTCCAAGCTGACAGGGTCTGCGGATACTGTGACTTTACCGCCCGAAATTAAACTGTCAACAGATCAAAGCGCCATCTGCATATCATTGTCGGTGTTATAAGATTAATGTAATGAGATTTATATGGAATGTGAAAAATTTACAAATCAATCGTGTGCTGATAATCTAAAATTGGTTTGCAGCAAACCCATTCGCGAATGTTTGTTTTTTTTCAGTAGTGGTGAGTTATCTTTGAATTGAATGTATGAATTGATAGCGAACCTCCCGACAGCCGGCTGTCCGGAGTTTTACGAGTTTCGGAAGAAATTTTGTATTTTAAAAGGGAAGCATATATTAATACAAAACATAGTAGAAGTGCAATGTATTCTTGGTAGCCGGCTAGCCAGAGCAATAAACACATATTTGTTTTCAAAAAACAAAAAAAAAACCCTTTCCTGTGATGCATGTGGAAACGCAGAGGATTCCTCGGTTTCTAGTACCAACATGCATTGAACTAACAATCTTTTTTTTTCCCAAGTTCTGTATTCAGTTTACACAATGTCAAACTACGTGCATAGTTTGCAAGTTGCAAGTTGTTTCAGAAAAACATTTTGCAAGATTTGGTTCTGATTACTAATGGAGTAGCAACCTTAACGGACCATAGGAATGACTTTTCGTGTTTTGAACTTATTGAAAATGTTTTAACAACTTATGCTTGAACAATAAATCACTGCCAACGACAAACAGGAAAATATAGATAAAACAGAGGAAAAATTCAAATCTGGGAATAACATTATCCAGAAGGAGAAATCAAACAATTCCAAAATAAATCATCAAAGCTGACGGGTTTCTTTATTTGCGTTACTATGCCAAATCTCGCTTCCGAAGTACGCTCGCATTCGTGGTTTTTTGGTCCGCAGCCAGCTTGCGCGGCAGGACAATTTTGTCGTCTGCAGAGTGTTGAACAAAATGTAGCTTATCTTTGTGGCATATACTAGCTTGCGCCCATCATGTATTTTTGACATATACCGATATTATCACATCGAAGAGGGAGGGGTCTGCCGATGAAGTCCACAGTGGAATTTCAGCCACTTCAATCTGATGGAGCTCTAGGCGGATGAAACACGATACATTACTGTAGGTTGAGCATGTAGCACATGTACTGGAAAAAAAGGATGACCAAGATTATACTCAGTAGGGGAGCGGATCATTTCGCCGATTGGGTCATTCTGCCGAAAGGGACATTTGACTTTTAAACAAAAGTAAACGGAAAATGCCGCCAAATATTTACCTGGTAGATATACCTAAGCGAATTGATTGATGTTCAGTCGCTAATAAACTCAACAAATTTTCTTGGGAACTTTCCTTCTGAGAATCATGAATCAATCTATATTGGAGGGGAAAATGAATAGGTACGGATAAGTTATTTTAAATATGAGATATTTCATAAGTACAATTGTAGATCAACCAAACGGGCGTTAACGGCGTCATCTTTTATTTGTCTTTATTTCAAATCAATTCCGAAAACGATATTGAGACCTTTGAAGGATTCGAATAAATTACCCTTTCAGCGAAATATCTCTGACCTGCTTAGTAGAGAATCTGGGAATGGTCATCAGCAGCAGAAGTGTGCAATCGGGAAGAATCAATCGTATGACTTGGAAATACAGAGAAACCGAAGCATGGAGATCAAAGAACAAGAATTATCCAAAAAAGATGATGGCTATTGTCATGAAATTTTGAATGTCTTTTTTTAATCAAACTTTCTAGATAGTATAGATTGGTAACACAGGTTCAAAGATTAGACAATTAAAAATAGATGCAATTTTATCGAAGCCAACCCAATGGTTTCTTGGAATTTTTCCTTCGTTCATTTGCATGAGTCGAAGCGCTTCCGTCAAGTAGGCGATGAATCTACAGAGTGTCCCACGAAAAAATTCGAATTGAAAAATGCTATAATAAAAAAAAACGGTTTGATAGATGTCACTACCGTGATCGCATCTTATGCAAAGCCCTTTCATGAGATCAGTTTTAGTTATCTGTTTTCTCGAATGTATGTAAAGATTCCACGTATTGCAAATAACTAAACAGTAGACTAGACTAGACTCAAAACTGACAGACACAAGCACTGCAAATTCTAAATTTCTAAAATCCGGCATTCAGCATTGCCACCGAACGAAGCAGACTCCGATCTCTCAGTCAATCAGCGTCAAATTGGTCCACAGCAGTTGAGTAAGCGATCATCAAAATTAAATTGACTTGACCTGGCACGGCCATTCACCTTATCATTTCGGCAAACGGCCGATGAACAAAGGGGGGCAGCAAGAGGACAATCCCTCCCGACGTCTGTCTTTTATCACGTGTAATTATATTACGTTTGACAGACCGAACCGGAGCCGCCAGTCAGGATTTGAACTTGACCTGTCGCGAGCGTAATTGAATTAGTAGTGGCCATTCGTACCGGGGGAGGGGGCCATTCATATGCACTGCGATATTATGTTTCCGTACAACGCGGATAATTCATCCGATGATGGGTTTCTTTTGTTCTATCTGATAAGAAACGGTAAACGAAAATGTCATTGTAAAAACTGCAGTATTTTAAGTTTTAATCGTAATATTGAATTAGCGTCTAGTCTAGTTTTTGAAACTAGCTCGTTCTGTTGTCTCGTACGGCAATCGTTTGCCGTGTAGGGTGTAAATAGAGCAAATCTAAATAGCGTCTAGCGACTAAATCTTTTCCCTCGCTAATAAGGCTAAGAATTTGAAACGAATGGTCTTCATCGAGGAATTTTACATTTATATTTGGAACCACCGGGTTTTTTTTTGTTTCGGTTCGAACGGTATCACCGATTTTGTTATGTTATATTCTTAAGGAAGAATCAGTTTTTTTTCAATATATGTGTTTTTTTTTAAAGGATTTCAGACACCAACAGTTATTATATGGAACGGTCATAGATTTTTGTTTGATTGTGTATAGACGACGATAATTATTTTCCGTTGTCAACCCCAGGCAGCTGTTGAAACGGAATCACGCAATCGATTTTCTAATTCTGTAAAATAACCTTTAACTAGTAATCGTGGATTATTTTAGTATTGTCTTTAAGCATAAATTAAAACAGTCGTTAAACCTCACACTAAAAAGCTGACTATTTGCTATGTTACTGTAACATCTTCACGAAAGGTAAGCGGGTAATATTGCAAAAAAATATATAGCAAAATACTCACACTGGAATTCATTATCTCTTTTTTTCGGAATGTCTCCAAAACAGGTATCATCTCTATATTTTGTTTTTGAAATGAAAAAAGGCACCAAAACGTAAGACACTCGAAAATCAACCGAAATTCTATCTATCCTTTCTCTCCCTTCCTACCTCTTCCGATTGGTGATGAAAATACTTTGTGTGGTTTGTTTTATGACGTTGCCGAAAATACATGTATATTTTCAAATTGAATCCCACCCGAACACACATTCGCAAACCCCAAAATACTTCACTTTCCTACCTTCTTGAACGGTTTACCCCCGTTTCGTTCCCACTCGCGGTTAAACTCGTGCTCAAGGATCTCCGCACCACGCTTCCGGGTAAGGCCAGTTTCCTCCAGGCTCAACTCGCACATCTGCATATCATCGACACCGGCAACCAGTAGAATCGGTGGTTTATCGGCGTGCAGTTCCATCTGACGGGCCACGTACTGACCGTCAAAGTGCGCGTACCACCAGCCCCGCTTGTTGTTGTCCTCCGGGTTGATGCTGGGTCGTACGAACGGGATACGGAAGTAACGGTGCACCGAACCGGTGGTGATTTCCTGTTTCTGCGACAGTCGGGGCGGTGCGCGGGCGGCTGAAAGTGAACCAAAATGAAGAAACGTGATAGACAACAAACAAAGCGGGATTGTCCTGCGGAGCTTACCTGCTTCCATGACACTGCGTGGAGCACGCTCGTTCTCGTCCATCGTGGTACGCTTGCGGTTCTTTGCCTTCCAGGCATGATACACCTTCAGACGACGGTGGAACTCATGGCGACACGCCTCCAGCAGCTCGATATCGCAGCTAGTGTTGATGGCGTCCCGCAGTTCCGAATACTTCCATTTGGACAGATCGTGCTTTTGCTTCTCAATCAGCTGCTGCTGGGCACGAATTGCTTCAGATCTGCGTATCGATTGTGATCGATGTGGAAGTGGAGGGAAAATGTCGAAAGTTAAATACGTCAAACGGTTCGCGAATTGTGAAGTGAATGGGATTTGGTCTACGAAGGAGTTTCTGGGTTTTAGCAACACACGTTCACAATACATGAGGAATTAGTATACGAACTAGATCTACGAAAGCTGCAAACATGAAATAGTAGTATCGCTAGTATGTGCTATGGAAATCGTTTACTTTCTGCAAAAGCATTGTATTTCGGTGCCGTGCAGATGTCTTGTGTGTTTAAAAAAAAGTTTGAAAAATAGTAAAATTGTTTTTTGCCTAATACTATGAACTGATTAATAAATTTTTATCAGTATCTAACGAAAACCAGACTGAGAACAAACTGATGATTGAAAATTCAAATAGGTTTGATGATTGCATGTGGAGTGTTCTCTAATGAGATAATGCAACTGGGACGAGACTAAAAATTGAACCACGCACCGGCATTACAAAGCCGAAACATATACGGAATTCTTTACACTAGAGTTGCTTTCTAAATTGTGTTCCATAATAATGTATGCCGCACAGTACAGTCTAACCAACGAGAAACTCGCAGTATAATGTCTTTTGCAGGTATTTCCAAATTCTAAAAAAAACACCGTAACAAAGGGAAGTTGTTTTGAGCCTGTGTAGAGTAAGTACCGTAATCGTTTTGTTGTTTACATACTGTATTGTTTTTATTTTTGTTTCTATCATTCTGATCGGGGTTTATTTGGTCGATTGTCTTGGAGGCGGCTTGCCTACTATGACTTTGGTTTCATCATCGTTCATAACCACGTACACTGAGCTCTTTTTCCCACGCGGTTTTTTAACGCAAATTTCCGAAGTTATGCGTTTTTTAACGCGAATTTTCAAAGTTATCCGGTTTTCTTGTTTTGTCTTAGAAATGCATAAAACGTCGAGATTTAATGTTATCCCGATTTTTCTTAAGTCAACTCTCTGACACATTTTTTAATTTTTTTTTCATATCACACATCGTAAAAATTTTCGATTTCCGAAATCTCAAATTCGTGCCCCTTTTTCCGAAATTTGAGATTTTATTGTCCACCACTAGCCACTACTTTTTCCCATCTTTCTGGCAATTCGCGAATACCCCAATTAAATCTGTTTGGCCCGTTTGATCGAAATCCATAATCGATCGATTTTTTTAATTTAATCATCATTGCAGAATCATCCAGCCCAAGCTGCATCGATCGTAACAAATAGTAATCGAAAGGAGCAATGTCTGAGCTATACAGTGGATGGGTTCGAATTTGAGCGTTTCTAAATATGTGTTTTACCGGTGAGCATTTTCGGGTTGCAAAATTGCTTTGTCGTGTCTATCGGTGTATTGTGGCCGTCTTTCTTGTAATGCTCGACTCAAACGCATCAATTGGTGTCGATGGATCTTCTCCGTGATCTTTTCACTCGGTTGCAATAACTCATAATACACCACACCCTGCAGTTTCCACTATAAACAGCCGTAGATGATGATGCATGACCGGGGTATCCTTAGTACGGGGCCCGACGTTTTGGATTATCATAATGGACTCACTTTCCATCTCCAGTAACAATTCAGCCTTTTCTTTTGTGGCGTTGGAAGAATCACGTAAAGAAACGCGCGACCGACGTCCCTTGGATTCGATTCATACGGCACCCAATTGCCTTTCGGATTATTCTCATTGCTTTTATAAACGTTGACAGATGACTGGCTGAAATCTCACAAACTTTTGATTTCCTCAACTTTTTTTTTATTTACAGCAATTTTTATTCAGGCCAATTTGCGTATAGCTTTACGTGGCCGATTTGTCCATGTTTTTGTTACATAATATAATTTTTTATTGTTGGATCTCGTTGTCACCCTTCTTCTAGGGGGAGAGGAGCTTCCATTTCCTTCTAGCGAAGATTGGAGGTCATTTTGTCCGTTGCTCATATCATCCATTGCTACATTGTTGGAATTGTGAGTGGTTTCCGTTTCCTTGTTTTCATTGTTGATCGCAGTCTTGGGTTCATTTGCAGTTGCTGTAGATGCACTTTGTACATTGATTGCAGTTAATAGTTGGTTAGATGGTAAAGGTGCTTTTGAAACAGGAGCACTGCATTCACTAGTTTCCGTTGTTGGGTGGTTGTCCTTGTTTTTGTTTGTTTTCGCAGTTTCAGTGCAAGGTTTGCCGTAGTGTGCAGGTTGTTCACAACACTGACATGTAATCAATTGATTTTCATACGTAATCAACGTTTTACACGGATGTATCCCGTCTTGACCACAAATGATGTAAGATGGAATTGCTTTACGTAGTTGCATACGTACCACTCGCACGCCATTCCGGATACCCGGGAAAAAAATCCGCCATACTTCCTTTTCGATGGAAAGAACTTCACCGTACTGCGACATACATTCCCGAACATACCCCTCGCTGGTCTGCGGGGGAAGGTCATGCACGCGTACTTCTATGGCATTGTCCACCATGTACACAGGGATTTTATATTTAACATTGTCATGATCAATACTGTGCACCCCGTTATTAACCGAAGCAAATGCAATTGCATCTTTTTCACGTTTAAACATAATGTACACACAGTTCGACGCCTTGTTGAATTGAATCTCACTTACATCATTAACGTTTAGATGCATTCGTTCCTTAAGCAAGATTTCAATTTCGGTTGCTGCAGGTCTAACTTTGCAGCGCTTGAAATCAATACAAATTGAATTTGGCCTTGTAGGCCAAGTTTCCGGCTTTGTTAAATCGTATTTGCCCATTTCGTACACTATATTGTTCACTGCACTGTATTGTCTTTGTTTCTGTCGTCGCGACCGTAAGAAATTTTCGACTGTGTCGTTTGCGATGCGAGCACGAACTGATTTCCTCAACTTGAACGAAGCGTATTCCGTTAGAAGCATTCGGTATCGATCAGAACAAGCCGTAGTCGGATAATGTCAAACCTGAAGTTGAAGGCGTAGGTATGTAGGAATTGTTTTTTGGTGAATTAAAATTTCTCGTTAGTATCTTCCGTTCTAAATTTCGATCAATTGATTTGTTTGTATGGTAAACTCGAAGTAATGGGTTAGAAGCTAGAAAATTGCAAATTTGCACGGTCAATCCTTAACGAATACGGTTCTTGGGTCCTACTAATTATAAAAAAGTTAGATACGGTAACAGTACCCCCTTCCATATTAGTTCCAGATTATCATGTTGAGTTAGATCTGCTGTCTCAGTTTGATTCATTGATTCTGAGGGTACGATAAAAATAGGTGTATTCGCTTCGAGTTTTCCCGTCGCTATAACAGCAGTATTGCCGTAATTGTCGAGCTATTTACTCTGCGGTATTGCTTCATGGAGTTGAGGCAAAGATATTGTATTCCATTTTATCATAATTCGTTGATTGAAAGTTGAAGTATTAGCAAAATAACATGGCGATTCAAGTATTGAGATGACTATTGGTATAATAGCCCAAGTTAAAATGTAGGAATTAAGACACGAATAAATCCCAAGAGAAAAATAAGAACCTTTTTTTGGAAGGAGATAGTTGCAAAAAGAAATCAATAATTGCATTACCAAAATTTGCCTCCACATGCTGAAATGTCTGTCGTCTGTCTCATCCGCTGAAGTACGGTCTCATCCGCTATACAACCCAGGTAGATCACTATTTTATTACTATCATGGCCTTACTGAACAACAATTCACATTATACCGAAAAATTGAAAAATGGCATTGATTCGTGAAAGGGAATCGTTCCACTTCGAGCTGGGAAAAACTTGTAAAAAACGAAAAACAGACCTTTCAATGAAATTCTGTTTACTAGTTTGCTACAATAACACGAATTCAGAATAAAAGCTTTAAAGATGCGTATAGAAGCAATAGATTTTGTTTAAAATTTGACAAAACTAGATTGATTTGCATTTCTTAGAATGTTTGAATTCACCTGTCCACTTCAATGATGTTATCGATGTCCTCCTCGGGAGTCGACATCGAAATCGAATAATTCAGAATAACAGCACAAATCCGAGTGACGCGAGAAACTGAACCGAACAGACAGCTTACCCTACTGCCAACCCGTTCTGTAGTGTTTCAAGTACATCACCAAATAAGATAACAAGAAGATAGGTAGCTCGAACATGGGTATCGTGTAATTTTTTTTGCTCGAAGCTAAGCACGGAAGTTTTAGGTTTAGGTCAAGCTTTCAACGTGTGCTATAAGATTGAAAGGCAAGTTTTTTTATGATAACGGCTAGTAAAACAGCTGTCAATATTTACATCGGGAAGGAAGACGAATGATCACCAATTGAGTATTAATGAGTATGGGAAACTTGTAAATGTTGAAATTGGTTTTATTGGTAAATGAAGTCTCAATATTGTATTCCCTTTTGTAGATTTTGACCATTCTTTTTAGTTAGAATTCGCAGTCAATCTTGTCCTATCACTAGGTGCCGGCATACTAGTTCCGATCCAAAAACATGAAGGCAAGCGTACTTCGCTAGCTTGTTTGGCCATATTGATGAAGAAACCGGGGGGCTGTTGGCGTCGATTGGTAACTTTTGGTAAAATATGGTTCCAATATTACACGCCAGAGACAACGGACTGAAGTCGACACGAGTGCTCCAAAGCAGTGCAGTCTGGTCAGATCATGCCTATTCAAGTCTAGTGATACTCAATGGTGGAAAATATCATGGCGTCGGTTTTTGCGGATTGTCAGGGTATACTTTTCGTGCGTATTATTGAAATGATTGAAGGCTGAAATCGCGGCGAAGCGGTCTCACATGAAGCGAAAAATATTTCGTTTTTGTTTTGAAGTGAATTCACCCGGTACAAGAATGGGCAAAAATTATTCGTAAATATCTCGAGTTGTACTAAACGTAGCGAAATAATTCTGAGGAAGGACAATGAGGAAAACTTATCACGCTTGCTTGCCTTTCTCGTACCCGAGCCCGCGGTTTCGAAGTAATCAGGCCCATAGCAGTCCCGAAGTTCTACTGGACGAGTAAACTTTAATCAAAAATCGTTCTTTTCTAGAACTGAATTCAGCACCAGGATTCTGGTCCATCGGAATTCTGAACTTAATTCCTGGTTCAGAGTTTAATTTCAGATTACAGATTTAGAATTTAAAACTATAACTTAGGAGAGATTCCGGAACTGAATTTGGTTTCTTAATTTATGTTCGGTGATCTAATCCAGAATTCTGATTTCAACTTCAGAATTCATGATCAGAATGTGAATTTTAGATCTGGATTCTGAAACCAAATTTTAGATCTGAACTCCGAACCTGAGTTTTAATTCCAGAATTCATTTTCAGAATTTAGGTCTTCAATTCAGTTCCGGGATCCATCTCCAGAATTCAAAACCTGCATGTTGGAACGAAATTCGAAACATGGATTTTGAAGCTAGATTTTGAAATCAAATTCAGCTCCTTTATTAAGGTACGAAATTCAAGTTTCGAATTCAGTTCTCCTGTTCACTTTGAAACCAGAATTCTGAAAATGAGTTCTAGAACTAAATTTATGACTTGCTTTCTTGATCTGGATTCCAAACCTAAATTCTGCCTTTCCGAACCTGTCACAAATTTCGAATTCTGCTCTTGAATCCAGTTCTAGAATTCAGTCCTAATAGTTAATTTTAGTTATTGTGTAGATAAATGAAGGATGGCAAAAAAGACTCAGCAGTTATAAACATTGGATAAATTAAGTATATCGGTTCTTTTTAAAACCATTGAAATATTCTTAAAGGATTTACCTCTACTGAGTATCTAAATCTTTTGAAAAAACTGTATTTGTTCTGTATTATTTAATTGTGTGGTAGGATATGTTTATCGTCAATAAGTCGTACTTAAATATAGATGCGTCAGTACAATTCTATATTCGGAAGTTTGAAAGAAGGACGTCTATTTTAATCGTATTCTTCCTCCAGTTATGTCTGTGACACATCCCACCAACCTTTTTCTTTTAGAACACAATACGCTGGCACATAAGAGCATCGCTACCATTGCTGAAATCAGAGACGAATTTAACGCCAGCTCTAATAAATGTTGGCAGCACGATTTTTTTCCAAAATTGATGTAGATTGTCTGCTAAAAAGGACCAAACTGTTTATCACTTTTTACTCAAATAGCTACAGTCGAAACATGACAGTTCCTACAAAATAATGATAAATAAGAGTTTGGTTTTTTACAAAAACAGTCTGGATTAATTGCGAATAAAAGTATGCATTCCGTTTTTTTGTGACGAAGTCTACACGTCAAAAAATAATAATTTAAATTTCAGAGTGGGATGCCAACTCCGAGCACGAATTGGCGCATATTTCGTCAAGATTTAGGACTCCAGCTGTTTCAACATCCATCGATTTGGCTCCCTCGGACTGTTATCGGTTTCCGGACTTCAAAACATGACTCAACAATTAAATAAAAACAACTCGCAAGAGGAGAATGATCGTGCTGGTGCTGGTGTCTACTGTCGTCAAATGAGTCTAGAGCAGTCTCATTCACTTGGTACATACTGTACTGTGTTCCAAGTCGAAATCTTCGCAGAGAAACGAATTTATGTTTGCTCCGACAGTTAGGCATCTTTAAATGCACTCAGTTCGAATGATTCACGATCGAATCTAGTCATTGCATGTCGAACTAAAATCGAAGACCTTCGCATTTCAAATGCTGTTTAATTCTTATAGGTATCCGGCTACTTTGGTATTATTGGAAATGAATGGGTTGATGAGCTGATGCAACGAATGATTTCTTTGGACCTAAACCAGCTTCACCACTGTCAAAGCAAAGTCCTGGCATTACATTACTTATGTGGAATTTGGCCTTTCTGATTCAACAGACTTCGCAGCCGATTCTTAGTGTACAGCATCATTGCATGGCTAGTACTATGGATATTACTGACACTAAGAATCCTTCATCACCGTCAACTAGTTGGATAAAGAACAAGATTTGTTCTTGAGCTACATCGAAACATGCCAGCGACTGTCAAAGCTTAAGTTTGAGAATGTCAAAATGTATACTGCATTTCCCCTGGCATCAATGCAGTACTCTGATCAGAGCACTGACAGGAAACTGTGAACTCAACTATCACATGGCTACTATTGAACGTGAAGAATATTATTTGTGTGATTTGATTGAAGGCAACTAGGTCCGGGTTTTTGGTTCACCATACATGATCGAATCTGTGTATAGGAAGCTCAAATTTAAGGATATTTTATCGTTTCTCATCCAATGTGGTAAGTAGCTACAGTCGGATGGATTCATAATTCTTACTGGAGTGAATGAATTCTTGTCGTATTGGCCATAGAAGGATCTAGCTGATTGTTTGGTGTCCCTTATGGGGTACAGAGCTTGCTTTTGTTCATAAATATTGCTGTTCGTTCTGCATTTTCCTGAGAACTGAATTTAGTTCCTTAATATATGTTCGAAATTAGAATCCAGAACTCTGATTTAGGATTTCAACTTCATAACTCTGGAACCAAATTCAGGATATGAATTTAGAATCTGGATTCTGTAACTAAATGTTTGATCTGAACTCTGTTTCAGCATTTAATTCCCAAATTCAGTTTCAGAATTCATTTTCAGAGTCCAGAACCTGCATACTTTATTCACAACAAGAATTTTGAAACTAGACATTGGTACTGAATTCAGTTCCTTTATTCAGATTCGCAATTCAAGTCCAGAGTTCAGTTCAAGAATTTCTGGATTATGAAATCGAGTTCAAATTCATAATTCTAGAACTAAATTCATGAAATAAATTTGGATTCCGAACCAGAGTTTCGCAATTGAATTCTGAGCCTGAATTCAGCTTCAGTTCCTGAAACCTGGTTCAGAATTTTGGTTCTGGTGTAAACGAATAAATGATGACAAAAAGTTCTAAACAGTTGTAAGCATCGGATAAATTCCGCAAATCGATTCTTTGTAGAACCTTTCAAATATTCCTTAAGGATTTTGTGAAGTTTTCTCTCTACTGATTATGTAAATCAACGAAAAAAACTACTATAACATTTTCATTTAGGGGTTATCCTATTTTGTGCATTGGGCACATAACCGATTTCTATACTTTATGTATGTATACTTTATGTATATACTATAACATTGTTTGTTGTATTTTTTTACTCTCATTTGTTCTGCATTATTCAATAAATCAGTTAGTCGTACTTTCGTTTAGATGCACTGTTACAATTCCGGTGGCGAAGCAGTAAATGTTGCCAAATTTACACAATCAACTAATACGAATTTATATTGGGAAATGTGAAAGTAGCATGTTTATTCGTACTCACGTTCTCGAGTTATGTCTGTGACGTTACCCACCCGCCTTTTTTTTAATTCAATAATATAATTTTTAAGGAATACTGCTTAAGCTCTAAGATGCCAAGTGCAAACCTTTTTCTTAACAAGATTTCAATTTCAATTCCGTTAGTATAAATTGCCAACGCTTGAAATCAATGCATATTAATTTTGGTCGCCAAGGCTAATATTCAGGCTTCTATTAATTGCATTTACTCATTTCGAAAGGCACAATTGATTAAATTAGTTTCATTTTCGTGGGCGATTTTCGACTTTGGCGTGTGAGATGCGAACATGAACTGATATTTTGTCCACGTTTCCTACTAGCTTAAGTTTCAATGATATTTACTATCAATTTTCTACTTGCTTGTGCAAATAGATTTTGACAACACAGAGCTCTAGCCATTAAGAAATAAATTGAAAATCGGCAAACGAACGTTTGCAATGAGTTTATCGCTTCGTCAGAAATTCCGCAAGGTAGCCATCACGGGCCTTTAATATTTTTACTGTACTTCAACGACATCAAATTTACCTTTGAGGGTCCTCATTTATCGTTTGCTGATGTCGTTAAGATCTACTATTACATTCGAAGCCCAGAAGATGCACGTTTTCTACAACGAAGGTTGTTGAGCTTCGCCGAGTGGTGTAAAGTTAACCGTATGAAATTGAATCCTGACAAATGCTCGACTATTACGCTCTCGAAGAAAAAAGAGCAATTTCATTTCGAATACTTTTTGGAAGGATCCCCTATAGTCAGGACGACGTGTGTTAAAGACATTGGTGTTCTTCTCGATGAGTAACTGACATCCAGAGCTTCTCGATACTTAGGATTTGTAATGAGGATGGCTAAACATTTTACAGGCGTATACTGCTTTAAATCGTTGTACTGCTCTCTTGTTCGTTCAACCCTGGAGTACTGTTCTGTCGTTTAGGATCCTTATAGAATCGAATCCATACAACGCAGATTCATTCGCTTCGCTCTTCGGCGTTTACCGTGAAATCAATCTCACCGCGGGTTACTAATCGGTCTCGATACACTAAAAGTTCGATGAGATGTTGCACGTGCTTTATTAATAGCAGTTGTTTTGAATGATAATATTGACTGCCCTGCTCTGCTCCGCGAAATTAATATCAACGTCTGGCCCCCGTGTTCTTCGCAATAATTCATTTCTTCGATTGGTTTGCACAGTCGAAGCATGAGACAGTTCTCATGCTACGACTTCCAGAGAAACATTGGACAAATTAGCCTGTCAATTTGCCCGCAACCTAAGAGATTCGAGACACTCAAAAACTGTGTCAATTGCTGCAATAGTTCGCATTTGCACAGTTTTCTTGTTAAGAGAAAATATGTTCGTATGTTTATAGTTTCTACAGAGTGCTAATATTGTTATATTATTTATTGATATATGATTAAAAGAAGAAAACTAGATTTGAATAGAGCATTTGCGATGATTTCGGTGTATTATAAGTCAAACAAACTGGAAATGATATGGTATTAGTTTTGACTAGAGATGAATTTGAGTATAGTGTTTGAGCATAAACTTAGTGAGTGAAATGCGGAACGTACAACGGAAAAACTACGAGAGAATGAATCTAAACATCGACGTCACAATCATGTGTTAAATATACAGGGACACCGATCGTATGAAGTGGAATGATAGCGCATCTAACTACGAAAGTGAGTTGAGTTGGATATGCAACGTTCAATGGGAAACATTAACAATTAACAGAATCACAGCTAAAGTACAATAGGACAGTTCTAAAATTCTAATAGATGCGGTAGGTGGTTTGTTCTACATTCTTTTCTAAACAAAAAAAAACTATCTTCGTTTCATAAAACAACAAGTACCTGATCAATCGATTCGGATTACCCAAAGGCGTAACTTCTGGCGTACCGCTGTGGAATGATTGAATGTGGATGATATAAAAGATGTAGTCCGTTGTTGGTGCATTGTAACTAACTTGGCTGTTGTAGGTTTGCTTATCATAAAAAAATTATAGGAAATAGGGTGGAATACGGTACAGATAGTGTATGTGTGAGCAGTTTTTGAAAAATTTACAGGGTTCGTGTAATTTTCTGTTGATTGTGTGATGTAAGTGATTTGGAAAGTATCAATCGCAAAACCCAGCACTATTCGCGGTCCCGAAATTTCGAATATTTACAGCCGAAAAACAACCAAAAGGGGGGGGGGATTAATTTTGTTCTGTGAAAGCACACGGACTGAAAACGAATTTTGGCTTTTTTGTTTCTTTGTACAAATGAAGCTTAAAATTACTTCTACCCTGTAGATTCGGAAATCAGTGTTTTGGAATTGAGTGGAACTCGAGAACGGTAGTAGTATTGAAGAGCAAGATACGTGTAGTAAGGAACAAGGGGAATGCAATGCATACTTTCTCAGTAACGGTGGACTATCCTCAACCTGGCCGTTGGATTCCTGTGCTAACCGGAGGGCAAGCTCGTGGTCCCGTCGCTCCTGCTCCAACTGTTGCCGGTATTTGGTGTCTTCCTGGGCTTCTTTTTCAAGCTGGGCCTAAGAAAAATCGAAATTAAATTCAGAAAATGTTGAACATGGTTTGCTTCATTACCTGCAACGCAAGGGCAGCTTTCCGATCTTCTTCCTCCTGCTTCAAACGACGTATCTCTTCCTCTTTACGTCTAGCTTCCATTTCGGCTTTTCTGAGAATGAAAAATGGAAAATGTTCCCAAAAACGGTTTTCTAACTCTCGCTAACAAAAGTAAACTTACTTCCTACGGTTCTCCTCCTCCTCCCGTAGCAGCCGTTCTTCGGCTTCTTTGGCTTTCCGTTCGGCTTCAAAGGCAGCTTGAATCTTCCGTAGCCGTTCCTGTTCTTCGGCGTTTCGCTGCTCCTGCAGCTTAATGTGTATCATCTTCATTTGGGCATCAATCTTGGCCATCACCCCGTTGTGGAGGCTGTCGATTTCGGCGGCACTGATTTTCGGGTTTGCCTTGATCTTACGGATTGCGTCGTCGATGGCCCGTGTCACATCCACCACCTGTTTCAGCATGCTTTCGCGCTCGGCTTTCAGTTGATTGGCAATTTCCTGCATCTTGCCCAGGCTCGTCTTGATGGCTTTGATCTTCACGATACCCTTGATGCGAGGCTGGTGCTGCTTACGAGCCTGGTAGCCGCGAACCGTTTTCTGGATTACCAGCACGCACTTGTTGCGATAGATGATGCGGTTTTTCACTATGAAAAATGAAGATGAAAAAAATGAAGAAGTCAATGGAATAGTCGGAATGCGCGATCGCAGCATACTCACATTTGATCACACAGATCGCACAGAACACCGATTTTATCCAGCGGGACCGGACCAGCCACTTCTTCACGTTCGCCACAATCGCCCGCAGGTTCTCTGGGTCCGATTTCATGATGCGATCGAACTCGACGAATTTCCCCGGCCGGAAGAACACTTTCGTGATGCCGAACTTGAAATCTTTGTTGTTGAGCTTGAGCGAGTGCAGCATCGCCTCGCAGAAGGTACGTGGATTGAGCCGGGCCAGCTCCGGCGGAAGGAACGATATGTACATGTTGTACAGCTCGTTGAAGGGCACCCGTGACGGATAACCGTACTCCATTAGCTCCAGAACGGACGTGGTTCCGGAACACTTAAGCTGCGCCAACGCGAGACTACCCTCGAATTCGTGGTCGATCATGCGACTGTTGGGTTTAATGCACCGGATGAAGTTTGTGCCCTGCAAACAAAACAATTTAGTTCCAACCATCCTTAATACTCCTAATACCAAGCCTAAACAAGTTGGAACGGTAACTTTGAGCTATCATAGCTCAGTTGTTACTTGACCAATTTCGATAAATTTTACACCCTCGAAATTTGTAGATTATTCTAAGTGAAAATTTGTAGATTATTTCAAGTATATCATTATTGACGATCGTTTAGGAAAAAACTAATGAAAATCTTATTTTTCCCGTTCCAAGTTTTTTTTTCAAGCTCGAAATATGCCCTATCTGCATTTGTGCGGCACCTTTATCGCGAATAGGGCATTGAGAACTACAACTTTACCGAGTGATAACTTTGTTGTTAGTCAACTGATTTTCGAAATTTGTTCACCAGTGGAAAGGTACTACTTCCAGAGATAAAATGCACTGAAAAAACTGAAAAATAGGGTTGCCTTCCCAAAGTTATAATGAAAACTGTAAATAGATGACCTGAGAAAAGGTGAGACTTTTTACAATGTTCGTAAATATCTCGAAATTCAAAGCGATGACCTATATATTTTAACACAGCTTGAATTTCACTGACAATCTTAAAAATTTTGGTAAATATACCTAAACTCTAAAAATAATTATATTTTGGGCAAAAGATCTAAACAAGTTTTATGTACAACCTAAACGCAATTGATAACTACTAGAATTTAAATTTTGTTTTAGGTTTGCCGTAGAATCTCACAAAATAGGTAGAAGATCGGAAATTTCAAAATTTCCGAGTTATATTACATTGCACAGTGGTCCGGATCCACAATTTAGGAGGACAAAAACATTTGTGGCTCAACCTTATACTTTAGTAGCTATGATATCTTCAAAACAAATGATCAGTTAAAGATAAACCATATTTTGATGTACATGGTATTAGGGTGGTTTTTATTATTAAGCTGAGCCAAAAATTATTTTGCGGACGTGTTGAGATAAAGACTGTCACAGAAAGTATGGACGCACTTTGATTTCGCTGTAAATAATTTACAAGTGTTAGATATTCAAATTTTATTCGATATACTGATAATATTAGACTACAACAACAGAATATTATTCTCAACATTTGCTACCTAGCTATTTTGTAGACTAGCTGGCGAACCTTCTTGCGAACGTTCCTCATTAAATTCCGTACAGACTCCTTGGCGACAAGTTTTGACACTTTTTTCCAATCTTTTTCGAACTGTTGAATGGTTTCGGCTGCCGAGACATGTTTCCTGAGATGTGCCTTCGTTAATGCCCAAAATTCCTCAATTGGTCGAAGTTGTGGTCAATTTGGTGGATTCATGTATTTTGGGACGAAAGTGACATTTTTGGTAGTATACTATTCTACCGTTGATTTCGAGTAGAGGCAAGAAGCAAGATCTAGCCAGAAGACAACAGGATCATTGTGGCTTCGAATCACGGGTAGAAGTCGTTTTTGTAAACATTCCTTGATGTATATTTCGCTGTTCATTGAAGCAGTGGTGATGAAGAGTTTCGATATCTTACCGCAACTACAAATTGCTTGCCAGGCCATAGCTTTATTATCCAATTTTTCGACTTTAATCGATGTCTCGGACTGGTTTAACACTTGCTCTTCTCGCACCGTATAATATTGTGGTCTCGGCAAGGATTTGTAATCGAGTTTCACGTAGGTTTCGTCATCCATGATTATGCAGTTCAAATTTCCAGCAAGAATAGTATTGTACAGCTTTCGAACCCTCGGCCTGATTGATGCTTCTTGTATCGGACTACGTTTTGGTTCTATAGCACGAAGAACATTTGACTTCGAAGTTCCTACTTTTTTGGCCACATCCCGGACTGAAACCTCCTTCTTTTTCTCGAACGCCTTCAGTATACGTTTATCCATCTGAGGGTTAGCAGCACCTTTTTTTCGACCTGTTTTCTGTTTATCGTCAAAGGTGTTTTCCTCACCGAACTTCCGGTGGAACTCTCAACGGGTGAGCACGTTGCATCGTATTAGCCCGGAGAAAATTCGAGTACTTCGCAAGAAAGAAAGGATTTTCATTCGTACTTTGACGATTCGAAGCAGCCACACAGCGGGATTTTCGCTTGTAGTCCAGTGAAAAGAAAGTCCATTGGACTATAAACGATAATTAACTGGCAATATAGCGTTAGTTGCTGTGCCATCAAATCGGTGTCATCTCAAGTGAGGTGACGCCAACCAGAAAAGAAGAACAACAAGACTTTTCTTGAGATTCTATGAACGGATATATAATTTTGTTCATCAATACACTGTTTCTGGTAATAATTCATATATTTTGGAGCAGAAAAATGTACATGTCATCGCTTTAATTTTTGAGTTATATACAAACATTCAACATATCTATAAATTCATCGATTTTTTAAGGCTTTCGTTTTGATAGTGCAGGAATGGTAGTTGGACAAAAAGTGTAGCTGCTATCACTAGCAATCGAATGATGTGTAAAAATATATAGGTCATGGCTTTGAATTTCGAGATATTTACGATCACTGTAAAAAGTCTCACCTTTTCTGAGGTCATCTTTCTACAGTTTTCATTATAACTTTGGGGAGACAACCCTATTTTGCAGTTTTTTCAGTGCATTTTAGTAGTACCTTTCCAACGGTGAACAAATTTCGGAAATCGGTTTTCTAACAACAAAATTATGACTCGGTAAAGTTGAAGTGTTCAATATTTTCTATGCGACGTTGATGCCAAAGGAAAGAAAATAGAAAAGCAGATAGGGCATATTGAGCGCGTGAAAAAAAACCTGGAACGGGAAAAATCAAATTTTCATTGGTTTTCCTTCACCAATCGTCTCCAATAAAGCTTTTGAATCAATCTACGAACTTCACAAAATTCGAGGGTGTAAAATTTATTGAGATTCGATGAAAAATAGCTGAGCTATGACAACTAGAAGTTACCGATCCAACTTTTTTTTCAGGCTTGGTATTTGGAGTGTTAAGATATGACAAAAGCTTACATTTTTCTCCAATTTATCCATCAGTTCCCCTAGCTGGGTTTTGAACTTGGAACCAACGGAAATGAAGGCCAGTTTGCCCTTTGTGGCGGTCACTTTTCCACTGACGAAAAGCCTCTTCAGTAGGGGATTCTCCGATTCCTGAACCAATCCCTCCAGTGAGGCATGCAGTGCATCGTTATTCTTTTCAATGAACTGATTCTGTGTGCGAAGGTAAAAGTCAAAAAAAGTGTGCGGAATCAAATCCCGTACATACCGTATTATAACAAACAGCACCGGCAAAATGATGCACCAGAAAACCTTCGTCATCCCGTATTCCACGATGGGCTTTCAGCCTGGAAGCTCGAGGCAACGACAGCCGGAAATGACCTTGCCATGCACTGTGCACCTCGTTAGTGAAGTGAGAAAACGATGGTTTCGGAAGTTTCGACTCCTCATCCAGTAGATTGAAAATACCGCTCGATTTGGATTCGATCAGTTCTGGAAGGAAGCAATAATCGCGATGAAAGTCTTTGAAACGTAAAAAGGGAACCTACCAATAATATCCTGATTGTCGGTAAACTTAATCTCCGGTACGTTGAGACCTTCCCGCTTGTAGAGATCCTGCTCGGCTGCCAGAATGTTGTCATTGAAGAATTTCTGCAGTTTCTCATTGCAATAGTTGATGCAAAACTGTTCAAATGAGTTTACCGTGAAGTACTCTAAAAAACAATCAAACAAATCAAAAATCTTTCAACATTTCGATTCAGAAAAATCTTACCAAAACCGGCAATATCCAACACTCCAATGTAGTAACTGGATGCCTGGAACGGAATGTTCTGATTGATCAGCTGCACAATGTAATCGAACAGTCGCGAGTACAGTGCCTTTGCCAACGCATCTCGGGCGTTGTTCGCTTCGTACACCTTCAGGGGGACCATGATGACGGTTCCCTTGATACCACCGCCCTTACTTTGCATCACTCTGGACACCAGAGCTTGTCTCAATTCGGACGGATCCAATCCGATCAGACTGCCAGTGATAACTAGCGCTTTTTCCGATCCGTGCGTCACCCGACAGCCTCCCTTGGCATCTTCTGGATTTTCCTCGAAACAGATATTACCCAAATGAAGGACCGCTGCCACCAAACCATAAATCTGGAATTTTTGAACATCGGAAAGCCCCAACCTGGCCAGTGCTTGATCCAAATCTTGAAAATCATTGTAGTCATCCAGTATGGGATCCTTCAGTGATCCCCTGCTCAAATGATCCTTCGATTTTTGCGAGTTTGGAATCTTCCGGTCCGTTTGCGACGTCGAAAAATACTGCGTACAACCCGCCAGGTACCGGTAGTCATCCGGTTTCCCTATCAACAATTTATCCCGCAGTTGCTGTGGTGCTCCCGCACACAGCAAATAGAAAACATGATAGTTCCGTTCTTCCGCACTCTGCGTACAGATCCTGCTTTTCTCCAGCAGATAGTGAGAAATGTATCCTCCCACAACCTGACACTTGCTGTCGTAGTGCACCTCGATGAACTTCCCGAACCGTGAGCTGTTGTTGTTACGGGTCGTTTTGGCATTGCCGAATGCTTCCAGAATTGGATTCGCGTCCAGGATTTTCTGCTCGATCGGTCCGGCCGTCGCAGCCGCATCGCACAGGTACCTCAGCAGGTACTTGGTACTTTCGGTTTTACCGGCACCGGACTCACCGGATACGATGATCGACTGGGATACCTTCAGGACGCGCATATCCCGGATCGCCTTGTCGGCAATGGCGTACACGTGCGGGGGCAGTTCTCCCAGGGATTTGCCATTGTATCGCTTGATGGTTGCCTTCGAGTACAGGTCCCGGATTTCTTTGTACGGATTGACCGCGATTAGTATATTTGCTACGTATGTCTGTTTTGATGTGGATGGAGGGAGGATGAAAAAAAAATAGAAGCGTGTTAGACGGGGCGGCACTCTCTACAGGTTAACAAGTATGAAAAATACTTACGTAAATTTTGTCTTTGTAGTAGCGGTTCTTGATATTGTCTAGCAGAGTAGCCTCATTTAGGAACATTAATTCGCCTGTGGGTGGAGAGCAATGGGAGAAAAATTATTAGTAATTTGAATTGAAAACGATCCGGCTATCAAATTGCATTTCAGAAAAAAAGGCAGGTTGGGAATGTCAGAGATATGATTGGTTGACTTCCTGACACTTCCAAATATTGATAATTGTTTTAAAAGTTGACTGATTTAATGCATTGTGCAAGCTTTCACTTCTTCGCTTTCAGAACTTTAATTCACATTAATCATAGCCTAACACACAAAGGAAGGAGATGCAAAACAGTAAAACTGCGTCATTAAACGTTTACAGTCAACAAGGCGGGGCTAACGAGAGCAAAAAAAAATAAAATGCCCGACCACAAAACTGCAATTTTTCCGTTCGGGATTCGATTTTTGGTTTTAATTTTCAAAAAATCAAAAACAAAAATTTCCCATAAGTTGATAGAAAATTGTCTAGTTAGAAATTATATAGAATTATTCCCGAATTTGGTAGAGGAAAGAGAGGACGGTGCGCGCCTAAGCTAATTTTTTCATGAGTAAAAACTTTGATCGGCTTTTTCTCGAAACCACGTTTTTTTCTACAGGGTGTCACACTCGCATTTCATAACTATTATACTTATCAACATGAACCAAGCGGATTTTTATCTCTGTCGGAGATGTCTCTCTACGGTTCATACTATAACCAAAAATATTCATTGTTATTTAGAAAAGTTATGAATAATTAAAATTGCAAAAAAGACTCGATAATTTAAAAACTGTCGTTATTTTTTCTGCTGAAAATGTTCATTTTTGTACCGTTGTTCATCACACGTACTTTTATCTGTAGAAAGTTTTATTTTGAACTTTCCTTTACGTTTTGTCTTCGACTCAACAGTGAAGAGAATTTATTTTGAAATGTTTTTTTTTATAAATGGAATTTGAAAAAAAAAACAACATGCATCATAGTTTCCAAACCTGAAGCGACGAGGCCGTATTTCTTGTTCAATCCAAAGAGGTTTAAAGCCAAAAATTTTGGGCCATGCTAATTGAATCTCAATAATTTACGACTAAAACGATATTGAGCTTAAATCTATCTCGTTTCAACGAATTTACGTAGCGTTAGAAAGAGTCGGCGAAGAACTCCATTCTGTTTTCGAAACAATCAGAACAAGATTTTTTTTTTCAATTTTAACTACTGAGGAATTTGACTTTGACGAACGTAGTGAAGGAACATCGTTCGTCACACTTCAATTTAAAAAAGTAATAACAATTATTTCCCATAATTGCCCAGTAAAGAACATCAGTCAACTAACGATACACATTTAAAACCAAAACAAACAAAAACTATTTGGAGTAGGTAATGTTACAGACATAGCCGCGAAATTGACGTAGGACTGCATTGGAGATGTGTATAGATATTAACTGATTTGATTACGTTTGATCATTTAAGATTTTGTAGTGCTGAAAAGAACCTTTCGGTTTCGGAAGATTTCGTTTGTAGTCTAGGAATTAGAACGGCAGTTTAAGACAGTTTTCTAAATAAATTCTTCACGTCACTTTTGAAGTTCTGAAAAGGACCGCTAGTGGTTTTGGAGTCCTGGAAAGGTCACCAGTCAAAGTCATTTGACTAAGTTTGAGCCTTGATCTATAAGAAATCATTACTCATTGCTCATATATTTCAATATTTTATACAAATTTCAGTGAAGGAAGCTATCAAAATGCTGTACCGGATTTATTTTCGGCTTTCAGAAGGGCCAAATTGTGGCCAATGCTAACCAAATTATTCTAGATTTGCAGTAAACTGATAATGTTTACCTTCGATTTGCAACAAAGTAATCTTAATATTTCTATAGATAATAAAGATAACATCTAGCGCCATTAGAACGGCTGACTTTGTATAATGTTCCCCATCATTACCTTTTTCTACAATGCAAACGACCAGCAGCTGCATGACGCAATTGCTCGAACTGCTCACAATACTGATTAAGAGTTAAGAGATTTTTTGTGCGTGATTTCCTTTGTAGCATTTTTACAAATGGGCTACAAAAATAGCAATATATAACATTTTAATGTCCATTATATAATTTCGGATTTGCATATTTCAATGAAAGAAACTATCAAAATGCAGTAAGGGATTCATTTCCATTTCCATTTCATTTCAGAATGACCAATTTGTGGAATTCTCTACGACATTGATCACTGTTCGGAACATTTCTCTCGAACGTGATGCAGCCAAATGCTAGCTTTATTTGCGCTCGTTTGGTGCGAATTTTGCTCAGCGAAAAGTGCAAAAAGCTAAACAAATTTTTCTAGATTTGTACTAAACTGATGATTTTCACCTCCGATTTGCAAAGAAGTCATCTTAATAATTTTTTGGATAATATTTAGGACCATTAGAACGGCTGATTTTGTATAATTTTGCCATCGTTATCTTTTTCTCTGAAGCAAACGACCAGCAACTGGATGACGCAATCGCTCGAACTGCTCACAATGCCGATTGATTTAAAACTAACCCAATTTTGGTTGATAGCTTTCTTTTTACGTGATCTCCTTTGTAGCTTTTTCACAAAGCTACAAAAATAGCAACATATAGAATTTTGATGTCGAATATTTCATTTCGGATTTGCATATTTCATTGAAAGAAACTATCAAAATGCAGTACGGGATTCATTTCCGGCATTCAGAAGGACCAATTTGTGAAATTCTCTACGATATTAAACACTGTTCAGAAGATTTTTCTCGAACGCGATGCTGTCAAATGCTAGCTTTATAGGCGCTCGTTTGTTTACCTTTCGATTTCAAAAGAAGAACGGGTGTAGTTCTTAAGATAACATTTAGAGCCCTTAGAAGGGTTGATTTTGCAGAATGTTCCCCATCGTTGTCCACTTTTCCTTTTCTTTTTCTCCAATGCAAACGACCAGCAGATGGATGACGCAATCGTTCTTGTTTGAAGTGAAACTCACACTGCGAACGTCCAACAGGTGATATGCTCACAGAAGCCCACTTTAGGATCGATTTTATTTCGGCCCACTCTTTAAAAACATTCACCAAATGTTGTAATATCTTTGAAAAACTCTTCCGCAATAGGTAATTTAATGTGATTAGCTTCAAATTAATGCAACGTGGGTCACTTAACATCGATTAAATTCATAAAGTTTGTTAGGTGGCCAAAATATATGAAGTGGCCAAAAAATCTCTGTTACCCTAGTTGTTGTTTTTCTTGCGTTTAGACTTGAGGAACGGAGCCTCATATTCGCAGTTGAATAATGCCGGGTGTAGTTCCACTGTCTTGACGTAGATGGCGGTATGTGCACTCGATGTATCTCTGTCCATGGATTTTCATAGACTGGAGCTGGCAAATGTGCAACAAGGGCTTTTGAAAGATTCGGTTGATTTTGATGTTTCGTGTTTGGACCTATTTTTTCACTATTTTAACAATGTTTACGTAACAAACATGGTATTAACAACAATCTCACACCTTTTTCCATTCGTTTCGTGAAAGAATTAAAGAACATTCTCTAATTGGGAATTAGGAAATCTAATCTGGAGTAATTTCGTTACACTTTCGTGCTGTGAAATTTTGAAAATGCACCCAATCATAGTAAAGAAGGACGTAGTCCTACGTCAAAACATCTAATTCGATTTCAAAGATGGTGCCAAATTTACAATTCAAATAAGCAAATACTATTTTCTCTGTGAAACAACGAAATAATCCATTCCACTCCCAAGAGTTCGCTTTCACAGGACGACAGAAACAAAGTACAGTATAGTAATGCAGACAATAGGACGGTGTAAAAATGAGCAAACCTAATGAATGAAAGCTACCGGCCCTAGCGCCAGCCCGAAAAACTACAACTACTGTTAACCACCTGGTAGTGCAAGATTCGACCTTTGATACGAGATCTTGACGCTTTCACTCTTAGAAAAAAAAGAAAATTACACATGACGTAAATTCAAGCAAGCCGTATTTCCTTGGAAGATAACAGAATATTACATCCATTAACATGTAAATCTAGGTTTTGTGTTTATTTCGCTGTAAATTTAAATGTAAATTATTATTTACATGCATTCAGATGTAAATTTAAGTAAATTGTGACTCTCCTTTTGCATTTATTGAGATGCAAATTTAAATTGATTTTTCGTTGTGTGTTGCTTAAAGAGTAATAACGTGGAAGAAACTTCCATTCAAAAATAAATTCGCAAGAATTTTTGCCGAGTTATCCTCAAAGGTGTACATTTGTTACGCATGCGCTCAAACGAGGCTATACCTTCTTATGTGACATTCGGTTAGGACACAAGCAGTCCGTATAAAACGCTTGTCACCTACCACAATCAACTGGTCACATGTTAATATTACCAACAATCTGATTACTACGGCAAGCGTTGTCAAAAACCGGACAAGAAATCCTCTACCTTCAAGTTCAACGATACTCCTTCTACTGTGGCTCCAAGTAACCGAAGTACTTCTTCTACACTATCCCTAAGCAGCCTCAGCACTTCTGAAATAGCCATCAGCAACAATTAAACACTCTCATCAACGAAACCATCAACTGTAACCAATGTAGAAGCAAGTACCCAGCACAGTTGTAACGATGTTTCCGCCAAAAACAAAGACACCGAACCAATGGACGGTGGCGTGAATAACGAACCATTGCTTCCCCTTCATTTTCTGGATGGCCATGAGAACGCCTCTCGCCTTTTTTATCTGTATATGATAAACGTCGAAAGTCGAAAAGCCTGCTTTAATCCACGTAGTGGTGTAATAATGTCTTTCTCATCTAACTAATGTTTTCATAAATATCAATAAGGGATTCTTAAAAAAACTCTTCTTTAAATCTTCAATAAGAAAAAAGTTTTTTCAACTATACACTAGCACAACCTTTCGAGCTAACTTCTTCGTTTTTTTGCCAAGTCACTCTAAAGGACGGTTTAAATCAGTTGTTCTGGAACCGGAAGTCGGATATGAACAAAAGTCAATGGCAGTCTATGAGACCGTAAAACTTTTCATTTGAGTATAATTTGTGATAATCGGTAACGCCGTTTCTGAGAATTTGGAGTAATTTACGGTTTGGAGACAAGGGAACGAAGATCCAATATACCCTAAACGAATGTATTCATCCACTATCCAGACTTGTCAAACTTGAAGATTTATAAGTATTTGGTTCGATTTTTCAGTGTAATATAAAGAAATACGCTCTTGAAATTGAAATTTGTATGCTTATCACCCTGTAATTCCGGAACCATAAGTCGTATCCGGAAGAAACTCGATAGGGCTCTATGGGATTGAATGACCTTTCCTAGGCTTGTGAAATTTTGTGGGACGGTCTCTGAGAAAATCAAGTGCCCTTTTTTTTTATTTTCAAGCACATTTTATCCGGAATCGGAGGTCAAATGCGGATGAAATTCAATAGCAGGCTATGGGACTGCAGCGCCTTTCATTTGAATCTAAGTTGACGGAAATTGATAAAGCAATCTCTGAGAAAATCGAATTCGTCTGTTTTAGAAAAGTTGCACATATTACCCTGTTACTCTCGAGCCGGAAGATCGATCCGGATAAAATTCAACAGTAGACTATAAAAGCAAGAGAGCTTCCATTTGATTCAAAGTTTGAGAAAATCGGTCCGCCATTTCTGAGAATCCCAAGTGCAGTAAAATTCGGAAACTCTTCATCAAGCCAGGATTTTGCTTCAAGTGTATTTTTTCTATTCAACCATCGTTTTCAATTGAACTTACAACGTTCAAATTAATATTGTGGCATTATCAAATTACCGAGCAAATTTTCTGAGCTATTGCGCGATGAGTAAAAAATAGTTTTTTTCTTTCTTTGAGAGAAGGAAATGGTTTCTAAACAACTTTTGTATGTTTCCACAAAAGTTTATAGTATGGTTTAATTTGTTAGACTTTCATTTTGCAAAGGAGTAAATTTTTGTTTAATTTCCATTTGAGAACTCATAACTATAGATATCATAACAGTATCACGAGAACGTATATATAGTCGTCGTCGAACATTCTTCAAACGAATGAGCAACTGAAAATTGTCGTCGATAACAGGAGAACTGAATTCAGTTGGGCGAATCATTTTAACACTCCCTTCATTATTGTCCAAAATTCCTCGATCGTTCAAAGCTTGGCACAGCGACAAAATACCATAGTGGCGTTATTTTTCCCGTACTATTTCTTCGTCACTATTGAATAGTGACAAGATGTCAAATCGATAAAAAATGTGTTGGTTTTGATAATTCTGCTTTGAAGCTAACAAAAGGCATTTTCGGAGGCACTCTTCGAAGTCGATTTCACTGTTAATAATGCCGACTGAACTAAATGGGTGGTTAGTTTTACCGCACGTACAGATTGCTTGCCAAAAGATTTTTTTTTTGAATAAAAATCTATCTTCTGATCTTTAAACTTAGACTCTAAATTATTGAGTAAGGTGAAAATTGTCGTCGATACCAGGAGAACTGAATTTAGTTGGGCGAATCATTTTGACTCTCCCTTAATTAATTGTCTAAAATTCTTCGATCGTTCAGAGCTCTGGACAGTGACAAAATACCACAGTGACATTATATTCCTCGTACTATTTCTTCGTCACTATTGAATAGTGACAAGATGCCAAACTACAAAAAATGTGTTGTTTTGATAATTCTGCTATAAAACTGGCAAAAGACATTTTCGGAGGCACTCTTCGAAGACGATTTCACTGTTAATATTCTCAAATGATATAAATGGATGGCTGAATTTCCCGCACGTACAGATTGTTTGCAAAATGAGATATTTTTTTTGAATAAAAATCTATTTTCTGTTCTTCAAACTTAGACTCCAAATTTACTCAGTCCTATTACTATTTCGAGACGCTGTTTTCAAAACTTCAATGTAAATCCAAATACGCTTTAATCAGATTCCTACCATATTGATGTATATATCTTTACTCGGGTACTGTGATCACGGGTTGCTTTCTTTATCGCACGCATGAACCACTGACTAACAGTTCTTGAATACATACAAGAGATTATCGCATACACACGTATAAAAAGATAGAATTCTAATGATTGTCAAGCATTGTCATTGAATGAATATATGCAGCAGTGCGTTACGGCGGTTGCACTCAACTTGCAACCAAATTCCATTGCATTGTTCCGCTGCTTATCTGATCCCGCTTTCGTCTGAGAGGAACAGTATCAGCTGTTCTTTGCCACCTTGATTTACGTCACATAATTTACGACTACCAAACACACACTCTGCAAGCCTGACAAGTGTACCATTCTAATCAATCTCAGATTTTTTTTTCGCGACTCTTTGATGCGGTGACACATGTCGGTGTCCAATTGAACATCTCCGGGGGCGGCAAACGGCAACGACGATGTTGATTTTATATTGTTTTACGAACGTTAGTTGAGACATTTACGTTCGTGTAATCTCGCGCAATGTTGAGCAACATAGTTTGGAGTACTGGCATGGGCAGGGTGCATGCGCCAGTTGCCATGCAAAACTCGGAAAACAATGCCCGCCTGCATGATGTATTACTTCACACATCAATTAGTAGTACAAGCGTCTATTACACCACACACACCCGCACAGCACACCGTTGGGGAAGGCAGTAACTCGGCATAAACAATTACCTTTTAAAACGAACATTTACTTCCGAACGAGATCTACCTGGGAGCATTTACCACCCACCCCGTTTAACGAGCACATTCATCATACTTACAGTTATCATCGTGATCGGACACGGCCTCACAGGACGCGAAGATATCCTCCAGGATGCAGTTCCGCCGGGGTTGTTTGCTGTCCAGTGGTTGCACCTCGTACTCGTCGGCACCGATCTCCGTGATCCGACCTTGGATGTAGCCCTGGTGGGAATCCCGAGCCCACACCAGCTGGGAGTCCCACATGGTGTCGTCGGGTGTGACCTCGTTCGCGTACTATATGGTGACGACTGGCTGGGTCGCTGCCCGGACACTAGCCACGATTCGGCCGTTTCTCGCTACTCGCAACTCGCGATTCGCGATGATGATGATGGTGGTGATGGTGGAGGGTGAGACCTGTCAGTAATCTACGGGTGGAAGAGAGAGAAAATGCTCATTTTAGATAAGATTAGTGTTATCTGCGTTGGTACTCTGAAATAAGCTGGGGAAGTCAGGAAATTTCACTAATTCTTGGTTACACCACCGCCACAAAAAGAAGCATCCCTTGCCCAAATTAGTCATCCGTTTTGACTGTGCCATCGACTAACTACTGGAAGTGTTGATTGGAAGACATATCAATCCAAAGAGGTGTAACCTGATAGCGAGCGCGAAAATAGTCCGCCCTAGCAAAACTAAGTGCGACAGCATTTGATGGATTTGACCTTGCCTTCCTTCGTGTGTTCGAGCGTCCGTGATTCTAAATCGCGATTGCAGTTCCGTAAATGTGTCATCGCCGCTGAGAGAGAGCGAGACAGACTACTGATGAGAACTGCGCGAATTCTGTAAATGTAATTGGCTGGAAACGTGGAAACTCGACCAGAAGATTAGAACAAATTGCGGTGGCGTTCAATGAAACTTTGCTTTACTGAATAGAAAATTAATGCTACCGCACCCGGGTAGAAGTGATTAGCAAACAAGTTTTATTATTAAAACCAAACGTCTCAATGGTAGAATTTAACAAACATCAAACATCATAACAAATTCTGAATGAGAAAACAGCAAGAAAATATAAAATTCCTTCATTTTAATATCAAAGCAGGAACAAAATATTTATAGAGGACTAATTATTCAGTTATTTGATATTCCAGCTGTCAGAATAGAATAATATTTATTTTATTTTATAAGTATTTATCGTATCTGATTCTGATGCAGTTTATTAAATTGTATTTTATTTAAAGATAGAACTACTGGATCAATTGAACTTAATTAAATTGGAGTTACTCATCAATAACGAAATAAGATAAAACAACTAGTTTTGATACTAAACAGATATTATACAATTGTTGGGATCCTTCGATGAAATATCGAAAAATTATCAAGTATCGCTATGACAGCTCAGCAGCATCAAGACAAGAGATGATGGTAAAATTTGTTATTATTTTGATTTTTGTTTGTTATTTCCGCGAGCGAATCATTTTGCCGAGAGTCGTTTCGTCGAAAGTCGTATCGCCGATAGGGTCATTTTTTACAAAAGGGTAATTTTGAATACATAACATAATTTATTAGAAAACTGCAAATTCTGGTTATTCATCAAATATATCTATTTGTTTTTAAATCTTCTGGATAATTGATAACCGATGCCAAGATGGCTCGGCGCCACAAAGCCGGCGAGGCAACGCCAGCTGAGTTGGCCGCCGACCCGCCGTCGGAATGTGTTTACTTGTCTTTTTTATCAATTCCAATCACGATATTAAGACTAATGAAGAATTCCGCGAAATGCTTCTTTCGGCGAAATGACATTCGGCGAAATGACCCTGATCCGTTATTTAACAGTTCGGCTGAAAAGTTCGTATCGTTTAATAGAAACACACATTTTTTTGCCAAAATTCGTTTTTATTATTCAACATAATTGCCATCAGAGGCGATACAGCGATTATAGCGATCTTCCAACTTTTCGATGCCATTTTTGTAGTACGATTTGTCCTTTGCCTCAAAATAGGCCTCAGTTTCAGCGATTACCTCTTTATTGCTTCTGAGAACAGGAAAAAGTCACTGGGGGGCAAATCTGGAGAATACGGTGGATGAGGGAGCAATTCGAAGCCCAATTCGTTCAATTTCAGCATGGTTTTCATCGACTTGTGACACGGTGCATTGTTTTGATGAAACAAAACTTTTTTCTTCTTCAAATGAGGCCGTTTTTTTTTTTAATTTCGTCCTTCAAACGCTGTAATAACGCTATATAATAGTTACTGTTGATGGTTTTTCCCTTTTCAAGGTAGTCGATGAAAATTATACCATGCGAATCCCAAAATACAGACGCCATAACCTTACCGGCCGATTGTTGAGTCTTTCCACGCTTTGGGTTCGGTTCATTGCGTGCAGTCCACTCAGCTGTCTGTCGATTGGACTCCGGAGTGAAGTGATGGAGCCATGTTTCGTCCATTGTTATATATCGACGAAAATAATCGGTTTTATTTCTATATAACAGCTCCAAACACTGCTCAGATAATATGTCCAACACGTTCCTTTGATATCTTTAGGGTGTCAGCTATCTCGATCAACTTCACTTTACGGTCATTGAAAATCATTTTGTGATTTTTTTCACGTTTTCATCGGTAACAGCCTCTTTTGGACGTCCACTGCGTTCATCGTCTTCGGTGCTCATATGACCAGTACGAAATTTTGCAAACCACTTACGAATTGTTGCTTCGCCCGGTGCAGAGTCTGGATAACACTCATCAAGCCATTTTTTGGTATCGGCGGCACTTTTTTTCATCAAAAAGTAGTGTTTCATCAACACACGAAATTCCTTTTTTTCCAGTTTTTTCACAATAACAAAAGTAACTTCACTCAAAATGCAATATCTCACAAACTAATAATCAGACAGCTGTCAAATTTATACACGTATCTTTTGAAGGTTGGTACTAACTGAAAATGGTATGGATTTAATTCTAGTGGCGCCCTCTCATAGAAACGATACGACCTTTTCAGCCGATCTGTTACATCTACCCGGGCAGTCGTGTTGGTTTGTGCCTCTCGGTTTTTACACGGTTTTCCAATATTATGCGGTTTTTTACTCGTATTTCTAAAGTTACGGCTTTTTCAGGTGGATCTCCAAAGTTACGTGTTTTTTTTTTCTACGTGTATTCCCGAAATTACGCCGATTTTTCACATGAATTTCCGAAGTTGCGCGTTTTTACGCAATGTTTTAAGCGGATTTTTGAAAGTGCGCGTATTTCGCGGATTTACGAAACTTCGAGGTTTTTACGCGTATTTCTGAAGTTACGCGTTATCTTTTTAGACATTAATTTTTTAACTTATGCGGTCTTTTTTCACGCGGATTTCTGAAGTTATACCGTTTTTTCACAGATTTCCAAAGTTACACCGTTTTTTTACGCGGATTTTTCTTTTTCTCTTTCTGATATGTAAAAGTTTCTTTAAAAAATAATCATTTTTTAAGAATGGTATGGTTTTGTTGAAAGAGAAATTGCAAAATCAATTTTACAATAACCTCAGTTTTTTAAATGTTTCTTTCGGCAATTCGTTTTAATGATTAAATGAAATCAAATTTTTAATATTTGAACAAGAAAACAAATTTTTCTGTAAACTTTTTTCAAATTTTGAACTAGTTGATAATGTTCAAGTCCGTTTATGGGACCCAAGATAGTTGACTTTATTTATTAACAAGCATCAAAGTCGTCGCCTTCGTGTGTCATCTGCCTAGCGGTTCTAGTTGAACTGTTATGGAGTAGTAGAAGTTAAGTTTAAACTTTAAGGGTTTTCAACAGAATTTGGATCCCTCGATACAGATTTACAAATTTTTCTCCTGAAAAATATAGATTTGGCAACGCTGCACGCTACACGAAATTGAACAAAGCACGATTCGTTCGCAAAGGCGGTGATGTTTTCTTCTTCCGTACCAGCATGTACCGATTTTTCATCGTCGTTTAGTATGACGGTTTAAAATTTTGAACACTCATCGCCATATAATTTCGGAACCGAGAATCGAATCTGGATGAAATTGAATGACAATGAGAGCTTTAATTTGAATCCAGATTTATGAAAATCGATTCAACCGTTGCTGAGAAATCGAAGTCAGTTCCGTTATCCGAGCTTCCCTTAACTATTATCAGTGCTTTCGAAACCGGAAACCGGGGACTTATAGTGCCAATGTAGATTGATATAACGACTAACTAACAAGATCTGCAAACTAGATGAATTTACCAGTAAGTTTTATAGAAATTTGCACCTCGTTTCGCCGTCACTTGTGAAAAAATACTCATGAAATTGAGCATTTTTTACTTATCGCGCTGTAATACCGCAACCGGAAGTCAAATCTGGATCAAGTTTTCGGGGACTGTTAAAGGAATAAGCAGACTTATAAAATCCGACTTATAAAAAAACATAGTACGTCTTATTAGTATGACTAACTGTATAAATAATCTTTCCATTCTTATTATTAGTGTTTTATGTAGGAGCGTCTATAGGAGAAATATTCAGATGTGTGCCATATCTACTATTTCCAAAGGATATAAATGGATGGTTGTTAAGGTAGAAGGTTAAAATGCGACTGGCAAAAAATATGACATTGGATGCAACCCGGGTAGAAGTGATTGGCAAACTTTAATATTGAAACCAAATAACTCTATGGAAAAGTTTAACATTGTTTTGCTTGGAAGAAATATTTAAAATATCACAAATAATAACTAAATCTGCAAAAGAGAATATCAACAATATAGCAAATTCGGTCATTGTGATATCAAACCATGAGTAAAATATTTCTAGGAGATCAATTTTTCAGAGAGTTTTTTTTTAACATTCAGAATACAATAATATTATAAACATTCAACAATTTCATCATTAACAAAATGAGATGCAATAACTAATTTTGTTGTTAAACAGTTATTATACTATTTCTTGATTCCTTTGATAAAGTATCAAATAAATATTCATTATTGCAATGACAATGACAGCTTAGAAATAACAAATCCTGATATGATTGAAAAATTTGCTATTACTTTGGTCGTTGTTTGTTATTTACGCCTGAAAGCCTTTATGTAATGTTTGAATCCATTTGATGACACGATCACATTGAAGAGGGGCTAGTTGATGAAACTGTGACCTCGGAACACGATTTGCTCTGTATACGAAATGAGACATCGGATTTCGATTGAGTTAACATATTTTTACTCTCAGCAACCGGCTACTCAGAATTTACCACGCAAAACCCCAAACTTTAAAAATTCCTTTCAAGTAGCTGTACCAAAGCCATCGCAAACGTCCCAGCTTCATAACCGAACAGCCTTTCCAGATCGTTCATATTTTATACCCTGTATGACCCGAAACTGCAGTCCAATCGATGATCCCGCTTTCCAGTACAGTCGGTCAATGCAGTCGTTTGGTAACCCGTTGATTTGTTGTTGGTATGTGCCAGGTTAATAGGCCAGTAAAATTGATTTTTTCCATGACTTCCTCTTTGTCCGGCTTTCCGGTCTACCGTTGTCGGTCTTGTGCAATCGACCGGCGTTCGTTCGTTTGCTCACGGACCAAAGCAGCGCCGAACCGACGGGGTGAAGCTAACTGCATAGCTTAGATTATCAGGAAATGCCAGCTGAAACCCGTTTCTGTTGGCAGTTTTCTAGACTAGCTTCCGTGGAAAATGAAAGCAATGCAATTACTGTGCGGAGTTGTCCGTAGGGTGGCTACCGTTCGAAACCTTGTTGGACTTTGAAATTTTACGTCGTTTATTTACATTTTAGAATAAATTTTTAAGTGAATGAAAAAATATATTTCATGACATTACGTAAAGATTATAATTTAAAAATATCTAGTGAAAATCAATTGAAAAAATTCTTAACATTCAACTGAAAGGTTCGATAGTGAAAATCGTTGTCATTTATCAGATACACCCATGGACGAGTTGAACGATCTGTAATATTAATCGTGAAAGGGAAATTGATGGTCAGAGCACGCATGGTGGCAATAGGCAATAAAAAAAATAAATAAATAAAATGAATCGTTGATTGCAGAAGGTAGACTTTTTTTTAATCATATCTACTAACAGGACGAATACTTTGAAGACTTTTTCTTCATGGCAGATAACGAAAAAAAATGCAACGTAATCACGCCGTTCCAGCCAGTTCCAACCGAACTGATTGCAATATGAACCGTCTGTCGGCCGCCATCGAAAATGCTCAACCGGCACACGCTTTGTGCGGTTGTCATCGTCGGACAGGTCAACTCACTCGCTTTTTTCGCAGTCCCACAGTTACGGCCAGAAGGGTCGTCAGTCGTGTTATCGAATGGAGTTTAAAAAACCCCGCAAAGTGTGGGTGCTCATCGGAGTGGAACTTTGAACAAAAAAAATAAAGCACCATTTTTTGAAGGGGTCCCAGGTGTCGCGGGTCACGGATTGCATGCAGTCTTGACGGACTGACAGAAGCGGAAAACGAGGGGAACAAGAGTAAACCTTTTCAAGTTGGATGATAATAGGTTAACTGTACAAATACCCAGGCATATGAGTTCATTGAAATGCACAACAAATCGACTCAAGTGGCCTGTCCTCAACCTTAGGTTCTGGGATATGGATTTGTCTTCAGATGATTCTTGGTTTGCTTGTTCGTAGACATATTTGTCCTATATTGTTTAGCTTTTCTGACTTCGGATCATAAAATAACTAAAATATTTATTTTTCTGAATTTGATTGGAACCAAATCTATTTAAAAATTCGATTTTTTTTATATGCGCAACTGTTCCAAAATTTGCACTGCAAAAGAATGATAAAAACTTGATGCGCCAATAATTTCCTAACAAAAACCCTGATTTTAATTTTATTTTACATAAGAATAATCGACTAAGAAACAATCCCTTGATTATTTATCATAATTTGTTCTCGTTATCTCCGCCCTTATGAATGATAATCTGTAGTGACCCGAATATTAGGAAAAAAAATTAATAATAAGAGCAGTATCAACATAATTCGCAATATGAACAGTTCATGGGAAGGGCAGTTTTGTTACCACGGTCGAGACATCGTGCTTCGGTAGAACTGTCTATAATTCATAAAAAAAAGTTCTATGCAGAGTAGTCCAAATTGAACTGCTTAATGTAAACTCGGCAGTTCAATTTGAACTGCTAAGCAGACGTAAAGTTTATGCTATTTGCAGAACAATACATTGTTTTCGCTTTCATCTTTGGATTGGAGATTTGGTGTCTTCGAAAGATTAGTTGCATCCAATAAACTGCTTTTTTTGTTATAGTGGTTTTAGGGTGACCCTAAATGAGCCATAATAAAAAAAATATTCAGAAATCTGGACGAGATAGAACAATACTTTCTTCAGCAAAATTTTAGAATAATCAATGCTAAACAACTTTACCGAAGGTGCTTTAAATGTATCACAAGCCGTTCTCATTTTAGAACGATTACCATTACCTAATCATATGCATATTTCCCGAATGGACTTGATGAGTAGGATCAGGAAACCAATGTTTGGGGTTGTTGTCATTTCTGGTTTATTGAGTTGATGCTGGAAAAAGATAATTGGAGTCTTTTTGAAATCCACACACTTCGAAAAAACCCTGTGATTTTACATCTTATTAAATGCACATAAATAAAGCATTGCAGTTCACGCAAATTTACGTGTAAGAACATTTAATATTTCGTATAAAATTCCATGACTTGAAATTCATTGAAACCAAAAAAAATGAATACCGATTGCGACCGCCACGCGATTTGAACCAAGAATCATTGGATCACAAAGTACGTCTGTTAATCGACTGAACCACAAAGCACACATCTGCTTGGCTAGTAAAAGGTGCATTTAAATTCATACAGTCGCACCTGCTAGCAGAATGCAAGTTACATGCAGTAACATTCAAGCTAATCTAACATTAAGCCATTACAAAAGAAAATTTTCGTCATTTGATAAATTAGGTCTTTATGAATTACATCGTCTGAGGGGTTAAGTCACCTGTAATTTTTTTTTTCGGTGTGCAAGATGGCGACTTCCGGTTTATTAATATCCTATCATCAAATCCTTTCCGTAAATACCCTTATCCTAAGGGGTTTCAAGCAATATCGATAAACCGAAGAACGCCATCTTAAAATTAGAAACGACATCAAACATCATTTTCCGTAAACTTTTTTCTAGATTGCACCAGATCTCGAGGTTTCTAAGATATTTCGCATAAAAAAATTTCTTAGATTTTGGGGTTTTCTTCTATGTGAATTTCCGGAGTTACGCAGTCCCAAAGTCGATTTAAAAAAAAAGTTTTTGAGATTACACCAGATCTGGACGTTTCGTGTATTTCTACGATATTTGGCATCAACAAAACTTTCTTTAGTTATGCGATAATAAATTGTAATGCCTTACAATAGTTGTTCATGCCTAAACCAATTCACAATAGAGTAGCATATCAAACTAAGGAGTATTTTCGGTTTTTGACTAATGGCACGAATCATGCTATATCTGTCATAAAATGAACATCAAATTTACATTAATAGTGAATAAATCTTCGTTTATAATGAATACTGGGCTTCCGTGGTACGTGATAAGACCTTCGATGAAAGCAATTTTGCTTTAAGCAAATGCAACTTAACGTAAGGAAAATGAACGAAATTCAGTTTAACAGAGCTAGTGCTTCGATGTTCATACATTTCCCTCAGCAATACGACAAAGAATGATTAATCATTGTAAATTTGAAGAATATGAACGGTGTTGAATACGAAAATGTTAGCTTCAAATTTCCTGTTATTTATCATAGTTCTCTTGCTGAGAACAATGACAATTATTTTCTAACTTTTTTTTTAACTAGCGGTTATTTCGACATTGGTAACCTTAATGTCACTTCTGATTTGACAGAAACTTAGTTTTATCCTTCTGCTGAACGAAAATGGTTGTGTATACGCTTGAGGAACGCGTGAAAATAGTGCAGTTTTACTTTGAAAATCATGGTAATGCTGCGGAATGTGTTGCCAAAAAATCAGTTTCTCGGATGAGGCACATTTTCATCTCGGCGGGTATGTTAATAAGCAAAATTGTCGCATCTGGGGGACGGAAAATCCGCACGTTATCATGAAGCAGCCGATGCATCCTCAGAGAGTGACGGTTTGGTGCGGATTTTGGTCTGGCGGCATCATTGGGCCATTTTTCTTCGAAAATGAGGCAGGAGCCGCCTTCACGGTCAATGGCGAGCGCTACCGCGCCATGATTAGCGATTGGTTCTTCGCGTTACTCAAAGAGGAAGACTTGGACACCATTTGGTTCCAACAAGACGGCGCTCAGTGCCACACAGCAATTAACCGGAAGGATTGTACTTTAATATGAAACAACGTGTAAACAACAGCACTTTTTTTGCTATGGGGGCAGTAAAACAGCGGGTCTTACTTAACACTCCAAATACCAAGCCTCAAAAAAAGTTGGAACGGTAACTTGGAAGCTGTCATAGCTCAGCTGTTTTTCAACGAATCTCAATAAATTTTACACACTCGAATTTTGTGAAGTTCGTAGATTGATTCCAAAACTTTGTAGCAATATGCGTTGGAAAGCTACTGTCATGCAGTTTCAGAATCAGTGCGTGTCATTTAGCTGAAGCGTAAACAACAGCACTTTTTTTGCTATGAAAATGAACGTAACTCGTCTGAAAATCATTAAAAACAAAATCATCAGCCGACGCGTTGGGCAGTAAAACAGCGGGTCTTACTTAAGAGACAGCTAGACTCGAATCTCAATACTACATTGCAGTTACGGAATTAGGATTTCGGTGGAATTACCCTTTCGGAAAAATTACCCTTTAGGTGAAATGGTATTTTATGAAACTACTTGACAAATGATTTTCGGCAGAATGACCCGCTTCTTTTGAGCTACGGCTTAGGAACCATGTTATCTAATACAGATCTACTACGTCCGAAAGTTGTAGTAGTCCGCTTTTAATGTGGTGAATGCCACGTGCAATGCCTAGTGCATGCTGACTTTTCCCAATTCCAGAAACTCACATATTTTCAGCGGTGAAGGCCGTGTTTTTACTCGCCAGCGAATGGATAGCAATGAGTTAATCGCACTTCCTTATACCAGCAGTATTTTTTTTTTGTGGGAATATGATCATAATACGATTATCTGCAAAATCGGTGACATGAAATTAATTTTCGAAGTACTATTTGGTGAGCTGATCGGAGTTAGTAGCGAGAACTTATTTATAAAATCCTTTTGACTAGCATCAAATTTCGAAGTCCTTTTGAGACCGGAGCGGGGGAATCAGAAACGCGTTTGGCATCCGTTTATTTCAACTAAAAACCGAAATTCCACAACAATGCACCAAGTTTTTCACTCAAATTATTAGCTTGTCAATTTCCATAGCCTATTACTCCATAAGATAAATCAACAGGTTGATTCTACTTTCAACACTCCATGTTCTGGTAAGGTTTCCAAGCAAAACTGCCACGCTAACGTTGGTGGTTAATCGTTAATACTTGGGAAACAACAGTTTGCTGACATTACCAGAACGGTTTGTTGCCGGTTTTCCTTGGGCATAAATTAAATTGTAATTTTCCTTCGTCGCTCACATCCGTCTCGTATGTGCAACGAAAGACAAAAATGGAAACCACAGACGCCGGCCATAACCTTTGGAACGCTGTAATTCACTTAGCCATCCACTTAGGTGACGAAACAGAGCCAAGTGAATTATGTTTTTTTTTTCTTCTTTTGGAAGAACATTCGTAGTACTGTTCGGGATTCCACCAACTCCGGCATTCGGAGTTTGATCTGATAGCAACATAATTGCATTGTTACTAATCACGTTAACCGTATATGGCGTGAATCCAACCGATTACATAGGTTTCCTTTGGTGAGCAGTAGTTTTTTTTTCGCTTAGTGGAAGTGATGAAAACCCATTACTATTCATGCTGAATAGTACACGAAACTGGAAACAAAAAGCTTCGGCAGTCGTCAGTCGAGACTGGCAGGCAGTTTCCTCGATTGCATGATTTGCGCTGTTTACCTCGGTTAATTGTTTGTTTATAAATATTTATTATCCTAAGTACTTTTGTACTAGTCCCAACCGTACGGGCCCTTGGTTCGGGGGCTCCCTCTATCGGGAGAATGGAATGCGATCAAGCATGTGTGAATTACACACTATCTAAGGCGTTCCATCTAGTATACACACATCGATAAATATTTAATCGTCGATAATGATGCAGTCCGTCGAATTAAAAACGATTGAGTCCAAATACTTTCATCGTAAACTGGCTGACTGACTCCGAATCCAAACCCCGTTCAAAGAAACTTTCACTTTATCGGTCCATCTTAAAGAGTGCAAGTGATGGCACATTTTCCTTGGGTTACGACTAGCGAAATTGCCAGGCGGAAAACTAACTAAACCGGTTGGGTTGCTACTAGTTTCGCCATCACCATCGGTACGTTTTGCTTCGGTCGTTGGTTCCCGATCTCGGATCTCGACCGTTCGCTAAGGCTTCTTTCTCTCGATTGAAATGGTTTTTTTTTCTTTATCTTTGTTTATGCTGCGTTTTCTGCAACCGGATTAATCACATGCATCGTCATAGTAAAATTTTATGCCGATTTTCTAATTTAAGCTGATATCGTTAATGTACAATAAAATAATCAACGGACGTAGATTACGACTTTGCGTGATTCAAGCTTCCAACTACTTGCGATAATGAAAATCCACGAAGCATGGTTCGATTTATGTAATGCCACAACATGTGACTATCGATTTGAGTGATTGAAAGCCGTGACTAATGGTAATTGGCTGGCGGCCAACCTAACCTCGGACCTTCTCAACAATCGACATAAACAGAAGTTGACTTTCATATTGCATGCTAACCGCTAACTTGTTCCACTAGCCTCCACTTGGCTGCTCTATTCGCGTCCTACAGCCCCCCGTGTCCGGTAGCAGAAGAACGGAACTCGACGGAAAGCTAGATAATGGCACAGCATATCAAGTGCAAATGCAAACCCCAGAGGCAGAGAGAGAGAGAGCAAAAAAAAAAAGAAAAGGTTATTGATCCTCTGCGATTTATTCTACCGGCTTCTTCTGTTCGCAGCTTTGGAGCTAAGCTAGCATTCCAACGGATGATTTACCATCCCATATTCGGGCCGTACTTTAGCTGAAGTGAGGTTCTGCTGGAAAGAAAACCCCCAGGAGATTGTTGATTGTTGTACGAGTGAGTGCCTGCAGCCGCCGACGGGCAAATAGTGTTATTGATTTTCTGCCGGACGGCGTTCATCGTACCAACAATAGCTCGCTCGGTAGTTGGACGGAAGATTTGATTGAGTTCAGAAAATTTCAATTTCTCTCATTACCACCAACAGCCGAGGTTGCTGATTCCACGCGCATGAATAATTTTCCTCGGTATGCACTTTTAAAAATATCCTTCTAAGAATAAAGCCAAAGAAACCCTACTGCAGTGTTGCCTAGGAATAGATGATTTCATTCCATGAAACTCGCACACAAGTCAGCAAAACACGTACGTCATTTGCTAGCTAGACCTTACCGACCTCGAGTTTCACTGGAAAACATAAAACACGAGGTGGTGCTCATTTTTCTTGGACTGTGCCATGAATCGATAGTGACCACGTTTTACTGGTTGGTCAGCTGGATCCGATGATAAGTGTCACCTGGACGATAGGAGGAAAAACAAAAGCACAAATACATCAGTGTTATCAGTTGATACGAACAAGTGTGAATCACAAGTGTTCGAAAATGAAATTTTTACTTCCAAAGATGGACATTCCTCAGGCGATTGAGTGTAGCGATAATATTTGCTGTTTCTTTCCTTTGCGCACTGACCTGAATAAGCTAATTGAAGAAGGGGAGATGGTTTTTCACGTCATCGCAGAAAAACAAATTAATTTAAAGGAAGTGTTTGTCTATAATAAGGTTAATACAGCTATAACTAGAAGGAAAAATAAAGATTTCATCGAAAAGTAGTTTTTTTTTTTATCTCAAAGACATTTTTATTCAGGCCTATTTGCGTACAAGCTTTACGTGGCCGATTGAGCCGATTTTTTAAATAAATTTGTTTTTGTATTCGATCTCGTTGTCACCCTTTTTCTAGGGGGAGAGGAGCTTCCATTTCCCTCCTGCGAGGATTGAGGGGCACTTTGTTCGTGGCTCATCTCGTCGTCCATTGACGCATCGGTGACATTGTTGATTTACGTCTTCTTTTCGTTTTTCTTGTTATCCGCAGTCTTGATCTCGTTGCTAGTTACTGTAGAAGCGCCTTGTTGTACATTGGTTGCAGTTGCTGTTTGGTTAGATGGTGAAGTTGTTCACAAAACTGACATGTAACCAGTTGATTTTCATACGTAATCAGCGTTTCACACGGATGTATTCCACCTTGACCACAAACGATGTAAGATGGAATTGCTTTACGTAGTTGCATACGTACCACTCGCACGCCATTCCGGATACCGGGGGAAAAATTCCGCCATACTTCCCTTTCGATGGAAAGAACTTCACCGTACTGCGACATGTTTTCCCGAACGAACCCATCGCTGGTCTGCGGGGGAAGGTCATGCACGCGTACTTCTATTGCATTGTCCACCATGTACACAGGGATTTTATATTTAAAATTGTCATGATCAACACTATGCACCTCGTTGTTAACCGAAGCGAATGCAATTGCATCTCTTTCACGTTTGAACATAATGTACACACAGTTAGACGCCTTGTTGAATTGAATCTCACTTACATCATTAACGTTTAGATGCATTCGTTCCTTAAGCAAAATTTCAATTTCGGTTGCTGCTGGCCTAACTTTGCAGCGCTTGAAATCAATACAAATTGAATTTGGCCTTGTAGGCCAAGTTTCAGGATTTGTTAAATCGTATTTGCCCATTTCGTACACTCTATTGTTCACTACACTGTATTGTCTTTGTTTCTGTTGTCTCGACCGTAAACGATTTGGGACTGTGTCTGATGAGATGAGAGTACGAACTGATCGAAAAGTAGTTATCAATATTTATTTTCGAATAAAAGTATGAAAAAAAGTATGAAAAATTATTTGATTTGAGGTTTTCGATTTCTTTGTTAGTTTTCAATGATTATAATAATAAAAAACGTAGTTTCTATAAAACGCTCGTCCTTTGGGCTTGACATTCTTCATTTAATTCTGCACAGTTACTTTTTCCATTTTCCTGGTGGAATTTCTGCATGATTTGAGACACTGTAACTTCCTCCTTTCGAAAGTGCCGCTTGACAATCGCCCAATGCCGTTCACACCGCCTCCTTCATTTTCACAAGCTGTACATTATTGCTTGCCAACCACTGTAGAACTGGCTTGATGTAGTGAGCGAAAGCCAAATTTAACCAAAATAGAAAAGGAATATTATGTTTTCTGTACAGTGACAGCATTCTCTACACGCAGAGAGAAATAGAACACATTAGGTTCTAATATATTGAGTCTTTAAGTCAGCTTCAAACATTTGTTTGAATCAAGTAAATTTATTTTTAATTTAAAATTTGAATCAAATAGAATTTTCTTTGCGTTAAATTTAGTGTGGAAATGCATATTAGATATAAATATATTGAGATATGGATTCAAGTTTAAAGATTTCTTTGAATCAAATCTTAAATTTATTTGATTCAAATGCTTGTTACAGTATGTTAAATCTATTTGAATCAAATATGTCGTAGTACAAAGTAAAATTTAAAATTATTATCCAACAATTTTTTTTTTCAAATACATATATGAAGTAACACGATATATTGGAATTAAATACCCTTAAATTCAACTGAATCAAATATTCTGAGTCTTAGCTTCAAATTCACGGGTGATTAATAAAAATTTCCGTCCTTGAATCAAATACCAGAGAATATTGATTCTAAAATATTGCCATTAAATTAAGCATTGCTTTTAGTTGATTTTGAGATATTTAACACTACTTTTGCTAAGATCAGTGGCGTCTCGTGACAAAATTTACGGCTTGTGCACTGCTTTTGTGATATGATATTAAATACAACAGTTCGTTTTAGGTAGAACTAAACATTGAGGAATAGATGGATATTCGCTGTTTTTCAATCCAATGAAGTAGCGATATACTTTTGGAAGAAATTTTCGATTTAACTTATTTCGTATCATCGATACAATAGAAAAACTCGTCGCTCTGCACGTCGAGTAAATCTGTCAATAACTTTATCAACAAAACCACTTGGACATGGCAACTAACCCAGTGATTTGTTTTTAACTACCATGAGCATAACTGAAGCCTCTGCTGAAGGTGTGTACAAGTTCTCACAGAGCCAAACGTGAACAACAAATCTCAAAGCTGAGTTGAGTAATTCCCACCCTTCTTGAATCTGTGCACTGTATAGTTCATGTGCACTGAGAAGACTCTAAATCACCACAAATCTCCAAATAACGGAGAACGTGCCACTTGAGCCAATTAGCTCTGATTCCTGATTGACTGTCATTGACCAGCAAGTCCAAGTAGCTTAGGGTAAATTTCTGCATATTGTACTAAGATCTAAAAATATAATTGAATAGGAATAACGACGCGGTTAATTCCTTCAATTTAACCGGTTGTGCAGTGCATTTTGGTACATCATTCAAACGGAAAAATGGCCGTGTTCGTGGAAGTAATAGCTCATCACGTTTGATAACAATACTATACAATACGTGGACCGATTGGAAATAAACGGAATGATTTGCGAAAGCAACATTTATTTCGATATTAAAAATGCTAACCTCATCAGCATTTATGAGATGGATGAAATATTTTTAGATAACAACTAATGTTGATTACTTTTGTATTGCAGGGTGGCAGCGGCAGGTGAATTTCCGATTTCAATTTTCCGGTTTTCCCGGATTACTAGATAGAAAATTCCCGGTTTTTGAAAAGGCTCGAATTGCCTCTGCTCAGTTTTTTTTAACATTCAATATTTAGTTGAGAATTGTAGTATTTTTCATCCATCTCATAAATGCTGATGAAAGTATAATATAAACTAGTATTTTTCATCCATCTCATAAATGCTGATGAAAGTATTGAATATAAACACAATCGCACGAATTCCTGATTGAAGAAACAAAATTTATTTACTTTGAATCAAAAAACAATTGTATTTGATTCCAAGCGAAATGGAATTAGATCCAGATTCAAATAAAATATATTTGAATTCTTAGCACCATATATTTGAATTTATTGCTCATTTCATTTACTTCTGTAATAAAACAAAATTATTTACTTTTAAGTAAATATCAATTATATTTGAATCAATGAGAAATAAAAATATGCGCTGAGTCAACATAAAATATCTTTGAATTCCAAGCGCAATATGTTTAAATTCAAAATTATTTTTTCTGCGTGACCTCCAATCATTCTTTTTCGTGCACCATGGCATTAATTGTATCCTTCGTGAAAAAAAGAAATCGATTTCGTACCACATGTACAAATCGCTTGCCAGACCAACACATTTTCCATAACCATTTTGGTGCCAGTGGCATGTAGATCCTGGTCCACCGATCCCGTATAATACTGCAGTCTGGGTAACGCTCTTGAATCCTTCCTCGGCATAGGTTTCGTCGTCGGTCAGGACGCATCCGTTTTTGTGTGCGGTTTTAGTAGTAGAAGAATAATAGTCGCGTGATCGGATTTCGACGGGAAGATTTGAATTCTATTTTGTCGGTGTCAGTAGCATAGTGTAGTGAAGAGCTACACTTGTTACACGACTATACTTGGGGACTCGAATTTAGTATTCCAGTAGAAGGTACAATAGAATTCAATTCTTTCTTCTGATCATGCTTATATGAGTCTGCGTAGGCTAGCTTTTCCATTCTATATTTATAATTGATTCAATCTAGAATTCCTATCCATCTTTTCATTTCATGTCTTTCGCCTCTCCAAGTTAATGATTGCCGAAAACAACCAATCAAAATCAATATAGTAGGCATTATGCGGACATTTAAAACAAAATGACATATGAAATCATTCAAATTGATTCGGACAATTAACAAAAACGTGCTTCAGTGCTTGTTTCGCTTAATCATTCACGTTTCCGAAATCCAAAATATCACCAAAAATACGTTTGAACTTGACCATTGGCAGATAAAAAGACGCGTTTTGTCGATTACGTCACTTATATCATTATATCTCCGGAACCGGAAGTGTCAACTATTTGATCTCTGAATTTGATTAATTGTCTAATTACGTAACTTTTACGATTAAATCTACCTTACCGGAGATCATATGATATTCGAAATTGAACCACAATTCAATATTGATCTCGAACAAGTCTAAGCTAGTTGAAATCTCAGAGAAAGTTGAGCAGATAAAATTATAAGTGCGGTCAGTTACGTCACTTATACCATTACTTCTTCGGAACCGGAAGTAACAGCAGTTTGATCTCTCGACCTGATTCACAGTCCAATCGGTTCAGTCATCGCCGAGAAAATAAAATCGGAGAAATATCTTTTAAAGATGCACTTACACAGATACACACAGACATTTTCCGATCTCGTCAAACTGAGCCGAATGGCACTTAACACTAGGGGTCTCCGGTGCCTCGATCTAAAGCCAGTTTTTTCAGCATATCTATATTCTTTCAATAGAGAAAAGTAAAAACAGATCAAACGGTCAAAAAGTAAGAACGCCACAATATGAGGCTCGCATTTTTCTTCACGACAACGCTCGGCCACTACAATCAAATCATGTTTAATGCGACTTTTTCGCGAATTTTCAAACTTATGCGTTTTTAAGCGAATTTTCAAAATTTTTCACGTTTCATCTTCGGCTCAGTAGTGCTTGAACCGCTAAGCACACGCAAAGTTTACTCTATTTATGTAACACCTCAAAGATATTGCATTTTCTTAGCGGTTTAAGTTGAGCCGAAATCGTAACGAAATATGTGCTCATTGTACAAACTGAAAAACCTCTTTCTAATCCACCTAGTGGTATCATAATGCATCAAACCGTCTCATTATAACATACTTTTTCAATTAAGAAAATGACATAAATTTGGGCTGATATTTTCTGACAAAAATTCATTCAGATTGATTCGATTGATTTACAAAAGCGGTCTTTTGCGCTCGATTCAAAACTCAAGAGTAGCTTTCAAAACGACTCATTGCCTAAACAATGAAATCATTGTGTTAACAACGAAGCTCAAAATTTAGGGAAACTTACTTCTAGGTATAATTGGATGTTTCATGAATTGAATGTTCGAATCGAACTAGAATACATGAATCGTGAAGATCCGATGTCATCTCGAGAAAAATTCGTTTCTGGGACCAGATCTTTACGTTGCATTTCTAAGACATCTCAGGGTGTCGATTTTTTTCAAATTTTTAAGACATTTGACAAAGATTTTTCGCTTATAGAGGTTCTTCGCCTCTTCGGTCCAGAAAAACTATCTGACCCTATGTGCGGGGTTGGGAATCAAACTCAGGTGAACTGCATGAAACTCATTGACTAACCCATTACGCTATATCCGTCTCCTTGACAAAGATATATTTTTTTTAAGTTTTGCGTTTTTTTCTAATGCAAATTTTCAGTTTGCGATTTTTTCACCGATATTTTTGTGCAGCACGTACCCTCTGCATATAAAAAAAACATTTGAGTGTATTTAAATGATCGTGGATGGAAAATTCACTTTGCTCAAGGGAAATGAGCTTTTTATGAGACAGAGGTGAGGAAAAAACCTGTTTTAATCCACCTAGTGGTGTAATGATGCCTTTCTCATATCAATCATACTATCCTATATAATACTGCGGTATTCTTGAAAATAATTTTCTTCGATTCCTAAAAAGAATAACCGAAATCGGTTTGTTTGACCGTATACTGATAAAAACTATTAATTGGAGAAGATTTGAGGTCGATTTAGAAAACTTTTTACGGTTTTTCGCCCAGTGATTTTTCAGTGATGGTATACAATTTTTAACACACTTTACCTTATATTTCCGGATCCGGAAGTCAAATCCGGATGAAATTTAGGAATTACGTATGGGACCACAGGACCTTTCATTTGAACCTGAGTTTATGAAAATCGGTCGCGCCATCTATGAGAAAAGCAAGAAAACATATTTTCATTTTTTTTGCACATTTTACCTCATAACTCCGGAACCGGAAGTCGGGTGTTCGAATGTTCGAACAAAATAACGTTACACACAGACACACACACACAGACACACACACACACACACACACACACACACACACACACACACACACACACACACACACACACACACACACACACAGACACACACACACACACACACAGTCGGTTTTCACAGTCATTGCATAACCTTTCTATATGAGAAAGGCAAAACCAGTATATATTTTTTGCTGCAGTTCAAATGAAGGTAATTTTTCAGTTCATCTGCTTTTGTTATCCATTCTCTCATATTTCTAGTCAAACAACGATTATTTTTCTGTTTAAATGCATATATATATCGATTTTCGAGTTAGTATCTAAGTTCGCTAGCTATATTTTTAATAACAGATCGGCTGAAAAGTTCGTATCGTTTATATGAGAGGGCGCCACTAGAATTAAATCCATACCATTTTCAGTTAGTACCAACCTTCAAAAGATACGTGTATAAATTTGACAGCTGTCTGATTATTAGTTTGTGAGATATTGCATTTTGAGTGTAGCTACTTTTGTTATTGTGAAAAAAAATGGAAAAAAACCTGTTTTAATCCACCTAGTGGTGTAATGATGCCTTTCTCATATCAATCATACTATCTATATATATATATATATATACAGGCCCGTACCCAGGATTTCGTTTCGGGAGGGGCCCAAAGATAAAAAAATAATGTTACTGAAGACTGCTTATGTAGCTAATTCTCGGTGTGCCTTTTACGGGTCATTTTAACAGACACTTTAAACTTTTCCACTGGAACTGTTATTGTATTACATTATTGTCTAAGACCTTCTAAATAATTATATATCTGTTTTTGATTTCGGGAGGGGCCCGGGCCCCCTGGGCCCCCCCTCTGGGTACGTGACTGTATATATATAAAAATGCAAAGATCATTCTTTGCAATCGCATCACGTAAGAACGCATGGACGGATTTACATGATTCTTTTTTTGTTTGATCAGTTTTTACCCCCACCGGGTTCGAACATCAAAAAAATTAGAAAAACTTGCCGGAAAAGTGGGAAAAATCAATAAAATTATTTTGTATGGACAATGGAATTTTCCGTTGAAAAAGTCGTCTATGCTAGATCATCGATAGGTGTTTTTGGCGCATAATGAGTTGCATAAGTGTTTGGCCGTCGAAGAAAGGAATACTAGATCGTTGAAAGAATCTTTTGGCGCGCAACGAGATGTTTTGTGGAGAATTTTTATGCATATGTGATTAATTGGGTATCAAAATTATTGCTTGGTAAATAAATTAATGACAGATTGCATATGACTGTATGACCGCTGCAGGTAGAAGAAAAATTCTGATATCCAGTATAATGAAATCAGATGAATCAGAAATCAGAAAATTTTTGAATTAAGCAATGAAAATACTGTGCTTTAGAAGCGCTAAGGTCAAACTAAGAGATCTTCCTTGCATTTTACTTTCGAATGTTTTAGATTACACTAAGCGCACATAATAAGTGGCAATTAGATCAATGTTCAAGGTGATTACCATAATGGATTGAGACTGCCATTTTTTGTTTCATATTCTGTGAAGAATGTGAAAATTTGTGAGATAAATATCAAATTAAAATGTAAGCGTCGTCTCTCCAAGCAACCAAAAGTTCCACAGTACCTGAAAAATATCGACTTCATTAGAGCTTTAATGAACGCGTGGTACTTTTTAGCAACTAGAACGTACAGAAAATATTCCTAGAAAACTTTCTCGCTGCTTTAAAGCTGTACAAGGAACTTCTGCAATATTTGTTCTGTTGCGTCGGGTGAACATTCAAGTTTGAGTAATTCATTAAAAACGGACTGTTGGGAATGTTTTGTATGCTACTTGAACCAAATACTTTTTTACGAACGTTTGGTTACTTGGGCTAAAAACAAATTGTAAATATATCTTACTCTACCGAATGAACAACTCTAGAAAAGAAACTCTGCAACATTGTGTTAAGTTTATCAATCCAACATTATGGTCAAAACGCATGTATCCGGACAGAGTCACATCTGGAACGGAAAACGTGGCACCTTATATCCATTCCGTCGAAGCCGTGAGAGAAGGATCTCTGTTCAGTTAATTGACTCAAAGGATGAGATGACAACCTGTGCATTTGCTCAATTTTAATAAAAGTATTTCACATTTTCACATTATATTTTGTGATACTCCTTTTTTTGAGCTAAAGCGAGTGTGTCGCATCCCGTAATTGTAGGTTAGGTAATCAGAAAAACAATGGAGACATACGTGAAGCACTTAGTCGTTTGACAATTCTGTTGTCCAAAAACATAAATTCGAATAAAAAAATTTTGGGCGAGACGAAGCTCGATGGGTCAGCTAGTCATATATAATACTATGGTTCTTCAAAATAATTTTCTTAGATTCCTAAAAGAATAACCGAAATCGATTTGTTTGACCGTCTACTGATAAAAACTATCAATTGGAAAAGATTTGAGGTCGATTTAGAATTTTTTTTAGGTTTTTCCCCAGTTTTAGTGATGGTATACAATTTTTAACCCATTTTACCCTATATTTCCGGATCCGGAAGTCGGATCCGCATGAAATTCAGGAATTACGTATGGGACCACAGGACCTTTCATTTGAACCTAAGTTTGTGAAAATCGGTCGCGCCATCTATGAGAAAAGTTAGAACACATATTTTAATTGTTTTGCGCATTTTACCCCATAACTCCGGAACCGGAAGTCGGATCCAAATAATATTCAGGAATTGTTTATGGGACTTCAAGACCTTTCATTTGAATCTAAGTTTGTGAAAATCGGTTCAGCCATCTCTGAGAAAAGTTAGTGCACTTATTTTCACCATTTTTGCACATTTTACCCCATAATTCCGGAACCGGAAGTCGGATCCAAATAAAATTCAGGAATTTTGTATGGGACCACAAGACCTTTCATTTGAATCTAAGTTTGTGAAAATCGGTTGAGCCATCTCCGAGAAAAGTTAGTGCAAAAAAAACGTTACATACACACATACGCACATACACACACACACATACACACACACACACACACACACACAGACATTTTGCGTACTCGACGAACTGAGTCGAATGGTATATGACACTCGGCCCTCCGGGCCTCGGTTCAAAAGTCGGTTTTCACATTGATTGCATAACCTTTCTATATGAGAAAGGCAAAAGGTTGCCGATGAACGAATCGTTCAATAAATAATGAAGTCGAATGTTCACAACGGAGCTCTGAATTTCAGGGAAGACACACTGGACACTCACTTCTAGATTTAAACTTTAGATCTACATGGAAATTGAACACAATGGTTTATAAGTATCTAAAAAATTGTTCAAATTAATGAAAAAATGCTTCAAATTTATATATTTTAAAAGGTCTGGAACGTTCTACTGAACGTTAAATGATGATATCAAGAGCTCAAAACAAAATAATAATAATGTTAAAAAAATTATATAAGCCGTTTCTGTCGATTTTTACTACGACATGTGTCGACCATTAAAGAATATACAGAACTAAATAGGCTTCAAATTGTTGCCTAGGCCGGTATACGAAAAATAACAATTTTAATAACAACAAGTTACATCATGTTTGAGTAAGCAGAAATACTTTTGTTTCATTCGCAACCATAAACTAGCAAAGTTTGATAACGAATGATCTTGCATAAATGAGTAGCAGAATTCCTGACTACCGCACACAACAGCAGCCGTGATAATACAAATTACAAACAATCATCACATCTTTGTCATGCTCATCCGTGCGTGCATAACTTATCTAATTATTGCTCTGGTCGAACTGGTCTTACGTTGCATTGCGTTGCGTTGCGTGGAGCAGTTCCCGCTGATGCTGCGTTCGTTACATAGCGTAGGTGTATAATAACTGCTCTCTTCGTCCGCCCCAAACCCCTCTCCCCTCTAGAAAAGTAGCTCGGTACAATGAATATGTAGTTGCACACGAAAACAAAAAATCTATTTTCCCACAAAACGACCGGTAGCGAATCATCATCACCGTTTGTGAAGGATGGGGGTGTTTACAGTGTGAACGCTTTTGGTTGTAAAACTTGTGTAAACAACGATACGGTAGTACAAGGCGGATGATCAGTTGTATGGATTTGATTGTTACTCACGTGAGTTTGAAGCTAGTCACCTTCTAAAATGATTTTTTAAGTGAGAACTGAGGACTGAGTTATGTAGTAAATAATACTTTGATTTCATTCCGTTCTTTTATTTTTATCACAACATCGATTGACTCAAAACTTGTTCAAAATCTTGTACAGTTCCTGTCTGTTGATAGCGATCAACGTCAACCCACGTCATTCAGCGGGCATCCGTCCGACACGATTCGAACAAGACATTCTGGAACAAAACCTATCTTATCATTCGTTCGTGAAGGTCTCATTTTATGTGACCGAGAATCGAATTTAGCGAAACAAAAAACAACAAACCAGCACTGAGTCGCTAACGGAGCCTCCACCAACGCCTGGCCGGAGGGATGATAAGTTATCAGACATGATGACTAAATACATGCCCAGTGTACCCCGTCGTCTCCTCGATAGTTCGAGCTGTGTTGGTTGAGTTGAAACTACTCACTTTGAGAATTCTAACCGTTCGAAATGGATTGGATTTTTTTAGCTACAATAGATCTCTGTTCAACGTGCTCAGCCACACGAGCACCATATTATGGGTACTACTTCTCGTTCCAGATCGTCGACATACCGCGTACAATTCATTTTGACGTCTCACTTCATCTTTTTCTTCTTTCGGCACTATACCGATTGCTTCTACCGGCGCTATAAATAAGCACCGGAGCCTCGACCATATGTTTCCACTTGCACTGCTCCAGCCGGAATCCGTTACAGGCAAAACACTCTCATCGGATCGTTTCGGGAGCCTGGGCAAAAAAAAAAATCCCTGGTTTTCAGGTTGAGTATAAAACCAAACGGCAGCCTCCGAGTTGAGTTCGTGGCGTTTCAAGTGGGCTCTGGTAGGGCTTTCCATTGTTCCAAACTGCTGGCAAAAAACAACTAAACAGTTTACATTAGGGCACAGAATTTCATCTGCTCTGTAAATGAGATTGAGGAATCATTTTAAATGCAAGAATAAACGCGTGTTGGAATTTTGAATCATAAGGTTGAATCCTAGGGTTTGAGATAAGGTACTGCTCGCCAGTTCCTATCCCATGCCTGGCGGTTTAAAATAGCACTACTTTCGTGGCACTATCGACGAATACGACAGTGCGAACGGGTTTGCTCGTTTTAGCCCTGTGATAGTCGATAGTAAATCCATTACTGATCTCAAATCCATATAATTTTCTATTGTACTGTTGAATCATATTTTTTTCAATCCCGTGACAGGTTTTAGACCGTGAATATCAAAATAACACTAATAGTGCTGTTGTTGTACCGTTGAAATTCCACTATATCACGTCATTACACTCTCGCAAAGTCACTATTTTCACAGTCACTATTTTTCCGAAAGTGTATCAAACGTTATAATACAGATACGTATTTCGGAATGCTATTTGCATCCTTCTTCAGTGTATCGGTTTTATAAGTTTATTGACGTTGTTATTCAGAACAATAACAAAAGAAATCGGAACTGATTTCAAACTAGGCACGCTCCACTCGAACACATGCCCGAAAAGTTAATTCGTGCGAGAAAATCGATCTCGACCCATTGTTATCCTAATGCTTTTTCGCCAAGTTCAGGTGCTTTGACGTGGGACAATACCGACCGGGGGGCGTTTCAAAAATACCACAACCCGCGAAATGCCTCTAGCTTTAATGTTTGCGAAAGTTTTTTTCCTGACCGATTTTTTATTGTATTAATGAAAAGCAAAAATTTCAAAACTGTTTTAATACCACGTTTATTCCGTAAACATTGTTTGAATAATAAAGAAATTTATTAAATTTGAAGTATTAAAGTGTACATTGTAAGGGAGATTGTTCGGTTACCGGCACCCTTTTATTTAAGCTCATAACTTCTGACTTAGTGCACCTTATGCGGACATCTATACATCAATCGAAAGCTAAAGTCGCTAGCTAACAACTGATTAAGGAACTAAGTTAATTCCTTTGATTGAACAAACTTTATTATCAATTTAGTAGTGATAAATTTTTGCCATTTTAAAAAAGGTGTTCGATTACCGGCACCCCAAGAAAAATCGCAAAAAATGGAAAAATATAAATAACGAATGCAATTGTTCAAAGGAAACCCGGAATTTATACTTTTCGGAGACGTTTCGGACAAAAGTCTTCATTGTCTGATGGTGACTTCGCCTTGGCTCTCTTGGCCGATGATTTGGTGTTGATTTGCCCGGATTTCCACGTTTTTTTCTTAGCCGGAGCATCTGCTGTATGAGCAGTTAGATGTTTGGCCAAAACTGGGTGCCGGTAACCGAAATCGGTAGACATTTTGAAAATGATAAAACAAATTTGGTTGCGATAATTTTGATAGCATCCGGTATTAAATCACGAAATAGATCGATTTCACCTCATATATATTTAATCCACTCACCTTTCCCATTGATGCTCTTCAATTTATGATGCTATAAAATAAAGTCAGAAAAAAACTTTTGTGTTAATTTCACGCAATTAAAATTTTTTTTTGAACGCAGCAAAAAAGTACAAGCGACTGATTGCTTCGGTACTCAGCACAAAAAGAATGTGCTGCTATTACACACACATGATATTTGTCGAAATGACGCTATCTGTTTTCTGTCAAAAGTTACGGTGGGGTGCAGCAGGCGAACACCTTCCCCTATCCATAAATTAAAGGCCATTTCAGAGAAATTTCCACAAATGCGGAAAGCTTCATAGTACTTCATTTTTGCCAACCGGGACAATCAAAGGGGAAGGAATATACAACGAAATACCTACATTAGCGTCTACTTCCACTTTCAAGGCCCTACACAATGGTTCAACACATTTCTGGCTGGATTTAGCCTCGTGCCATTACTCCAAAGATGTTTTATAGAGAAAAACTTCAATCCCCCGTAGTGAAGCAGGCACTTTGAAAACAAGAAGTAATTCAGAGGAAGGTAAAAAGGATTTCCGCGCAAAAAATTATAAAGTACACTGAAGTCTTTTTACTCGGTTTTTAAACGCCGCTTTTTTACGTGGATTCCTGAAGTTATACGGTTTTTTTACACAAATTTCCAGTTATCCGGTTTTCATGTTTTGTCTTAGAAATGCATGAAACGTCGAGTATTCTCTGGAAATTTTTTAAAGTCAACTTCCATTTTCGATTATTAAAAAAAACTTTTCTTAGATTACACTAGATCTCGACGTTTCATGCATTTCTAAGACATTTGGCATAAAAAAAACGTTGATTATATACTTCCAAGGTTCTACGTTTTTCTGGTTGGATTAAGCCTCGTGCCATTAATCGGAAGATTTTTTGTAGAGAAAAACTTCAATCCTCCGATCGCACCGGAACTACGGCCAATTGAAAAGTACTGGGCCAACATGAAGCACGCACTTTGAAAACAGAAAGTAATTCAAAGGAAAAAAATATGGATTTCCATGCAAAAAATTACAAATTACATTGAGGTCTTTTTACGCGGTTTTTTGTGCGGTATTTTTACGCGGATTTCCGAAGCTACGCGGTTTTTTTTCGCGAATTTCCAAAGTTATCCGGTTTTCTAGTTTTGTCATAGAAATGCATGAAACGTCGAGATCAGGTATTATCCCGAAATTGTTTTAAGTCACCTCTCTAACACATCGATTTCCGATTAAAAAAAAACTTTTTAAGATTCTACCAGATCTCCACGTTTCATGCGTTTCCAAGACATTTGGCCTAAAAAAATTTCATTATAAACTTCCAAGGTTCTACGCTTTTCTGGCCGGCTTTAGCTTCATGCCATTACTCGAAAGGTGTTTATAGAGAAAGACTTCAATCTCCCGAACCCACCGAAATGACGGCCAATTGAAAAGTACTGGGCCATCATGAAGCAAGTACATTGAAAACAGAAAGTAATTCAGAGGAAGACTAAAATGAATTTCTACGCGAAAAACTATAAAGTACACTGAGTTCTTTTTTACGCCGTTTTAAAGCGATTATTTTTGCGCGGATTTCCGAAGTTATGTGGTTTTCTTGTTTTGTTTTAGGGATGCATGAAACGTACAGATCTTGTATTATTCCGATTTTTTTTGTTTTGTCAACTCTCCAATACTTCGATTTTTTTTTAAATTAACTTTTTTAGATTTAGACCAGATATCTAAGACATTGGGCACCAAAACAAAATTTTTCGATTACATGCTGCCAAGGTCCTACACAATAGCTCTACATTTTTCTGGCTGGATTTAGCCTCGTGCCATTACTTATAGCCTTTAGCCTCGTTTTATAGAGAAAGCACTACAACCGGAACTAGGGCCAATTGAAAAGTACTGGGCCAACATGAAGCAGGCACTTTGAAAATAGAAAGTAATTCAAATGAAGAAAAGTATGGATTTCCATGCAAAAAATTATAAATTACATTGAGGTCTTTTTACGTAGTTTTTTTGTGCGGTATTTTCACGCGGATTCCCGAAGCTACGCGGTTTTTCTATGCGAATTTCCAAAGTTATCCGGTTTTCTTGTTTTGTCATAGAAATGCATGAAACGTCGAGATCTGGTATTATCCCGAAATTTTTTTAACTCACCTCTTCAACACATCGATTTCCGATTAAAAAAAAAACTAGTTGACTATTAGCTACTAAGCATCAAAGAAATTGCAAAGGTGTATTTATCAGGCAAATGTATTTGGTATTTTCCGTTTACTAAGTGAACATGAAAAAATATCTAATGTAGCTTCGCCACATCGTTTTGGTTCGTGTGCTGTCCGACCGTTCGGAGCTAACTAAAGCAAAGAAACCTAGCTTTGAGCAGGCCAGGCAAACAATGCGGTTACAGGTTCGTATGTAGAAGGTCCCCGCTTCCGACGGCGAGTCGACCCTTTCGACCCGAAATGACCTATTCGGCGAAATGACCAGTTCCCATTTCCGACGTTACGCGATTTTGTTGTTTTGTCTTAAAAATGCATGAAACGTCGAATTCTTGTATTATACCGACATTTTTTTAACACTAATATTACACCAGATGTCGACGTTTCATGCATTTCTAAGACATTTGGTATCAACAATTTTTTTTTTCGATTATATACTTTCAAGGTCTTACACAATGGTTCTACACTTTTCTGGTGAGATTTAGCTTCGGGCCATTACTCGAAAGGTGTTTTATGGAGGAAACCTTGAACGCTCGAACGCACCGTAGCTACGGTCATTTGAAAAGTACTGGACCATCATGAAGCAGGCACTTTGAAAACAGAAAGTAATTCAGAGGAAAAAAATAGATTTCCAAGCATCCATGCAAAAAATTATAGTTTACACTGAGGTTTTTTTTACGCGGTTTTTATGCGGTTTTTTACGCGGCATTTTTTACGCGGATTTCCGAAGTTATGCGACTTTCTTACGTGGATTTCTGAAGTAACATGGATTTCCGAAGTTACACAGCTTTCTAAAATTCCGAAGTTACACAGATTTCTGAAATTTATAACATTTGGTATTTACAAAACAAAATCGATTTCGGAAATCTCAAAGACCAAGAGTCGACTTTTTCCAATTTTTTTCTGAAATTACACCAGATCTGGACTTTTCATACATTTCTAAGATATTTGGCATCATACATTTTTTTTTCTTATGTTTTGCGGTTTTTTCCGTGCGAATTTCTGAAGGTACGCGATCCCAAAATCGTTTTTTTTTTCAATAATATTTTTAGTACACCATATTGCATATTGCATATATATTTTTTTTAGTATAATGCGTTTCTAACCCATTCGGCATAAACAAAATTTCAATTATGGAATTTTTTAGAATACACCAAATCTGGACGTTTCATGAATTTCTAAGACATTTGACATCATAAAAAAATTGACATCCAAAATAAAATCTTCAGTTTTGCGACAACCGTTAGATATGACCAAAGTACTTACCTACTTTTGAAAAGTGACAGCGTTACACCTGATCTGAAAATACAAAAAGAAAAACATTCATCAAAATCACATTAAAAATAAAAACGGTAGAGTTATAATTTTCATTTAGTGGGGTTTGGTTGAAATATATTATTCATAAACTTGCATCAATTTCCAATCGGGTTATTTTTTGGCCACCCATTGAAATTTAACTAAGCAATCGAACTGAGCATTGGGTATGCTAGTGAAAACGAATAAATATAGACAGAAATGATTTCAGCGGCGTTGATATTATACTACCGATGACGCTCGCGGCTTACACGGTTTCCATTCCATTACTTTAAACTGGCGATGAATTACATTCATGGAAATAATAACATTTTCGAAGAGATATTGGGTGCGAATAATTTATTTTTTCATTACCTGGCTTCACTATTTCTACATTCAGTAACAAATCTGCCTTGTAGTGTTACGGAAAATAATCACATTGAAATCAATTCAACTTTAAATGTTATAGCCCATACATTGCGTCGACCAAAATAAATCTCGTTTTCGAAAATTCCGATGACTTTTGTTGCGTGGATTTTTCTATATTAATATCGACAAAATGTTCACAACTTAGGTTATGTAATTGTTTATTTACATTGTTCACTCGTTTGATTTGATTGAGAAGTAAGAGCTGATATCTTATGTTTCAAAATAATGTTATTTTAATTCAACTGTCATTTACATATCTGTGCGTACAGTAGACAATGTTCCCGAAAATCGTTGCTCTCGCTAGCTGTGGAGTTCGCACTGTAAAAAAAATTTGGTATGTAAAACCATCTTCAATTGGGGTCAGGGTCATTTCGCCGAAAGCATTTCGTAGAAAGGGGGATTTCGACGAAAAGGGCCTTTTACCGAACGACATTTCGCCAAATCGTACAATTGTCTTAATATCGTATTGGAATTGATTTAAAATATATAGAAATGAAAGATGATAGTGCTTCCGTTTTGTTATCCTTCAATTGTACTCCTAAACTATTTCATATTTAAAATAACAGGTGAATTCATTTACTTTTTAATCCAGAAATACTACTCCCTTGATTAAATTTTTCAGATCGATTCATGATCCTCAGAATTAAATTTCCAACTAAACTTGTTGACTTTCTTAGCAACTAAGCACGAAAGCATTTGCTTTGGTTTTTCTACCAGACAAATGTTTGCGGAATTTTCCGTTAACTGAGGGCAAATGAACATGCCTTGTATAAAAAAATTTAAAGAGAAAACTTTTTTCCACTTACACTACAAGATATTATGGAACAGGGAGCTCTAGTACTCGGGTTCGACAGTTCAATTAAAATGATATTCACCATTCCATATGTCAAATTATACTTTCTCGACAAGATTTTTTTTTCATTGTCCCGAAAAAAACGTTCTGAGGGGTCATTTTTAATATTGTAGACTGCACATTTTTACTACATGGAGTGAAAAGTCCCGACATCTCACAGAAAAGACGTGAATATTTTTGTTGGGAACAAGCCTCTAGATAGCCTCTACCAAATTTCTAGAACATCTATCCACTAGCAGATCGTGTTAGGCGAGTTCTAGTTTAAATCAAGCTACAAAAGAATAAAAAAACGGACCAGCGCATTCATGCATAAAAGCAATGGTGGAATTGAATGATTTGCGTTATGGATTGGTCCATCATCCGCCGTATTCTCCAGACCTGGCCCCCAGCGACTATTATCCGTTTCCAAACCTGAAAAGGTTTCTTCAGGGAATGAAATTTTCGTCGTATGCTGAGGTCATTGCAGAAACGGAAGCCTATTTGAAAGGCCTTGACAAATCATTTCTTTTTTTTTCAAAGGGCATGGAGGACCGATGGGTCAAGTGTATCGCTCTAGATGGAGATTACACTGAAAAATAAAAAGGTTTTCACGGTAAAAAATCGACTTATTCTCTGTTAGACCCGGGACTTCTCATTCCATGTTGTGTATGACAAACCAAATCTATACTTTATCAATTGAATTACACACATAAAACCGAAAGTGAGTAAATATTAGATTGATGGCACAAGTGGTGAATTTGTTTAGTCTGTTTCGAAGAATTGATTCAACCATTTTTTAAGAAATGAGAATTATCGAATCCAAAACCAATATCGAATATGAAACTGTAAAATATCTAGTTCAGACTAACTTTCCAATTCTAAACAATCATGTCAGAAAAATTTTGAATTTATAGTAGTTAATCATTTCAATAGTAGTTAATCATTTCTTGTACAGAGTTCATGGTGTTCGATTGACTAGCCCCATCTTGAGGTAATGTTTGTAGCAAATGGATTAAAATATTACTAACTTTCGATCTCTTCCTGATAGTTTATATTGTATAGATAGGTGTTTGAAAGATATTTGAGGTAAATCAATCTGGTATGACCACTTACTGGAAGCTGACTTTTTAGTTAAATGTTTCCTTACAAAATATTCATTTTGCATTACAGGTCGACGTTTCGAAGGAACATTTCATCATCTTCAGGGGAAAACAAACCCAAATGTTTTCCCCCTAGTAAATATAGTAGGTAGTACATTGAAAATGCCCGTGAATGCAAACGACTATTGTGTAACAGACATTTCGTTTAGTCCTTGAAAATGATCCTTTGAAACGTGGGACTGTGTAACGCAAAATAAAGGTTTTGTTATAAGCTATTTTACCAATACACACCCAATGAATGTTATTTAAAAAATTATTAGGTTTGTTCAAAATACTCATGACTATTTTGCTTACTTATGCGTTTCGTCTTAGACTTATTAGCAGTGCATTATCAGTTTATGTTGAAATCACGAGGTGGCATTAGCAGTGTTTTAATACAAACTGTTAATACACTGATTAGTCTCAGACCGTCAAAAGTTATTTTTTTAGTTGTTCGTTCCAGAAACGAGTACCAGAATATAATGGCTCCGGTGACACGTTCCCCGTAGATACGTGTCAACCCGTTTTTTTAAATCCAATTCAACATGGTCTAAATAACCGAGTCCGCTTTCCCGCTGTCAATGTCTACTACGAAAATCGCGCAGTTTAATTTTTGTCTGACATTTCTTGCGCACAGCAGCAATAAAACACATGCGAAACGACATGTAAAACAACATCAACAGCAGAAAAGAGCGAACCAGAAATCCTACCGGCAGCGTAAAACGAGGAAGCCCGGAAATATCTGGGTTAATTTTTATGCCTTTTGTTGTAGCACGGCGGCTGCATGTTTGCACAACTCAAATGGTTGTATCTCCACCCACCTGGGTTCTCCACCTCCGCCTTATCGAGGAGGTGGCATACCATCATCAGTGCCACCGTCATCGATCGAACTGAAAGAAGTGCCGGTGTGTGTATTATTTTTTTTGTTATTTTCATTTCTCTTCTCTGAAACATGCTCCGGATACATGACATAACATAGGCTTCAATGTCGGTCGGGGTTCATCTTCCGGCGTTGAAGACCCCATCCGAAGAGAAGAACACCGACGCAGTTACTGCAGGTCTATTCATAGTGAATGAACTTAAGGTTATAAACGGCAGCCCGAATGAGCCACTCGCCGTTGTTGAGAGTGCATTTTTAGTGCCAATTCTTCCCGAGATAGAAACCTGCTAGAGCCTGCTAGTTGAAGTAGCAGTTTCCTGTCAACAAGGCAACGAGAAGGCTGCTGGGCATGGAAGAAAGTAAATAACTTGTTGTTACCGTTGTTTGAGATAAGCTGTAGCACACATTCGTCTCGGTCTTTGTGTGTCGTGTGTGTTGCTGCTGCTAATGGTTGCCCGTACTTTCGGCTGTAGTTGAAGAGCCATTTCGGGCCGTTTAATTAGGGTATGCGCTAGTTAGACTGACTTCAGGAAATCTTCACGGTTCTCAATTTTCTCAAACAGCACAAAAAGTTTGCGAAATTGAAGCGAATCAAAAAGAACAGTTTTTACATCAACGTGGAAATTTCGTTTAGAATGTAGGTTGTATCTAAATTGCACTAAGTACCTGGTGTCCTCATTTTATTGTTGCACTAATTCGGACGTATTAGAAATTTTTTTTATCGGTATTTTAGTTACTAGCAGATAAAAACAATTTTTTTCAATTATTTTACATTCAACGTTTTGGTGCTATTGATTTGCACCTTTTTCAGGGCTCGCAGCATAAGTTATGCAATTGGCCTTAATTTATTTTTGTAATAATCATCAAAATATCGCTTTGTATTTTTCATCTTTGCGTAGACAAGCGGTTCTTAAGCCTTTTATATTGCAAATCCCTTTATATCCGACTCGGATAAATACGCACTCCCCGTGTAAGTAAGATTTTATGCAGATGATGTTTTGTTTTCAATAATTTCATAAATTTAGTTCAATTGATTCAATTTTTAAACCAAAGCTCCCAAATATTCAGTAATTTTACTCCGGTCAGTGATCGTCCCCAATCGCCCATTTACTGCCTTATTCCTTATTCAAATTTGAAGTTGGTCAATTTTTTCATCATGGTTTGAAGACGAATAGTTTTACGACTATTTGACTTGGGAAATACTTTCAGATAGATGTGCCAGTTCAACTGACCTACTGTTCCTTAGGAAGCCTAAGCACTCGCACCTTGGAGTCAGTGCTACCAATCCAATCCTTACACACTTCCGTTCACTCTTTCTTCAAGTTCTTATCGATTTTAAGGACCTTCCCAGTTTTCCGGATCTTACCCTTTATAATCACCCAAATTTTTTTGTAGCATGAAAAGCTCGGGTAAGTTCAATGGATTTGCCTTCTTCGGCACAGATACAACACCATTCCATCACTAGTTTCACTTTATGGCACAATGCCAAATCCAGCCAGGGTTGCCTTCGTGGGGCCGAAGAAATGACAACAAGCACTTCTGCTGACATTCTTCTTTATATATTTGGCCATTGGTGGTACCGGTCGTTATGTACGGCTTGCTGATTTTTCTGCACGCACAGATCGCCTACCATAACAAGTACTTGTTGACAAGTTTGTCGATCTTCTTCTTCCGAAACTAATCACGAACATCCAGGCGGAACTGGTCGACGAACAACTTCAGGCCGGAAATCTGCTTGGTTTCCGCCTTAATGTACGTCTCGTCATGCATTTCGATACATTCCGGTTACACCAACCATTCGCGGTACCAGGCGCAGGATGTCGTCGATGTTGAGACATCTCGGACCCGCTTCATTGCTTTTTTTGATGAAACAGACGGACGAATTTACCATTTTGGTCTCGTCCTGAATCAAAAGTTTCGGATTCTTGCAGTGATCCCTCATCTTCCTTGGGTTCATAGGATTGTTTTTTTTTCGGAAACAATCCAATTGTCGATTCTCAAATGTTTCGCAATTCACTTGTGGAACTGGCTTACATTTTTTACGAGCACGCCCATACCTTTTTTGTCGAAGCACTTATTGCTTGAAAACCATCTCGATAAACGTCTGATGACTCTAAACGATCACTGTTCGAACACATCAGTGATCGGAATTGGTATGTTTCGGGTCAAGCAATTCCGGAAAATTCAAAACATGCATCGGGATTAAATTTCGTACTGTTTTCGTAGTAAGCGCTGATATAAGTCTGGTCAAAAAGAGTATCCAAAAGAGAAATACGACATGTTGATCGGGAACGCTTAAAAAACGTCATACCTTCTTAAGTGACTTTCGGTCAGGAAAAAAATTCCGTGTAAATCACTCATCACCTACGGTAATCTGCAAGCTACGTGTCCAAATTGTCAAAATAGTGTTCACTACGAGAAGTTCTGTGATAAACACCCAAGAACAGCAGCAGTTTCTCAACAACACACCTACCTTCCCCCCCCCCCCCCCCCCCCTTCATACCTCTTGAGTTTGTTGTATAAAATTGAGGTCCCCTCTCCACTAAGGAGTCACTAAGAGACCCAATAACAATAAGAACGCTATTTTTTTGCCGCTCAAAATTGTCTCATCTTTAAGATTACATCTCCTGAACCAGAAGTTATAGAAAGTCGGATTTCGGGTATTTGTACACGTCACTTACCCCGGGTCACTTCGGTGTCAGAAAAAAAAGAGTTTGTGGGTTCGGGTCGGGTATGGGTGACGATTTTTCATTTTTAACGGGTACGGGTTCTAAAATTTGTTCGGGCTAAGTTATTCGAACCCGATACACACTAAATTATTTTTACGGATGTCGATAAATTTTTACTGACTTTCAAACAGCTGAAGATTCAGTAATCAGTTCAGTAAGTTTCATTTGCTGAACTTCGATCTGTCATAATTCTACTGACTTGTTCATCAGACAATATCGATGTTCGGCGGAATTTACAAAATAATTCCCCAATATAATCTGCGAAGCATTACTGTTATTGATGATTGGTGAAAGGAAGGAGCAAGTGTTTTTAAATGTTCCTCCGATCAATTAATTTATTTATGCGTTATCAATGATGGTTTACACTTATTATTCAAAAATAAAGCATGCCGGTTGTCATCGTTAGAGTACCAATTTCAGTAGAATATGGGATATTCAATCATTTTATTAGAGTACTGAAATGAAAAGCAGTAAAAAGTTTTTAGAATATATTCACCCAAAGAAACCTTATCGTCAGGAATCAGTATTATTTATTTTTTTTTGTACAGTGTTTTTTTACTAAACACATCGAAATGTTCACATCTTCACATCCGAAAATAATGATATTTCCATTTTTTGTAATTCTGCTGAACGGCATAGTAATGTTTGCTGAAATTTTTCATTATTTTTTATTATTTACTGAAAAAGGATAAAACCCACTGAGTTTGACAAAAGATATGACATTTTAAAGTTTACAGACCGTGTCGGTAAAAAGTTTCGTGCCTTCAGTAGTTCTTTACTCAACCGTAAGTTGGATAAATTTCACCTATCGTTCAGTAAAAATAATGTTCAAACGAGCCTAGGCTTAGTTTATTTTATTTAGGTGCAGGGAAATGTTAAATTGGAGCTGAAATCTCATAGTCTCGTTCTCATCGACATGATGCTATCACCTTCTGCGTTAGTAGTAAAATGAGAGGGTGCAAATTGGTTTGTATGGAAAAACTACGAAAAAAATCAGCTTGACATCCTATAGTGTATTTAAACCCTTTAATGTGATTTTAAATTGCCGGTAATTTTTTCCGTCTTTTGTCAATTTTTTTCATAAAAGCCGTCTGTAACATTCATATTCATACATTAGACTTTTTCATCTCATGAGGTCTATTTCTATGCGGTTTTTTACACGGCTTTTGCTGTGCGAATCTCCGAAGTTACGAGGTTTTCTTACGCGGATTTCCGGAATTATGCTGTGTTCTTGTTTTGTCTTAGAAATGCATGAAACGTCGAGATATGGTGTTATCCTGAATTTTTTTTAAGTCCACGAATTTTTTTTTCATGTCCAAATGGAGTTGAAATCTCATAGTCTCGTTCTCCTCCTTCAGGTATAAAACCTCCTCATCTTCGATGTTAACAGATTACAGTAATCCAGCAGATACATATGTTACCATAGACTTGAAGCTATCAATTTTAACTAGCTTTCTAACTGATCCTATACTGAAATAAGCCGTGATTATTACGTGTATATTGAATTCTCAGGAATAGATAAGATCAGTTTTAGTAACACGTCAGGGCAATCAGTTCTAGATTGACCAACATTATATTCGAGAATAGAGCGAACCAGGGCGCAACTAAGAGCCTTTAAGGAATATTGGCTTTCAAAGTTCTTTGAGATACGAAATATGACCCTAGCATCTTTTGAGCCAAAGAAATTGTGTATTCGACGTAATTTTTAAAATTAAACTTTGTATCCAATAGGAATCCTAGATTCTTGACAGTGGAATCTCGTTAGAGGACAATGTGCAAAATGGTATAGTTGAATACGATTGTAAAGCATTCTGCGAGTAAAATAGATTCCGGAATATTTTGATGCGTTCAAAACCATTCTGTTAAGATCACACCAATTTGAGAATGTATCCAACTATTTCTGTAAGAATATGGCATCTTCAAGATCTTCAAAAAGATGAAACAATGTAAGACCATTGGCGAACGATAGTTTTAGGCATTGCAACGAAAGGTTTAAATCATTCAAATAGAGTAAGAAAAAGTAGGGTCCAAGAAGACTACCTTGAGGTACTACCGAGTTTGCTGGAAAAGATTCGGCTGTGTAGTAACAGATTTAACTGTCATTGCTTGTTGAAATTGATTCAGCGATCTCCTGGAAAATTGAACGAATGGAAAAAAAATCATTGAAACACACACACACACACACACACACACATTTTTCGATCATTAGGGATCTCCAAAAACCTTGGTAATACATTCCTTATGTGGAATTGGACCTTCTGTCTCAACAGACTTCGCAGCTACTGATACTAAGAATCCTACTAAGTCGGAGCTCGAACATACTCGAACAACTGACTTGTAATACTAGTGCCCTATGCATTGAACCATCAACCGGGTCCAGGAATCTTCGAGGCTCCGATTGAAAGACCGTTTTTTCAGCCATTTTTAAGGTTTCTATTGAGAAAGACGAAAATGTACCCTTTTCTACTAATGAAAAGTAAGGTAATTAGGCTTATCGGTAAATGAGCCAGAATTGAAATGTAATTTCAAAAAAAAAAATACCACCATCCTGAAACTACAGCGACTTGGATTTCCCCCACGATTAACCAGACGGTTGCAAACATATGAGAGGATGAGCGGTGTTTATCAGAATTGATAACCCGCACGTCAAAATCTACTCGAAATGCAAATCGATGATCCTCAAAGAAGTCACTTGGGACCGCTAATCTTCGTATTATCAATCAACGATCTCTGTACTAGTATAAAATCTGGAGAACTATTCTCTGTCAATGATCTAAAAATCTTCCGTTTCATTACTTCCAATCTCGAATTTGTAGTACTTCGAGAAGACATAAATAGTATTGAGTAAAGGTGTTTGTTTAAAGGTATGCTGATTAATATAAGTAAATGTGTAATTATTCAGTGCTTCAGAGGGTAGCATGTTTTGCGCTGTTTCGAATACACCCTTCGAGTCCAAGTTGTTCTTGTTGAAAGACTGGATTGCAGTCGTGATTTTGATGTATTACTTGACAAAATACTCCCCTTTTCAGATCATATTTCCGCAACGCAACGGTGAAGGCATTTGCAATTCAAATAGGTCAGGCTAGTGATCCTATTGGTGAAGTGTATTTAAACCCTTTAATGTGATTTTTCCATGTTTTTTTTAGATTATACCAGATTTGGACGTTTGATACATTTTTAGATTTTTGGCATCAAAATATTTTTTTTCTTTAGTTTTGCGGTTTATTTTAACGCGAATTTCTGAAGTTACGCGGTTTTTTTTACGTGATACGTATCCTCCGCGTCAAAAGAGACCTCAGTGTACGTCTTATGAGTAAGACTAGCTGTTTGAGTATTAATAATATTTCTATTCTGATTATGAGTGTTCTATGTAGGAGCGTGTATGAGGAAAATATTCAAATGCGTGCAATATCATATGATCCCAAAGTGTAATTAGCTGGTTCCAAAGACTTAAGATTTAGATACGGTCGGTAATAAATAGGACATGGAATGCCAATTAGACTATTGGTAAAATCGGAAACTAAGAATTGTTTATTTAAAACTGAAGAACACAAATAAATACGCGTCGATTGCTTGCCATTTGTAAGGGATCGGGAGTCTTTATTCAAGTTTTGAATCCATTTGATGCAAACTTTGCTTTAAAGCGGGGCTAGTCGATACAATGGTAACATTCGGAGTTTTTAGACCACCGCTGCTGACGGAATCGAAACTGGAAACTGAAGTAAGTTGGAGTGGCCGAGAGAAACAAAGATTTTAATTTTCATTGCTATACGAAAACAGGAAAAATCACCGGTCCTACGTTAAATAACTGACTATATTTAGCTACGTAACGAATGCAATTTTTGATTAAAACATCACAAAACAATGATGCAACTAGCCGACCAAAAATCTCCACAAGATAAACTCGCATGGTGGGCTGCCCTCAATTTTCCACAAGTTAAGAGTTTATTTAAGAGAGAAACCACGAACCACGAAGTGCAGAGGAAAAAAATCACACCGTACTACTTACCCCATCAACAGCTCTAGCGGTAAACGAAAAAAAAGCATAATTACTGTAAAATATAGTAATAACAAATTGTAACTAATTGCTTGCTGGATCCTCCACCGTGCCGAAGAAGCTCGACCGCGATCGGGTAGATGCTTGGCGTAGTCCCGATTTAAAGCAAGTTGTTTTTTCGTGGCTCTTTGCATTCGCCCCGAAAACAGAACTGGGTCGAAGATTTTCCGGTCAAATTCCGTAAGTTTCGGGATGGGTTTCTTCTTGATGGCATCAACACTGCCGCCAGGCGATTGCTTAAAGTTTAACTGATTGAGTTATTTTGCCACGCAAGTTACGTAAAATGGAAAGTAGGAGAAAGCGAAATGGGTGGAAAATTTCCCGGTAAACAAAGAGCCACCATCCGCTGTTCGGGGGTGCAAAAGTCAAATCTACACTATGCTGCTAACTTAACAAGTGCGGTGGAATAGAGAGAAATAAAAAAAATAAAAACATCACAACGGTTATTGGGGCGTCACTTTCATTGTCCGACCGACCGAGGTGTGATCATCTCATGTGGATTGTGCAATTAATTTTGGCATCCATTCGGCGGCCTCCCAACAACAGACAGACCCAAAACAATGCTGCTAGCTGTCATCAGGGTGAAACGGGGCAATGGTGGTGGTGGTGTTGTGTAGTGAATCTAAAATTCAGTTGGTTACATCTTACTTCAAACTGTAGATTCATCGTAATCTGAAATGCATGCGAAACCTTACGAGCAGAATTTTACATTTTCACTCTCCGATTTCTTTCGACACGGTTTGGTGGTTAACATTGCGGCTTCGTATGGGATTTTTTCCAACTGTTTAAAGTTGTTAGGAATATAAAGTTTGTATTTCTATTCATGGTTTAATTTTGTTTAGCATAATGTCGAAATTTTCGATTCATGTGCTATAAAATTATCATTAACGGAACATTTTGTTTTATTTAGATCCTCTACTGAATAATCGGGGGCTGATTTTGCGGGAGAAATACGCATTTCACTGCCTGAGTTGCTAGGAAGGATACATCAAATTTTAGCATATTTAGGATATATATCCTGATTGTTTATGAGCAACCTAGTAAATATCTTAAAAATAAATTCACGGTATATTAATATGAAAATAAATGAAAGAGCTTATATGCCAATATTTTCAAGTTATCTCTAATATTCCTAAATCCCAGAATCGATTTTTTTTTTTCAAAATGTCTCGAGGTTACACTAGATTTCGACGTTTCAGACAATTCTAAGACATTTGACGTCAAAAAAACAAATTTCGATTTCGGAAATCTCAAAACTTTTCAAAGTCCCAGAGTCGATTATTTCCAAAAAAAAATTAATTAACACTAGATCTCTACGTTTCATGTATCTCTTAGACATTTGACATCAAACAAATTTTCTCCCGTTTTGCGGTTTATTCCTATGCGGATTTCCGATGTTACGCGGCCTCAAATTAAAATTCCCAAAGTCGTTTTTTCAAAAAGGTTTCTTTTAGATTGCACCATATCTCAACATTTCATGCATGTCTAAAACATTTGGCATCAAAAAAAAATCGTATTTCGGAAATCTCAAAATCCCAGTCTACTTTTCGAGATTACACCAGATCCGGATGTTTCATGCATTTCTAATACAGTTTGCAGAAAAAAAAATCTATAATTTTGCGGTTTTTTTCTACGCGGATTTCCGAAGTTACACGTTCTCAAATTCTCAAAAAGTCCTAAAGTCATCTTTGTTCCAAAATTTTTCTTTTTTACATTTTTTTTAGATTACATCATATCTCAACGTTGCATGCATTTCTAAAGCATATTGTTTTCATGCATTTTTAATGCAATTCCGGAAATCTCAAACTTTTTCCAAAACGACCTAAAAAAATTTGAGATTACACCAGTTTTATGCATTTCTAAGATATTTGGCATAAAAAAAATCTTTAGTTTTGCGGATTTTTACGCGGATTTCCGAAGTTACGCGGTTTTTACGCGGTACGAATCCCTCGCACAGATTGATGAAAATAAATTTTAAGACAAATACATTATATTTTTTCGGCAGCCGGCTGCCCAGATCAATTTATTTATTTAGATGAAAATAGCAAACAGAGACCAAAGTAACAGCAAATTTTACTTTCATATCAGGATTTGTTATTTCTAAGGCTACATGTTCTTGATATTTTCTTTAGGTGTCAAGAAATGGGAGCGGGTCATTTCGCCGAAAGCCGTTTCGCTGAAAATCGTTACGCCGAATGCCATTTCGCCGAATGGGTAATTACGTCGAAAGAGTTATTTTTTACAAAAGGGTAATTCTGAAAACATAATACATAAGCCGCATTAGATATTTTTCCATCTGCAATCAGTTATCAGAAAATACCGCAAACAATTGCCTGATCAACAAGTTTTTTTTAGTAATTCCGTTCTGAGGATCATGAATAAACCTACAAAAATAATTCAAGTCTCTGAATCATTTCAGAAGTACGATTGCAGGTCAACAAAACGGGAGTTAAAATAATTGTTTTTTTTTACTTTATTTTATCAATTCCAATCACGATATTAAGACTGAAGAATTCGGCAAAATTGCCCTTTCGGCGAAATGACTCTTTCGGCGAAATGGCATTCGGCGAAACGGGTTTCGGCGAAATAATTCTGATCCCAAGAAATAGTATAATAACTGTTTACAGGATCCGACACTCGAAGTGTAACCAATTAAAAAGGCCATAAATTCAGTTTGGAAAATTACTTTTACTTAATTCAAAGTACAAAATGTGTAAAAATAATACAAAATTCAGAATCAATTCACTTTTGCTCGATATGACCACCTTTTGCCTTGACTTGATGACTTGAGAGAGCGAAGGAGTTGCTTCGTTTGGCCGAAAGTGGTCAATTTCCGAACAATGTATTTTCTGACGAGAAAATTTTTCCAATCGAGCAATTCATAAACTCTCAAAACGATAGGGTTTACTTGACCGACCGTTCATACGAGAATTTGAGTCATCGATTGGTCACCAGGAGGCAGCACCCGCAACAGATAATGGTTTGGGCCGCTGTAACCGCAGATGAGCGCTCTCCAATCGTTTTCATCGGGCCTGGCATCAAGGTAAATGCGACATATTATCGGGAAAGTATTCTGGAGGTTGCTTTGAAGCCGTGGGCAGACAAACATTTCGGTGGCAGACCATGGACGTTTTAGCAGGACTCGGCACCGTCTCACAAAGCTCGAGTGAACCAAGAATGGCTGAAAAACAACGTTCAGAACTTCATCACGTCCACACAATGGCTCTCGAATTCACCAGATGCGAATCCAATGGATTATTCTCTTTGGGCCATTTTGGAGAGCAAAGTCCGAACTAAAAGATACACCAGTCTCGAGGCACTGAAAAAAGTTATTGTCCGCGAGTGGGCCAAAATACACCTGCAAGTCGCATTCGGGCAGCTTGCGATTCGTTTTTTGACCGTCTCAAGGCCATAGTCAAGGCAAAAGGTGGTCATATCGAGCAAAAGTGAATTGATTCTGAATTTTGTATTATTTTTACACATTTTGTACTTTGAATTAAGTAAAAGTAATTTTCCAAACTGAATTTATGGCCTCTTTAATTGGTTACACTTCGAGTGCCGGACCCTGTAATATCTATATTATTCATTTTATCTCATTTTGTTATTAATGAAATATTTTAATTGTATTTAGTCCAACTGATCTAATAGTACCATCTTCGAACAAAACGTAATTTTTATACTGCCTCAGAGTTAAATAAGCAGAATGTTTATAACATCATTCTATTCTGAATGTTAAAATAACAACTCTCTGAGTCTTCTAGAAATATTTTACTCTGAGTTTGATATTACAATGATAGAATTTGCTACTTTGTTATCCTTTTACGCCGATTCAATTATTAGCTCAACTCTTATTTTAAACAAAGAAGTTACCATTGAGTGATTTTGAGTGTTTTTTTTAAATAAAGTTTGCTATTGTCTTGCAATGCATTTCTACCCGGGATACCACCAATCTAGCATCATATTTTGTTTTCGTGACAAGTAGTCATAGAAGAAACGTGAAACGTATGAAGTCAGTTGATTTTCGTCTAAAAAATCTCTCTGGTTCTTAAAATGATTCAATATTATTAACCACCACACATGCCTTGACCTCTCATGTCAGAAAAGACATGTCAAATTTCAGTGCGATGAACCGTGAAAGGGTCGAAAATCAGAAAATCACCGGAAAATTTTAAAAAATACATAAAATAGTGTTGGACCGAAAAGTGGAGTTGCGCGAGTTAAAAAATGTAACAAGGATTATTGCTTAGAGCACACACCATATTTTAGATGGAATTCTGTTTGAGCCTGAAAAATACGAACACGAGTGCAATTCGGAAGCGTGTTCGGCCATGCTGATATGGTATCGAGATATCGAGGACTGTTGGCGTTTATTGGTAACTTTTGGTGAAACTTGGATTCACAACTACACGACAGACGAAATCCCTACGAAATGATTTCGAATGAATAAAAAAAAAATGATCTTACAATACAATGCGAAAACATAAAAGAGCATCTCCACTTAAATCCACAATTTTTAGCTCCAATGACAATAAAACAAATCAACTCACGCGAGGGGATCATCAAAGCGGGGTAGAAATATTTTGCAGATCCTACGGAACATTTTTTCTTGGACGGGATCAAAAAGTTTTCAAATGACTAGAGAAGTGTATCGGTCTAACATGGGACTAAATTAAATGGAATCAGAAACATTTTTGAAGCTAAAGTTTGCATCTAAATTTATTCGTTTTCGCTGGTCTACTCAAGTTAATGTTCTACACCTTAGTCTGGTTTGAACAAATATTGTCGAAATACACTGAGGTCTTTTTTTATGCGGTTTTTTACGCGACTTTTTTATGCGAATTTTCAGAGTTATGCGGTTTTTATACGAATTTTCAGAGTTATGCGGTTTTTTTATGCGTTTTTTAAGCTGAACGTAAATTCGCAGAAAAAAAGACTTCAGGGTACTCAACACGTCAATTTTGTTAAACTAAATATAAAATTGTTTGACAAACCAAAATATTCACCAGGTTTATTATTTATAGAAAAAGGTTTCGGAATAAAGCATTATAAGTTAGATTTCCCTCAAATTTTCATAAAATACACAGCTACAATTAATTTATGTCACTATATCATTGCTTTGATAAAAACCTCATCCAGTGGTAGCTTCCTAAATTCACCCAAAACAGCGTCTCTTCATCGTGAAACTTGTGTTTCGGAAAGATTCTCCAACTGACCTGCCAAACCAAGAAATGGTTTTGGAGAATTAGTTGTTTTTCTTCCTGCTTCAATAGAAACTGTAGGTCTACCATTCCCGATCAGATGCACATAACAAAATCATTACACAAGTATAACAACAGTTGGTATGTATAACAATTTGTGTTATTTCGAGATATTTGACAAATGAAAACAGTTGAAAGTTAAAACTTATGATAACAATATAATAACAAAATCAGTTATGATGTTTTATTTTCATTTGCAAGACTCATAATAATTTCAATAAACTAAAAGAAAAAATCAGATCACTGAATAAATTATTCTTTAATGAAGAAAAATCATTCGAGAATTTTGGATTGAAACGATGCTAAAAGTTAGCTGTGATATAGTTTTTCTGTGTTGAATTTGATATCTAATTTATTACAACTATTGTTATAAGTTTCTGTTTTCGGACTTTTGTAGTTATATCAAATTTAAAAATAATTGTGATACAAACGTTTCAAATTCTGTTACGATTTTGTTCCCGCTAGAGTTTTTTTTGTTATGGTTTTTGTTATTTTAACAGCTTACCAGCCAAAAATATCTCAAAATTTGTTACAAAATATTTCTGAAATAAATTACTTCAGTTGTTATTATTCTGTTATTACCATCTGATCGGTTACACATATATTTTTGAAAATTTTGAATTAAAATGGATAGTGGTGCGATAATGCCTCTCTTCTGCCATTTAAATATTCTCAATTAAATGTTTATTAAATTCTATCCTCGGCCATTTGGGTATTGTGAAAATTTATTTATATAAAAAAAAATATTTGCTTAGATAACTAAAGAGTCGCAACTTCATATCCCAAGAGCCGCATGTGACTCGTGAGACGCACGTGACCGATCCCTGTTGTAGTCGAACGGAATTGCCATATTCGGAATAGAGACAAGTGATGTGAACACATTGAACTCACAACAATCCAGACGACTTAGAATATGAATTAGAAAACTAAATTCATAATTCAATTTCAGTTAATAAAAGAAACGTATGAAATAAAGCAAACTACAAACAGCAACTAAGCGAAACACTTCCAGCGAAAGCACCTCTAACGAATCACCACTTGAGAATAAGCGGTAAGGGACGAATACGAATTGAGCTCACCACCATCTATAGCGTTCAAGAACTAGGAATAATATGAAAGAAGACAAATATTTTTTCCAGATTAGACTATTCTTAAAAGCTTTTTGTTGATCGAAGTTATAGTCAACAAGTCGCCACATTAAAAAAGAAACTGCAAAGGGAAACCCTTGAAATTGTGGCTTTTTACGGCATGGAAGCAGGAACCTAATGGATCTATCCTTGACTACATTTTTTGCCGCCAGATTCCACACGGCCTCTAGGCTGGTCCTGTCTGGAAAAATAGGTACTATCAATCTTCAAGTGAATCCCAGCCCCAATGTTCAGAACTGGGTTCAAACAAAACGGTTTAGCAGCGGTTGGGACAAAAACTAGGCTGTGTTCGTCTGCAAGCGAAAACGACATTAGTGGTAAGCAATTAACATACAAATAAGACTGTGAAAATCAATTACTAGATTTTGTCAATAGTGACCAAGACGTCTATAAAACAGGGATTACTCTTACAATACAATTAGTACAAAACTATCCATGTTTGACTCAAATCGGACAACACAAAACATGTAAAATAAAGTTTTTAAGTTTTTTTTTCTGTTTCTTCTTAACCTGATATTAGCTACCAATGTTAAAACTGTGAAACCTCTAACCAAACCACCAACTCTTCTGGTTCTGATAATGCACCGTTGCTTCTCTGGCTTCCGTCATATGCAAATCTAGATGTCCAGATGATGCAGACCAACGTGACGTTTGAGATTTATGCAACCATTGTTTCCCCCTCCCCCTTTCCGTTAACTAACCGATCATTAGGTAGGAAGCTCTTCGCTTTTTACTTCTAATTTTTAATAGAGCACATCGTAGAGATTTTTTCCAGTAGGGTAGCAAGAAGAAGAGAAAAAACGAACTATGAATGGCCGCACCAAACCCAAGTACACTCATCGAAGCACGTGTACCAAACTGGACGTGTCAAAGTAATGATTCAGGAGGCGTACGATCGGTTCGGCTCAACAATCGGCAGAGAAAGTGCTGCCACTTGGCTTGGCGGTTGTCTAAAAATTTATCTACGCTTGCTCGGTAGCCTGTAATTAGTTCTGCTGTTGAGAGATGCAAAAGTCGTTACAAAAGTGCACCGTCCGGAAGAGGAAGAGAGAGAGAGTCTATGTGTGTAGTGACTACTCCACTCATCAGTCGTTGTAAATTATCACCGTCGGTGTCCATTGGCAAGGGTTACGATGTTTTCTTTAAAGGTTCCGAACGCTGAATGCCCCCCAAAATATGATGAAAAAATTGTTTCGGCGCCAGGAACGGGACGGAACACGTGCCGGATCGAAATGATCGAATGTGCGAATGATTGATGGCCGGTTGGATGGTCTATGATATAAGTTAAGAGCGAAGTAGCATCATAATTCGTAACTAGTGGTGCGCAAACGATGCAATTATCGGACCACTGCGCTCGATCGGCGCGGCAGCTGCAGGAGAGAAGCGTGGATTTTCGATCAGCTGGTAGCTTTATTGGGAAGTATTTTATTTTTTTGACAGGAGAAAGTTTGTATGATTAAGTTATTAGTTGCGATTTGGAGAGGTATATGATTGAAGAAAGGACTACATGAGAGCGCAGGTCACAACCTTTTTTTGATAGTCGAAAAGAAACTACTATTTTCAACCGAAACAGCCTAATCGAAGGGTTAAGACTTTAATATTGGTGTATCTACACAACGACTTTACAAATGGCAATTTACAATCTTACAAAAACGGCCATTGTTGCACAATGCGAAAGCAATTTTCTTCGCAGTCTTTGAGCGGAAATTCAAAAGAGAAATATCAGTTTGTTTAGAACATTTTTCTAAACAAACTGACTTTTTTTTTCGTGAAGATTTTTCAAGCAGTAGCGGAGGAAACTGCTCTAGGGTTTTTCATCAATGGCTGTTTCCTGAGATTGTATGTCGAACCTTAAGCGACATTCGAGGTAATGTCAAAGAACTTCTGAAAACTCCAGTTCTATTATATGATAACCAACCGAAACGAATACATTCTGCCCTTACTGAAGTCTCACGGAAAAGACTCTTATTTGGGTGGATTTGGCAACTTGCCACTAGGCTCGACAAAAATTAAAGCAATGAAATGAAAACCGAAATAAATTCGTTGTTTATTCCCACAAACTTCAGGGAAAATTCGACTTAAAACGAATTTTTGGTGTTTAATTTTGAGTGACCACTCCGAAACCGAATTCTGAAGCAAAAGTCTCATTAAGAAAGGCTATGCAATGACGGTACTTTTGAACTGAAGCCTGGAGGGTCGAGTGTCATATAACATTCAAACCAGTTCATCGGGATCGAAAAATGCCTGCATGTGTATGTAATTTTGTTGTTCATTCACTTTCCTCGTATATGGCTGGTTCTTTTTCCACAAGCTTAAATTCCTGAACTTCTTTCAGATCCAACTTCCGGCTGTGAGATTACAGAACGATTAGTAATTTTCAACTTCATAATCACTTAATCAGTTTTTGTTTTTTTTATCATTAAGATTTTTTATCTCGGCTCATATGTACTTAAGCTTGACTTGGCCGTTTAACATCATAAAAAAATATGTATATTTTCTTATGGCTGGATCTAGTTGTCATCTTTTTCCTAGGAGAAGAAACGTTTTCATTGTCATCCAACATTTTAAGGGGGAGCAGTTCTCGTTCCGATCCATTGGTTCGGTGTCACTGTTGTTGGTGGAATCATTAGTGGTGTTAATTCTATTTGTCCAGGTGTTGGGTGCGCTGTTAGCTGCTGCTGGTGTACCTTATTCTGAATGTGTTGCGTCCATAGGTTTCGTTGAGGAGAATGCTTCATTGTTGTTGATGGCTGTTTCCGATGTACTGGGGTTTTTGGGGTTGGTGTAAAGGAAGCACCGTTGTCCTTTGGTGTAGTTGTCTCCTTGTCCAGTTTATCACATGGCTTGCCGTAGTGAACAGCTTTTTGGCAATATTGACATGTGGCCATCTGATTGTCATAGGTAACAAGTGATTTGCACGGGATTCTTGTATCCTGACCGAAAGTTACATAAGAAGGTATAGGCCTCTTCAAGCGCATGCGTAACAAACGTACGCCATTTAGAATACCAGGGAAAAAGTTCTTCCACTTTTCTTTTTCGATAGAGAGAATCTCCGTACTGGGACATAGTTTTGCGAATATAACCTTCAAGTTCTCGTATCGAAGGTCGAATTTTGCACTGGCTGAAGTCAACAATAATTGTATTCTGTCGTAGTGGCGGTTGCTCTTGTTCGTTTGGTTCACTCATTTCGAGATCGTTCTACTGTTCACTACACAATACTGTACTTGGTTCCTTCCATCCCGAACGTACGCGATTTTGTTTTATCGACTAACTTGGATGAGATGTGGAAGCGAACTGACTTATTCAGTTCTTCTGGTTAGTTGATAACGAAATAAACATCACTTCCGCATTAATGGTTCTTGGTTCCGGAAGTATCAGGTAATAGTAATAGGCCAACAACTACAAAATGGAACTCACTTCGATTTCTCAGAGACCAGGGTCCAACTCGAATTTTAAACTCAACCAGTAGAAGGCAGAATAAATTTAATTTTTTCTTTCTGATCATGCTTATATGAGCTGGTTTATTCTGTTTTTTTTTGGATCGAAGTTTTTAACTCATAACAGAGCAACATAAGAACTAATTAGTGAAGAAACTGTGTAGTGAAAAATCGACCACTACTGATGCAAGGAACCGGAAGTCGGATCGCGATAAAATTCAATGGTGATCTATGGGACCGTAAGACTTTTCATTTGATTCCAAGTTTGTGAAAATCGGTTCAGCAGTCTCTGAGAAAATCAAGTGACATTATTTGTTGGGAGCGGGTCATTTCGTCGAAAGCAATTTCGTCGAAAGTCGTTTCGCCGAAAGTCGTTTCGCCGAAAGTCGTTTCGCCGAATAGGTCATTTCGTGAAAGGGTCATTTCGCCGAAAGGGTAATTTCGAATACATCATATTATTATTTTTTGTGTTATTATGCCTCCTGTATAACTGATGTGTCACAGCCACATAACCGAAGCCAAGATGGCTCGGCGGCATAAAGCCACCGAGACGACGCCACCTGAGGTGGCCGCCGTCCCGCCGTCGAAAGCGGCGGCCTCTTGCATACAAACCTCGTTTGGCCGGTCTACTCAAAGCTAGGTTTCTTTGCTTTAGTTAGGTCCGAGCGAGCAGTAGCGAGGTCGGACAGCACACGAATCAAATCGATGTGGCGGAGCCGCGTTAGATATTTTTCACTTAGTAAACGAAAAATACCACATACATTTGCTAGGTAGATACACCTGTGCCATTGCGTTGATGTTCTTAGGTTCATGAATCAATCTTTATTGAAGAGTACAAGAATCAATCTTTATTGAAGAGTACAAGAATCAATCTTTATTCAAGAAGTACAATTGTAGGTCAACAAAACGGGCGTTAACGTATTATCATTCATTTGTGTTTATTTTAAACCAATTCCAATTATAATATTAAGACAATGGCAGGAATCGGCGAAATGACATTTGGAGAAAAGACATTCGGCGAAGTGACCCATTCGGCGAAATGAGTTTCGAAGAAACGGCTCTCGGCGAAATGGCTTCCGGCGAAATGACCCTGATCCTTATTTGTCACATACACACATACACACAGATATTTGCTCAGTTCGTCGAGCTGAGTCGAATGATATGACATTCGGCCCTCCGGGCCTCGGTTCAAAAGTCGGTTTTCACAATGATGTTTTGGCCTTTCTATATGTGAAAGGCAAAAGTTACAAACATTTCTTGCGAATTGGGTCCAGCGAGCCGAGGTGTGCAAGAATTTCGATGACTGCAACGAACGAGGCACGGTGCGAGCAACCACAGAACAATAGTCAATATATTCAAGAGCAATACCACTATTCAACTGCGTTTCTTAGTTAACTAAAAATCTTCTTCAATGGTACTGCTCTTATCGAAAGTTCAATGTAGTCAAGGGTTACTGTTTATGTTATTTTAATTGCGTGTATTGCTGGCTTAGTGTGGCACTTGGTAGATAGGTGTAGTGGAATCTGAAAACGAAAATGCCATTAACGAACAAATTACTATGATGATTCCAACTGGGGCACAGAATCAAACTAAATTGGATTGGAATTAGAATCTGTGCACTAGGTCGGTGTAAAGAATCTGGTTGGTAATGAAAGAAGTGGGGCTCTTTTTCGTCTGGTCAAATTCGTAGATTTTTTTTCGAATATACGTAATTAGCAGTATGAGTTTTTGAGCGTTTAAAGCGTGTGAGTGTTGGGAGTAGTTAAAATGTATCATTAGAGTAACTATTTTAAAAGGTGCATTTAAAAAAACCAATGAAAGTATTTGCATAAATTTCTATCATATCTGGAGAAATAATTCCAAATCCGTAGATTTTTTTGGGAAATACTTGAAAATCTGTAATTTCAAAACGTTTGTCTGAAAAAAAGGTAAAATTCGTGAAAAAACTCGTTGGATTGGCAGCGCTGTCGATAACCATTCCAAACAACTCTCTGTTTACTCGATTTTTGGCAGTTATTCCTTGCACAAATGCGACAAAACTCCGATTTTTACTTCTTCAATCGAAACCTACTGCGATCGGATACTCGCCTTCAAACTATTTCCAACATTCCAACTTTGTTCGATGAAGATCCCAACCTCTTGCCAAGCGTAACATTACTGCTCCACGTGACTGCCGCCTATTGTCTGTTCTGCCATTTCTGTTACACACGTATCGAACAATGAAAAGGGTAAATCGCGTAGGAACACCGAACTCTGATGACTCACACGAACGCGCAAATAATTATCGCTCAATTTGGTCGCGTTCGTCGTCGCCCCAATCGAAAAAAAGAACTTTTTCGCGATTTGTTTTTTTTTTCATTTTGCATCGCTCCCGGCTCGTCGCTTCTACCATCGCACGAATCTCGCATTCCTCTCTTCTTGCTGCCGCCTACCCTTGATCGTACCGAACGAAGGCGAACCGAACGAAGGCGGCTGTGATCATTCGAACAATAGGAAGCCCGAGAAACCATCGTCGCATGTTGCATGTTGTTTATTCGCGAGAATGAGTGAAGTGTTGGAAACACCAAATAAAACAACAAACCAAAACCAGCTTTATTACACCATATTTAATTCATCGGTTAGCCATTCGTGGCGGTATGATTAATGCGCAGATACTATGGGGACCTACGAGTAGTTGCTAGAGTACACGCGAGTTTCCTTCTTTTCTCTCTCTCTCTCTCCCCATCCCGCGGTTTCGTCGGCAAAGCAGCTGGGAAATTCACCAGCGCCGCAGTGAAAAGTGGTGAATATAGCGAACAGAGGAAAGTAAAAACAATTCAATTGTACTTCGCACGAATCCAGGTAGGAGCTGGTGGAACCGTCGGACGATGGAGATGGGGATGGCATGCATGGGGGAATGCGGCTTCAACTTGGGAAAGAGGAAAATACAAAAGATTCGGTCTCTTGAGTTGTCGGTTTGTTGGTTATGTATTTTCCTAAGTCCCATACGCCACGCCACGCCACGCAACGCAACGCAGAGCAAAACTGCGGCTGAGTGCACTTTGCCGTACATAAATGCTAAACAGTAATGCATAAAAACATTTTATTACGGATTACGTTGGTTTGTTTGTGTACAGTTGCGTTGCATGCGTTATTATTTCTTGTTTATTACTGACTGGTGGGTTTGTGAATCTACCCTTAATGGACTTGATCGGACAAACGTGTCAATGTTCATTATTTTCTCGTTGGATGAAGTGTTTGTGATGATGAATCTTCTTTTTTGAGAGACCGACTTCCATTTCTAGTAGAGCAAACGTTTGTCGATATTTCCTCGTTTATTTTCTTCACTCCATCGCATTTCCTTATTGCTGTAGGGGAACTAAAACAAATTTTGAACGTATTCTTCAATGTATTAGGTATACAACTTTGCTTCCGCCGTTTTTTTTTTTTTCAAAATTTAAAGCTTTATTTCTCCCATCTTTCCGGAAATTTTCGGCTCGAAAAAAGAGTCCATTTTTGACGCTATCCGTGAAGCAATCCATTTTTCCAACTCTTCGAAGGATTGAAAATGTTGAGCTGTCAGGCCGTGTGCCATCGAACGGAATAGTTGGAAGTCAGAAGGGGCGACATCTGGGGAATACGGTGGGTGGGGCAAGACTTCCTATTTCAACGTTTCCAGGTACTTTTTCACCACTTTTGCGACGTGAGACGTTAACGTTAACGTTTACTGTGATGCCATTGTAGTCGCACATGTCTACGACCTTCTAAATATCCATTTCTAGAGAACAAAAATCCACCATAGTTGTGATAGATTTTAAGAAGTGTTCCGAGATAGCTCCCTTACTTTGATTCATGGAGAACGGAAAACATCTTCTAAATTTGTAAGTCATATTAGTTGATGAGCTTAGCCTTGAGCGACTACCCCTGGTTGCTACTTCGGTACTGATCGGGATTAGCTGAAATTGTACAGGGAATTTCTAGATGATCCAATCTGGGACAGGTAAATCAACCTTCAATGTACATCTTCTGGTAACCCCAGAATTCATTGATCAGTACCGGCCCGAACGTAGATCGTCTAAGGAATGGGAAGGGATGTTAGTCCAACACTTATTGTTACTAGAGGCCGTATATACTACTGCGCACTCCATAAGTGATGCTCGGATGCATCACTAAACTCAAGGACTTCCCAAGTACACATTTCAACAATATCCGAACTGAAGTCCCGGGAAGTCTAGATTTAAAATTCTTATTCGTGAAAACTGAAGAAAAATTCGAAATACTATCGCGTAACGTAACGTAAAAACTTCCCTATTTTTACCTTTTTTTATATATATAAAAAATAGGTATAGAATTCGCTCAAACTTTCGAAAAATTTTCCGAGGCCCGGAGGGCCGAATGTCATATACCAATCGATTCAGCTCGACGAACTGAGCAAATGTCTGTGTGTGTGTGTGTGTGTGTGTGTGTGTGTGTGTGTGTGTGTGTGTGTATGTGTGTGTGTCTGTATGTGTGTTGTCAACTAAGAGGTCGAGATCTCAGAGATGGCTGGACCGATTTTGATCAAACTAGTCGCAAATGAAAGGTCTCCCCGTCACCCAGAACGCTATTGAATGGTTTTGAGATCGGATGTTTACTTTTTGAGTTATACGAAGTTTTATGTCAAAATTTTCAGTTTTTTGACAGTATCTGTCACATTTGACCTTGAAAACAGAATATGTTTCCAGGCTTAGATTTCGCTCGGTAATACCTATCCAACAAGCCATAGATTGTTAAAATCCGTTCATTTTTAACGGAGATATCGATATTTTTGTGTAAGCCTTATTCCAGTAGAAGGAATTTTGAGCGCTGTATGAAAAAGCAATGCTTGAGAGCAACATGAAACACGATTTTTTATACTGTTACATATAATTGTTTCTAAGTACCAAAAAGACTGTGTACAGCATCCTTTTTTATGACAATTTGCCTCGTACCAATTTTAGCACGGTTCATTTTTGGCAACATAATCTTTCGAATATGGCATATGTAAACCAGATGATACCAGCATTATCGAGTTGGAAGTAATTCCATAATTATATTGATTTAAACTATTTACAGCAATAAATGCTGGAAGAACATGACTTCCATATACCATACGACTCAGTTCGTCGAGATCAGCAAATGCGTGTGTGACAAATAAATTCACTCAATTTTCTCGGAGATGGTTAAACCGTTTTCTACAAACTCAGATTCATATGAAAAGTCGTATACTCCCAAACAAGGTTCCTGAATTACGTTTGGATCCGACTTCTGATTGCGGAACCACAGGATGATATGTGAAACGAAATTAAAATAATGCAATTAATTTTTCTCGTAGATGGCTGAACCGATCAAAGATTCAAATGAAATCTAAGAATCATCTATGATTCAAATGAGAGGTCTAAAAATCCTATAAAACCTCTTACTTTTTAGTCAGATCCGACTTCTGGTTTAGAAAATGCAGGGTGATTAGTATAAAAATGTCCATCTCACATAAAAAATCAGGTTGATCGGGTTTGCTGATTTGGATAGTCGATAACAAAATAAATTTATTTCAGTTTAAGCGGTATTCAGTTTTCGATCCGGAATGTACCCCCAAATTTTAATTCGCACTACAATTTCTCAAAGATGTCTACACACTGCACACTGGTGAATTTAACTGATTTCGGCTACACCGATTTTAGAATTCCGGTTCCAGTATCGAATCGATTCTCAAAGCTCAAACATTTTCTCAAAAAAGACCAAATCGAACTTCAAAAACAAACATTACAGGACTTAAGGTCCCATACAAAATTGGTGAATTTTATCCGATTCTGGAATTACAGATGATGAGTTTATAAATTTCATGTAAATTGTTTGGCGTAATAATTTATGGCCATTCGAATCATTTTGGGCTATGCTAATTCCTGAATACCGGCTCTGGAAGTACCATAAATAATGACGAAAAACTCTAAAGTGGAACTTACTTCGACATCTCATGGAATGTTCAATCGATTGTCGCACGCTAAGATTGAAATTCGATATGTTTTGCAGTCTCGGCATTATGAGTGATTAAAATCTCAATTTGCCGTTTAAAACGACGATAATTAAAATAATGTCATGAGAACTAAAACACCATGCAATATCCAATTTATCCATGCAAAAACACATGCGTATTGATAAAAAAAGGTATCATCTCACTGCTAGGTGGATTAATCACGTTTTTCTAAATGGAATTTCCTGCTACGAAATAAACGAGTGAATAGGATTTAGACAAAGTAGTTGATTCATTGTAGTGACATATTCTAAAAATTTTCATAAAATCATTTTAAATCACCAAACAAAGTTCAACAGATTTCACGCGCGACTTGATTGTTTATTATTTCCGCTTTATTATTTTATTTATTTATTAAAATTATACATTGGTTATATTGGTTGATCTGGGCAGCCGGCTACCGAGAAAAAAAGATTAAGTTATCAAATCAAACAAGTATTTTTTACTGTTTTTCAATATACCGATGTATGTTATCTCTGTTACTTTGTAATATTAACGGATTTGCACAATAGTTGATTCAATTCTTATAATATCATATAACTTATAATCTTGAAAGACATGCAATAACATGGAAGAAGAAAACATACAAAATAAAATGTTTTCTCCGAAGCTAGCCGGAAACTGATAAGTTAAATGAAGAGATAATTCAGTAAAATAGAGTAATCAGAAGTGAAACATTGAAAATATCTGATAACTGAAAGGAAAATGTAACTCCTGTAATTGTCGACATGGAAGCAGGAACCCAGTGGATCTATTCTTGGATCATTTTTTTCCGCCGGATTCCACACGGCATCTAGGCTGGTACTGTCCAGGAAGGTGCTAATAGGTACTATCACTCTCCTAGTGAACCCCAGCCCCTTGTAAGTCATATTAGTTGATGGTCATACAAACTTACTTTGGTTATACAAATTTCGGTATTAGGTTCCGGAAGTAGCGGTTTAAAATTCCAAAACTCAAACTCACATCGATTTCTCAGATGTGATTTGGGAACAGATAATAGTTCGAGGAGGCCAAATCAGATGAATAAAGTGGATGGGCAAATAATTGAAACTCTAAACCGTTGATTTTGACCATGGTTCATGTAAGGCCCTTCCACAGCGATTTCGGTCTTCAATCGCTCCATTAATGTACGCTTATACTTGCATTGATCATTTCAGTGTCTTATAATTATTGTCGTTTTTTCCCAGATAAAATTTCCATTTTATTTAGTTTTGACACTGTTCGCTTTGTATCAAACTTTTTCTTCGTTTCTGTATCTGAATTCTTATGAAAATCGGCAATTTATGAATACGAAACTCTCGTCCCTGCTAGAAAAAATCTATGACAATGGCTTGATAAACAAGGAAAATTAGTCTCATGAAAGTTTTATCTACTCGAATGGAGGCGTAGAAATATATCTAAGCAGTCAGGTTAATCATATAGAAAATCAGTTTAAAATTGGTTGAGCTGAAGAGCATTGCTCTGTAAAAGGCGTAGCTCTACATCCAAATGGCCATTATGTTCATCAATGTTCAACATTTTGTTCATCAATGTTCAACAGCTTGTCAGTCAAGAAAAATGCAGTCAATTTTGTTCAACGTTGAGTTTCTCAGCTGTCTCGTTAGCCCCGCCTGATTGGCTGTAAATGTGTAATGACGCAACTACTTAAGGTGGTGGCTTCCATTCAGCAATCGTGCCACTTTATTTCATTTCACTTCGAGGGCAGTGTTTTCAAGATTTGCTTTGTCGCACCGAAATTTTAATGTGGAACACATTTTTGTTTTCTACATAGGGGTGCAAATTAGAAACTCAAGAAAAATACACGTAGAAAAAATCGATTCCGAAGAGCTACTCATATAGAAAGGTTATGCAATCACTGTGAAACCCGACTTTTAAACCGAGGCCCGAAGGGCCGAATGTCATATATCATTCGACTCAGCTCGACGCACTGAGCAAATGTCTGGACCGAATTTCACAAACATAGATTCAAATGAAAGGTCTCTTGGTCCCATAGATTGCTAATGAATTATACCCGGATCGGACTTCCGGTTCGGGAGTAAAATGAATAAAAAGTGCACTCGATTTTTTCAGAGGCCGCTCAACCGATTCTCTTTAGCAAGGACCTTCCGGATCCAACTTCCGGTTCCAAATTTAATCGGGATACGACTTCCGGTTCCGGAAGTACAAACTGATAGGTATAGAAATTTCATTTTCAGTGGCGTGTTTTTATACATGACACGGAAAAATTCAATCAAATACATTCAAATAGCCATATAATTCTTGAATTGGACAGATTTGGTTAGTTGATGACCAGATGACCAAATACATCGATTTTGGGTTCTTCGTTTCAGTTTCCGGAAATATCGAAACAAGTGATCGTGTAATCCAAAGCCGATTAAAAAACTGTTAAAATAAATGCATTAACTTTTCTCAGAGATAGCTGAACCGATTTTCAAAAGCTTACAGCTTAATTCAAATGAAAAATCTTGTGATCCCATACAACATTTTGTTTGAATAGGACTTCTGGTTCCGGAGTTATGGGGTAAAATGTGCAAAAAAATGAAAATATTTTTACTAATTTTTCTCAAAGATGGAGTAACTGATTTTTACAAACTTAGATTTAAATTAAAGGTCTTATGATTTTATACAAAACTTCTGAATTTCATTTGGATCCGACTATCGGTTTCGGAATTATAGGGTTAAACTGTGTTAAAAGTTGTATACCATCACTCAAAAGGGTGAAACAAACACTTGAACAATTTTCTAAACAGGCCTCAAAGCTACTCCATTTGATAGTCATTATCAGTAAACGGTCAAAAAACTGATTCCAACTATCATGGTTCCCTGGTTTGTTTTATTTATTTATTTATTTATGGAGCATGATTTCTTCAATAATCGAAGATAATTATTTTGAAGAATACCACAGTATTATATAAGATTGTATGATTGATGTAAGAAAGGCATCATTACACCACTAGGTGGATCAAAACAGGTTTTAATGAAATATGGAAATTAAACAGAATAATTAATTTCATTTTTGTTTGTAGTATTTTTTTCTCGCTAGCCCCGCCCTAATAACTGTAAACTTGTAATGACGCAGCTACTTAAAGTGAAGGCTTCCATTCAGCTGTGCAGTTCTGCGGTCAGTGGGTTAGACACCAACGGAAGGAGCAGCTTTTGAGATTTTCAACAATAATCAGCAGCATTTAGGAAGAAAAGATTTTAAAGACTTAGGAATTAAATTTTGGTTCAGAATTCTGTACCAAAAATATTTATTCAGATTTATACCACTGGTCCGTCTCATCGCGCTACAGCTGAAATTCAACAAATTGGTCCTTTTCAGTACAGTCTACTGCCCTGACAAGGAGTTAAAGCGATATTTTTTGCAATACTTTATTTTATTGCCCAGTCTGTTCGTTTAGATTCGTATATCCGACGGATATAACCAGAGATAGATGAATAAAATGTTTACTTGCGTTAGCTCCACCTTTTTGTATGTGAACGTGTAGTGACGCGAATATTTAAAGAGAGCTTTTACGTATATTTTTTTCCAGAACTGATTCTGATAATCCTATTAACACTCCTAATACCACCAAGCTCAAGAAACCTACGCGGAGCACCAAGCCGAAAAAAAGTTGGTACGGTAACTTCGAGCTTTCATAGCTCAGCTGTTACTTGACTAATTTCAATCATTTCGCACCGTCGAATTTCGTGAAGTTTGTAGTTTGATTTAGGTGTTTTTTTTTATTGACGATCGATAAAGAAATACCAATGAAAATGTGATTTTTCCCGTCCCAAGTTTTATTTCTACACAGGCACCAATATTGCGAATATGTTCAAAACTGCAAATGTTACATCAAGAAATAAAATACACTGGCACAAAAGGAAAAAAAAGTTGTCTACCCAAAGTTGTAGTGAAAGATAGATTACCTCAGAAAATATGAGAGTTTTTAGAATTATAGTGAAGATTTCTACACATCATTCGACTGCTAGTGATACCAACTACAAGTTGTGTTCTACTAACATTTCTGTAATATCATGAGAAAACCTTAGGTGTATCTACCAGGCATCTTAGCTTGGTTATATGACTGTTTGGTCTTGTTTACAAGTGATGATTTTTTGTGTCGATATGTGACAATGGATGAAACATGGATCCATCACTCCATTCCGGAATCAAAACAATCATCATCGAAGTGGACAGCAGCCTAATTGAACAAAAGAACCGAGCATGCTTCATCATGCTCGGGCGCTACGCCGCTCAATCATAGTCAAGTTCAAGAATTATTAGATACTGTTAAAATTTTCATACTAAAATTATTTTTTTTAATTGAGTTTTGAACTGGATTCAGTATCTGACTGCTGGAACTGAAGTTAGAAATGAATTTTAAACCTAAATTCGGAGCTGAGTTTTAGTACTGTATCCAACAAGTGGATTCTCAAACTGAGCGCTGAACTTAAATTCTGCAACAGGCTTCCGAACCAGGACTCAAGACCACAATTCTGGCATTGGGTTTGAATCTGAACTCTGGACCTGGAACTGGAGTCTGCATCTGAACTCTAGAGCTGAATTCAGGAAATGAATACCGCAATTGAATTCTTGCGTTGAACTTTGATTTCGAGATAACGAAACGGGATTCCAAAACTGATTTTTAAAACTGAATGCTGGACATAATTTTGAGCTAGATTCCGGAAATACAATCTGAAACCTGGATTTGAAACAGTTTGGGAGTTTTTCTACTAAATTCGGAAACTGGAACAAAACTCTATGAGTTTTGGAACTGAATTTTGGTTTACAATTCTGGAACATAATTTTGGATCTGGACCTGACACCTAGAGGTGGATTCTGAGGTTTATTTCTGAACCAAAATTTCGGAACTGCATTTCGAATGCTGCTCAAAAGCATTGTAGCATTGGAACGTTTCCGCTCTAATATAAATAATTCGTTTAAGGTTCGAAACTGCAATCTTGAACTTGGCCCGATTTTTTTTAGAATGAGTACAACAGAAAATTGAATTCACGTTAGATCCGACATGTTAACGAAAAACCACAAGAAAAAACAACCAAAAACCAACCCAGATTACGTTTCGTGGTTTTTCGCCGGCGCAACTTCGATCTATCATCGGCCCAATCAGAGTACCAGTATCGAACAATCCACCGAACAAACTGCATAAATAGATTTGCATTCTATTTTCTACCGGCAACTAACTACCGAAGCCCACAACGGTCAATAACTGTAATTACCAGTTTCTCTTCGGTTTTTTTCCTTCCATTTCATTACTTGTGATGCTTGTGCCGAGTTTGGTCAGACTGGCAGTAAATCCAACCCGGACGTGAACGCGCAATCGTCGAAACCACCGGCGCCACCACCGCCACTGCCAAACGCGCGCGATTGCTGAAATGCAAAACAGAAAACCGTCGTCGTCGTCGTCCTCCGCTGAAGATCGGATCCGCTACGGAGTCCTACGCGATCGGGTGCTTGGGTCTTCCGCGTATCCGAGGGCCGAGGAAGGGTGAACTGCCTACTAAGAGGGTCCGAAAAAAAACTTTCACGCGTCATCGCTCCAGAACCGGAGCGGACCAACCGACGATCGGTGGTTTTGGTCTCGGTTTTCTTTCGACCGCTCTATTCGTCACATTTGATCTAGTCGAACGTCGAAAACTGGGTTGTTGCTCGGCTGGGACGGAAAGGAGGCGCAGTGTTTATGGAAATCAATCTAATCTACATCTAAGACGGAGAAGGGAAATGGGAAATTTTGCCTAAAGAGAAACCTGCCATTTTCCCTTTCACTGGCCTTCGAAGCAAACCACGAAAAGGATTTCATTATTGCTTTACACGTTGGAATGCTTGAAACCGTTGACGATGACGAGTGCCATGGGATCTCGTAGTAAAAGGAAAATATCAAAAGTCACAGCACAAGAAATGTCTCGCTAATTTAACGAACCGAGCGGGATCCCGGAACAGTGCAGCTGAAGAGTGAGCCGAGCCGAACTTCGTTCCATCAGATTGCTCAAGTAGGTTGCAAATCAACAGCCAGACTCTGCCTCAGTCCGTGTCTATATTTGGAATGACACACCAACGTGGAGCTGCTGTACGGTCATACAACAACAAGGCCATAACTGATCTCGTAATAAATTCTCGCTTAAGAAGCAGACTTTCAGCAGGGACCCACCGAGGATGGCTTCGGGGCTTACCACGCTGGTGTGGATTTCCTCTGGTCGGATTGGTTGGCTGGCGGTTTATTTTTCCTGTAAGCTTCATAATAAGCATGTTGAGCATGTTGTGAAAAGATTGGACACCTTGAAAATTTTATACCGTTTTCGTTTTAGAACCTACACGCGGGCGACTCTGACTCCGAGTAAAACGAACACGTGGTACGCGCCCTGAACAACAACTCATAAAAAAGAAAAAATAAACAAACTCGCATGGATGCGTGGTGCGATCCGAGAAAATTTTCAGAGCGAAACTACGCGATTTGAGTCCAATCTAGACCGACCCCAGGTTGCTAAAACAAACTCATCAAAAGTTGTTTTGGCGACTCTGGGTCAGCTCTCGGACTGCTTTGTACCTTCATTGGCGACTAGAAGATATTTCGGAAATGTGAACATTCAAATTTTCCAAGCCTCGAACTCAGCGGAATAGATTTTGGTTTTGATATACTTCTTACGAATCCAATACAATCAAATCTTTTTTATGCGATTTCTATATGATTTTTTTCGATTTATCAATTTTTAGTTGGTTTAACGTAAAGTCGCATATGTTGGAGAAGCCAAATGAATGAGAAAACTAACAGAAAACATTTTTTTTTAATATACGCTCAGAGGCAGGACTCGAACCTGAGTTATTATGCAATCCGTGCATACGCGTTACTATTTCGCCATCCTAAGCCTTGTGATAGACAGACACGGCTCTAACATACGACTGGATTTGGATAGCGTACATCGAACATGGTCTAAATCCTAACCGCCTCACGACCGGTATCATATATCCAAGAACACCTTCTCTGTTCATCAGACAAAAAACACTAGTCTTCCCACTCTATACCTAATCTTCCGGTCAAGCACTTGGTAGGAGAGGATATTTTTGAGTTTTGCAATGAGGGCGCAAAACGTGTTCGTTCCGAACCAAAAAGCGAACTACCATCGCGAGTATAAATTTGCCGATACCATCGTTCGAGCAAGCATCGCCGAACCAAGTAGCGATGCTGATGGTGAAAGAACCGATGCTTTAATTTGTGAGCCTATCGTTACTAGTATGTTCATGAACATCCGATTCGAGTACTATAGGCTGTTGCTTCGGATGAACCGAACTTTGTCAGCAGCGGCTGGACGTTTCAGTGTTTGGGTAGCTTAGCAGAGTATGGTAATTTTGTACATTTCCAGCGAGCGTAGGGTGGCTCAATATGATAAATTGAGACACGGAACGACCGAAATTAGCTCTGTGCCTAATTCGTATTACTGTTTTTGAATTAGTTGATTTTAACAACAAAATTTCCAAAATAACTATAAAATTAGTTAAAATTGAGAATTTACTTTGCTGAAAAAAACTCTTATTTTTAGAGAATGTGTTTAGTTGGCGAATATTCTGGACACAAACCAGTAATATTTCAATCCAGTACGAAATTCTCATTGACAACAAATTTTGTTATTAAAATCAGAAAATTTGTTTCTATTTTTCTATCTCCATCATTACTGAAGGACAGGACAAAGAAAACAAAAATGAAATTGGTTTTATTAACAAGTTTATTAGCTAAAAACTCATAAGAAGTGTCAAAGCAAAACAATCCATTAAAAAGCTAAAAAGGACAGTCTTATTGAAACTGCTTGCAAATTGTTTAGATGTTTTTCGCATGTGTTACGATATATCCATATATGAATTTCTAAACCGATATGTAAAAATGACGTAAACTGTTAGTGGAAAGTGTATTTATTCAAAATTTGTGCGCATTTAAAGCGATTGTGCGTGATAATGTTTTTACGGGGAACAGTGAAGTGAGTTTCGAATATTGCACTCTAATTGTATATGTCAAATGATGTTTTTTGTATCTTCCAACCTTCTGGGCTACGCTGTCCGGTGTACTACTTGTATTCGGTTTTTGTTTTCCGAGTGCTCAAAGTTTTCAGTGAGATAGTCAATTTCGCGAAGTCGAATGAAGAAAACAGCAACTGAGAAGAAAAATTTTCAAAAAGAAGTTTATGTTTCGCTTATGTCTTTTTCTCCAATACAACATCGTATTTATACCTGCCAATATAGAAAAGATAATCGTGACTGAAATTTTTTTCGGTAGTCGTGTGCCATCTAGTGGCTAGTAGTCATTACGGTGTTCACGTTTTTTCGGTGACAGAGCGCCATATAGCTGCAAATGGCAGAAACCAATTCAACCATTTATGTTGGTTGAAAATAACGTTTTATTTATCTAATTCAACTAAAAAATTAGTTGAATGGATATGAAGCGTGCCTTAGCTAAGAAATGACAGCACGTTTAATTGGTGAATTCAACTAAAAAAAAATAGCCATTTCAACAAATATTTTATTATTATTGAGGGAATTAGAATTAAAAAATCTAAATTAGCGAAAGTAAGATTTTTTTAGTTGTCTCAAAAAATAACTAACTAAAATCAGAAAATCAACTAATTTTTTAGCCAAAATGCTGATTTCGGTCTTTCCGTGGAATTTTTTAACATTTGCAAATTCGATATTGAATAAATTGGTGAGTCAATAGCAATTAAAATAGAGTAATTTTGGGCATTTCCAACGAGCGTAGGGTGCCGGTATATGGAAAATAGAAATCTTTTTGACTAATCTCATTTCGATGCTCTATTGATTGGTGAATAAATAGCAGTTCGAATTGGATAATTTTTTACATTTTCAGCGAGCAGGGGTGGCGCAATATGAAAATTTGTAAATTTTTTGACTTTTACTAATTTTACTAATTTGAATCAAAAGCAATTAAAATTTAACAATTTTGGACATTTTCATCGACCGTGTATTTTGGTTCTGTGGTTCTATTTGAAAAATTGACAAAAATTGAACCTTAGACTAATTCGATGGTCTGTTGATTCTGGAAACAATAACAGTTCGAATTGGATTTTTTTTTTCATTTTTACCGAGCGTAGGGTGGCGCAACATGAAAATTTGCTTTTGCTGATTCAATGTTTAATTGATAGCAATTGGAATATTAGAATTTAAAGCATTTTGTTCGGTGGTAAGGCAGCTTTATATGAGAAATTGTGAACGATTTTACCAAATCGGATGCTGTATTGATTAATAATTAAATAGTAGTGGTGGTGAACAGAGATGGCATTTCACCAGAGTGATACACGCTGGCGTCAGATTCTTGTCCACACCGAGGATGCAAAAAACGAAGCATCGCACAAAGAAGAAAGCGCACTTCTTCTCAGTGTCGAATAGACAGCATTTGATTGTGTTCTTGTGGTTAAAGCAGCTGGCGCGAGTGAAACACATTCTCTTCGCATGAATCGCTCTCACGCGCTCTCGTCTAAATATACCCAAGTGACCACTGGCGCGTGATGGTGAGCGAACACTTCGGTGAACTTCAATTAATAGAGAGTAGATCTGGCCTTGCTATGAAAAATTTGCAAGGAAAACCGAAAATTTTACGATAAATTCTATTATTTTGCTGATTTTGCGTGTCCACGCTTCTTCTACGCAAACCATACACCAGAGTGCTCACCGGCGTGTACACCTCTGTGAAAGTATCTACATCCACCTCAGAGAATTCATCAGGTAATGCTCTAGCACTTTGGTGCGATTCAGTGGAAGAGGTAAAAGGAAATAAACAAACGCACTCATGATGCGTGCACACTTTATACAACAGTGGTGTATATATGTGAAAGAGAAGAGCTCTCGTTGAAGTTGTCAGTGCGAGGGGAGAAATTTTGCTTGCTCTTCGTCACACAGAGGAGATGGGCATCTCTGGTGGTGAACCATCGGATTTAAACATGCAAATCGTCGAAGTGTCTGTGATTTTGACTGTAATTTTTAACGCGCTATTGCTTTGCTCATCAACTGAAATAGATTAGTTCTGATGCTGTAGGTAGGCATTTCATCGAACCATAAATAATAAAACTACGCATCGAATAGAGCTCAATTGACCTTCGCCGATGGTCTGCCAACTGAATGGTTTGGCAAATATTGCTCCACCGAACAGCAAGCGAACTTTACCATAAACCGAATGAACAGCTTTTGCTTATTTTTGCTAGGAAAATATTTCTAAAAAAAATATGTACAAAGCATTGATGTTCGGTTTCCGCTTTACCACTGACATGGAACTGTAAATAGTTTAAAAATTACAATTTCTATATTAAGCCATCCAGCACTCGCTGAGGATATCCAAAATTAACAAACGTCGCTCGCTCGCTAAAAACGTCCAAAATCATCCAATTCTACCTGCTACTGATTCGCTCATCAATTGAACATTAAAATAGCAAAAATCGAAATATTTTCAAATTTTATCTTAAACCACCCTACGATCACTGAAAATGTTCAACATCATCTTAATTGAAAATGTCAAAAATGAGCAATTTGTAATTGTTATTAATTCACTATTAAATGAAACATTTTATCAGCAAAAGTCAAAACATATACAAGTTTTCATACTGCGCCATCCTACACTCACCGAAAATGCCCAAAATTATTCAATTCGAACTGCTATTGATCCAACAATCAACAAACCATCGAATTGGTATTAGTCAAAAATTAGTAAAAAATCCAAATTTTCAAATTGCGCCACTCTACGCTCTCTGAAAATGTCTAAAATTATTCAAGTTGAACTGCTATTGATTCAACAATCAATACAACATCAAATTTAAATACGCTCGTTGAAAATACCTGAAATTACTCAATTTTCTCTGCTATTGACTCACCAGTTTACTGAACATTGAATTTGCAAGAGTAAAAAAAATCCCTTTTCATATTGAGCCACTCTACGTTTGCTGAAATGTTCCAAATTATTCAATTCTTATTGTTATTGATTCTATAACCAAACACCATAAAATTTGCAAAAGATCCAAAACTTACTATTTTCCATGTCGAGCCACCCTACGCACACTAATAATGTTCAAAATAATGCCATTTTAATTGCTATTGAGCGATTTATCAATCGAGCAAAACAATTTTTTTGTGCTGATCACGTGTGTATTGATAATTTCAAAACCAGGATGCGAGAACTGAAATCAACAAACCATCGTATCGAACTCGGTTTACTCGGCCCTCGCCGATGGTCCGCCAACCGAACGGTTCGAAACGGATTGCTTCGCCGAACACCGAGCACAGAACACCTTCGCATTAACCGAGGGAATAGTTTTCGAACCTATCGCATGCTTACGCTCGGTGAACATTTTTGAGTAAATTTGCAGAAGCGTCGGCGTTCGGTTCGCAATTTACCACCACTGTCTGTGAGTTTCTCATCCGTTTGGCTTCTTCAATATATGTTTTCAATTAATTACGGGTTTTTATGCAAATTTTCAAAGCTATACGGAGGCCCGAATCCTATTTTTTCAAAAAAAAAATGTTTTTGCCTTTCTCATATAGTTTTTTCAGAACACCAGATTTTGAGATTCTGATAACAAAGACACAAAACCAAATTTAGGAAAATTACAGAAAAAAAACAAACATAAATTAGTAATGTACCAAAACTAAACGAGCTAAACAAAAACAAAAAAATTAACACTGAAAATACACTGAGGTCTCTTTTTACGCGGGGGATACACATACCGCGTAAAAAAACCTTGCAAAAGAAACCGCGTAACTTCGGAAATCCGCGTAAAAAACCGCAAAACTAAAGAAATTCCGTTTTAATGCCACATATGTCAGAAAAGCATGAAACGTCCAGATCTGGTGTAATCTCATAAAAAAAATTTTTTCTTGAAAAAGTAGACTTTTGTACTTGAAAAATTTTTTGAGATTTTCGAAATCGATTTTTTTTAGGCCGCATGTGTTATAAATGCATGAAACGTCTAGATCTTGAGTAATCTCAATAATTTGTTTTAATCGACTGGGACGAATTTGAGACCGCTTAACTTTGGAAATCCTCGTAGAAAAAAATTCAAAATTGAAGGAACTTTTTTGTTGATGCCAAATTTCATGGAATGTCTAGATCTTGAGTACACTAAAAAAAATTTTTTTTCGAAAAAAACTCGACTTTGGGACTTAGAGAATTTGAAACCACATAACTTCGGAAATCCACGTAAAAAAAACAGAAAACCAAAGAATATTTTTTATGCTTAGAAAAGCATGAAACGTCCACATCTGGTGTAAGTAAAAAAAAAATATTTTTAAGTCGACTTTTGGACTTGAAAAAAATTGCCAAATGTCTTAGAAATTCATGAAACGTCGGAATCTACAATTTTTTTTAATCGAAAATTGACTTAAAAAAGTTTTCGGTATAACACCGGATCTCGACGTTTCATGCATTTCTAAGACTAAACAAGAAAACCGCGTAAAATCGAATATCCGCGTAAAAAGATCTCAGTGCAGCGAGTATTTGTTTAAAGTTATGTAGTTTTTCTGTACGGTACGTATTTTCCGCATAAGCGAGACTTGAATGAAAGTGGAAATTTTAACAAAGAAACCATAACAATTCGAAAATAGATATTCAACAAACAACTAAACTACAGAAAATTTTAGAAAAAAATAAATAATAACAAAACCAACTAACAAAAAAATCAACGACCGAACGACCAAACGAGTAAAAACCATAATAATAATAATAATAATAACCAAAACTGAACAAATTCGAACCCTAAAAGAAATGAAAAAAAATCTGAGCTAGCAGGCGATTTGAGGCTCTGAAGATAGTATTACACTTAAGTCTTTTTTTATGCAATTTTCAAAGTTTAGTAGTATTTTTTCTAGTCGAATTTTAAAAGTTAAACGGTTTTTTGAGCGAATGTTCAAAGTTGTGCGGTTTTTAATGCGACTTTTCCGAATTATGCGGTTTTATGAGAATTTTCATAGTTATGCAAATTATTTTTATTTTAAAAGATTCTAAGAAGTTTTCCAAAGTTTTGTAAAGTTCCAAGCCGATTTTAGAAAAATAAACTACAAGGATCAGACCATTGTTCGAGCCATTGATGTGGAACAAGGCCACCAAAATTTCCAATGATCTACAATCAAACAGTTCAATCAATCGTCACACTTTTGAATCCGCAATTGCACGAGAATCTGCTTAGATTGATCTTGATTAGGAACCAACACCGAACATTGTCTTGATTTGTATTTGTTTTATAGCCGATGAAATTACATCAATATACCAAATGTATGCAATTATATCTTTGTACATACTTGCGATACGGATTTCGATATTTAAGCATCTCTTCGCCAAGCTTGTGTTCAAGTTTTGTATGCAAGCAGTTATTTTTATAGCGTTAAGTTTCTCTACCATTTTGCGATTTCGGTGAATGTGAAAACGAAGTGCGTTAACATTACTTTAAATACTTAGGAGCATCTTTGAAGTAAGTTATGAGTAATAACTTGTTTTTGCAGTTTGAATTTAATCTTAACCTAAACATATTTTGTAGTTCCAAAGATGTTTAATTCAATATTTTACTAATAATGAGTTTATCACACAAGTATTGACCTTGTTTTAATTCACTTTCAGGGCGTTTAATAGTCCTCTACAACGTTGAAAAATAAATCGAACTATTTCTCATAAGGATTCGGTATTCCAAGCAACTCTTTACTTTTGGAAAAAATTATAACAAATTTTTCAAACGCTTTTCGTACAATGTTCAATCATTTTCGTTGGGGTTTCTTAATAGATAGGCTACACACTGTTTCAAAAAATTTCAGCTTTACATTTGTTCAGTGGTTTATGTTGAACTGACAAGTGGCATATCGGATCAACACGAACTGTTGCGCACTGATGAGTTAAATACGAAACGTTGAAAAATATGATAAAGGAAAACAAAACTGTTTTAATTTTTTAAAGTTTTGTCATTCACATACTGGTCAAACTTGCTTATAAGTCTCAAACGAATTTTATCAATTTTTAGGTAAATTTAGTTTTTTATTTACAATAATAATCTCTTCACTGAACAGGGTTGTAGCTGCACAATTAAGTACGAGTTACATTGAGATAACATCAAAATACTCGCGATATACTTCGAACATTTCCTGCGACAGCATCATAACAGCGTTCTTCGATTCAACAAATTAAATTGAAATGGTTTTGTCTTTCTCATAATTATAAACGCGCCGGTTGAAGTATTGATACGTTAATTATTCTACTATTGGCAACACTGGTAGCTCTCTCTCTTTTTCACTTACCTGATACCACGGGAGCCGCTGACTTGCAGATCGGCCGGTTTATTTTTCTTTGCTGCCAAACACTCACCACTCAGGCAGCGATCTCAGCTGAACCGGTAACTCTCCGACGACCGACGATGATTATGGGATGATAAAAAGTTCCTCCAGCTGGAAGCAATTGAACTCGCGAAGCAAATCCAGTTACTGGCTCCAGCGAATGCCAATTTCGAATGGAAAATCCACACTAGTTTTACTTGCTGTTCACAATAATAATTTTCCGCACCATTACACAATTAAATCACCTTCGGTATGCGCGCAGCAGAAGAATACATAAAATTTTCCTATTAATCCAATTTGTTCACCTCGGAACGCCGTATGTCTGAAAACGATGACCGATCACAAGTTGCACTAAGTAAAAGATGTCAATAATTATACATATATTGTTTCACGAGCTTAACCCATGCCATTCACATTACATCCCGTAGCAATTTTTCCACCGGATAATCACACGAAACCTTATGAGGAGCTAGATATTGCTGGCTGAAGATGAAAAACCTACGCAACCCTAAAAACCAATACTTTAAAAACAAATCCAATGGGCCAGGTGGAACGTGCGGCGGAAGTGTAAATAGCAACTACTTCCCGTCAATTTTTTGATTCTATTTTGCTTCCATCGTCCATCCGTTGCTGCACTGCCGGGCCTAGGCTACTACTACCGATGCTATTATAGTATTCATTCACCCCAAATATGAAAAGAACCACGGTGGGCGAGCAGTAAAATAGAAACAAGAAAAACTTGCCACGGGAGCAGGAAAGCTGTTAACCGAACACAGATGAAAAAAAAACACTAACCGGACAAAAGCTAAAAACACAACCAGCCAACTCGAACGCTAAACGCGAACTGTTGCGAAGAGCAAGGAGAAAGAGTGATGTTGAGAATTGCTGGATTGGACTGGAACTTGAAACTCTGGAACCCACTTCCGAATGCAACGCCTGCAGTTGGAAAGGTAATCACGGAGATGGTGCAGCAATGAGAGAGGGAGAGTGCCTAAAAAAGCTTCCGTTTTATACTGAGAACTGGAAAATTGAGTGCAGCGGTAAAGCTTCAAGACAACGTGGAGAGGTAGAGGTGTCTTGTTGTGTTGTGCCGAAAAAAAATAAAGCAATATGTTAGAATGGCAGTCCTTTAAAGATGGTCGGGTAAGCATAATTGTCAAATCCGAATCCGTACTCGATCGCAAAAAAGATTTTACCCGTAATTTTTCTTCCTAACCCGTCCATTCTTTTTTGTACATTTCTCGTACTGCCCGTCAATAGAGCATTCTGTACCCTTTCGGAAATCATTGACATTAAGAGTCTCTGCCTCGAAATTAAAAACCGCTGGGATATTTTCTTTCATGTCGTTTATTTATAGCCGGCTTTAACATTTTGGTCGTATGCCGGATGGCTAGGATAGTTCGTGATAAAAACAAACATCATATCTGCATAAAATGTTCAAAACGACGAATGTAACAATGAGAGATTCTCTTTGTTTACTTTCTCTTTCGATTATGTTTGAAACATTCCTGCTTTTTTCAGTAATTTCTTCAGTGCTGATTCAAAGATGATAGCTTTAGTTATTATTATCGGTAAATAATTGGAGTGAAGGACTGCTAACAGTACCGTAATAATCGAAAGAGAAAGTAAACAAAGAGAATCTCTCGTTGTTACATTCGTCGTTTTGAACAATTCATACAGACTTGAAAATTTAACTTTGACCAAATCTGTCTGATTAATTTCATTTCAAATTACGGGGATAAGAGTGTTCTATAAAAAAAACCGCTGTTACAAATTTCCTGAATTGGACTCGAGGCCAATTTATTAGTTATTATAGTTACTCGCCACACAAATCGTTCTTAAAATTAAAATTCTGGAAATAGCGGTAAAAACTCCAAAATTAAGCTCACTTCCAAATCTTAAGCTCAATTCTGGTAGAGAAATTTACTAGGAATTCAAATGTTATTAAAAAAAAGGATTATTCTTTTGAATCGGCAGTCGTGATTTACAACGATTTGTTCGTTCATTCAATAATACAGACAGGTATCAGTAATAAAAATGACTTCGGTGTGTAAGTGAGTATAAGAGCACTGATGAACCGAAGGTTAAATGTGCAGAAAATTGATGATTTCGGTAACAAAATCCACTTGAAAGATGGTAAGTCAACTTTTCAACCTATTAATATTTAATTCAACCTATTATCACAGAGAACAGACATCCAAGAAGAGATTCCAATTTGTGTAAGAAATTTAACGGTTGTTTTCAAAAGCAATCACCAAGTAGCAATTCTCCTGTAGATGCGCTTCGAGCAGTCCAGCAAACTTTTATGGACTCTTGCGTTTGAGCTTTCATACGATGTCAGTTCATGCGTGTAAAGTCGTACGCAACGGTGATTATTAACGGATTTTTACTTGTATGCTTTACACAGCTTTTTGGAAAAAGTTTGTACTAGCTTGGATGTTTCTGTTTTCTGGCTTCAGTACCGTTTCCTTTATGTATTGAAAATGTGAACATTAAAACTATTCGTCACGAAAGAAATGATACAATGAAGAAGTTTCAAAGCCTTTTTGCCATCATCTAAAAAACCCTAATGTCTACAAATATTCAATGTTCCAGATGCATAACACATTCCTAACAATTCTTCTGGTTCAGGATAGTACATTGTGTCTAATCTGCAGGAGCTATTAACGTTTTTAGTAGACCAACACGAACTTTTATTTTCTAATTTGAACACTATAGATCAAATAAACTCAACAGCAAATAATTTACCGCATTCATGGACGCGTCTATTTCGCTCAAAGAATGCCTGTTCAAAATGTTCATTGGAATTTAATAAGATTATATTGGAATTTAATAGGATTTTATTAAAAACCCCTTCTTAATCCACCTAGTGGTGTGATAATGCCTTTCTCTTCTTTCATAACAGTCTCATGAAAATATATTTCATACTTTTATTAAATAATTTCGGATACTAATTTTGACACCAATTGATTCAGATTGATTCGAGTAGTTCACAAAAGCATGCTTCAGTGTTTATGTCACACAGCCAGCATCATTTTTCCAAACTAGTGCTTGACATTTGCGTTGCCTATTTGTATGAGAGCAGTGATGCTAATCTAAAAAACTCTTCTAAGTCCAGGGGGGGGGGGGAGGTAGGTGGGTACATTAAATTTTCGAAATCGAAAAAAAAATTTGATGCCAAAAGTCTTAGAATTGCATGAAACGTCGAGATTTAGTGTCATCTATAAAAAAAATTTTTTCGGATAAATCGACTTTTTGGGACTTATCATATCATATCAATCATATAAGTTCCAGAAAGTTGATTTTCCCAAAAAAAAATTTTTTTTGAGATGACACTAAATCTCGACGTTTCATGCAGTTTTAAGAGATTCGGCATCAAAAAAAAATTCGATTTTGGAAATTTCATGTACTCTCCCCTATGGTGCTTTTTCAAGATAGAAAATGTTCAAACCTTAACCGCCGGGCAGCACCCCTTACGCATGTCCGATTTAGCTCAAATTTTGCATGAGGACATTTTTCGAGGTGCTTAAACTTTTGAGCACTAGCGCTTTATGAAATTAGAGGTGATCCTAAAATATTGGCACCCTTATATATAAGAGCGGTAAAAATGAACGTGTTTTGTCGGTTACGTCACTTATACAATCATATCTCCGGAACCAAAAGTCACAGTCATTTGATATTCGAATTTGATCTATGCCCGACAGTAGCTTGCAAACGAGCCCAAGTTTGTTAAAATCGGTTCAGCCATCTCTGAGAAAATTGAGCACGTTCAAATATCTCCGAAAAGTGCACACACACACACACACACACACACACACACACACACACACACACACACACACACACACACACACAGACATTTTCCGATCTCGTCGAACTGAGTCGAATGGTATATAACACTATGGGTCTCCGAGGCTCCGTTCGAAAGTCGGTTTTTCCAACAATTCTAATACCTTTCTATAGAGAAAATAAAAAAAATTAACATGCAATTCAGAATATAAATAAATTGGGAAGCAATAATGTGTAGTACTATTACATGAACAAAATCTATCACTTTTAATGACAAAATTTGACTATCGCCGCAAATTCACGATGAAAAACTTATGAGCAGTTTGCCAAAACTTGTCAGTAATTTTTCATCTCTCATTTGATTTCCTGGAAAAAGTGTTCACGTTTTGAACCTAAGAATTTAAATGCAAAATTCAAATTAAATTAGAGATAATTTGAGCAATAAAACATTCAAGTTAACAAAAAAAACTTTGTTATTGAACTATCAGTCATTTCTCTCTGTTGATATATTTGCATTATTATTTTGTAGAGATGCATGTGGATGTAGCATCTCTTGATTGCATTAATACAAAATAATGTGCATTTCGGAGAGTTTCGATGTTGCCACAGTTGAAATATAAGTGAATTTTCATCACAAGACTGACTTCTCAACTGTAATTGTCTCGATACTTTCTAAAATGAACGCACTCATTGTTTGGTGGAGCGCGAGATTAATTGCATTGTTATCATTTCGATTAAAGTGTGTCATAAGTAGGGCAGAATCAAATGTCAACATTGTCACTCATTTCGATACCATAATATTAAAAGACAATTGTTAAAAATAACCAACAAGATGAGCAAAACAAATCGCAAAACGGAAAAGCACGAAAAATGGGCATCCAAAGCCAGGTCATCATGTTCATTTTTTCCATATACTCGTCAACCGTAGATTTTGATTGTTTAACATTTATGCAATCTACTCTGACTTTTTCGTAGTACATAATGGAACGTCGAAAATCTACTGTGTTAGCACTTGGAATTTCGAGCCTTTCGAGCTACCTTTACTTCCAACGCGAAAAGTATACAATGTAACTCCCATTTAACTGCTATGATTCATATCTGCTGTAAACTGTCTTCTTGCTATTAATTTAAATACACGAGAGATCATGGTGTTAGCTGATTACATCAAAACAAACAAAATATTAAGTGTACCATAAAATCTCAATATAAACAAATGAGTTAACGAATCGAAAGGTTTTTACGGTTCTCACGGTTTGACATTTGTGTTATAAATGTGATGATGGGAACTCAACAGTGCAACCATTTTATCACCATTGTTTCCAGGTTCATGGAGGATATGGCGCCAAAAAAAAATCGTGACTGTCATGTCTGGAAATTCGTTTGTGATCTTACCACCTGCATATTTGTGCATCGTGATGCCAATTATTGAGAGTTTTATTTTATTAAAAGTGTCGTTTTACTTCAGTGGTTTCCTTGAAACGAGAGAGCAATCAAAAGCTCCTTCTCTCCCTCATTTGGCGCTGAGAAAAGTAAGACAGCTGTCAAACCATTCTGATTCATTAGTAGACAATAGATGTAAACAAACGATTCAACTGCGCTTTCGTGTATTCTTCGAATTAAATCTAGTTTTTACTCAACATAATCTAGCAAAATGTTGGGGCTGCAAGCCTACGCCAGTGGAAGTAGCAGTAATAGTAGCAGCAGTGACGATTCAGAGCAGGAAGACCAACCGAACGAAATCTCCGCGCCTAACAAAGCAACAGCTCCGAAGGAAGAAGAACTAATACATCTTAAACCTGCGGTTGACAGTTCCCTGTCCGTTGCTAAATCCATGCAGATCTGTGCCGCCCCGCTAGTGGTTCCGACGGTAAGTTCAAATGAGTCACTGATCTCAATCTAAATCTAAATTTCTCAATTATACGACAGGGTCAAGTTGAAGTATCACGAGTGGTCGCAACCACTGTCAAAGAGCTGAACTACAATCCACGCTATGAGGAACTGTTTGCTCCGGTTGCTGGGCCAGTCAATCCTTTCCTGACGGATCAGATGAAGGCTTCCAAGAATATGTTGACTGGATTTGTTGAACATGCTCACATCAGTGACTTTCAGTTCGAAAATCAGCGCAAAACGTTTCATAGCTTTGGTTATGCGCTGGATCCGTCGGTGGATGCGAACAGTGGTGGGATGGTAGCGGATGGTATGGAAGGCCCAAGCTATGTAGGACACTTGCAGGCTGCCTACGATACGGAAGGGAAAACCGTGTTCGAATCTGCCAAAGCGAATCGCCCCGGTGACAAGCGAAAACGGCTGAAAAACGATAAACCTGAGGACGTGGAAGGTTTTCTCGGTCCATGGGGTAAATTTGAAGACGAACAAACGGTTGCACGGCCGAGCGAACAGGAACGAGCCGAACTGGAAGAAATGATGGCTAAGAAACAACGCCGGAATCGTGTTACCGAAGACAAGCCGATTGAAGAAAAATCGGTGCTGCATATCAAGGATTCGGTCGATTATCAAGGTCGTTCATTTCTGCACCCACCGCATGATGTGGGAGTTAACCTGCGGAAGGGTGGTGCACCGGATCGATGCTTCCTACCGAAGGCCCACATCCACACCTGGACCGGTCATACCAAAGGGATTTCGGCGATTCGATGGTTCCCGAAATCGGCCCACCTGTTGCTGTCCTGTAGCATGGATGCCCGTGTTAAGCTGTGGGAGGTTTACAACGAGCGGCGCTGTGTGCGGACCTATTCCGGACATCGGCAGGCTGTGCGGGACATCAGTTTCAATAATCGAGGCGAACGGTTCGTCTCGGCCGGTTACGATCGCTACCTGAAGCTTTGGGACACCGAAACCGGGGACGTAATTTCACGGTTCAGCTCCCGAAAGATTCCGTTCTGTGTGAAGTTTCATCCGGATTTCAACAAGCAGCACCTGTTTGTGGCCGGGACGTCCGATAAGAAGATTATTTGTGTAAGTGGATTTTTTTTATTTTTGATATGCGGGAGCTTATTTAATTGTTTTTGTTTGTTTCTGCAGTGGGACACTCGAAGCGGCGAAATCGTTCAGGAGTACGATCGGCACTTGGGCGCGGTTAACACAATCACTTTCGTGGATGAAAATCGTCGATTCGTGACCACGTCCGACGACAAAAGTATGCGCGTCTGGGAATGGGACATTCCGGTGGACATGAAGTACATTGCCGATCCGACGATGCACTCGATGCCGGCCGTCACGCTGGCACCGAATGGGAAGTGGTTGGCCTGCCAGAGTCTGGACAACAAGATTGTCATTTTCTCGGCCATCAATCGATTCAAGATGAACCGGAAAAAATCCTTTTCCGGTCACATGGTGTCCGGCTATGCTTGTAATTTAGACTTTTCACCGGATATGAGGTAGGTTTTGGGGTTGAAGCGGTGTTGGTTTTGAATCTGATTACATTTTTTGTCTATATTTTGCAGCTATCTTGTATCCGGAGATGGAGACGGAAAGTGCTACATTTGGGACTGGAAGACAACGAAGCTGTACAAGAAGTGGCAAGCACACGAAAATGTCTGCATTGCTGCCCTCTGGCATCCGCACGAATCTAGCAAACTGGCAACGGCTGGATGGGACGGTTCCATCAAGTATTGGGATTAGTGGGAAACAATTTGTTATTAATTATGAAAATAAAAAAAAAAGGTCGGAAGCTCAAAACTCATTTGTTTCGATTCCGATTCAATTCAAAGTTCCATCGCTCGAGGTATGTTTCTCTGGATAAAAATATCTTTATTTGCTAATTTCAGTTACATGTTTGTTCACACCATCAGTGCTGTTCCTAGTCAGTTACTCTTATTGATGTAGATATTGTTCAAGGTTTAGTTTAACAGTTGATTTCTTTCTCTAATTTGTTTTTAAATCTAACTCTAGCTAGCGTTTTGGATCGAGGGCCATATGCTCGCAAGAACATCTAAACCATGTTGAAAACGGCAGAAAATGTAGGCTGCTGCTGGAACAAAACTGTAACAGTAGGAACCGTTCCCGTGTGGGAAAGGATCGAGCCTAGCATAAGGAAAGTAAATACGCAACATCCAAACACGTATTTTGGTACGGTTCAAAAACACACATCAATTCAAAACTGCTGCTGCTCTCTGATGAAGATGAAGATATGCGCGTTTGTTTCTGCTAATAATTGTGTTCATCACATTCCTCTTTTTAGTCGCTATCGTATTCGTTTCCCTTGCCCCGAGTGGAATTCAACGGTCGTCGACTGTCCTCATCCGAGCCGTACACAACCTCTTCGTCCGAGTCGTTAATCATCGAGAAGGCCGGATTGTCTTTGGTTATGGTGGCTTCTGTTGGAACCAACAAAACAAAAGAAAATAAAGAATTTATTAGCACTGTCATCAGCAACTTCGACAGTTACTACGAACCATGCAGTGGCCGCCCGTTCGGTGAGTACACGTACGCCATCGTGTAGAGGTAAAAATTCAGCAGTCCATAGAAACCCATAAACTGGGCGGAGCTTTTGTAGGTAGTGTTTAGTTCGGCCACAAAGTTATCCTCTAGGATGCCGAATCCGAAGCGGCACATGGTGATCGCCAGGGTTATGGCTAGCACGAACAGCATCAGCAGTGTCAGGAATTTCAGTCGCATATCTGAAAGACAGAGCAAAAAAATAAGAGCGATAAGGGCAGTTCACAAAGCACTCGCCGTATTCGAGCTCACCGAAGAACGGCATCGAACGCAGTTCGCTGTAGGCTCGCAAGATTAGAAGGATGAGGTAAAGCATATACATCGCACCCGAGGTGTAGAAGAATGTTTTGAATCCCTGGAAAAAGACATAAATCGGATAAAAAGGACAATATCTTGAAAATTTAATTAAGAAATTAAATTTGAATAGATGGTTGAAAAAAGCAAATTGAACTTGGATTCGGATAAGACTCCAGGTATTAAAACAGACACATGAATCGCTGTAGTTCACATATTGACATTGATCAACAAATAGGACACGCAACTCGCGAGATTGGACATTACGAATAGGCAATAAACTAAATGAGTCATTTTGAATGTCAATCTCGCACGAAGCCCATTCCGCACAGTTTGTGGCAAGCTAGTTATAATCTTAAGTTTAACTCCATGGAACTAAAACTTGGGCTCATCCCAAGTAACCATTGTTCCATTGTTAATGTTTAATTACACTAATCCACACATACTATAAAGCAATTTGCATTCAAAATGTAACTAAGCATTATCTTACAACAACCTTTCGCCGTGCTATATATCGAAATTCAATGCTATATTTTGGAGCAACGAAACTTTAATAATAATTATAAGAGTAATAATCCTAAAAGAGTCTAATAATCGCCCTTTTAAGCTTTATATTAGCAATGTGAAAATATGTGTAACTCCGACGCATTTAATCAAATTTTACGCGATTTTTTAAAGCTGAAGCATACCATAGCATAGTTAAAATCGCGTGCCTAATTATCGTGGCTCCGTGTACCAACAATTTATGATCAGTTGGTGATAGTGTCCCGGGTTGGCGGTTCAATGCATAGGACGCTGGTCTTACAAGCTAGCTGTCGTCTGTTCGAGCCCCGACCTGGAAGGATTCTTAGTGTCAGTAGGATCCATAGTACTAGCCATGCAATGATTCTGTACACGAAGAATCGGCTGCGAAGTCTGTTGAAACAGAAAGGCCAAATTCCACCACAGGAATGTAATGCCAAGGCTTTGCTTTTTTGGTGATAGTGGATACCAGTCATACAACGATATATACAACGCTAGTATTTTCTCCGTGTTACTTTGAAATTCGTCGACGTTTTTCTTATTTAGGTTATTGATTAATTGACCTCATCAAAATGATCTACTTGAGTATTGAACTTTCTTCAGCATTCGGAAATTCTTTAATGATATACTGTAAAATGTCATTATTACTCTTACCAGCAATCATTAAATCCGTTAACTTTTTGTAAGTCAACGCATTTCCTGAAACCCAAGAAAATCATTAGTTTGTTAAAATGAGTAGAATGTATTGATTTGAACCAAAACTCTTTGTGCGTCATTTTCCGGTTGTTACAGGCTATTCGGTACAAAAATGGATGAGAAAGAAGGGCCAGTGTCATAGGCGTCTTGGCACGATGTTGATAAAAATATTTGCATTTCACTAACTTGCACAAGCTTGTTAGAAATGGTTGTCGAGATCGTGGAAATTTCTGTTCATAAATTTATTATGGCCAACTAGTTCGGAATAACCATATTACACAGTATCTCTAATCCTCAGTTGATCAAACTCAATTGAAATAGTTATTTTGGTAATAAATTAATTTAAATTGTTCTGCAACCTATTTTCGGCTGTAGTTTTACTTACTTACCTTACCTAACAGCTATAGGCCTGGGGTGTCCTTTGCTGTATCAAGCATACGTCTCCATAAAACTCGGTCCATGGCTGCTCGTCGCCAGCCACTCAAGGCACGGATGCTTCTGAGATCACCCTCCACTTGATCGATCCACCTTGCTCGCTGCGCTCCTCTTCTTCTTGTACCAGTCGGATTAGATTCAAGAACCATTTTCACTGGGATGTCGTCCGACATCCTTAAGACATGCCTAGCCCATCGTAGACGTCCGATTTTAGCTGTCCGTACGATAGGTGGTTCTCCTAGCAGCTGTTGCAATTCGTGATTCATACGCCGTCTCCACGTTCCGTCTTCCATCTGCACTCCGCCATAGATGGTCCTCAGTACCTTTCTTCCGAAAACACTGAGGGCGCGTTGGTCCTCTGCCAGCATAGTCCAGGTCTCGTGGCTATAGAGAACAACCGGTCTAATGAGCGTTTTGTAGATGGTCAATTTCGTGCGGTTGCGTACTTTTCTCGATCGGAGGGTTTCTCTGAGTCCAAAGTACGCACGATTCCCTGCCAAAATACGTCTATGAATTTCTCTGCTGGTGTCATTATCGGCGGTCACCAGTGAGCCCAAATACACGAACGCGTCAACCACCTCGATATCGTCACCGTCTATCAATATTCGTGGTGGGAGGCGTAGTGTTTTTTCTCTAGAGCCTCTTTCTCTCATGTATTTTGTTTTCGACGCATTTATGGCCAGTTCGATACGCCTAGCTTCAGCTTTCAGTCCGATGTAGATTTCCATCATCTGCTCAAGGTTAGGTGTCACAATATCAATATCGTCAGTGAAGCCAAAAAGTTGTACGGACTTTCGGAAGATCGTGCCACTCGTGTCGATCCTCGCTCTTTGAATCACACCTTCCAGGGCAATATTGAACAAGATACAAGAAACCTTGACGTAGCCCTCTCCGAGATCCGAAGGGACTCGAGAGCGTCCCAGATACTCGAACATAGCACATCACTCTATCCATCGTTGCTTTGACCAATCGCGTCAGTTTATCCGGGAAACCGTATTCGTGCATCATCTGCCATAGCTGTTCTCGATCGATTGTGTCGTATGCCGTTTTGATGTCAATGAATAGGTGATGCGTGGGTGCGTTGTATTCACGTCACTTCTGGAGTACTTGTCTTATCGCAAATATGTGATCCGTAGTGGCGCGGGCTCCAGTAAATCCCGCTTGGTACAGCCCTACGAATTCCTTAGCTATTGGTGATAGACGACGGCAAAGGATTTGGGTGAGTACCTTGTAGGCGGCGTTGTGAGCAATGTGATTGCGCGGTAATTGCAACAATCTAGCTTATCGCCCTTTTTGTAGACGGGACATACCACTCCATCCATCCATTCCTGCGGTAGAATCTCCTCCTCCCAAATTCTAGAAATCATCCAGTGCAGCGCTCTAGCCAGTGCCTCTCCTTCATGTTTGAGCAGCTCGCCTGGCAACTGGTCATTGCCCGCGGCTTTGTTGTTCCTCAGCTTGCGAGCTCCTCACTTATCTCCGACAGATTAGGAGCTGGGAATCTGTCGTCGGCTGAGCGTGCACCCAGATTGATTCCTGTGTCGTTCTCTGTATCCTGTGCTTCGCCATTCAGATGCGCGTCATAGTACTGCTTCCACCTGTCGATCACCTCACGTTCGTTCGTGAGAAGGTAGAAGGTACCACTGGTATCTCTGCACATTTCGGCCTGTGGCGTGTAGCCTCTACGTAAGCGGTTCACCTTCTCATAGAATTTCCGTGTATCATTTGCGCGGTACAGCTGTTCCATCGCTTCGCGATCTTGGTCTTCCTGGTGGCGCTTTTTCCTCCGGAAAGCCGTGTTCTGTCTGTTCCGTGCCTGTCTGTATCGTTTCTCGTTCGCTCTAGTGCGGTGTTGCAGCATCCTCGCCCTTGCTGCATTCTTCTCTTCGACCAACTGCTGACATTCGCCGTCGAACCAGTCATTTCCTCGATTCGATAACCTCGTACCTAGTACGGTTGAAGCAGTGCTACTCACGGCGGATCTTATATTCCTCCAGCCGTCTTCAAGAGTCGCCGTGCCAAGCTGCTCTTCCGTTGGTAGCACTTGCTCCAGTTGTTGCGCGTATTCCTCTGCAGTACGGACGCTACGTAACTGCTCGAGATTGAATCCCGGCATTCCTGTGCGACGAGTATTGTGCACCGTCGATAGTTTTGAGCGAATACAAACCGCGACAAGGTAGTGGTTTGAATCAATATTGGCACTGCGGTAGGTGCGGACATTGATGACGTCGGAGAAGAATCACCCGTCGATGAGAACGTGGTCGATTTAATTTTCCGTATGTTGATCAGGTGATCTCCAGGTGGCTTTGTAGATATCTTTGCGGGGGAAGAAGGTGCTTCGAACTACCATTCCTCGGGAGGCTGCAAAGTTTACGCATCGTTGACCGTTGTCGTTTGTTACCGCGTGCAGGCTCTCCAGCCCGTTCACGGGTCTGTACATTGCCTCCCGGCCTACCTGAGCATTCATGTCGCCGATGACGAGTTTTACATCCCGCCGTGAGCAGCTGTCGTAGGTTTGTTCCAGCTGCGCGTAGGCTGTAGTTTTAGAGTGTCTTATTTCTCGAAAGGACAATGTATGGAACACCTGTAGAACTAATTTGATACTATTCTTTTGCTAAAGGAAGTATGTTAATACGTTAAGGCGTTTAAGAGTTATGCCTTATTTTTGAATTTTTTGAAGGTATTTTTAAGATTAATTTAAATAAGTTAAAAAAAATAACACCCTTCCAATTTTCTCTTAAATTTTTACTTATAATATGACCTTTCAGGAACCGCACAGGATACATTTTTATCGATCTGGTATCTAATGAATATATGATATTTGAAACTTGACTAGTTTTTGATGAAAAATCAATCATAATTTTCTCTGGTTGCCCATATGAAAAGCTTGGTTCAGCAAAATTGTGCGCAATAATTAGTCCAACAACTCTTTTGAAGTCAACTTTTCCATAGAACGTTTCACAAAAAAGTGATTTTTCAGAAGCCACCCTACTTTAACTCGGGAAAATTTATGTGACTTGATCAAATGAAAAGCTAGGGAGGTGCTTTTTTCAGCAAAGTTGTTCAAAATAAAATTTCCTTCATCTTTATTGTACAATGAAATCGTTTTTGAGTTCAATTAAAAAGTTAGATTTAAGATTTCAATCTAAATAAGGACCACCCTAGTGACTTTTTCCATCAAAAGGAGCACCATTTGATTACAAACAAGTTTTGTGAAGACGCCAACTACAAAAAACTAATATTCAATAGTGAAAATATTTTTGTCACGTTTCGGGCAAGCTCGTTTGGTTGCTTTGTATCCACAGCGGTTGCAACGGCCAATCATGTGGCAATTTCGAGCACCATGCGCGAAGTCATTTCATGCAGAGTTAGATCTCTGCGTTTGTTGCGGTAGGGTTCCCATTTCACGATGGCCTTCAGTTCCTTAAGCTGCTTCAATGTGGTCGTACCTCCTCTCTTCAAGTGAATTAGGTACAATGCGTCTCTGTACGTGCGTTTATCCTCTTCTCGACGTTTCATTTGATCAATTGCCAGAGCCGGTTTTTTAATATCTGATCAGGTGTCCATCAGTGACTCTTCGCTAACTAACGGAATTCCTTTCAGCACAACTTTGTATGGTTTTTTACTCGGCTTGTCATGAGTGAAAAATTCAGCTTTCGTTTCCTGGAGATGTTTCATTACCAGATCATACTCGTCCTGTGAGTTGCGAAGCAGCTTGGTCCCAAAGCTGCATAACTTGAATGTTGGTGCGACATTCAATGAATGTAGAGCCTTCCGCAATGAGTGATAATCTGCATTGGCAACCATCAACGGTGGAAGCTTATTTTTTTGGTCACTGTTTTCCAAGTAGTATTATTCAGATTATCCGGATTGTGGTCAATATCCAGCGAAGCGTAGGTGTTCCTTGTAGCCACTTACACATGGCTGACAGATGATGTTCTGGAACTTGTTTTCTTCCGCTTCACGGACCGTCCCGAACAGTCTCTCTCACAATCGGTCGCTTTAAGCGACATCTTCTCCAATTCACTCGTATGTATAAAAGTTTTAACTGTGTACTCGTTGAAAACAAAACACAGAATGAGATTGAACGATTTTCAATCAAAGTTTGCCTTTTATACTCGTTCAGTAGATAATCGGAACTGGTATGAGCTTTACTACCTTGAAACCGTCGTCTGGGTGCAAAAAAGGCAAGCAAGCGTGATGAATTTTCCTCATTATTTTCAAAAGTTTTACAAAACTTTGTTTTTCAGTTATTTATGGTTATCTGACGCTGTTGAAAATTTATTCACTAATTCCTGATTATATTCCCGATAGCTTGTAGAAAAAAAATATGTTATTGAATTAAGTACAACAAGATGTATTCGCGATAAAGTTCTGCCCATTCTTGTACTGGGTAACTTTGAAAAAGGAGTCCCATCCCTCTTAGAAAAAAAATACGCTCAACGGTGGTCCATCGTTGGTCCAATGAACGTCCAATCAATCGTTCAACGGGAGGCCGACACGGGACCTTCGTTTATCGATTTTGAAACAAACCGTTGAACCGAATGCCATTTTTTTTCGTTCAACAAACCCGACAGACAGAGGTCCATTGTTGAGCCATTTTTAATACGAGGAGTTGGAGCCCCGTTAGACTTATTTTACTGGAGAATTTTCAAAGCTTTTCCACTTATTTTTATATATATAAAAAATAGGTATAGAATTCGCTCAAACTTTCGAAAAATTTTCTGAGGCCCGGAGGGCCGAATGTCATATACCAATCGATTCAGCTCGACGAACTGAGCAAATGTCTGTGTGTGTATGTGTGTGTGTCTGTATGTGTGTTGTCAACTAAGAGGTCGAGATCTCAGAGATGGCTGGACCGATTTTGATCAAACTAGTCGCAAATGAAAGGTCTCCCCGTCACCCAGAACGTTATTGAATGGTTTTGAGATCGGATGTTTACTTTTTGAGTTATACGAAGTTTTATGTCAAAATTTTCAGTTTTTTGACAGTATCTGTCACATTTGACCTTGAAAACAGAATATGTTTCCAGACTTGGATTTCGCTCGGTAATACCTATCCAACAAGCCATAGATTGTTAAAATCCGTTCATTTTTAACGGAGATATCGATATTTTTGTGTAAGCCTTATTCCAGTAGAAGGAATTTTGAGCGCTGTATGAAAAAGCAATGCTTGGGAGCAACATGAAACACGATTTTTTATACTGTTACATATAATTGTTTCTAAGTACCAAAAAGACTGTGTACAGCATCCTTTTTTATGACAATTTGCCTCGGACCAATTTTAGCACGGTTCATTTTTGGCAACATAATCTTTCGAATATGGCATATGTAAACCAGATGATACCAGCATTATCGAGTTGGAAGTAATTCCATAATTATATTGATTTAAACTATTTACAGCAATAAATGCTGGAAGAACATGACTTCCATATACCATACGACTCAGTTCGTCGAGATCAGCAAATGCGTGTGTGACAAATAATTTCACTCAATTTTCTCGGAGATGGTTAAACCGTTTTCTACAAACTCAGATTCATATGAAAAGTCGTATACTCCCAAACAAGGTTCCTGAATTACGTTTGGATCCGACTTCTGATTGCGGAACCACAGGATGATATGTGAAACGAAATTAAAATAATGCAATTAATTTTTCTCGTAGATGGCTGAACCGATCTAAGATTCAAATGAAATCTAAGAATCATCTATGATTCAAATGAGAGGTCTTAAAATCCTATAAAACCTCTTACTTTTTAGTCAGATTCGACTTCTGGTTTAGAAAATGCAGGGTGATTAGTATAAAAATGTTCATTTCACATAAATTAATCTGGTTTATCGGGTTTGCAGATTTGGATAATCGATTACCAAATAAATTTATTTCAGTTTGTGCGGTATTCGTTTTTGGATTCGGAATGTATCCCCAAATTTTAATTCGCACTACAATTTCTCAAAGATGTCTACACACTCCTCAGGTGAATTTAACTGATTTCGGCTACACCTATTTTAGAATTCCGGTTCCAGTATCGAATCGATTCTCAAAGCTCAATCATTTTCTCAAAAAAGACCAAATGGAACTTCAAAAACAAATATTACAGGACTTAAGGTCCCATACAAAATTGGTGAATTTTATCCGATTCTGGAATTACAGATGATGAGTTTATAAATTTCATGTAAATTGTAATTGTACCATAAATAATGACGAAAAACTTTAAAGTGGAACTTACGACGATAATTAAAATAATGTCATGAGAACTAAAACACCTAAGAATATCCATGCAAAAACACATGCGCATTGATAAAAAAAAGGTATCATCTCACTGCTAGGTGGATTAATCACGTTTTTTAAACTAACACTACATACCTGTACAATACTTCTACTTCACGTAGAATAACAACAAATTTTCTTTCTATATGAAGGTAACATCTCATTTTTACACTATTTTTGCAAGAGAAAAAACAAAAAACCGATTCAGCAAACTGAGCTGAATATTTCGTGCAGTATGGCGTTCAACGAACGCTCAACGACCAACAAAATATAATCGCTTACTGAGTGGGATTTAAAAGAAAGTCGTGCTCGCGACAAAAGCTGTCGATTTTTAGCAGTGTACGGAACAGAAAACGTGCGTGCAAACAGCAAAGTGTGTTCGCTCAAAAATGATCAGTCGAACGCGTGATGTTCTTTGCAATTTCAGAGTCAGAGCATTGTTAATTCACCTCGCGATTAGAGTGCTTCGAAATGCGAGATTTTCGTGGTTGAACTTGGTAATTAATTGAACAACGTATGCAATGAACGATTCTTCTGATATGGACAGGTAAGTTGGTCTCATTTTTCAAACCTTATTTTTTACGACAATTTTAATTTTAGCCTGCACACGATGATGGGCTCAACTGATTCAATGATCAGTTACCGAACAAACATGATCAACAACCAATTTATGTCCGATATTGTTCTAATTGTCGGCACCGGCGATGCTAAGCAGCGAGTTTTCTGCCACAAACTTTTTTTGATATCCGCTTCTAAATATTTTGCCACCATGTTCTCGAGTAGCTTCAAGGAGACCAGTATGAATGAAATCACATTGGAAGATACAGATTCAACGTGCTTTTCAGAAATTTTACGATTCGTTTACTCTACCAGGATGAATATTACGTTAGAAAACGTGCAGGAGATATGCAAGCTTTCTGAAAGGTACTTGTTTCCGGATGTTTTGGTGCATGCATCCGAATTCCTGTTGAAATCTGTCACTGAAAAAAACGTACTGCGGATTCTCCAACTAAACCGTCGATGCAAATTCGAGAATGTTGATGCACGTTGTTTGGATATAATTACACGAAATCCTATTTTATACTTTAAAGAGGAAAGTATCACCTCACTCGATCCCGATTCGTTGGAACTAATCTTCAAAGCGAGACGCATTAACTGTTCGGATTATCAATTGTTGGAAGTATTAGAAAAATGGAAGAAGGATGGTGACGTCGATCTAATTCAGTCGAAAGCTAAAGCAGAAACGAATTTGAAAGCAATTATTGAGAATACTCCTCGATCAGTGAGATGTAACACATTACATGTTTTTGGAAGCTTATCAAATGATGATAATGAATTAGATTACCATAAGAGCTGTATGGATTTCCGCATCAATTCAAAAAATCCAATATTTTTGCTAGGTTTGGGAATGTACTTTAAATCGAAACTCAAAAAATTTTCTGTTTGTGCCAAAATTAGTACATGTGACTATTTTCACTCATTTAGCCGTTTTGGTAATATACAACATGTCGTAACCGCATCTGGCGAATTTTCGACTGAGAATTCAGACACAGCTAACATACTTGATGTGTTTTTACCTTGTACTAAATTATTACCACAGCAATGTTACAGGATTACCTCGTCGCAGGATGCAGTTAGCCTAGATGCTGCTTCATGTATGCATGATGAAATAAAAGTAGAGTTCGATCAGGATCGCAGTTTCTTGGCATATTTTCTATATATGGATTGTAATGACTAATAAGGAATAAAGACGAGATTACAAAAAAACATTCAGGCGTGTTTATTTTAGCTCTTGCAGCACGTTGCTGTCAAGTATAACAAAAACTATTGTACTATTAAGAACTATTCACACCTTTCCATTTCGGTTCAGTTCTGTGACGGTACAGTGAAAGTGTCCTTAGTGTACTGTTAGTGTATTTTTTTGCAGAACCCACAGGACAGGCACTTGCTATTGCTGGAGTAGTTCCAAATACTCATCATTAATAATGAACGTGTAATGCTAAAAAGTAATAGCGGCCCTTACACGATCATTAAAAGTGTCATTACTAAGTAATGACACTTCTGCTCAAACGCTCGTCATTACTGCATTACTGTACATCATTACTGCATTACTGTACATCATGAATCGTCACAATAAACTATTGGATTACGTTGATAATATATTTAACTTTTTCGCGATGTTGGAAGGTAACCATTTATTTGACTCAACGTTGTTCATCTAGACTATTTTTTACTGTGTTGGTAGTTTTCACCCGAAATTAAGTGGCGACAGACCAGAAGCAAGTAAATATTGTAACAAAACGGGTTCGATTTTGTATTGCGTTGTAGGATGAGAAGTAATTGTGCCTATATAGTTTTGGAATTATGTATTAAATCTGTATCCTGCATGAAATTCGTATGGATGTATACACATCAATACATTACAGGTAATTCTGTATGAATGGCAACTCTGTTGGTAAATGAAAAAAAATAAACACAGTCTACATGACAGACAGGATGTTTTTGATAGGGTAACGTGGCGCCATCATGACACATGTGAGTACTGTCCCAAACAGAGCTAATAAAAGTCATTTTCATTGACTGAAAAATAAACGAAAATGACAAGAAATTATTGTCACTCTCAGTTTCGCTTGCAAACTATGAGAACGAAATCCATGTCCAGTCAATGACATAAACGGGAAAGTAGTTTCAAAATTGTGTTTTTTCTTTCATTTGCCCTTTCAGTCATTTGCAGTTTTCAGTGAAAATCCTATAGTATTCAGTGTCGATATTCAACCAAAGCTGTGAGAATTGAAAACGACAGAAAAAGGTTTCACAATAAGTTTTAACTGTTGGTGCTCGAATTTGTAGTAGTTTTGGTTTCCAAAGAAGTTCTGGGATGTAATTACTTCGATTTGCCATATTTTAGTCACTTTTTATAGCCAAGCGTCACATATTTTCAATACACCGATGCAAGAATGAAAATTTCAATTCTGCTGTTGCTACCTGAAGACGTTAGTTTGGTTTCGTCTTGTCATAGAGGAAAGAGTGACGTTGGCAATTATGCTCTCTCATTTTTTCGATGAGAAACTAAAATGCTTCTTCTCTCTTCGTTTGTTCTGGTGTCGGTCATTTGCGAATGAGACAGTAAAACATTGAAAATGAGACTGCTGAAATGGTTCCTTTCATTGAGAATGTGTGACAATTTTAAGCTCTGGTCCCAAATAAAGGAATATTCGAAATGACCGTTAAAATGATTGAAGAATCTAATTTGAGTGTCCTGTCTGTTAGTCTGTGCTAATAGTACACTTAGAAAAATATAACAGTAACCGCAACCTGTTCCTCGTGGTCATTTCAACTATGCGCTCAAATAATAGTAACGACCATGATATCAGATTATTCACCATCTGTATTGCAATAAGCACAAGAACAAAAAATCTACTACTTGATTATACTATTTGTCTTTATGAATTTTCTGATGTGGTATTTCTGACAATCATTAAAATAAGAACACAAAAGTCCCAATGACAATTACAAGTAAGGTGAAATTGAGCTTTCGATCACTATAAAGTTGAGAAGTGATATAGTTATGACTACCGTGTGAGTAAGTTCTTCTTCAGAATATAATGATGTTACCATGAATAAACATATAGTTGCACTATACATATTATTCATATCAACATAATGTATGTAGAAAGAACATCGTCGTATGGTGTTTTTCAACCGACTATGTATTTGCTTAGTGCGACTATATAAATTGTCAATCAACGCGTTCGCTTTTTGTCGTGAATACGACTTACTTTACTATGGGGTGCCTTTTCAAAATTTATCCTCTGAGAGAGTGATAAGTTTTTGATCGTGAATATCTATTGTTGTATCTAACGAATCAACATAATTTTTGCTACATGCCATCGGAAATATGATCACAATTTTATGATAAAATTTTCAGTTTTGTGACATAATTTCAAGTAATTCAAAATTAAACTTTTCTGAAATGTTTGGTATAAACGAGTATCAAAGAGTATAATTCATAAGGCGCGTTTACCTTTCTCGTATTTTTAAAGCTCATAGCTCAGTGATCTGTGAAAGGATTTATAAATTCTAACTACCAATAGAATCGAAATTTTTCAACTCAAACGTGTATAGCATAAGCATTGAAGTATTTCAATAGTACACTATTGAAAAAACTGTCTCATTTGACCCATGTCAATACCAGCCAATCAGAACGCGTTCTGAGGAAGAGAACAAAATATCTGCAGTTGTACAACAATTCGTTCGAGGAAAATTATCTGAACAGTGTTTAATATCGTAGTGAGTGCCACAATTTGGTCTTTCGGAAAGGTAGGAATGAATCCCGTACAGCACCCTGATAGTTTTTTTCAATGAAATGCAAATCCGAAATGAAATCGACATTTAAATTCTGTATGCGACTATATATATATATATATATATATATATATATATATATATATATATATATATATATATATATATATATATATATATATATATATATATATATATATATATATATATATATATATATATATATATATATATATATATATATATATATATATATATATATATATATATATATATAAATTATGCCGTGTACTATCGCGGTTTGAATAAAAAAAAAACTTTATTTCACTTAATTTTCGGTTACATGGATTCGCTTACGTTTCTCACTCAAGACTGCCTAAAAATTCCTATCGCTAAACCTTTTGTTAATTTGGATTTGACAATTCAGCAAAGTTCGATATCGTCGATCGGCCACGTTGTCTTCGATGTCGTGTGGTTGGCGGCTGGAACGGTTGCTATGCCGGGTTTACCCCGTGTCAGCATTTTCCTTGCTGCGTTGGTCGGCGGACTCTCGGCTGTCGCTATGTTGAACTATGGGTTCTTTACTGTTGACGTTGCTGTTCCGGATCCGGTATTTCGTAACACCTCCCCTCTAAGAGCGTCGATCGTTCTCGGTCGACTGTTTGGAAGCTGTATTGTTGGAAGCTTTTTGAAATGTATCGTCTTCGGTTCGGTTTTTTCGATTCTGATCTCCGAAATTTCGGGATCCGCAGATTTTCTTGTGGTGTGTTTATCTTCAGTGAGTTTCCTGTTCTTCGTGGTAGCGATTACCAGGATGAGAAGGCTAATGATTACTATGGTGACGATTGTACTTCCGACGATGGTGGTTTTTCTGTGTTGGTAAGATTTTAGGTTGATCTCTTCTAGGAGTTCCAGATTTTGTATACTGAGGTCTTCACTTTTCTCTTGTATGTTATTGGTTGTTTCTGGGTGTTTGTTGTAAGTTGGCAACAGGTATTCTTCTTTTGCTGAGAATTCGTCTTCTTTGTGGAAAGTATAGTTTAGTACGTTTATGGTGCAGTTCTCTGTCTCGATGACGGTCGGTTCCGTTATGACTGTGGAGTCGCCGCAGGAGCTAGAGACTTTTAGATGAATGTTTGTATCGATGAATATGACGCCTCTTCTGATTTCTTTTATTTTAGTCGTTTGATCTGTTTTTCTTATAGGACATCTTGGTTTCTGGTGTGTTAGAATTCTATAGATGCATTCGTCTTCCAGCGGTGTTGAATTGTCGCAAATTTTACATTTTTGTAGTTGTGGCAATATGTGGTTCTGTCTTTTAGCTGCAAATTGGATTTTTGTGCTGATTCTTGTTTGATTTATGCTGGTAGCCTGTAGTTCTAGTAGCTCGTAGGGGTTGCTGTCCAGAATTGGTATCTTTATCAGAATAACGATGTTGTCCTTGATGATTGTTGAACTTGCTGAACTGAATTGAAAAATCTCGTCTATGAATTTAAGGTTCATGTCCTGCTGTACTAGTCTATGGAAGATGTATTCTTTCTCTTCTAACGATAGTATATTTTTATTCAATAGATCTTGTTTAGAAAATTCAACTTGTTCTTCTATGTCTTCTAGTGTATGGATGAGAGAATCTATGCTGAATATTAAGTTAATGTGTTCTGTAATAGTATCTTCTCTAAGTGTGTTGTTTATTAATGTTATTTGAGAACTAATTTTCCTAATGACATTTGTGACATTATTTATTCTGTTTTGGAAACTAGTATTGATATTGATTTGTTTCATTTGGTTATTTACAATTTTGTTTTCATGATCCTGTAACATTTCTAGGCTTAGTTGTATGGTTTTTAAATCTTCTTCGTCGGGATTACCTGCTATGTATTTAACCATTGTTCCTAATGCGTTGATTAATCCGCGTTTCTGTCTGTGGGGCTTAAGGCTTTTAAGTTTCTCTCTAGCAATTTTAATTTTTCTTGAAAGTGTTTCGTGTAAGTGATCTCTAGTTTTGAGGGATAGGGTTATTTTCTCAATATGGTTGATGTTTAGTTCGATGTTGCCTAGATCGATTTTTTTAACGATTCGTTCGTATCCTAATCTAATTCTAACTGTGTCAAGTTTAAAGGCTATAAGTCCATTGTTATTTGTCACATCTTTGTAGATTGTAGACGATACGTAGTGAGTCAAGAAAATTCTGAAATTAGAGTAGTAGTGTGAGGTTACTTTTTCAGTCGGTTCTTGTGGATTTTTATATTGTTTGTGTCTCTGAAAGTGAGTAGATTGTCGGTCTTTGTTTTTACTAATTTGAATGGGTCTTTGTCCTTTGTCTGTCTCTGTGATATTCTAACGTATTTTGTTTCGTGAGGTTTAAGTTCGAGTGGTGTTTGCTTATTTTCGTGTTTCTTTTCATGTCTTTGTTTGTTTTGTTGTAGTTGCGTTTTGACTGCTGATTGAATATTGTCTGCTGCCTCTTGTAATTCTTCTACGTTCGTGGAGTTTGAAACGTTGAAGATGATTTCTCTAGGCTTCCTTTTTGTAGCTGAATGTATAGTGTTATTGTAAATGTCGGTTAAAAGATTCATTACTTCAATAATTGGATTCAATTTGTTTGGAAATTTATGCTTTAATGTTCGATATAACTCAATTATTGTAGAATGAAATCTCTCGATTATTCCGTTTGATTGAGAGTTACTGGCATGGTGGATGGAAATGCCAAGATCGTTCAGAAACCCTGTAAAGTCTATGGATATACATGCTGGTTCCTGGTCGCTGACGATAGTTAGTGGTCTGCCAAATATTCTGATATGTTCACTAAGTGCTCTTTTTAAGTCAACTATTGTTCTAGTTTCTAAAGGAATTATGTTAGCGAATTTTGAGGAGTCCACTATCGTCAACCACTTTAGTCCTTTCATGAAAAAAACATCTATGTGAACTCGTTCGAAGGGTTTCTCCCCGAAAATGCTTTTCTGTATTAATTGTGGCGGGTTTCTATCGTATTTGCTTTTCTTGCAAACGCCGCAACTATCTATTAGGGCTCTAACCTTTCGATCGAGTTGGGGAAAATAATACCTTTGTAGTATTTGGGCTTTGTTTTCTTTTATGCCTCGATGTGCGTATTCATGTGTAACTCTTACTAGTTTATCCTGCTCTGCTTCCAGCCTGACGTCCTCCAGTAAAATTTCTGAAATTAGAACTTTGTAGATGTGATTAGATTCGAAATGTTTCTTGTAAGTTTCCTGAACCAGTTGTCTCAATCCTATGGGTACGCGTAAGCAATTTATTCCTCTGGGGTTGAGATATCTTTTGAATAATTGTACTATATCTATTTCGGTGTAATTTGGTTTGAGGATTGTGATACGTCGACGATTCGGAAATATTTGCTCTGACACTTCGGAATCAATGTTTGAAATTTTCAGGATGAGTTGTGTCTTGAATGTGTTAATTGGTTTTTCTGTACACCAAATGTAGTAATCATCACTAGAGTCGGCGGAATGTATGGTTGTTCCCTCACTCTCTGTTTCTTCATTACTGGTCTCGTGTTGTGGGTTCGCGTTAATCTCGTTTGTCTTTATTCTTGAAAGTGCATCCGCGACAACATTGTTTTTGCCTGGTTTATAAATTAACTCGTAGTCGTATCCTTCAAGTTCTAGTTTACCTCTAAAAATGCGTTTGTTTGTGTTTGAAAGAGAGTAAGTTAGCGGTTGGTGATCTGTAATTAGTTTGAATTTCCTCCCCCAGAGATAGTGTTCGAAATGTTTAACGGCCCAATACATTGCCAGGAACTCTTTTTCAGTTGTTGAATAGTTTTCTTCTGACCTGTTTAGAGTTCTTGACGCATAAGCTACTGGACGATCTTTTCCGATAGGTCCTTGAGAAAGTACGGCTCCTATCGCAAAGTCACTAGCGTCAGTAGTTAAGTTAAATTCTTTAGAGAAGTCCGGATGAATCAACACTGGATCTCTCATTAAGATTTGCTTACATTTTTCGAAGCAGAGTTCTGTTTCTGGCCCAATGATAAAATCCTGGTCTTTACGTAGTAAGGTAGTAAGCGGTTTCACTAGTTTAGCAAAATCTTTAATAAATCTCCTATAATATCCCAAAATTCCGAGAAATTGTCTCACTTCTTTTTCTGTTTTCGGTAGTGGCCAATTTTTAATTGTCTCGATTTTGTCCTGATTCGGTCTTACGCCATCTTCCGAAACTGTATGTCCTAGAAATTGGACCTCTTTGCGGAAAAATTCGCATTTATCAAGCTGTATTTTTAGATTAGCATCTTTTAATTTTCTCAAAATTTTGTCCAGGTCGATTTTATGTTGTTCTAGAGAGGGTGAAAATACAATGATGTCGTCCATATATACCAGACAACATTTCCCAATTTCTTCTCTCAATATGCAGTCCATTACGCGTTGAAAAGTCGCAGGGGCGTTTTTCAACCCGAATGGCATACGCGTAAACTCGTATTTACCAGAGTTTACTGAAAATGCCGTTTTTTCAATGTCTTCGTCATCGAGCTGAATTTGGTGAAAGCCTGATGCGAGATCTATAGTAGAAAAATAATTTGTTCTTCCCAGCTTATCTAATATATCGGTAATCTCCGGTATAGGATATCTATCACTGATTGTTTTTTCGTTCAGTTTACGATAGTCTATTACCAGTCGAAATTTTTTTTGTCCTGAAGAGTCTGCTTTCTTGGGTACTACCCAAACTGGTGACGTATATGGAGAGATAGATTCTCTTACAATACCGTCTTTCAAAAGTTTATCTACTTGATGTCTCACTATTTCTTCAAAAGCTTTGGGGTATCTGTAGGATTTGGTATGGATCGGTATGTTGTCGGTGGTTCTAATTTTGTGTTTTATTTTGTGGGTAAAAGTGAGGTTGTCGTCGTTGCAGTACAAAACTTCCTTGTTTTTATCAATTGCTTCTTTCAGAGCAATCTTTTCTATTTCGTTTAGGTGTTCGTCCCTTATTTCGTACTTGGTCGTCGTATGTTTTAGGGGGATTTTCTCAATTTCGTAGTAGTCCTTCCCTAGTTCGAGCTCATTAGAATTTATTTCGACAGATCTTTCATCGGTGTTTTTCTTAATTGCCAAAATTGCCTTTCCGTTCATTTCTTCGTATAGTCCTGGTAGTATTGAAAAATGTTTGAGAACGATTTCCTGATCGATTATGAATGAACCATTTCGTCTCACAGGTATCTGGATGAATTGAAATTTGTGTTCAGTTAAGTTCAATTTTTGTTCTCCTGGGAACATTTTTTTCATTTTAATTAATTTCTTTCCTATTTTCAAGGTATTGGTGGATGTATTAAGAGTCGCTTTAATTTCGCGTAGAGACTCGTAACCAATAAGGCCATCAAAAAATTTATGGAAGTTGAAAACGTAAAATTTAAATTTTTTTCTGATTTGGAAAATATCTATTGAGGCTGATTTGTTAATCTTATATTCGCCCTTGATATTTGTTACTGTAGAAGGTGGTTCATCTTTACAGTCTTCAATGTTGACGTGAGCCGGAGAGATATAATTTTTTTTCGCTCCTGTGTCGACTAAAAACTTTAACTCTCCTTTAGTGGTCATGATTGAAATTCATGATGGTATGAAGCTATTCTGGCTCATCATTTGTTTCGATTTCTTTCTTGGGCAAGCTGAAAATTTATCTCTTCTGAAATTAAATATTCGTCGTCTTCGGAATCGAGCGTAGTGTCTCTTGTGTTTTTGTTATGGTATTCTTGTTCTAGTTCGTCATCGGAGTCGAGTTCCGTGTCTATTTGTTTTTGTCCGTGGTTGTTAATATGCATTTGGAAACATGAGTCCGCATAGATATGTCCTCGTCATTTTGTGAACGGTTTTTAAATTTACCTGATGGGGTCTTATCGTGCTGACGTGGGTTAGAATTCCCTGCATTTAGTTTTGTGTATTTATTTTGTCCGCTATTCTGTTGAGTGGAATAAGGTGTCGGATTATGTGCTTTTTTGTCGAGTCTAAATCTATATGCCGCATTAGAGTACTGTTGCGTAATTTCGAAAGCATGTTCTAATGTTTCAGGTCTGCAACTTCTCACGTGCATTGATATTTCCTCGTTCAACCCGTCAATGAACCGTGTTAGTGTTATGAGGTTTATGAAAGAATTGATTGCTTTTGTGGATGATTTGTAGTCGTCCATATTGGCGGCTGCTGATTTAATAGCAGTATCTATTGCTCGGATTTTATTATAATATTCAGACAAATTTTTCTTGCCCTGCTTGACATAAAAGAGTGGCTGGATATAACTTGTTATATCGCGACGGTCACCGTACGCAGTAAGCAGCGCTTCTTTAATTTCCTCCCACGTTGTGGGGTTACCGGAAGCTATCAAGATTTCTCTTGCTTCTCCCGTGATTTTATTTTTTACACTACGGACTATTTGTCCATAACATATATCATTTTTGTATTGTTCAAAAAGTTGTAGCGTTTGTTCGGTGTCTTGCACCCAGGCTAAGACTTCCTTCTTATTACCGCTAAAATTTGGAATATTCCTGATCGGGTCAGGTGTAGTGTAGCTAAAGAATGGGTCATTCTCTTTGCTCTTTAAAGAACTTATCGTTTGGATTAGTTGAGCTTGGTTTTCGGTCAGTCGCTTGACTTGTTCGACCAGCTCTTGCGTGTCAATTGGTTCCACCATAATTCTATTTGCGTCGAACCTTGCACTAGTTTTTGGAATTTTTAATTTTTGAATATCACGGTCTCTAATTGCCAGTGATATGTTCTGCAGTTTATTTTGTGAATTTTAAACTTCTAGTCACACAGAGTTCAGCTACTAATGATATACCCTCACTATTTGCCTACTACCTCGTTTCTAGTTTTTCACTGTTTTTAGGCCACTCTTAGGCACTCGTTTTCACTTCTTAATAATAATAATAATAAGGTGAAGGTTACTTACAAGATGATTCTTTTCATCAGGGAGTCTGCTCTTTGAGTGTGTAGCGATTATGGGATGGTTCCAGGTGGCGGGCTCGATCCTTTCCGATATCTCAAATTCCGGATGTCCTCTCCGAAATAGCTAACGCTGGAATGTCGGTGTCCTCCGTGTTCCCCGTTGGACGTCGAATCGTACCACTTTTTTCACGATAAAAGATGTTCTTGAATATTCACTTCACTAACACTTTTTGTTTCGTTTTTTACCACTTGGCTTACAGACTGCGCCAATTATGCCGTGTACTATCGCGGTTTGAATAAAAAAAAAACTTTATTTCACTTAATTTTCGGTTACATGGATTCGCTTACGTATCTCACTCAAGACTGCCTAAAAATTCCTATCGCTAAACCTTTTGTTAATTTGGATTTGACAATTCAGCAAAGTTCAATATCGTCGATCGGCCACGTTGTCTTCGATGTCGTGTGGTTGGCGGCTGGAACGGTTGCTATGCCGGGTTTACCCCGTGTCAGCATTTTCCTTGCTGCGTTGGTCGGCGGACTCTCGGCTGTCGCTATGTTGAACTATGGGTTCTTTACTGTTGACGTTGCTGTTCCGGATCCGGTATTTCGTAACATATATATATATATATATATATATATATATATATATATATATATATATATATATATATATATATATATATATATATATATATATATATATATATATATATATATATATATATATATATATATATATATATATATATATCTATATATATATATATATATATATATATATATATATATATATATATATATATGTATATATCAGTTCAAATCAATTATCTACATTAAAGATATCCACTTTAACATTTGATTTGTCCGTTGATTAATAAACTTTTAAAGAATCACTGCAATCAAATACTAATAGATACTCAGAGAGAAAAGTCTAATTTTTCATTTCTCACTTTCTATGAACCTGTACAAATCTGTATTAAATTTAGGAAATCTGTACTTTGATTTAAATCAGTATACGAACGCAAAAATCTAAACAATACAGATCAATCTGTATAAATGGCATCTCTGGCTCTACATTTTGTTTTAAGAAGGGCTAATGAATAAATAGTAACAATCACAGTTTTGTTTTTATTTAAAGTTCACCAAATTAACTTTACAGTAAAATTTTAAATTTAAAGCGAAAGGTAACGGAAACGACCGAAAAAATTTTAAACGTTGAAATGATTTCAAACTGGTTCTAAAAATATCGTATGTTGTCTCATAGTTGGCATTAGGCCATTTTTAAAAATAATTCTGACATTTTGAACCTGAGAGTGTAATAGTGGCATATTTTGTTTTGATTGCTGTCGCCATTGCTAATTTATAGGACGAATAAAGGACCAACAATAGGATGGATAAAAATCCATTTAGATGAAATTAGGAGCAGAGTAGTGAACACATCATCATAAGTGTTTTTAGCTGTTTTATGAATATTAATTAAATTTTCAAAAATATGTCAATCAGCTCTCAACGTGCAGCAAGGCGAATGAAGCAGTAATATGAAATAGTTATAGTGATTTTAGCACAGACTAACAGACAGGACACTCAAATTAGATTCTTCAATCATTTTAACGGTCATTTCGAATATTCCTTTATTTGGGACAGTACTCACATGTGTCATGATGGCGCCACGTTACCCTATCAAAAACATCCTGTCTGTCATGTAGACTGTGTTTATTTTTTTCATTTACCAACAGAGTTGCCATTCATACAGAATTACCTGTAATGTATTGATGTGTATACATCCATACGAATTTCATGCAGGATACAGATTTAATACATAATTCCAAAACTATATAGGCACAATTACTTCTCATCCTACAACGCAATACAAAATCGAACCCGTTTTGTTACAATATTTACTTGCTTCTGGTCTGTCGCCACTTAATTTCGGGTGAAAACTACCAACACAGTAAAAAATAGTCTAGATGAACAACGTTGAGTCAAATAAATGGTTACCTTCCAACATCGCGAAAAAGTTAAATATATTATCAACGTAATCCAATAGTTTATTGTGACGATTCATTTTCAAATATTTTGATGAAATCAGGCATCCCTGCAAGCAGCTGATCGGTGTTGACAAACGAGGGGAAACCAACTAGTAAAAAAACTTTTACATAACACAAGGGGTGTACAGATAGTAAATAGTTCGCGCAGTACAATATAGGTGGAACTAGTGCATCACGAAAAATTATTTTTATAAGAACTTACTCATACTGTCATGTCTGTTAGTCTGTGATTTTAGTGGCTAAATCGGGGTTTGAAGGCGTCGTCCTTACAAATGAGATGAAATAGTTCACAAAAATATGTGAAGACGAAATTTAATATAAATGTTTTTTCAACTACAATTAAATTTCAATTCCATATACTTCTCTAGATTTAAAAGTTGACTTAATATGACAGTCAGGTCATACAACTCTCAGGCCGCAGACAGAATAAACACGAGAAGCTGATACGAGCTGGTGGATGGCATTAGCAGACCAAAAGAGGGGAGCATTAGAGTGCCTATAACCAGAGTGACGACATCTCATCCGTAATTTTGGCAACAATTCAAAACATTCCATTAGTTTTACATTGAATTGACAGGTCGTTTGCTCGTTTGGAACTGGGAGCTGTCATTGCAAACGAACAGCTGTCGCCACTCTGATTATAGTCACTCTAGGGAGCATACTTTCAGCAAGCCAAAGAGGCCCTGTTAGAGTGCAAGCGATAAATCTGCTCAGCTTTCCCTCTGACAAGGTCCTTTTAATTTAGTGTAAGTACATTACTCGCTTTGGTCTGTACCAAGTTTGGCTGTGCTTTCTCGTGCTCTACGGCCTTAGCCTAACAATAAAGCTTCAAATTGTAATATAAATGTTTTTTTTTGTGTTGATCATCAAAAATATGCACAAAAATTTTTACTTCAATTTGTGATTTGTCTGTTGTTTAATAAACTTTCGTCTCCTCACTGCAATAAAATACTGAAAGATAGCTCTGACGAAAATTCTGTATTAGATCTGTGAGGATGTAAAAATCAGTATAATACAGATAAATCTGTATAAATGGCATCTCTGGTCGTCATTGAAGTTTCTATGCCCGGTGAAAAATGAATGGCGACCCTATAGTGCGACTAAAAACATGAACATGAAAAAGTGTTGATTTTCGGCAGTGTATTAAAAGAAACATATTTTAAAAAGCTGTCGATTTTAGGCAATGTACGGAACGTGCGTGCAAACAGCAAAGTATGTTCGCTCAAAAATGATCAGCCAAAGGCGAGATATTCTTTGCAAATTTGCAAATTCCTTGGAGAGCATTGTTAATCCACCTCGTGATTTGAGTGCTTCGAACTTGGTAAATAATTGAACAACGTATGCAATGAACGATTCTTCTGATATAGGCAGGTAAGTAGATCACATTTTTCAAATCTGATTTGTAAGACAATCGTAATTTTTAGCCTGCACACGATGATGGGCTCAACTGATTCAATGACGGAGTGCCGAATGAACATGGTCAACAACCAATTTATGTCCGATATTGTTCTAATTGTCGGCACTGGTAATCAAAAGCAGCGAATTTTTTGCCACAAACTTTTTTTAGTAACCGCTTCTAAATATTTTGCCACCATGCTCTCAAGTGGCTTCAAGAAGACTACCATGACGGAAATCACATTGGAAGATACAGATTCAACGTGCTTTTTAGAAATTTTACGATTCGTTTACTCCAACAGGATGAATATTACGTCGGATAACGTGCAGGAGATATGCAATCTTTCTGAAAGGTACTTGTTTCCGGATGTGTTGGTGCATGCATCCGAATTCCTGTTAAAATCTGTCACTGAAAAAAACGTGCTGCAGATTCTGCAACTGAACCGTCGATGCAAATTCGAGAATGTTGATGCACGATGTTTGGATATAATTACACGAAATCCTATGTTATACTTTAAAGAGAAAAGTATCACTTCACTCGATGCCGATTCGTTGGAACTAATCTTTAAAGCGAGACGTATAAATTGCTCGGATTATCAATTGTTGGAAGTATTAGAAAAATGGAAGAAGGTTGGTAACGCCGATCTAATTCAATCGAAAGCTAAAGCAGAAACGAATTTGAAAGCAATTATTGAGAATACTCCTCGATCATTGAAATGCAATACTTTAGATGTATTTGGAAGCTTAACAAATGAACTTGATGACAGTATGGATTTCCGCATCAATTCGAAAAATCCAATATTCCTGCTAGGTATGGGAATATATTTTGAACCGGAATGCAAAAATCTTTCTGTTTCTGCCCAAATAAGAGAAATATATGCACGTAGACCTGTCGAAACCGCACATGGTGAACTTTCGATCGAGAATACAGACACAGTTAACATACTTGATGCGTTTTTACCTTGTACTAAATTATTACCACAGCAAGATTACAGGATTATCTTGTCGCAGGATGCGGTTTGCGTGAAGATGACGTCATGTGTGCATGATAATATTGAAGTAAAATTCAAACAGAGTCACAGTTTCTTGGCTTATTTTCTTTATATGGATTGTAATGACTAGTTAAGAATAATGAAGAGATTACAATAAAATATTCAGGCATGTTTATTCTATAGCTCTTGCAGCACGTGTCTGTCAAGTATTAAAATAAACTATTGTATTATTGTGGTTTTCAGCGGGGCATAGAATGCGTCGAAATCGCCGCTGAATAACGAAATAGTGAGTGTCAGAATTACAGATGACAGGTTGCAGATTTGCATATAAATTTGCCGATTTCTATTGTAAGCAGACTTGGCTGACTTTTTTTTACAGGTTTTTGAAACTTTTATATATCGTCAAATTTACAGGCTCAAAATAGCGTTAGGCTTTTTGTTTGTTTTGTGCTTGCATTGGAGGATTTCTAGTATGCAGACTTGAAAATTTTACCTTACCAGGCTCACAGATTTTCAATTTTTTGCAGACCTTTTTTTTTGCTCACCAAAATAAAACCGATCATCTAGGGCAACGGCTCCCTATTTCATCTGAGCTCCTATTTTCATCTCATCCCTTCACCTCATCTCTTTGAACATGAATAATATTCTAAAACCTACCTGAACCAAACTGTGAAATGTTTTAAAAAGATTATGGAAGCTGTTGTCACACTTTCCTATTGAAAGAAATGGTTTTAAGTTCTTCGTGTATCGTTTTTTTCATTTAAAATGAACTCATTTTTCAATTTAGGACACATTTTCGTCTCAAGATTTACAGTTCGTCATGTTTCTGATTATCTACTAATCGATTCGTCTCAAAACATGATCACTTTTTCGCACAATTACACTACCATTGAATGCTGGATGACTTCATAATTAGTAATGTTCACTTGCCACTTGTTTAATTAACGATTTAAAACTTCAAGAATTACCCGACAAACAATAAAAGTCTTTAAAAATATGAGATGAAAGTTTTTCACTTAGTTCACTTGATTGCGCTTTGTTTTCATCTCATTTGGTTTCGCAAAGTTGCCAAGTTATCTCATATTGTTACAAAAAATAAATTGTTTTTCTTCTTCAAATTATTACCAAAAAGTATGTTTTTGGTATCCGTGACATTAGTTTAATTATATTATTGATATTAATTGTTAAATAAAACTGTTTTGGCTTCGAATATTACCAGAAAGAGCGTGTTAAATACTAATGAAATAACCACTGTGTCAAATCTAGTAGCACTGGTTTCATTCCGCTATACGCCAACATAACGCTGTGAAGTGTGTGTGTGTGTTTCATCGGCTGTGCACAGAGATGCCAGGTATTTTCATAGAAAATTTGTATTACTTTGCATAGAAAGTCTATATCTGTTCTATCTGTTTTCACTAATAAAATGATGTTAAAAGATAGTTCTTTAGATCTCCGTAAGTCATTGCCCCATTGATTAGATAATTCAACGAGTAAATTTTTTTACCAATAATAATAATGTGGAAAAATCCTGGTGGGTACGGTTGTATCGTTTGAGTTGTATATCTGGCAGCGGTAAGGCAGTCGGTCACCAGAATGTCTGCAAGCCATATTTTTCCAGCTGGCAGCGTTTAGTCAGCCATCTGGCAGCCATGCGAATGCGGGTGAGAGTGTAATAGTGGAATATTTTGTTTTGATTGCTGTCGCCATTGCTAATTTATAGGATGAATAAAAGATCAACGATAGGATGAATAAAAATTCATTGGGATGAAATTAGGAGAAGAGTAGTGAAAACATCATTAGTGTTTTTAGCTGTTTTATAAATATTAGTTCAATTTTCAAGAAATGTGAATCAATTTTCAACGTGGAGCAAGGCGAATGAAGCAGTAATATGAAATAGTTACAGTGATTTTAGTGGCTAAATCGGGGTTTGAAGGCGACGTCCTTACAAATGAGATGAAATAGGGAGCCCTTACCCTATTATGTAACGGGAAGCGTGCACAGACAGTTTTTTGGCTTGATTACAGATTTTTGAAAAAAAATGACCTGGCATCCCTGCTGCAAGGAGTTAGTGTCCAGGTGATTCCAAAACTGGTCCCTACAGCCAGAGATGCCATTTATACAGATTAATCTGTATTATACAGATTTTGACATACGCATACAGAATACAGATTTGATACAGATTTCCTAAATTTAATACGGATTTCCCAAGAAGCAAAAAAAGCTTTTTCGTATGAGGAATCTATTAGTATTTGAATGCAATAACGAGAAGCAAAGTCTTGGCATTACATTCCTTTTGTGGAATTTGACAGAAGGAAAGAATTGCTCATTGAATCTACCATTCTACCGCCATAATGTGTTGGTTTAACATCTTTTAACGTCATTTTATTGTTGAAATATATTTTATTAGTGAATACAGATTTTTTATACAGAGTAATACAGTGTGGTGGCCGTGTTCGGAGGCTGACCGATAATGAAAATAAAACGACCCAAACATTAAAACTGACTTTATTAATAGACGCACATTTAGAGGTAAAAACGCGTGTTACTTATTCTACTACATATCACATTCTGATCCTGACACATGGACCGGATGCTGGTCGGTGCATCAACTGAGTGACAGCTGGACTGCCACCAGTGAGCCCAGCAATTACTATTGGATTGTAGGGATGGTCACGTCTCCAACATATAGATTTCCTATGAAAAAAATCTGGCATCTCTGCCTACAGCCCACTAGTGGGCATGAGCTCATTTTCAGTGGGTAGTAAACTTGAAACTGTTGACAGGTGGGCAATGAGTCGCAAATAGTGGGCTTCAATACTTAAATTTTTTCTGAGAAAGTCCCTGAGTAAAATGTATTTTACAAATGATAAATTTATATAGACATGTGGGTAATATATCATTCCGAAAAACAATTCCATTCCAATCTATCAGTTGCTTTATGTGATTAGTGCATTATTTAATTCTTGTGAGATTTGTGAGAAAGAAAACGAAAGTAAGAAGGTAAAAATTTGAATGCTGTTTCGACCAACAATTGGTCAAATGAGAATGAGTGTAAATAGCAACCCATACACAACCTGACAGAAATGAGTCTGTTTCATACACTGAAATGAAAATCTTACTTATATTCATTAGATTTGTCATATGAATCGTATGCAGAATATAATTTATAGAGGTTATATGAAAACTTATACAGCCTCATTTTTGTTTACGGCCGTATGCGATACGTTCGAAAGTATAGCAAATTCGTATTCTCGTTTACGTTCGAATCAATCACACTTTTAAACATCGTACATGCATAAAACCAACGCCCATCCAACTTTAAACCGACGACACGACCAGGCACTCCGAAGAAAAATCAGCATTAAAACTGTTCGCTAACGATTCACCGCCAGTTACCACAAATCTAGCGACCCCTTGTAAATGATAAAAATAATCTTCTCGAGGAACACTGTTTAAGTTGCTATGGACTAGTTACCAAGGAATCCCAAAACAAATAAACATGGTTTGAAAGCGGTGGAATAGTTCTATTAGTGTTAAACTTTGTCCAAATTAAGCAGAAATGCATTTAAATGAACTCGATTTTCGGAATTTAACCGAAACTATGGATGAAACCAACGAACGAGGACAATGATCTGCTTCCAGCGATTCATCCGTACACTTCAACTGCTAGCTTTTCTGGGCAGTAGGATTCGGTGTAATATACCGGTGTCAAAATTGTTTTGTGTCGGTTGATTGCGCAGAAGTGGAAACAGTATTTCACCGAATAGGCCACTATTCGAGGATTACTAGTGGAATTCCACAAAGAAATCATTTTACCGTACGTTATACAGGTACCGCAGAGCACTAGCCTCGCTCAGCTCGTTGTCGGTCATTTCCATGTCTTCCTTCTCACACAACGGTTTCAAGTCAAGACCTGAATTTTGAACTTGGCTTTATAAAAGACTAACTCATACTCCTCAATTTTTACATTCCGCTCGAGTCAGATAAATCCATTAAAATGTTCCGTACTATAATAACCGATCTGAAATTTATTTTGTTTACATTCATCTTGCCTTCGATATGCAGTAACCAAGGTTATGGTGACTGTTATTTAAAATCAATAAATATATCAACTTGTGCTGCCAGTTTAAAAAAAATCACTAGCGTTTCCGATTTGACATTTCCAGTTACTGAGGGGTAGTTAAATTTACGATACAGTTTTGATAAACGAGTGGCAGGTCGTGTCGTCGTTTAAGCTATCAGTTCTGGTACAGATTTGAGTTGTAAATAAAAATCTTTGATATCATTTGTTATTTGACTTGTTTTTTCACTGATTTTGTATCATCATGTTTGCTTACGTCCGTATCGACCATACGACGAACACATGCTTTCGAACGAATGCGAACAAGCCATTCTTGTTTTCACTCGAACGTGTACGTACGCGATTCCTGTGCAAAAGAAGGATCGGTAGCGCAGGTAGTTTTTTAAGGAAGATTGCAAGCATCAAGGAAGTGACGAATGCTACATAATAAATAAATATCGTACTCAGGACCAATTTTATTCAAATCGGTTAATGAAATTTTCAAATTATACTTCGTGCAAAGTAAAAAAAAAGCATTTGAAATAGCAGTCCGATCAGTAGTATCTTCGAAAAATATGTTGCATTTTTCTTGCAATTTTGTCATGTTTTCGATAGCCTACATATTTATTTCATTGGTAAAATCATGCATTTAATATAAAATAAAGCATGTTTACCCATGGCGTATTTTCCATAAAGTACTTAATAGATGCAAAATTGATGCGTAAAAACTTTGAACCTCGCATACATTCAAAGGCTCCCTAGAAAAAACAGCATTTTACTATACTGCTATGCTTTCTAAATGATTTATGCAAAACACAAATTTATGATTTGATTACAAATCACCTTTAGATTCGAAAATAATGTTGTTAGAGATTGGTTAAACTTTTTTCAATGTGTTCGAACGGTTGATTCGCAACATTAAACTGACGAATCGAAACCACGGCATTTCGTCTATTCGTCCGTAAACGGAAATGGGACATTTCGTTCGTACGAATGATGTTCGAATACACGTTTCGTTTGAAACTAAAATGGCATACATTCTAGCGTTTCGCATATGGTTAATCACATGAATTGGACTGATTACATCAAGGCTTAGCATTTATTTTAAGAAGTTTACTGATATTCGAATATTTTGTGACAAACGATTCGCGTTCGAATTCATTCGAGTGAAAACAAGAATGGCTTATTCGTATTCGTTCGAAAGTACCCGTTCGTCGTATTGCGGATACGGACGTAAACAAAAATGAGGGTGATAATCTTTATTTAAAGTGTACGTTAAATCTAAATAGACGTTACCATAATGAAAGTTATAAGAATATTCTATATAATGTATATTGAAGTCCGATGGAACCTAACTCGTTACATAATTTATATTCATTGGATGTGTTTTATGAATCGTAGGCAGATGGTATTTCACAAAAGACATAGGACAACTTATTACTTTTAATGGAACTCACATAAAATCTAAATGATGTTCAATAAATTTTATATCTTCATAATCTTTATGATATTGATAATCATACCATATACAAGTTATGCGAAAAGTCGATAAAACTTAATTTTAATATTCATTACATTACATTTTAATTTTTTTTTCGGTTTTTTAACGATATCAAACTAACTGGAGATTATAAGAGGAGAAAGAATATGAAATCATAGAGCCATAGTACTCAAGGAAGAGCAAGGATGTGAAGAATAAAGTGCGGAAAAGTGAGACGTGACAAGGGTCATTTAAGTAAGCAGAAGGGATCTCGTATCTAAACTTTTACCTTCTACCAGAGGAGTCGAACTTAGGCATCTTGCCATTTACTGTCCGAACCGGCTTTATAAGTTTATAAAACTAGTCATATGGTATAGATAAACCTATCTATATTAATTCGAAATGAATATAATATGCGCTTCATAAATTGTTTCAATGCATGTTGTGTGGATATCTAGTAATGGTTATAGGGCGTGTCAATAAATTTGACTCAGACTGGAAATTTCATTCGTTATATGAAAATCTTGTAAAAATAACGTTACGAAGAGTTTTATGTTTCATAAGATTATGTTATATTTTTGACATGATGTTTAATAAACTTTGTAGCTATCATTGGATATGCTTATAGTGAAAAATCATTAGAATGTCATATAATGTGAAAATGAAAATTTAGCTCAGTGTATATGTTCCACTGAATGCAGGACGGCGCTAGCAGAGCCGGTGAAACATGTTAAGCCCAGGTGGGTAATTTTTCGTACCAGGGAGAACGACCCACTATTTTGAAGTATTATTTATTCGATTTTTAAATAATATTTTGTTTCGATATAACTTTGCATGAGACGCGTAAATTCGAAGCTTGAAACGTTTTCGATATTTTGTTTTTTTCTGATTTTAGCGTGGCCAAATTAAGCAGTCATATGGAAAAAATGTGAGCAAGTTTTGATAATCGTTACATTTGAACACAAAATCAAAGTCCGACTGAACTGGAAGTGCTTTTATGATCGTATGCGAAAATCTGGGCATGAAAAAAATCTTTTCCAAATAGGTGCCTCGTTCGCTCACAATCTATCAAAAGCAACAACGCATCAACAATCCAGAGAGCTGGTCGGCACTGTTTAAGCGCAAAAAAAAGGATTTCTTGCGTTGGTATGATACAGTGCACGAAACATGGATCTATCATTTTTCTCCAGAGTTGTTTCAACATTTAGACGGGGAAAATGCAACAGGTAGCTGCAACAAGTATGGCAGTTTTTAGATGCTCGAGGTATAATTAACGTCGACTATCTTGAAAAGGAAGTACCAACAAAAGTTTTTAGTTATTAATGCGTTAGGAGTTATTAATGCGTTTGAAGTAGGGAATCGTAAAAAACGACCTCATATGAAGCAGAAAAAATCATCTTTAACCAAGACAATGCACCGTACCACAAGTCAATGAAAATAATGGCCAAATTGGACGTATTGGGCACCGATCTGTTTCTTCACCCACCATATTCTCAATAACCTAGCCCCCAGCGACTACTTGTCATGCGATGATCTGAGAGACTGAAGCCTATTTTAAGGTCATGTACAAATCATTCTATAAGTATGATATAAAAAATTTAGATAATAAATAAAAAAATTTTGTTTAAGAAATGTTGTTTTCCTAGTTAGTTCCTGAATTTTTTGGACGATGTGGAAGCAACCTTCTCTACGGCGGTATCGAACCGCACAGAGTGCAAGTCGATTCGACACTGTTACTATTATTTTTCGTTAGAAATTTCAGGTGGGTAACTACCCACCTTTGGAATTTTCGGGTGGGTAGTACTACTCACCGTACCCACCTCTTTCACCAGCCCTGGGCGCTAGTGTACCTAAGCAACACGGGTGCAATGAATTACGAAACAAAAACTGTGTATGGTTCCAGCAATATACTTAAAATGAGCGTAATTTTCATATTGTGACTCACGCAAGAACTCCTGAATGAAATAAAAATATTGCGATTTTTCTAACAGCGCTGCATAGCAACAAACTCATCCATAACACCCGTCATAAATCTACAAGCATGCGTATTTTGTAATTTTTCCTATCTTTGAATTCAGTCTGCCCAACGTTTTCTCTTTGTTCTGAAAAGATAACTATTAATAGTAATTGACAGAGTTAGAAATGTAGTGTTTTATGAAATGTGGTGTGTGACTAAAGAGAGGAATTAGTATCCATTTTCTAGGAATATTTGTTATCATTGGATAGTCTTCTGAAGACTCGGATGAAGATAAGGGAACCATAGATGTAATCTTGGTTTGTAAATTAGTAAATTGTTCTCATAGATTCAGTAGAATAAATTACTTCACGTTCATTGTTCATAAAAATGTGATGAACTACTTTTAAACCTTCTATTGATGAAAAGAGAAAAATTATACTTTTACGAAACCATAGTAACTGATCATCATAATTATTTTAATAATGACAAGAAATGCTAGTGAAATTTCATTTACTTATTTAAATATAAAAATTTAAACCGCAGATTGTCACAAAACAGATACGTTATTTCCCAATGTTATTCCATTTACGACGCCATTGTGGAACCAGAGAACCAAAACTTTTACTTATGTCGTTTTCGCTTGAGAAAACTGAAACACTTCACGAAACTGTTTCGATTTCGCACTTAGCAACGAGGGTTTGAGCAAACCTGATATAAAAACCAGGTTCGAAACTGACTCGATTTTCAGTTCAACAACGTTGAAACTAGGTTCGAAACTGGCTTCAAACAAACGGTTTGACAGCAGTTAAGTGAAAACTGGGTTAGGTTTGGCATCAAGCGAAAACGACATTATATTCTCGGTATATGGGAGCTGTCAAGTTGTCCACGAGTTGGAAAAAAATAACAATGCTTTCTAGCAGGGTTATTTTTGACAACATCAAAATAACCACTCGAGTGTCAGATTTCAACCAAAAGTTAAAATTAAAAAAAAAGTTAAAAGATATTTATGGAGAATTTTGCCATTTCTGGACGACTTTGGCGTGGAATTGCTCTAAACTGTCCAGATTATTTTCGATACGAGAACGATCAAATCCGAAATTACTCTAATCCTCCATATGTTTTACTTTATACATTAAAAATTCCATTTCCGCGAAAATATCGGAACCTTATTCCAAAACTACATCAGAAATGAATCTCTTTATACTTACATTGTAGTTGCCGGTGTCCACAAAATGGCTGTAGGTCGGATCTTTCATCTCGTTACACTTTTCCCAGGTCGCCAGAACGACGGCACACAGCCAGATCGGCATGATGACAATCAGCTTCGGTACGTAGAATGTCAGCCACTTCCGTTCATTCTGTCGCAACCCGTGGTAGATGCAGAGCCAGAATAGCAGCAGACCGCACAGAAACGTGGCCTGCAGAATGGCATCGATCATTCCCGGCAGCCAGCTGTTCATTAGGAAGATCAACGGGAAAATTGGATCTGAGGAATAGAAAACAGACGGCCGTAGAACTTAGACGGTACGATCGATGTAGCGATCGCAGGACTACTCACTGTTGTAGAGTAGCAACAGTGGCAACAGAATCGACATCCACCGCTGCTCGATGGACCAATCGTAGATCGGATACTTGCGAAGGGTATGCGCGAACCAGCAGGTCACGATGAACGTAAACAGTAGGAAGATAAATCGGAACCAGATTTCGATTTGAGTGAACGCCGGATTGTACGTCTTAAAGTAGAACTGCACACTGTTGATGGTGTACCGGTGGTGAACGCTTTCCAACCCGTAGAAGCGCACCGTAATGATATAATGGGCATAATCTAGGAATCCTAGATGCAACACAATAAACTCATCGCACGATTCCCGAGCACAGCTGAGATGACGCGTTCGATTCTTGCCATGTTCCAACCGGAGAATCGTCGTCGGTTTGTGTTCCAGCGTAAGCCCATCGATTCCAACGCTAACGTGAAAGCTTTTGTCGAAAATCTCATCGTCGTTGTTGTCCGTCTCGATGTTGCAAATCAACCAAAGCTGCTGGGAGTAGGTCGTCATCAGTGGAGTTCGCATCACGAACGGTCCACTGGCCAGATAATCCCCATTCGTACCGGACGTATTGGGCATCAACGAGCTTCCGGTTACCATGGTGGTCAGGGTGATGGGTGGTCCGGCCAGCCCAATGAAGATTCCAAGCCCGAAACAGGCGAAAAACGCCAGAAACACCATCACGAACTCCCGCTTGTTCATCGAGTACAGTCGCATATGGACGGATCGTTCGCAGCGGTCGTGGTGATAGGCAGGGGCAATATACTTGTTAAACTCACTGAACAAATCACTGAACTGCGAGAGGCTGTTTTTCAACCGCAGGAACAATCCACCCGGTGTCACGTAAGTGTGACCGAGTCCGGAGGTATCCTGGGGTGGTTTGCCTGCCATTTGCACTAAGTTTCGCACACTTTTCAACCGAATTCACGGAAATTTTCCTCCAGAGGCCATCTTTTTCCGTAGCAGTATGATGGAAATTTTTACAAACTTATCGCAGATTTACCCTTTTCCCCATATGTTTAGCTAAAGGATTTCAAACAAACAAACCAACACTTTACAAACGGTTCGGAATCCGTCCAACTAAGACAGGAAATTCGACGACAAAGCTTTTTTGCACGCAGTGTTTTCCTTTGAACAACCAACAATTGTTAGATCTGCGTTTTGCGATGCTTTTTCTGTTTGTCAAAACAAACCTCTTTCACAGCAGGAAAATCGCTATGCATTTTCCAAAGCAGTGGTTGATAAGGGGAAAAATGGTGTCGTCGTCAGTGCGCAATCGCGCACGTGCCATTCATCCTGGCAGCGCGTGTCGTGAGCTCCCGGTCACATGGCGAACCACCAGTACGCGTAAAAAAAAGAAAGGTAACGTATAAGAGTGACATTTGAATCCGGCTGTAACCCTTGCCCGCCCACAGTAGCTAAATTACATCGGGAATGTAGTCATGAATCTCAATGTTGGACTGAATTGAAGAACACTAGTTGGAATTGTTCATAAACCAGAAAATCTCGTCGGATTATGAAATTCGTAAAATTGACATATGTAAATTCTCGGTGAAAAAACCACATCAGCAAGTGACAGCCTCCCTTTGTTTAGTTTCTTTTGTGAATATTGTTTTTATACTAATACTATCCTCAAAATGTTTTTGAATAAATGGATTGAGAAATGTAAAAAATATTAGGTACTGAATTAAATTGCAGAACAAAGTTTTCGTTATTATAACTTTCACAAGACTTTTGTAGTGGAGGTTTTGAAAAATTTTCCCTCTCAATCCGAAGACAAACTATAGAACTACATATAGAAAACATTTATAATCCTCATGACTGAAAGTCATAATTCATTCTTATGACTTTCTAAGAATGTAAGTAAATCATAGATTAAACATAAAACTCATCTTAGGCAGTAGACCATCTCGCGAATTATTTTAACGTTTAGTTAGAATATGACAGTCAAGCAGTTATTTTTTGTCGAGTAGTTAAATTTAACTACATCCCACATTATCAGATCCGAATGGATTCCGAATCGGCGAGAAACTTTTATTCGGAACTTCATGTGGAATTAGGTTTTTGCACGAACATAACATAACCTCACAAAAATGAACAAAATGAATCAATTTTGACAACTATCAGTGGTTTGTCTATGTGTTCATTGCATTCATTCTAATTTGAATACGTGTTAATAGATATGTAAACAAACCACTGATAGCTGTCAAAGGTGAACTCCATTCATCGGCAGTTCATTCGAGTGGCATCGTGCAAAACCTAATTCCGAATCAATTTCAACTCCAGTGCAACAACCGATTCTGAATGAATTTCGCCTACAACCGGTTGATGCGGAAATTTGTCGGAATTGAGTGAGAAGATGCGAACTGAATTCTCAATTCGTCTTCTTGTTATTCTTTCCCGATTTTGCACGTTGTCGTGCTGATTTTCTGTTTATTTTTAAATGAAAACATCATATAACCGATATGTCAATTTAAATCTTTAAGTTTTTCGGATATACAGAACTAGTAAATAATCAGTTCTTCTTAGAATTCCAACATAAACTACCTCAGTCAGCATCATCCATTCCTCTAGCTGGAGTGTAGTGAAATGGCTTGAGTCGCCTAACTTTTATACTAACACATACATAAAATGAGCGAATATTTAATGACAGTTATGATGTCACGGTCAATCGGGTGAAAATTCTAGCACTTAACCGATTGAGCATTGAAAAATCATGTAGTCGAGTAAGAATTCATTGCTTATTCCGTCATTTCGATTGGCACATTCCCACTTGTACGCGGCGGGCAGATTTCCCTCCAGACGGCTATGTCTGCCAGCCATTTTTGCCGGAATTCTGCCAGAATTCCGGCAAAAGTCTGGCAGCAATGCAACAACCGTTTCCGGCAGAGAATTTTGCCTAGCGGTTATTGACGGTTCTGTTTCTGTCAGATTCTTGCCATACAAGATTGGCTGAACCGTTTTGAATCGGTTCTACATTTTTAGCGTCTTGGTTTCATTTTTTCATTAAAAAGTACATATGAAAGGCATTAAACTATTACCCTTCATAATAATAATTAGGGAAAATGTTATTGCCAATAACAGTGCTTTCTCACTACCAAACATACCCATATTTCAATCTCATTTAACTCGTCTCAAGATTCGTTTTTTGTACGTAGGTTTTTTTTTGGAAATTTTCATATCGGCAGTAGTGATTTGCAACATTTTTATCGTTTATTCAATAGTACAAATAGATATCAGCAATAAAAGTACACTCGAAGTAGAAGAAAATCGATTGCAAAGTGATTACTATTACTATTTTTAGTGGAAAATATTCAGAAATGAGTGAAATTGGGTAGGGCTAGGTTTTCTCAGATCAACATTTTTTTTAAACAGAAACCTCGAATACTAGAATGTGTAGCGATCGAGTACTATTTATTTTGGATACTTTATTTGTTATTTCCAGGCATTTGAAAAATGGTATCAAACCAAGTTTAATGCTTTATTCTGAATAAACGGTAGATTTCGCACAATTAACTAAGATCAAAATTTCCACCTCAAAGTAAAAACTTTTTCTTCAACTTCTGCTACGATTTTTCAAATAAATTTGCCCGTTTTCATAAGAATTCGTTGAAAAGGTGGAGTAATTAGAAATTTGCCTACCAATTTGACAGCTCTTGCTGAAAGTATCATCTCTAAACAAGCAGCGCCTCTACATTTCAGTTTTGCGACAATATGCCTATAATGTGGGAAACTGTGGCCCATTTCAAAGTTTGACGGAGGGAAAGTTATTTGGGTTTATTATGTGTTAAATATCTATTTTAGTTTCTTAAGATTTCAACTCACCTTTACAAAACTTTATCTTTCAAATTCAGCTTTCAACCGGAGGAAACATCAAAGGTCCAAGAGCGGGTTAGGTAAGTATACCAGCGAGAACTTCCAACAGGTCCAGCAACAGGTAAGGGGTAAGTATTCCAGCAGGCTTTCGGAATGAACATTTTGATGGAAAAACTAAACTATACGGTTTAACGGTCAAACTGAGAATGCCCAGCATCCGAAATCTTCTAACTTTATTTTAGCTCTTTTGACAGTTCTTGAAAGTGAACTAATTTCAAATTATACACTAAACTAAAAGATTGCACAAAAACTAACATCTATACACAACAGCTCTTCCCCTTTTAGAAGAAAAATTATTTTAACAACTCAAATTCAGAACGAGTTGTTATCACGGAAAAAATCAATTACTTTTATAAAAATGAAATTTGCCTTTGCCAAGAATATTTTAAAATCAGCTTACCGATTACAGCCCTTGCCGTATTCTAAGGTATTGATCGTCTTGGTTCGACAATCGCCGACTCCTTAGAACGAAGTCCGATTTTCCTAATTAGCACCATGGTTTTGTTCGTGAATCCATACAATCGTTCATCGCCTTCTGCATCACTACTCCCAGTTGAGAGTTTAATCGTCAGATCCAAGTTCGGCCCCATGAATTCATCTCTGTTGGCAACCCATAGAGTGGTATGATGTGCCCTTACCATTGTGACTTCAGCTGCATTTCCAAACTTCCTTCTGCTGTCAGCCGCCAGCCAATTAGCCGTCGTATTATGTATATAAATTTCCTCTTTTCTTGTATCTTCGACAATCGTCGATCCGTTATTTGATTCACCCTTTGGCGTTCTTAAATATATGTGAACTGTCGAAATCCAAAACCTACAAAAAAACACTCTTAATATGATCGTTTTTACAATAGTTTCATTGTCATGCAAATTATTGAAATAAAAGAACAATGCAAAACCAACGCCACTGAACAAAATGGCGAAATATTTTATTATCCCGAAAACAATTTGTAAAATGTATTACTCTACTTACGTATATTTTTTTACTCTTTAACGTATGATTTGCAGATAACCTGGATTCAAAGCATTTGCTTAATAGTGAGAAAAATCGATACCACAACTGTTCGGATTTTCGGACAAAACAATCCTTATAGCAGCCCTATTTTCATTAGCGGCAGCTTAAAGCTGTAAAAATTGTTTATTTGAAATATGTTCTTCATTTTATGCCAATATGCTTACATATTTTGTTTCTCCTATCTTCTCACGTGTTTCCTGAGGAAAGCAGCGAGTCGATGTCACTATTATCTGTGACAAAGTACTATTCCAACTAAGATTTTATATGTAAATAACAATCAGAATAATTCATTTAATACATTTCAATAGTTTAAACTAACCTTCAAGGAAATCAACGAATAGTAACACAAATCTTGTGCCACGTAAAAAAGGTGTGCTCCGAAAGCTCTCCTGTATCCAATATAACTTGCCAATGTATGAATTGAAATAAAATCTAACTAATTTTCTTGACTGACAGTTCTCTTCGCATCTGTCGACTGACAGTTCTCTTCCGACTTAGCCGAGGGGATCTCCGCAGCTAACGTCTACCCAGTGTTATTTGTCGCGGGCGTCGTTTTCGCAACAATCCCCGACCCGTAATCCTGATCCGCTTCCTTGTATCGGAGCAGCGTTACCACCTTCAATATCTAAGACGGCTAGTTTTGCAACCGCGCGTTTGTAGGTACCACTGTTCGTTCGAACAACAGCCTGTCTGACCCTTCCGTCACTGGAAACGATTGGTTCTTCAATCACTCCTCGAATCCACGCCTTACGTCGATCACCGTCTACCACATAGACCAGATCACCTTTGCTTAATGATCGTGTCTCGGAAAACCATTTCGTTCGGAGGTTTATGCTGGGAACATATTCTCTAATCCACCGTTTCCAAAGCTCATCTGATAGCTGCTGAGATCGCTTATACGAGTCACGCAACGCTAGCGCTACATTTGTAGGTGGTACGACCTCCTGAGGCTCATTAGGGCACGATCCACGCAGAAAATCATTTGGCGTAAGTACAGGCAGGGGAGACTCCAATGAAGCAAAAAGTAACGGTCTACTGTTGATCATATCTTCGGCTTCACATAACGTTGTGTGAAGAATTTCGTCGGTTAGTTTCCTCCCGTCGTCCAGAGAAGCCATCGTCGCTTTAACGGTTCTGACCATTCTCTCCCACACTCCTCCCATGTGGGGAGCGGCAGGTGGGTTGAAGTGCCATTGTGTCCTAGCATCTGTCATTTCCTCTGCGCACTCTTTCTGGACCTCACGTATTTGCTGTGTAATTTCTTTGCTTGCAGCTCGGAAATTAGTCCCGTTGTCCGAAAAGTATTCAGCAGCCGGTCCCCGGCGACAGATAAAGCGCCTGATAGCCATCAAACATGATTGAGCGTTAAGACTATTCGCCACTTCGAGGTGAATGGCACGGACTACCAAACAGGTGAAAACGACTATCCATCTTTTTTCCGATCGCCTACCGATCGTTACAATTACTGGTCCTAAATAGTCAACCCCAACGAAAGTAAATGGTCGTCGATACGGTGTTAACCTTTGAACAGGTAGTGCAGCCATTCGGGGAATGCTCGGACGGTTTTTGTTAACTTTACACCAGGCGCACTGTCTTTCTATATTTGCAATTACGGAACTTAAGTTAAGTATAACGAAACGCTGTTTGATTTCGCATTTGACGGTCTCCCTGAAAGCGTGGCCGAACCGAGCGTGATAATATTGCACTAGTCTGGTGGTAATAATATTGTCTTTAGGCAACACGATAGGAAAACGCAAATCGAATGGTAACATCTCTGCTCCAGCGCTGCGGCCTTCGAGTCGAAGAACGTCCGACGAGTCCAATAAAGGAGTCATTTTGTAAAGAGGACTGGACTTCTCTAAGGACATCCATTTGTCTCGCGGAACTTGTCGATTTCTTCGAAGGATTTTTATTTCGTCTCCAAACGCTTCGCACTGTGCCATTCGAAACAACCCTTCTTCGGCAGACCGGTATTCATCTTTCCGCAATCCAACTTTGATTGCTGGTATAAACGAGCAAATCAGTTCCCGTTGATTTTCCGTACACGTAAAGGCCTCGATAGGTTGGCCACGATGTTTCCGTCGGCAATTCGAGATGAAACGGTATAGACAAGCCACCGTCCGAACTAGCACATTCCATTTTGAAATTCGGTTGGCATCTATGAAGGGTTCAATCAGTACTATGTCGTGCAGAAGAAAGATCGCCCGCATTTCTGTCGTCGTGTTTGGTTGTGGTTGTACCTGTTTTGGCCACTGTTGCTCTGCTTCATATAAAAAGTCTAGTCCTCGAAACCACTGACCATCAGGCAGCATGCTCGGCATGTTGTCCCACTTCGTTAGGTGGTCGGCAACGTTCAATTTCGACGGTGTCCAACGCCAATCCGTCACATTCGTTAAACTTAATATGGAACCGATGCGAAATCCCACGAACTGCTTGTATTTTCTTTGGTCGGATCTGATCCACGAGAGAACGGTTTGAGAATCGGTCCAAAAGAAAACCTTTTCTACTTTCAAAGAGTGATATCGCCGGATTGCTTTAGCTAGTTTGGCCGCTAGTACCGCTGCTTGCAGTTCCAAGCGCGGGATTGTAAGCTGCTTCAAAGGGGAAACTTTCGTACGAGCCATAACTAAAGAACATATAGCTCGCCCGCCAACGACAATTCGAAAATAGCCTGCACAACCGAATGCCTTTTCACCAGCATCGCAGAAGACGTGAAGTTGAACCCCGTGATACTCAGTCGAGAGGGTGCTACCAAAGTACGGTCTGGGAATTTTGACCAGTTCCACATCGCGCAGTAATTCAATCCAACGCTTCCATTCAGAGAATGTGTCCTCGCAAATTAGTTCATCCCAATCACATCCGGTTCTCCATAAATCCTGGATTAACATCTTGCCCAATACGGTGAGTGGAGCCAGCAGACCCAACGGGTCAAAGAGAGACATTACGGTACTGAGAACTTGACGTTTTGTAGGACGATTATCGAAAGCAAATACGTCTTCTTTAGTCGGAATACAGAAAGAAAACACATCGAGTTTCGTATCCCAAATGAGACCTAATACGCGTTCCTTTTCAGTTATCTTGTCCTGCTGAAAATGGATTGTTGTTTCATGTTTTGACTCACCTAATTCTCGCAAGACATTTTCAGAATTTGAGGCCCAGTTTCTAATTTCAAATCCGGCCTTCAAGTGAATGAAGCGTACTTCCTTGGCTCGCCGTACTGCAACTTCCTCCGAGTCGACACTGTCGTAGTAGTCGTCGACGTAATGTCGTTCGACGATCGCTTTCGCTGCTTCGGGAAACTGGGTGGCATATTCCTTGGCATTTAAATTTTTCACAAATTGTGCAGAGCACGGTGAACTTGCAGATCCAAATGTTGCTACGTCCATAACATAGATTTCGGGCGGGCTTCTGGGATCAAAACGGAATAAAAAACGTTGAGTTTGTTTGTCTGCTTCTCTGATGCGCAATTGGTGATACATTTCGCGCACATCACCACCGAAGGCCACCGGTTTTTCTCTGAATTTGCAGATCACTGATGGTAAGGCGGTGAGTAAGTCAGGACCTTTCAGCAAGTTACTGTTCAGCGATACTCCATTTACGGTTGCGGCTGCGTCCCACACTAAACGGACTTTACCCGGCTTCTTAGGATGTTGGACGACGTTCAGTGGTAAATACCATTTTTTGAAATTCTCAGTGTCGTCTAACTCTGCTTGCGTTGCTTTGTGACAATACCCTTTCCTTTGGTACTCCACGATTTGTTGAAATACATTTTGCTGAAGCTCCGGATTCTTGGAGAGCCGCTTTTCCAAAGCTTTTAACCGACGTTCCGCCATTGGGTAGCTGTCTGGGAAGTCGGGAACACCATTTTTCCAAAGTAGTCCCGTCTCAAAACGACCTCCCACTCGAATAGTCGTTTTCTCCAAAATGTCGCGAGCCAGTTTATCTTCTTCGGACTCAGGAAAATCGATTGACGACGTAGACAAATCTTCGATGGCGTATTGTTTTCCGAGCATCTCGTGTAATTGTTGATTGGTTACAGTCAGAATGGAGTGATGATTAATAACTGTTTTCGTTGAAGACGCCGACTTATCGGGACCATATATGGTCCAACCTAACAATGAACGTACTGCTATTGGCTCTCCAGATCCACCTACTCGAGATTCCAATGGCGCGAATAAATGCAGGTTGTCCAGTCCAATTAGTAATTGCGGTGCCACTGTATCGTATTCATTTACCGGGAACCCCCGCAGGTGCTCAAAACGATCTGTAAGATCCTGAAGATTGATACCCTGTTTAGGCAGCATCAATTCTTTCACGGTACGAACACCCTTTAATTTGTGCATGGTATCGGACCCTCTCGCAGATACAAAAAGGTCCAACCTTTTAGATTGATCCTCATGGCGCTTTACGTTAGAAGTCCAATGAACTACCAATGGCTCGGATACCCCATCAGCTGATAATTTAACCGCAATTGTGTTATTCAGCAACGTGGCGGATGCGCCTTCATCTATGAAGGCATTCAAATTTACAGACGACTCACCATAATGCAATGTTACCTGTATTATGCGAAAAAGCACAGAACGATTTAAGCGAAGGTGTGTGTTGCTTTCAACGTCAGCCACCTGGACGAGTTCTTCAGTACGATGAAGCAAGGGATGATGCTTGCCCTTACAGTGATCTATCTTGCATTGAACATTGAACGTGCAGCGCGAATGACCGTGTTCGCTTAAACATAGTACGCAAAGCTTGAACTTCTCTACCAACCTTAGACGATCTCGTAGTCCCATTTTTTCGAAATCATCGCAGAATCGCAACTTGTGATCCTTTCTCTTACACGCCGGGCAAACCTTTTTTTCCTTGGTACCAGCCAAATTGGTCGTGTTCGACGGACTATTATGTGCGGCATGAGCGTATACAAACTCCTTCTTTTTACTTTTAGCTCCTTTTACATCCCACTGGCGAGTGACTTCAAGACCGCTGAATTCGGCCACCTCGGAAACTTCCGAGACGATCCCGTTAGTGAAATCGGTGAACACCCTGAGCGGAGTTCCAGCTTTACCGCGCTTGAAGCGCACCCAATCCAGCTTATACTCAGGTGGCAGCTTACTGACTAGCTCCTGGACGAGCATCGGATTGTTCAAGTGGTCGTGTAGCTTAGCAGCTTCGAGATGATCGCAAAGTTGTTTAACGGTTATTCCGAAATAAAGAAAACTTTCGAGTTTATCAATGCGCGGCCCCGGCGCTTTTCGAACTTTAGCTACAAGTGATTTCAATAATTTCTCCGGACTGCCAAACAGTTGGCGAAGGTCTTCTATAACTTCGGGAACCGATTCCGGTAACAATAATCGACTTTGAACGGCTTCCTTTGCCAATCCTTGAAGACTATCTTGCAGTCGCTTTAAATTATCTGTGTTGGTGAACCCACATGCATCTGTAGTGTATTCATAACTGCTTATAAAAAGTGGCCACACTTCTGGCTCTCCCTTAAAAATAGGCAAATGTTTCGATACCGCATGTCGTGCGGCAAGCTGTTCGGAGGTAGGTCCTCTGGTCGAGAATGGTTGTTGAAACTCAGTTCTCTGCGACCTTCGACGGTTTACAATGTTTCGAATAATTTCCTTTTCTTGTTCGGTCAGATCCGGCAGCTGATCTGAATCTTCTTCAACTTCCTCCCGTTCTTTCTCAATTTCGTCGTCGTTCTCATGCAACGACTGCTGCCATGCAGGTCTTATCGTATCACGGATGAATTTACTTGGTGGGACAACCGGGTTCCCCCCCGATTCGTCTTGCAACCGCATCTGTTGCTTGCTTGCAACCGCATCTGTTCCAGGATTACCTGCTTTAGAATTTAACAAATTCTGATGGAATAGATTGGGCACAGGTGTATCCGATATGCCTTTGGACCAGACACAACCTTTCGGGTAGGCCCCTCGAGGATCCTGCTGCACAGAATTCATCCACGTATTCACTTTGTCAAAGGTGTTTTCACGTTTGCTGGCGTCGTTTACGTGACTGCCTTCGAATTGACGATAAAGCTTGTCATGGTATCGTTGGAAATTTACACGTAACACCTTTTGTTGTTCCAAAAATTCGAGCTCGTCGTTTAATCGTTGTTGCATTAGTTCCTTTTCCTTGGCCAACATTTCTTTTTGCTGAGCCCTTCGTTTTTCCGAAATTTTACGCTCCATATCGAGTCGCTTCTGATGGACGAGCTTTTGCTCCTCTAGCTCCTTCTCTAAATTTTCCTGATCCAATTCCAATTGTTGGATAGATAGGTCCAGACTAGCAGCTCTGCTAGTTTCCGATCCTGCATCGCTCTTTGAGCCCGTCTTCTTCGAAGACCCCTTCTTGCTGGGCGCCTTCTTGTCAGATCGAGGTGGCACTTGCAACTGATTGCTGCACTTCGAGCAATTCCAGGGAACATTTTTAACAGCTTCCGTTACTCCAGCACAATGGAAATGGACCCATAAATCGCAGCAGTCACATTGGACCATATCGTCTATAGAATCAATGTCGTCACAGTTAATACAATTTCGTCCTCCTGCTGCGGTTGATGCTGTTCCCTCAGCCATATTTGAGGTTAGATCCGAAAAAATATCTTTAAGTTTTGTTCGGATTTTCGGACAAAACAATCCTTATAGCAGCCCTATTTTCATTAGCGGCAGCTTAAAGCTGTAAAAATTGTTTATTTGAAATATGTTCTTCATTTTATGCCAATATGCTTACATATTTTGTTTCTCCTATCTTCTCACGTGTTTCCTGAGGAAAGCAGCGAGTCGATGTCACTATTATCTGTGACAAAGTACTATTCCAACTAAGATTTTATATGTAAATAACAATCAGAATAATTCATTTAATACATTTCAATAGTTTAAACTAACCTTCAAGGAAATCAACGAATAGTAACACAAATCTTGTGCCACGTAAAAAAGGTGTGCTCCGAAAGCTCTCCTGTATCCAATATAACTTGCCAATGTATGAATTGAAATAAAATCTAACTAATTTTCTTGACTGACAGTTCTCTTCGCATCTGTCGACTGACAGTTCTCTTCCGACTTAGCCGAGGGGATCTCCGCAGCTAACGTCTACCCAGTGTTATTTGTCGCGGGCGTCGTTTTCGCAACAACAACGGTAACTTTTCAACACTCTTTTTTGCAACTGAGGCCGTAAAAGAGAGAAAAGCTTTATCAAATGAACTCGCTTTTCCTCGTCGCCATTGTTAAATATCTATTTTAGTTTCTTAAGATTTCAACTCACCTTTACAAAACTTTATCTTTCAAATTCAGCTTTCAACCGGAGGAAACATCAAAGGTCCAAGAGCGGGTTAGGTAAGTATACCAGCGAGAACTTCCAACAGGTCCAGCAACAGGTAAGGGGTAAGTATTCCAGCAGGCTTTCGGAATGAACATTTTGATGGAAAAACTAAACTATACGGTTTAACGGTCAAACTGAGAATGCCCAGCATCCGAAATCTTCTAACTTTATTTTAGCTCTTTTGACAGTTCTTGAAAGTGAACTAATTTCAAATTATACACTGAACTAAAAGATTGCACAAAAACTAACATCTATACACAACATTATGCACTGGAAATAAAATGTTATCAAGTGTAATGTAAGAAAAACCGCGGACCCCCAGAAACAAAAGAATGCGGTCATATTTTTTTCAGTGTTCGAAAATAACTATTGAACTGTCAAAAAATTCCATGCTTCCGAGTAGGGTTATTTTCGACAACGATAACGATTGCTCGATTGATAAATTTTAACTATAAGTTAAAGCATTAGTTAAAACTACTTATGTGTTATTTCTTTTTATATTTTCAGTGATAGAAAATATCCATTAAAATGTTTCAATATATTCGCCCTTATTCTGAATAACGACGTATTGATTTTTCGATCGAATGTGGTTCGATCGAATCATAGCTACCTTTGATTTTGCTAGCGTTATGAGGAATACAAATGAAATACGAGCGGAAAAACGATACGACGTTATTCAGAATAAGGGCAATTGTCAAATTTTTCTTCAAGTTCTTACATTCTCTGTATTCTAAACTGCTCGACTCACAAATTTTAACTAGAAGGTAAAACAATTCGCGGTATGATCCACGATCTAGAAGTTATTTCTACATGATGAAATCCGAAGTGCGCCGTTCAACCACTACTTGATAGTCACACAACATACATTGTGATAATTTATTAAGTGCACATTGTGTTCAATCCGCATTCATTCTGCTTACAGAAAAATCCGAAACGACGTTTCTCTCGCCTGATTATGTTCCTCCAGAGAAATTCACTGCGCACCAATTTCATGTATTTAATGTCATGCGATGTATCAACCACTCATTGTAAAACTTGGTCCACTTCTAAACTTGGCCGAACGTAGGAATCGACCTTAGTAGAAACAGTTAAAGCCGCTGCCTTCGTACAGACTCCACTTAGACTTTAGACCATCTCCCGAATTATTTTAACTTTCAGTTAAAATTTAACAGTCCACCAGTTATTTTGTCGTTGTCAAAAATAACCCTGCTCGAAAGCATGGTTATTTTTGACAACTCGATAGTTATTTTCCGACACTGAAAAAAATCTAATTTCAGACCTTTAGGCTGTGAACCATTTCGCGGTTAATTTTAACTTTTGGTTGAAATCTGACACTCGAGTGGTTAATTTGATGTTGTCAAAAATAACCCTGCTCGAGAGGATGGTTATTGGTTATCTTCCGACACTGAAAAAAATCTTCCAATGAAAATTCTAATATTAAATCTTTAGTAAACCCAAATTACTATCCTTCCGTCAAATTTTGAAATGGGCCGCAGTTTAAGTTAAATTTGACTACTCGACACAAAATAACCACTCAAGTGTCAGATTTCAAATAAAAGTTAAAATTAACCGTGAAATGGGTCACAGGCTTAGTAAAAATGTCTTCTGTGTTATTTCTACTTATACTTTCAGTATAAGAAAATACCACAATAAAAATTTCAATATATTGTCAAACGAAGTAAATTTATCTCGAAGTTATTCTTACGTCCGCTGTATTGTAAATATTATACCACTTGATATCATTTTATTTTCAGTGCACAATAAACTCAGAAAACTTTCCATCCGTCATACTTTGAAATGGGTCACAGTTTTATCTAAATTGAACTACTCGACAAAAAATAACTGCTCGACTGTCAAATTTTACCTAAAAGTTAAAATAATTGACGAGATGGTCCACGGCCTTAGGAGTGAGTATGGAACAGAAGCTTGGTAAAACTCGTTCTAGAACTGAATCTGAACGAGAGAATGGCCACTGCCATTCTCTTTACGGGTGAGAAGCTGTTTACTGTTGACAGCGTGTCCAACAGTCGCACCACCTGATAACATCAAATTCACGTTTCGGATCAAGCATCCAGCAGGGGTGATGGTGTTTGGATTGGTTGCTTCTGATGGCCAAAAAATGGACCCCGTTTTTATCCAAGAAGGCCTGAAAGTGAACACAGATGCGTACTTAGGAATTTTTAAGGATCATGTTTTGCATGGATCTACCCACGGCAAGGATGAAAATATTGTGTTCCAGCAAGACGGGGCCATTGCCCACACGTCGAAGAAAAACACAAATGTGGTTGAGGGACTGTTCCAAACAAATGTGGCCACCTAGATCGCCTGACTTAAATTCTCTGGATTTCAGTGTATAGTGAAGCACGTGTATGTGAACATCCTCACTCGAATTTGATCTCTCTACGGACCTCTATAACAAAGCGTTGGAGAGAAATGAGATTACATTTGCCAATGTCTGCAAAAGCTTCAGGCATCGTTTAGAAGCGGTCATAAATGCAAATGGCAGTCATATTGAGTGAAGAGGAAGCTCAATCTTCTACGAACATTTAATATTAATACAGATTATCACCCTCATTCTTGTTTACGTCCGTATCCGCAATACGACGAACGGGTACTTTCGAACGAATACGAATAAGCCATTCTTGTTTTCACTCGAATGAATTCGAACGCGACTCGTTTGCCACAAAATATTCAAATATCAGTAAACTTCTTAAACTAAATTGATGTAATCAGTCCAATTCATGTGATTAACCATATGCGAAACGCTAGAATGTATGCCATTTTAGCTTCAAACGAAACGTGTATTCGAACATCATTCGTACGAACGAAATGTCCCATTCCCGTTTACGGACGAATAGACGAAATGCCGTGGTTTCGATTCGTCAGTTTAATGTTGCGAATCAACCGTTCGAACACATTGAAAAAAGTTTAACCGATCTCTAACAAAATTATTTTCGAATCTAAAGGTGATTTGTAATCAAATCATAAATTTGTGTTTTGCATAAATCATTTAGAAAGCATAGCAGTATAGTAAAATGCTGTTTTTTCTGGGGAGCCTTTGAATATATGCGAGGTTCAAAGTTTTTACGCATCAATTTTGCATCTATTAAGTACTTTATGGAAAATACGCCATGGGTAAACATGCTTTATTTTATATTAAATGCATGATTTTACCAATGAAATAAATATGTAGGCTATCGAAAACATGACAAAATTGCAAGAAAAATGCAACATATTTTTCGCAGATACTACTGATCGGACTGCTATTTCAAATGCTTTTTTTTTACTTTGCACGAAGTTTAATTTGAAAATTTCATTTACCGACTTGAATAAAATTGGTCCTGAGTACGATATTTATTTATTATGTAGCATTCGTCACTTCCTTGATGCTTATCATATCATATTATATCAGATTACTTGCGGCAGCAGTAAGGTGGACATGCAGCGCGAGTGTTAAAAGAGAAACTAGCCCTCTAAGAACTAAGCGCCGAGTGGATGTGATATTTAGCTTACGGACCAACAACGACCAGTTTCTTTTCTTCAGTTAATTTTGATTGTTATCATTTTGAGATGAGTAAAAAAAAGTTTCATAAAAAAACAAGGTTAATCAAATAATCACCGTGTGTAAATTGTAATAACTGCGAAAGTTTTCATTTGTTTGTCAACCCCTCCCAAACGGGGGTCGTTTTGTTTTTTTTTCATACGTTTCTTATAGATTTGTTCGTGGTGCCAGCTCAAACTATTACTGTTTGTGTTTGCTATAGAACTTTGTGTTGTCTTTTTTCGTTTGCATATACAAGTTGCGATAGTGAAAATGAAGCTAAACGAGACTTGGAAAAAAATACGCATTGGCCTTCACAGAACGGTGTAAAAGAAGAACAATAAACTTAACTAGCATGCAAAGTGTTGCTTTTGTTTGTTCAAATTTGTTTTTTTTTATCACACACTCCCAAAACAATACTCTTAGACAGGGACAAAAAAAAAACGGAATTATTTGAACGGTTACTACTTTTTTCTTCCGACTAATAGTAAGCGGTTTTCTGCTCTGTTTAGTATCGTCTTTTACTTGTTCATTTTGTTACTCATTGATATAAGCTATTACTATCTACACTTCTTCTTTTTTTTAGTTCAATGATCTTTCCATCATTCTCTCAGCATGCAACTTTATTCTAAAGTCGGTTCTCTCGGTCGTCACTGAGGGTCGCCGTTTTTTCCCATAAGGATGTGTGCTTATTACAAATAGACAATTAGTGAGCAGAATCTCGGTTACTCGTTTACTTTACTTACTTTTGCCGAGCTGAATTAAATTCATGCGCCAGCTCCGAACTCTTCGATTGTGGTTGCGGATGATATTTATGCGAGTATAGTGTCATAAACGGGTCAGCTACTGCCCCAGTGACGACGACGACGAGGAAAGCAACTGGATTCAGGAAAAATTTTCAGGGGATCTGTGGGGACCGGGGTCGATTATCAACAAGAGAGATACACTTAACAACTATGCGCGTTGGTCGTTTTGCCAGGCTTTTTCCGTTAGGATTCAGGATGGTGTGGGGGAAGGTGGGAGGTATCGGGAGAGAAGGATTTAATTTGTAGTGTTTCCGTGTTTTGCGCAAGCAGGAGATGTGTTTTAATGATGTATTTCTTTTTCCTTATCAGAGTTTTACGGTTAGATTAAATGTCTTGTTCGTTTTTTTCTGTTTCTAAGCCACTAAGAACTATATATATCGGTAAAATAGCTTTACTCTAAATTAGGACTGTCCTCTTTCTCTCTGTCTATCTTCAGTTGATTCACACACTCATCAAAACCAGCTCAGATTCATCATTTGCGTAACATAACTTGCTTTCAATTTATTCTATTCATCAGTAATGCGGCGTTAGTGTAAAAAGGAGACTTAAAAATCTGACACGAAAATGTTAAATAAATAAATATTTTTCGCATTCCCCGCAAAAGATCCTGCTTGTTCGTATTTCAACTCGGCTTCCTTGCCCTGTGGTGATACAGATTCTGCCGGTGGAGCGAATTCGAATTTTTTCGGTGCCCATTTTCCTTTCGTAACAATTTTCTAACACGTTTCGTAGACGCTCGTAGATACTAGCTAGGAGCACAGCTACCTGGCACCGACAAAACACTAGCAAAAACCGTCCACGACGCATACGACAAGAGCTTACCGTTTCTTTTTATTTTTGTTTTCTTCTTGACCTTACTTATACTTTCGTTCGGGGTTAATCTTGTGCGACAGCATCTCCTCCTTGGCCAGCTTGGCGCGAAATTCGGACATCAGATCCTTACAGGTGGTTGCAATCTCCGCCAGCTGGGTGAACAGTTCCTCGCCACGTTTGCAGTATGCTGAAATGAAGAGGGAGAAAAGCCGAATTTTTAAACAGTTCTCAACGCGTTTAAAATTTTTTCTTCGTTCACCTGCTATCATAAACTATGGGTCATTCGAATAAGCTCGTCAAGATCGCAAAATGTGTGTGTGTGTGTGTGTGTGTGTGTGTGTGTGTGTGTGTGTGTGTGTGTGTGTGTGTGTGTGTGTGTGTGTGTGTGTGTGTGTGTGTGTGTGTGTGTGTGTGTGTGTGTGTGTGTGTGTGTGTGTGTGTGTGTGTGTGTGTGTGTGTGTGTGTGTGAGTGTGTGTGTGTGATGAAATTATGCACTCAATTTTCTCCGAAACAAAACGTCGAGATTTGATGTTATCCGGAAATATTTTTTGAGTCCACACTCCGACATTCGACTTGTTTTTTAAACAAATATTTTTTTTAGATTATACCAGATCTCTTTGAATTTTTATTGCATTTCTAAGCCAGTTGGCATAAAAAAAAATTCTTCAACTTTGAGTTTTTTCTTCGCGGATGTTACGCGCCTCAAATTCATTTGACATAAAAAAAAAGTTCCATTCCGAAATTTCAAAATTCCTTAACTGGATTTTTTCCAAAAAATCCGACCTGGACGTTCCGTGCATTTCTAAGATATCTGGCATCAACAAAAAAATATTTCGGTTTTTTACGCTGATCTCAGAAGTTCCGCGATTTTCTGTTCTGTGATTCTGTCAGGATTTTTTTCCCAACTTGAATGAAATCAAAAACTTTCTTTAGTCTAAACTGGCATCACCTTTTCAATTTGGAAACAGTTATGTCAAGTTAATATAGATTAAAATATGGTAATTCTGCACGCTATACAAAATTGAACAAAGCACGCTGTGTGCTACGCGGTGGCGTTTTCTTCTTCCGTACCAGCACGTATCGATGCGTACCGGGTTTGCATAATTTGGTATGACAGTTTGAAAATTTCGGATCTGGATGAAATTGCATCTATCTTTTGAGACACTAAGAGCTTTAATTTGAATCATGATTTGTGAAAATCGGTTTAGCCGTTGCTGAGCAATCGAAGTGAGTTCCGGTTTTGGAGCTTTTCGTCACTATTACCGGTGTGTTCAGTAGCGGAAACCGGGGACTAGTTGTCCCCAAGTAGATTAATATATCCACTAACTAGCAAACTAGATAAATTTACCAGTAAATTTAACAAAATTTTGCACCTCGTTTCGCCATCACTTTTGAAAAAATCCTCACGAAATCGAAAATTTTTCACTTATCGCACTGAAATACCGGAATAAAAAGTCGGATCTGGATAAACTTTTCGGGGACTTTTTGAAAAATTTAAAAACATTACATCTGCATTTTAGTTTGCAAAAAACGGTTAAGAAATTTCGGAGAAAATTTTGCATATATAATTTTTTTTCATGAATACATATTACTTTGTAATTCCGGAACCGGAAGTCGGATAAAGATAAAATTCAATAGCGAGCTATGGGATCATACCTTTCATTTGAATGTGAGTTTGTGAAAATTGGTTTAGCCATTTTCGAGAAAATCGAGTGACATTATTTGTCACATACACATACCTACACGTACAGACATTTCAGAACAAATTGGCTCAAATGGCACGTTTGTGATTGTATAGCCTTTCTGTATGAGAAAGGCAAAAAGCACCATTTTGGATTTTGATGATTTTTTTTCCTAGCTGGCATAGAAGAAATCATAAGTGTTTTTGATTCCATAATTAACGGAACATCACGTTGGTAATTTTCAAAAATTTTACATTTTGTCATATTTAGCCACCCTACGCTTACTAAAAATGACTTATATCGTTTTCGTTGTAAAAACTGAAACTGACCCAGGGTAGTTTCATCAAGCGAACACTTTTCACGAAACTGAGTTGGGTTCGCACTTAGCAACGGGGGTGTGAGCAAACCCGATATAAAAATCAGGTTCAAAACTGACTCGATTTTCAGTTCAACTACGTTGAAACTAGGTTCGAAACTGGCTTCAAACAAACGGTTTGACAGCAGTTTGGGTGGAAACTGGGTTGGGTTTGGCATCAAGCGAAAACGACATTAAATTATCAAATTCAAAGAGGTATTGACTCACTTCACATTATTTTTATTAGACCACCCTACGCTCACCGTATGTGTCTTAAACTATCAAATTCAGGAGCAAGACACTTTGAAAGCGTATGAGGAATGTCAACAATGTGTGCGTAAAAACAAATTCCTGCGCTCTTTTTATTGATTTTAATAAAATTATCTTTTATTTGGTTGAAAAATAAACGAATCATTTCTTTCTGCTTAGAATTGCAATTCAAGAAAAGCGAAAATCTTAGTCTAAAACTCTTCCGTTTTCTTGAAAACTGCTCGAGAAAAATTATTCCAGTTTCAGCTTTCTTCCACTAACACATTTGATTATCAACAAACACATTCCTATATGGATTCCCTCTTGCAGAAATTATTGTGAAATAAAGATAAAAGTCCCGCAAAATAGGAACCTTCAATTTAACACACGAAAGTCAATGGATATGGAAGGTTGTCCTAAAACTATTTATTTTTCCGGACACTGCTGTTATAACAGAAAATATTTAGCTTGGTTCATTTTGTATAGCGCGATTTAATACAAATGCATTGAATCAGTGTTTCTAACTGTTTTCATTACGGAATTAAGATATACATTCATTAAAACAGGTTTTCTATTCGGTCGACTCAAGAAACCGCTCCGTGGAACGCGTTTCGGCACCCGCGATCACAGATCACAGGAAAAATCACAGATGGCTCTGATGGCCATACCGAAAACTGAATATAAAAAATGTTTCGAAGATTGCATCAAGCGCTGGCATTAGTGTGTTGCAAACGATGGGGAGTACTTTGAAGGGGGCAATATCGATTTTGATAAATAATTTTGTATTTTTTAATTTTCTGAATAAATTATCGGAATTTTTTTATCAAAGTAGTAGTCTCCTTCGAAGAATTAAGGATCAATGCAGTGACAATAAGGAGTGTATCGAAAATAATCTATCCACATACATTTGTGTTGTACGCATGTATTTGTACGCAGACCACAGAATGCTGTGCGTTTGGCTGTCAGCTTTCGTTTGTTTACTTGTTTGTGCGGTTGAAATTCTGCGTTTTCAAAATGTCGCATATAGAAAGGAAGTGAAAATTAAGGTTCTGGACACATGACTAAGTGAGGAGGGTATTACTATGCGAAAATTGGCGAAGCGGTATGGAATTCATTATGCCAGTGTTAAAACCATCATTAATAAGTATACTATTCTTTGGATGAGCTACCAGGAAGAGGCAGAAAACCCGGTTCTTCCAACCCGTAACTGGACCAGAAAGTGGTATCTCTAATCATAAAGAACAAATCAATATCAACACGTGATTTGGCGAAAAAAGCAGGAACGAGTGTCGGAATTTGAAGACCTACAAGAAGTATAAAATCTCGAAACAAAGTGTAGAAAAGAAGAAGGGAGCAGCAACAAAGGCCCGGAAATTGTATTCGCGTCTTTTGCAGTGTCTTATGTAAAGGAGGACTCAAAAACTCTTCCAGGTCCACAATACTTCACTGTCGTCGTTGGGGAGGATGTGAGCGTTGCGGGCGGGTCAATTCAAGTGGAGAAATTCGGTCAAAAGGTACTGGTATGGCAAGGAATATGTTCCTGTGGTTTGAAGTCAACCATTTTTTACACTACCGGAACTATAAATACAGAAATCTATCGATCTGAGTGTCTCCAGAAGAGATTGTTGCCACTCTCAATTGGCTTGCGGAAAAGGGTATAAATTTCGATGAGAAAAATATAAATCCACCAAATTGCCCTCATATTCGCCCCATCAAACGTTACTGGGCAATCGTGAAGAGCACTCAGAAAAATCATCACTTCAATGATACGTGAAAACGTATGTGATTTTTATCCATAGAACTTTTCTTGTAATACTTATGTGAAGTATAGATAGCACAGAATGAACTCATGAACTCTTAGTCCACATTTGTATCACGTAATATCTACGTCACTTTTTTCGTAGATTCCATAGAATACTTTTGTGAAATTTATACAAAGTTCACTTAAATTGTGCTGTAAAATTTATTTCATCTGAACTTACGTTTTACCAGAATTTGACTTAATAGTCACATTATGTTCATGTAATTGTTACTATAAAGTTCTGTTTTGAATCTTAATAATATATATTGGTATTAAAAACTAATAGATTACATAGTCTGTTGGACATAACATTGCGATAAATTTTGTTCGCACTTGCGAAAAATATCAAAAATACAGAATGCATTGTCCTAAACCCTTTCTCCGGAGCAGCTAAACTGAAGCAAACATTGTTCTCTTTAAGGAATGCATTCAGCTGGAACTAGTAGTTCAAGATGTGATTGATGTGCTGGAACACAATCTAGAGATCTTGCCTTTTGAACTCCGCTGTAGAAAATTGAATTATGTTTCAGTTTCGTATTTTTGGAGCACAGAATTCGTGTAATGCCAATTGGTTATGCAAATAAGTTGTTGAGAATTGCGTTCGCAGAGCCATTTAGTAAACTCACTAAATGGTACATTCGCTTATATTATACTTCTGCTTGGTACTAATATTAGATCTGAAAGTATAATAAAAACTTCATAACTGTCGATAAAATCAATAAGCAATTATTTACCCTAAAATCACTGTGATAAATACCGTAGAAGGGTCAAAAGGGATTTGGCCTATGTTGTTTGTTCTAGGTTTTTCAACTGACGCCATATTGCGAGCACAAAATGAACATGACAAACTGAATTCAAGTAAGTGCGTGACACATAAAATATATGTGACAACTGCAATAATTCTGACATATGGTTCATTTCATATTCAATCATGATCCGCTGGTTGTTAAGAAGATCACGTAAACTCCGATGACAAAGCCATTTTTGGAATCAACGTGTTTTTTCACATAAGGTTAACGTGTGGATTTTTTTGAGTGAGGGTCTTCAGGAAGACTGGTAAGACAACTGGGAACATGCAGGAGTTCAAAAAAAAAATCGGGCTCAAGCGTCCAAAAAATGCGATGCAACACTTGTTCGGAACTTGATGACGAACGTTCGATCAAAATTTCGAAAATTCGTGAAGGAATAACTTAAATTTCATCCGGTTTTCTTATGCTCAAGTTTAACCTCGTACAATAAAGGATCAATTTTTAGTTTGAATAAAGTATCGTTTTTTATCATAAATTGAAAGAAAAATTTGTGGATAGCTTATTTTCGATACACTCCTTATTGGGGTTCGAATTAGAAGATTCAAGCAGTGAAAGATACACTTTTTAATTATTCAATGACGAGCGGTGCTTTATTTCGATTAATGAAACTCTAGATCGAATTTCGCATCAACTCGATCAAATGTTGACAGAACGCTTTTCCAAAATTGATCTAGACCTATTTTTGTCACTTAGTTATAGTGACACGACAAAGTGTTTTACTAATGATTTTTACCAAATCAGTCAATTTTACGAAGGAAAATATTGAATAAATTTCTGGTCGAGATCTACACTGCAAAAAAGAGAAACGATTTAAAAAATAGAGGAAACCGGGCTAGATCGAAAGCGAGACTAAACCGGATGGCTCAAATATCGTATAATAACCAGCAATTATTTCGACCAATGGATTGACTTTGTACACGCGGGGGTTTCCACCAAAGGCGAAAAATTTTCTGTTAATTAAGACATTCCTACGCTAAATGATCACGCGTTTCAGTAGGGCGATAACGACAACGAAATCTGAAGTTACTACCAAAACTTAAAAAGTACTAGGCGTCTCCCGAACTCCGTTTAAAGGTCGGTATTCCCGACAAATCTACAGATAAATAGCTACTCACCGTCCTGATCATAGTCCACGTAATTGGTCTGCTTGTAAAGCTCCCGAGATTCGGGCAAAAATTTCATCAGGAATTCGTTCACCTTCTGGTGATGATCCACCACTTCCTCCTCGGTTTGCTGCAGGTCCGAAATGGCCGCGTGCTGGTTATACAGCTCAACCGACATATCGTGTTCCTGGTAGAGAAAATAAAACAAACCATCTATGAAAACTGTTCCGACCGCCGGCGAGCTGGTAACAGTAGACTCACATTCAACGACCGCAGCTGGGCCAAATCGTTCTCCGAGAGGACCCCGTTGTTCTTTGGCTCGTCGCTTTCCATCGGTTCAACATCGTCCGATCGCTCGGACGGATCAATGGCCACCAGTTCCTTGACGCGATTGGCATACCGCAGCGTATTCAGCGTGTGCTCACACGAGCTCAGTCCCGGCGAAATCATCGCAATCATACAGGTCTTACTTTTCTCTCCGATGAACGAATCCCGCAGCACCTGGGTGAGCTTGCTGACGCGGAATGGCAAATGGGCATTCTGCTTGCCGAGCGCCCGGATGCACTCCTTCAGTGCCAACAGTGATTTGTTAATCTCCGCTCCCTCCATGCGGGTTTGCCGGTTCGCGGACGATGTATCTGCGCCCCGCTCGTTACCGGCCAAATCGATGAAGGAGAATTTTCCGTGAATTTTAGTGGAACCCTTCGGTCGAACCACCAGCTGAAAGACGGCATGGGATCGCGACGAATTGGCATTGGCCGAAGTTTGGCCCGACGTACGGGTACTGTTGCCATGGTTAATGATACCGAGAACCTCCTCAACCGAATCCACTACCTTCTCGGTAAGTCCGACCACCTGCACCTGCTGTTTGCCGTCCTCGAGGACGCGTAGTTTCTGCTTGTCCGAGAGAAGATCGAATACCTGCGGGGGAAAAATGACGAAAATGATTATGAATCAGGGTTTCAATTGTCACACTAACCTTTCCACTGTAGATCTCGAAAAAGCTTGCCGATACCACCAAATTCAGGTGGGCGTACTTTGCGCTGTGCAGGTAGGCAAACACGTCCTTGGCCGCCATGGCGTAGATACCGTTTTTACAGTCCTGTACTTTCCCGTTGAAATCACCACCCATGGTGTGTGTTTTGCCGGAACCGGTTTGACCGTAGGCAAAACAGGTGGCCATACCACCCTCGAAAATCGTCTGCACCAACGGTTTTGCGGTGTATCTGCAAATGAAAATAGTGTCACCAAATAGGCAATCCACAGTGAAGAGGGGAAACTTACTTGTAAACCAATTCATTGCTGCAGGAATCGTCAAATGCGTAGTCGAATCGAAAGTTGTGATTCTCCAGAAACTTGGTCAGATCAACCTTGGTTTTGGGTTCGTGAACTATCAGCGTATCTTTCGTAGGCACACAAATCACATCCAACTCCTTGCGCATCAGTTCCTTCCGACTGACGGGCCGCTTGCGAACGCACACCGTAATCTGGTGATCTTCGATGGCCTGCCCGTCCAGCAGCGGTCGGAAATCGATTTGGCTCTGGTACTCGCGGATCATCGCCGCCAGTTCCCAGTTCGGATTGCCCGGATCCATGTTCATCAGGGCATTCTTTTCCTCCCGTATGACGGCCTGTTTGGCCCGTCGTTTCTCTCGGTTTTCCTTCAATCGTTCGACCTCCTTGACGACATACGATCGGCGCGAATTCGTAGCGGCCTGGCTGAGCTGGGCTGCCGTCGTCGCCGCCGCCGCCACCGTCGACTGTGCGATTTGACTAACCGCCGACGGGGTCGGCTGGGAAACCATCGACATGCGGCTGCTGGGTTGGGCCTGCGGGGAAGAGGAAGAAGAAGAAGACGAAGATGAGTTTTTTGTTTGCAATGCCGGAATCGATGATTACCTTTGCCTGTTTGGCTTTCTGTGGAGGAATGTTTTCGGACTGGTCCTGCCCGTTGTAGCTTGGTGCCAGTGAGGTTCGTGCTGCTCGGGCAGCTCCTAGAAAAAAAGAAACAAAAATAAACGTAAAATATCAATGAAACAGATTCGTTTGATGGCGTTCGAAAAAAAAATCGCAGTAGACGAGGTGACTACTTCAAAGCCAACTGAGTTATTCTGTCACAGCAACCATTCCCACCTGCCTGACCCACCGTCCGAACCGTGTCCTTGCGTAGATGGACCGGAATTCGTTCCCTCCTCCCCGCGGTCCTAACCATCGTCTTATGTGCTAATGAAAGTTGCATTTTCCGACGAAAGCAAACAGCACACATAACTAAAATCGCCACAAGGTCACATTTGGTGGTTTAACAATAGCCTTCCGCCGATGGGATAAAATTATTCACAGTCAAAAATAGCCAGCCAACGGACACGGCTGACCGGACCGAACCGAACCGGACACGACAAACAGCACAAGTCGACTGCCCAAGTTGACCGGGTCTACCAGCGGCATCAGCAGCGCGTGGCAAAACCGAAGGAAATAAGGAAAATAAAATTTTCGCTACGTAAATAATTGGGCCTCTTCACGCCACGTTTCGTTCGTTCGTTCCTTTGGGTCGTTCGGTGCTCGTTCACGCTCGGTACCCTATCGGAGCGATGGTGATGGTCATCATCACGGCAGAGGCAGAGCTCTAAAACCATACCAGCACAAGGGAAATTGTCGAACTTTTGTGCAACTAATGCAATGCAAGGTTCGCCGTGTGTTTTGGAGAAACAAAGTTAGAAAGTCTCGCTTTCGAAGCCATAAAACTGTACTAGGTCAGGTCTCGCGGGAGGGTCGAACTAGTCGGACAGCCGGAAGTCAATGCCGCCGTACAGGATTCCAATTTGATATGCAAATTACGACCCAGTAGAAAAACGTACGGTCGTTTCTCACGTGCCTACGCCTCGGTTAGTGATGATGATGAGGGATCTAGTTTAGAGCGACTGCAACTCATTCCTATCTTATCTAGAGCACTGTCAGGTCAGGTAACCGGCCACCGAAGATTGCTGTAATAAATGTTAGAAATAAGTGGTGCCGATGATATTACATATTTCTGCAAAATAATTTCAAAATAATCAATGGAGGAGTTCTGTTGCAGCTTTTGTTTCGTTAGACCGGCCCTGTTGCCTGTGAACGTGTTATGACGCAAGTATTTAAAGATAGCCTACATACAGTTATCGTCAGTATTACATAATTCGCATACCTCTAAAGACATTTTTAAAAAACTTTCTTAAGACTTTTTAAACACATTTTAAGAATTTTCTAAAAATTTTTATAGAAATTTTTATGATATTTTTAAAACTTATTTAAAACTATTTTAAGATTTTCTCAATTTGTTGATACATTTTAAGACTTGATACATTTTCTCAAGACTTTTTTAAGACATTCTTTAAACTTTTTAAGGTTTTTCTAAGACTTTCTAAAGACTTTTTAAAGAATTTTTGAAGGCTTTTCAGATATTATGACGACTTTTCGAGACATTTTAAAAAGTCTTTAAGGCTATTTTAAGTCATGTAGGACTTCTTTAAAATTTTCTTAAGGTTTTTTTCAAGCCTTTTAAAAGATTTTTTAAAACTATTTTATGACTTTTGTAAGACTTTCTTAGAACTTTTTTCTAGATTTCTTTAAAGTTATTTTGATTTTTAAAGATTTTTTGAAAACAAAATTAAGACTTAAGATTGTTTTTAGATATATGAAACCTTTTCTAATACATTTTTGAGACTATTGAAAGGCCATTTTAAGACTTTTGAAAGATATTTTTAAAAATATTTGTAAGACATTTTTTAAACATTTTAAGCAACTTTTTGAGGTTTATCTAAGACTTTTTAAAGATTTTTCTATATATATTTTCAATACTTTTTAAAGATTTTTCAAGCCTTGTTTAAAACTATTTCAAGACTTTTGTAAGACTTTCTTGGGACTTTTTTCAGACTTTTTTAAAACTATTTTGATTTTCTTAAGACATTTTTGAAAACATTTTTAAAAATTTTTACATTTTTTTAAGACTTTTGAAAAACTTTCACTTAAGACTCGCTTAAGACATTTTTAATACTTTCTTAAGACTTTTTGAAGACATTTTTGTAATTTTTTTGAGATTTTTCAAGATCTTTTAAAACATATTTTAAAGACTTTTTTAATACTTGTTAGGACATTGTGAACACTTTTAAAAAATATTTTTACGACTTATCAAGTTTTTCAAGACTTTTTTTACAACTATTTTAAGACTACTTCATGATATTTTTAAGACTTTTTAAGGGCTTTTTTACGATTTTTGTAACGTATTTTTAACATATTTTTAAGACTTTGCTATGACTTTTTACGACCTTATTAAGATTATTTTTTAAACATTTTTAAAACTTTTCTGAGACATTTTATGATTTTTTAAAGACTTTTCAAAAACTATTTAAACTTTCACCTAAGACTTTCGTAAGACATTTTTAATACTTTTTCTAGACAACATTCAAGACTTTCTTAAAACATTTTTAATACTTTCTTAAAACTTTTTGAAGACATTTTTGTAATTTTCTGAGGTTTTTCAAGATCTTTTGAAACATATTTCAAAGACTTTTTCAAGACTTATTAAGACATTTTAAACACTTTAAAAATCAATCAAGAGTTCAAGAGTTTTTCAAGACTTTTTTGCAACTATTTCAAGGTTTCTTTATGATATTTTTAAGACATTTTAAGGGTTTTTTTAGGATTTTTGCAAGGCATTTTTAACATATTTTTAAGACTTTGCTATGACTTTTTACGACCTTATCAAGATTTTTCAAAGTTATTTTTTAAACATTTTAAAAACTTTTCTGAGACATTTTAAGATTTTTTGAAGACTTTTCAAAAACTATTTAGACTTTCACCTAAGACTTTCGTAAGACATTTTTAATAATTTTTTTAGACTTCATTCAAGACTTTCTTAAAACATTTTTAATACTTTCTTAAAACTTTTTGAAGACATTTTTGTAATTTTTTGAGGTTTTTCAAGATCTTTTAAAACATATTTCAAAGACTTTTTCAAGACTTATTAAGACATTTTATTAACTTTAAAAATCAATCAAGAGTTCAAGAGTTTTTCGAGACTTTTTTGCAACTATTTCAAGGTTTCTTTATGATATTTTTAAGACATTTTAAGGGCTTTTTCTAGGATTTTTGTAAGGCATTTTTAACATATTTTTAAGACTTTTCGATGACTTTTTACGACCTTTTTAAGATTTTTAAATGTTATTTTTTAAACATTTTAAAAATTTTTCTGAGACATTTTAAGATTTTTTGAAGACTTTTCAAAAACTATTTAGACTTTCACCTAAGACTTTCGTAAGACATTTTTAATACTTTTTCTAGACAACATTCAAGACTTTCTTAAAACATTTTAAATACTTTCTTAAAACTTTTTGAAGACATTTTTGTAATTTTTTGAGGTTTTTCAAGATCTTTTAAAACATATTTCAAAGACTTTTTCAAGACTTATTAAGACATTTTAAACACTTTAAAAATCAATCAAGAGTTCAAGAGTTTTTCAAGACTTTTTTGCAACTATTTCAAGGTTTCTTTATGATATTTTTAAGACATTTTAAGGGCTTTTTCTAGGATTTTTGTAAGGCATTTTTAACATATTTTTAAGACTTTTCGATGACTTTTTACGACCTTTTTAAGATTTTTAAAAGTTATTTCCACGACATTTTCAAAACTTTTCTGGGACATCTATTTAAACACTTTTAAAGACTCTTTAAAGGCTTCAAATATATTTTTAAGACTTTCAATTACTTGTTTAAGACATTCTTATGACTATTATAACACTTTTTAAATGGCTTTTCTAAGACTTTTTTAAAACTATTTAAAGACTTTATTAAGACTTTTGAGATTTTTTAGACTTTTTCAAAACTATTTCCAGACTTTCATAAGTTTTTTTATTCCAGATTTTCCTAATAAATTTTTTTATGACTTTTTATGTTTTTTTAAAGACATTTTCAATACTTTTTTAACACTTCTTAAGGCATTTTAAAACCCTTTGAAAACAATTTCAGCGCTTTGCGAAGATTTTTAAAACTATATTGACAATTTTTAAAGACTTTCTTAAGCCTTTTTTAAGACCTTTTCAAGGCTTTTTAAAGATATTTCAAAGCTTTTTTAAGATATTTTCATGACTTTTTAAAATTTAGTATGACTTTATTTAAAAATGTTTTAAGACTTTTTCAAATTTTTGTAACATTTTTCAAAGGCTTTTTAAAGACTATTCAAAGACTTTTTAAGCCTTATTTGGGACTTTTCAAATAATTTACAAGGACTTTTTAAGATGTTTTAAAGATTTTTTCAAGATATGTTTAAGACTTTTTAAGGCTTTTCTAATACTGTTTAAGATTTTAAGACATTTAAGACCTTTCAAAGCAGTTTTTTTAAAAAAATCAAACCATTTAAAAATTTTTTTTAGGGCTTTTCATTTTTAAGATATTAACATTTTTAAAGAAATAAAAAAAATTTTAAAGATATTTTTATGATTTTTTAAAGACTTTTTTAAACCTATTGTAAGACTTTTCAAAGGTTTAATAGACTACTTTGTTTAGACATTTTTAAAACTTTTTCATGACTTTTTTAACACATTTTTAAGACCTTTGAAGGCATTTCTAAAACTTCTAAGGACTGGTTGAGAATTTTTGAAAGATATTTTTAAGACTTAAGATTTTCTTAAGACATTTTAATGACCCCTCCGGCAAATGACCATTCATGGTAAAAACCGAAGTGAAATAAAATAACATTAATATTAATGATAGGACACTTTAAAGATCTTTTTACATACTTTATTAACACTATTTTAGGACTTTCTTTTTTTAAGGCTTTTCCTAACTTTTGTAAGAAATTTTTCTATTTTTCAAACTTTTCTAAGGCTTTCGTAATGCCTTTTTAAGTCATTTTTAGACTTTCTTAAGGCTTTGAAAGTCTTTCTAGAGATATTTTTAGGACTTTCAAATACTTTTTTTGCCTTCTTAAGACGTTTTGGGACTATTTAAGGACATTTTAAGGACTTTTTCAAGGCTCTTTAAAGGATTTTTAAAATTTTTTTTTTAATTTTTAAGGGCTTTTTCTTCAAAGACTATTTAAAGATTTTTTAATTTTTTTCAAGATTTTTTTAATGACTTCAAAACTTTTCTAACACTTTTCAAGGACATTTTAAACACTGTTCAAATACTTTTTAATCCTTATTCGAGATTTTTTTAAGACTTCATATAGACTATTTAAAGAATTTTTAGGACATTTTTAAGACTTTTAATAATTTGCGACAGTCCAATTTTATTGTCTACCGTCACCGTTCGTCAAAATCCAGTGAGAAAACAAGATGGATGATCCAGCAGTTGGAGCTAAATTTTTAGTAATCATTATCATAAGCTAAACATAAAGAAAGCAAAAAATCAATAGAGTTAACAGAGAAAAATGAGTATTGAAACATCAAAAAATAAAGCGTATTAATAAACAGTGAGAATTAGGGAGTAAAGCTACTTAGTATGAAAATCATATACGGGGTGAACCTATTTTTGTGCATAGGGATCATAACCGTTTTTTATGCTTTATGTTTCGTCAAGGCATAACAGTCAGCGCCTATACATAAGAATGAAAAGTTAAGATCATCATTCAGTAAAAACCATTCAAGCGAAGAGGTTGTGTTTCGATTGTACTGGCTCGTGAGTTAACGGCTGCTACCGAGACAATTCTAAGCTTCAGGTAGTTAAACTGCCCATAGCAAACGCAATATTCGGGGCGTTTCCCGACTGGAAAGCTAGCAACGAAGGCCATCCCGTTCATACGCACAGAGGTGTAGAGACACAGAGGTGCGAGAGCATAGAAGTGACGAGTCACAGAGGTGCCATCGCATAAAGGTGCGAAGACGAAGGGGTGCAAAGGCACAGAGGTGCTAAAGCAACCCAGTGCTGATCTACCAGGTACCAGAATTTGTACGCTGCGTAGGATCAAAAGAGACGGCATATATCGCGAGGTGCTACACTGCAAGCATCGCATTTGATCGCCACCAAGAGCAAAAGCACTGTACCTGGGGTCAGGTACAGCAAGTGCAGTGGTGTTCACAACGACGGCAGAGCAACTGAGATAGCAGTAAACGACAGAAGACTGCCAATTGGAAACAGCAAAAGACTGCCAATTGGAAATCGTTGGAAGAGCTTCACGTCGTTCTTCACGATAAAGGAACAGAGACATCAGCTACAAGGTAGATTTAATTTAATTTATTTTTTATTTCTTATATCTGAAATTTTACTAAACATAAGTTTTTATTTTGGTATTATTAATTTACAAAAAAAATTTAATGTAATGGATGATCTCATGGAAGATCATCCGAATCCGATTCCGGATACTAGTAAAAGTTTAAATACTCCGAGGGCTAAACATTATCCACAGGGTACCACTGGGCCATGGATAGTCTATCTTCGAAAAAAAGAAAAGATTTTAAACTTGATGCAAATTACAAAGGATTTGACATCACATTTCTCTGAAGTTAAAGAAATCTGTAAGGTTAATAGAGATAAAATTCGAGTTGTAGTTAACGACTTGAAACAGGCAAACGATATTGTAACCTGTAAATTATTTGCTATTGAATATCGAGTTTACATTCCATCGAAGGAGGTAGAAATTGACGGTGTTGTGACTGAAGCAAGTCTGACAGCAGATGATTTACTTAAAAATGGAGTTGGCCGTTTTAAAAACTCCATGCTTGAGGGAGTTAAGATACTCGAGTGCAAACAATTGTACTCAGCATCTATTGTCGATGGAAAAAAGTCTTATCGTCCCTCAGATTCGTTTCGCGTAACATTTGCCGGATCTGCATTGCCTAGCCATGTCTATATCGATAAAATTCGTCTTCCTGTTCGGCTTTTCGTACCGCATGTTATGAATTGCACGAACTGTAAAAAATTCGGACATACAGCTACTTACTGTAGTAATAAGTCCAAATGTATCAAATGTCAAGGGCCTCATAAGGATAATCTTTGCGATAAAGATGTTGAAAAATGTGTTTATTGTGGGGAAAGCCCTCATGATGATCTTTCAGTGTGCGCTGCATTTAAGCTGCGTAAAGACAAAATGAAGCTTTCTTTAAAAGCACGGTCTAAGCGCACATATGCAGAAATGCTCAAAACGGTCATACATGTCTCCCCTTTGGAAACCGAAAACGGTTTTTCAAATCTTGCGGAGCCAGAGGAATCTGACTCTGACGGAAATAGTGAAGATACCTCGTTTGTCACTCCTCAAGGGTCTGTTAAGAGGAGATTAACAAACCACAAAATACCAAAAAAGACACCTAAAATTATACCTTCAAAAAAAGATCCCCGTGTTAAAGCTAAAAAGCCAAATTTAAAACCAAAAACTGTGCCTCCTGGTTTGTCAAATTCACAAACCAATCCAGGAACTAGCTCAAGAAAAGACAATAATCCAGTGGGCTCCATTTCACATTCACCAACAGGATTACTGAAATTTTCGGAAATTGTAGAATGGATTTTCGCTGCATTCAATATTTCTGAACCTCTAAAGACCATCATAACAGCATTCCTTCCAATAGCTAGAACTTTTTTGAAACAGTTATCAGCTCAATGGCCAGCTCTTTCAGGTTTTGTATCATTTGATGGATAATTTATCATCCGCCGCAAATGATTCAATCACTGTCCTGCAGTGGAATTGTCGAAGCATCATGCCAAAACTTGATTCATTTAAAGTTTTGTTGCATAGTCAAAAATGTGATGTATTTGCTTTGTGCGAAACATGGCTTACATCAAACATAGCCTTAAATTTTAATGACTTTAACATTATACGTCTCGACAGAGACTCCCCGTATGGTGGAGTGCTTTTAGGAATTAAGAAATGTTATTCCTTTTATAGATTAAACATTCCTTCGACTTCTAGTATAGAAGTTGTTGCTTGTCAAATAAACATTAAAGGAAAGGACATTTGCATTGCTTCGGTATATATTCCTCCAAGAGCTCAAGTTGGACAACGACAGCTTAATGAAATTGTCGAAGCCCTTCCTGCTCCACGTTTGATTTTAGGAGATTTCAATTCGCACGGAATGATGTGGGGTTCCGTTTACAATGATAGCAGATCATCTCTAATATATAATATTTGCGACAATTTTAGCATGACGGTACTAAATATGGGTAGCATGACACGGATCCCAAGACCTCCTGCACGTCCAAGTGCATTAGATTTATCTCTTTGTTCGACTTCAATTCGACTAGATTGCACCTGGAAAGTATTTCCTGATTTACATGGTAGCGATCATTTACCAATCATCATCTCAATTAGCAGTAACAAAGGCATTGCTAATTCAGTTAATATTCCATATGATTTGACAAAAAATATTGACTGGATTAAATACCAAAGTAATATTTCAAGTGTCTTAACTTCAATGGAAGAGCTTCCCCCACTTGAAGAATATGACTTCCTCGTTTGTTCGATTCTGGAGGCCGCAGAACAAGCCCAAACCAAACGATTTCTTGGTCCATCGTCTAACAGAAGACCTCCAAATCCTTGGTGGGACAAAGAGTGCTCAGATGCTAAACACGCGAAACAAAATGCTTTCAAGACGTTTTTAAAACGAGGAGGAGGAACTCCTCAGAATTTTGAAAAATTCTTGGTTTTAGAAACCAAGTACAAGAACATACTTCGGGTTAAGAAATGCAGCTATTGGAGACATTTTGTGGAAGGTTTGTCAAGAGAAACCTCAATGAGCACTCTTTGGAATACGGCCAGACGAATGAGGAATCGTAACGTAGGAAATGAGAGTGAGGAGTACTCGAATCGATGGATATTTGATTTTGCGAGGAAAGTTTGTCCAGATTCCGTTCCTACGCATAGCATTGTTAGGGAGTCTTCTTCAAATGATGATTCCATTGATAGCCCCTTTTCAATGATGGAATTTTCCATAGCACTCATGTCTTGTAACAATAACGCTCCTGGATTGGACAGAATTAAATTCAACTTGGTGAAGAATCTGCCCGACCTCGCAAAAAGACGTTTGTTGGAATTGTTCAACAAGTTTCTTGAGCAAAATATTGTTCCACCTGACTGGAGACAAGTGAAAGTTATCGCCATTCAAAAGCCGGGGAAACCAGCTTCCAATCACAACTCATATAGACCCATTGCGATGTTGTCCTGCATCAGAAAATTGTTCGAAAAAATTATTCTACGACGTCTCGACACTTGGGTCGAGACGAACGGTTTGTTGTCAGATACTCAGTTTGGCTTCCGTAGAAATAAAGGGACGAATGATTGCCTTGCATTACTTTCGTCTGACATCCAAATTGCCTTCGCTCAAAAGCAACAAATGGCATCTGTATTTTTAGACATTAAAGGAGCATTTGATTCAGTTTCCATTGATGTTCTTTCAGACAAGCTCCACCAACATGGACTCCCAGCGGTTATAAATAATTATTTGCACAACCTTTTGTCAGAGAAACGCATGCATTTTTCACATGGCGATTTGGCAACAATCAGAATTAGCTACATGGGTCTCCCGCAAGGCTCATGCCTCAGTCCGCTCCTCTATAATTTTTACGTGAATGACATTGACAGCTGTCTAGTAACCCCATGTACACTAAGACAATTGGCAGATGATGGCGTGGTTTCAGTTACTGGATCCAAAGCTATTGATCTGCAAAAACCATTGCAAGATACCTTAGATAAATTGTCCGTTTGGGCTGTTCATCTTGGTATCGAATTCTCTGCGGAGAAAACAGAGCTGGTCGTCTTTTCAAAAAAGCATGATCCCGCGCAACTTCAGCTTCATATGATGGGAAGAATAATCGAACAGGTTTTGACTTTCAAATACCTCGGGGTGTGGTTTGATTCCAAATGCACGTGGGGAGGACACATTAGGTATCTGATAACGAAATGCCAACAAAGAGTAAATTTTCTTCGAACAATAACAGGGTCTTGGTGGGGTGCTCATCCGCAAGATCTAATAAAATTGTATCAGACAACGATACTTTCAGTGATGGAATATGGATGCGTTTGTTTTCGTTCCGCTGCAAATTCTCATATTATCAAACTTGAGCGAATTCAGTACCGTTGTTTGCGAATTGCTTTAGGCTGCATGCATTCGACACATACAATGAGTCTTGAAGTTCTGGCGGGAGTTCTTCCATTAAAAGATCGATTTTGGGAGCTTTCATCACGCCTGCTAATAAGATGTGATGTGCTGAATCCCATGGTAATTAATAATTTCGAACGACTAGTCGAGCTTCGATCTCAAACAAAATTCATGACAGTATATTTTAACCATATGTCACAGGAAATCAACCCTTCAAGATATATTCCTATCCGTGTCAGCCTCCTAAATGTACCTGACTCAACTTTATTTTTCGACACATCCATGCAGCGCGAAGTGCGTGGAATCCCGGACCACCTACGCTCTATGGAAATCCCAAAAATATTTTCAAGTAAGTTCAGGCATATTAACTCTGAGAAAATGTTTTACACGGACGGATCGCGAATGGAAGAAGCGACAGGGTTTGGTATGTTCAACAATAATGTTTCGGCCTCATTCAAGCTTCAAGAACCTGCATCTGTTTATATAGCAGAGTTAGCAGCAGTTCATTATAGCTTGAATGTAATCGTCACATTATCTCCAAACCATTATTTCCTCTTCACAGATAGTCTGAGTGCAATTGAAGCCATTCGCTCAAACGCTGCTGGCAAAAATGAACCGTTTTTCTTGGGTAAAATAAAACAGTGTCTGAACGACATATTGAATAATAATTATCTAATCACAATAGTTTGGGTTCCGGCTCATTGCTCCATTCCAGGCAATGAAAGAGCCGATATTTTAGCCAAACGTGGTGCTATTGAGGGTGAAATTTATGAGAGACCGATTGCTTTCAACGAATTCTATAGCGCGTCTCGCCAAAGAACACTCGACAAAGGCATGGTTCAGGGGACTGGATGTGAGTAGAGATTTCATTCGTGTGATGTCCAGACTCATGTCCAATCACTACACGTTAGATGCACATCTCCTTCGAATTGGACTTTCCGAGACTAATCATTGTGCTTGCGGCGAAGGTTACCGCGATATTGACCATGTTGTTTGGACATGCGTGGAGTTTCGTGATGTCAGATCTCAACTAATAAATTCCTTGCGTACCCAAGGTAGACTATCCAATGTCCCAGTTCGCGACATTCTTGCTTGTCGTGACCTTCCATACATGAAACTTCTTTATCATTTCATTAAATCCATTGGAGTTCCAATTTAAATTTTATTTTATGTTAAACTGTTTTCTCTTCCATGAGTTCAACCAATAGCCAACTATAGGATATTGAATATAAGTGGTGAACTGATACAAACAATCCTGAAATAGTTATAAGATCATGTACAAAATAAATGTATTTTATTTAATGTAATTAAAATAGCAACTCGCTTGATAAAAACAGTGTTTAGATTAACTAATGAGTACCAACATACTAATATGATATTCGAAATGTATTAGGTTTAAACTACTATGTATTGTGGATGCCACGGCGAAGAAAAACTTATGTATATTGCCTATGAAATAAACGTATTTATGAAAAAAAAAAAAAAAAAAAAGTTAAGATAAAGAAAATCGAAAAATAAAAATAATTAATCAAAAGAGTGAGAAATAGAGAATTCAATAAAGGAAGTACGCTTCACTAAGCAATGGTGGTTTTAATTTATTTGTTTCTTTTGACGAGCCCTGAGATTGCGATAGATTGGTATACTATATTACCTTTTGTATTGAATTTCGTTTGAAATTTCGGTGAGCTGAACGAAATAATTTATTTAATGAGCAGGAAAGTATGCCGAAATAACGCACAGTTCATAGCAATTTTCCAAACTTTAATTGCACCAATTTCAACAAAAACCTTCTGCAAAGCATTTACCGAAGTAGGTCAAACAGAGAAAGTTGTTCCGGGAATCCCATGAATACCGAAGTCAAAGTTTTCTTCAAGTCTTAGAGCACTATTAGTTAAGGGTGCTACGGTAAGGAAGCAAACATTTTTCCTTCTCATCAATTTCATAATGGAAAAATCAATTCTCAACTGAATATCGTTGGTTTAGAATTGAGAAATCCAGTTGTCGTGGTGAGATTGCAGTGCAAACGTGCGATCATTATTTGTACCATTATTGTCATTACAAGACGCATAAAAAAATCAGTTCAATACAAGGACAAGGTCAGTACGGTAATTTATTAGAATACTTATTCTTGTTTCACTCTCATTCACAAGGTAAAGTCGGTAATTCCGGACCAGCTGAAAGTTCATACATCAGTTCTAATAATACAATAATCATTGTTATGGAGTGTAGAACAGTCAATGTAAAATCCGACCTTGTCGGAACTTACAAAGTTCATTCTGTTATCTTCCTTACAATCATTTATCAACAACATTAGCATCGATTCCCGTAATTCCGAACAGCCAGGCATTGGAGCCAATTTCAACATTCACAGCTATTTTACATCACGTGGCACAGACACGATTCCGAAATCGGTGAAGCACAATCCGACGCACACATGAATGATATGGGGAAGGGAAACCTAACGACGAACTTTTACTTCCAAGGATAGCACAGATTCTATTCGACCTGATAACGTGTGAACGGGCCTTCGTGTGTGCCCACACAAGAACTAGGGTAACCTCGAACGTATCCGACATAAAGGTTGAACACGGAAAAAATGGACTCGTTTATCTTTTGTTGGAATGAAATGATATATTTTGTACTTATTATTGGACATTTTTTCTGATTTGGTTCTGATTTTTCAAAAGATTGCAATTTCTCACAGCACACACTAAACTTACACACTTAGAAAAATTGTATAAATTTGAAAAATAAACACACCAAAAGTGGCATATTTAAAAAATCGATCTTTAGAAAAAATAAAAAATAAACGAATATTTTATTCACTCATCGCATCTTGAACTGAGTAATTTTACTAGTTGTAAAACTCACTCATATTATGAATATTGAAATTTAGCATTTGTTTACATACGGTCTTGGTTGTTTTTTTTTACTTGTGTGGATATAGAAAACATTCTTGATTTATAGACTATATTTTTCTCTAAACAATTCAAATTTATGAACTCCATTTGATAAAAATTTTTTTATTCACATTTTCCGAAGTTATGGAATTTCTAGTCATCTGCTACAGAATGCTTGCCAAACAAGAAACATTTTCGGAATCCCGAATCGCTGCCCGAAAAAAAAAATTGGTGAACGAACTTCATCAAGGATTTTTTTAATCAGTGCATTCTAGAGATTTTCTTTTGTTCTAAATGTTTTCGTGAACTTCAAACTGACAGTTGAAATTCTTCCATCGACTAGCACTTCTTTAGTTTACTCTCCACAATGGACCTCAACTGTTCTATTGTCAGCATGCCTTTTTCGCACTGGAACGACGGTTATGAGGTAGTCTCAGTCGCATTCAACCATCCGCAGCGAAAACAGACCGTCTGCGAGGTGTACAATTTCATTTGGATTGGATTCGGGAACTGAGTTCTAAAAATTGAATTTTGGGACGGAAATCAGAACCTTAATTGGAGGTTTTAGGTTTCATTTCAAAATCCAGTTTCATAATTCTGGATTCTGGAACTCGATTTTTGGAGCTGGTTTTTTGACTAGTTTTTGGAGCTGAATTTAGACCTTAAATTTAAGTTCGGAGTTCGTATCCAGAATTCTGATTCAGTAATTCAACGTCAGATTTCTAGGCAAACATTGAAGATATGAATTATAGACCTGGATTATAAAACAAAATTCCAGATCTGAACACCGAGTCAGTAATTTGGAACTGACTTTATCATTATTCGGATCTCACTTCCAGAATTTACTTTCTGAATTCAGTTTCAGATTGTAATTCCTAAATTCAAATTCAGAATTTAAAACCTGCCAGCTGGAATTTTACCCAGAATATGGGTTCTGGAACTAGCTTTTGGAACTGAGTTCAGTTCCTTTATTCAGATTCGTAATTCAAGCTCAAAATTTAGTTCTAGAATGAAATTAGGCTTTGGATTTGAGAATTCTGAAATTGATTTCTGTTCTAGATATTCTTGCACTAAATTCATGAAAAAAAAATTCTTGATCTAGATTTCGGCTTGCCACTGAACTCGGAGCCAGGTTCCGAATTTTGGTCTTAAATTCAGTTCCAGTTCCTGAATTGAAATTCGAAAATGTGAAAGAAACATGTCAGCTTTATTCGTATACACGTCCTCCAGTTATGTCTCTAACATTACCCACCCGAAATTTTTGCCTTTCTCATATAGGCTGTACAATCACAGTGAAAACCGACTTTTGAACTAAAGCCCAGAGGGCCGAATGTCATACATCATTCGACTCAGCTCGACGAACTGAGCTAATGTCCGCAATGTGTGTGTGTGACAAATAATATCATTCGATTTTCTCAGAGATGGCTGAATCGATTTTCACAAACTCAGATTCCGTTGAAAGGTATTAGGGTCGCTATTGAATTTTATCCCGATCCGACTTCCAGTTCCGGAACTACAAGGCAATATTTTTTTCTCGGAAATTTCTAAACCGATTTTTACAAACTAAGTTGCATATATATGGAAGGTCTAGAAATTCTTTAAAAATTCCCCGAAAAGTTGATCCAGATCCGACTGTCGGTTCCGGTATTACAGTGCGATAAGTGAAAAGTTTTCAATTTCATGAGAATTTTTTCAAAAGTGATAACGAAACGAGATGCAAATTATTATAAAATTTACTGGTAAATTCATCTGGTTAGTTAGTGAATATATAAAACTACTTTGGGACTACCAGTCCCCGGTTTCCGCTTCAGAATGCACCGGTAATTGTGAAGAAAGGCTCTAAAAACGGAACTCACTCCGATTTCTCAGCAACGGTTAAACCGATTTTCACAATGGTAGTTACGGTTATGGTAGTTTATACCCAAAGAAAATTTTTGATTTTATTCAAGTTTGAAAAAAAAAACTTGATAGAATTTTCTAGAGGGTGTTTTTAAAGATATGAGTAATACGAGAAAGAAGTAATTTCACCACTATGTGAATTAAAAAAGGTTTTTGAGATCGTAACGACTTTGTCATTCTACAACTGTTTCGGTCGAATTTACATAGTGACACCTTGTTAATCCGGCCCTGGAAAGACAGTCAACGAATCCTCTTTCAGAAACGCTTACAATCTCTTCTGAAATTATTCAATTTGATAAATTTTCATTGAAATTGCTTTTGTCTGTCAAACAAGGAACTTTTTTCGGGAACATTGTCCTGTGTTTATAATTTATTTTGCGGGTTTTCAGATTTTTTATTTTTTTTATTAAAAACACGACAAAAGCAATCGAGCTTCATCATAAAATCACTAGCTATGGAATGTCGTGAAAAATAACAACAAATCTAACAAAAATAAATAAAAATTCGGGATTCGAAATAATTTTACACTTTAACCGACTCACATTGTCCTGAATTCTCATTGCAAGAATCGATTCAAGACGCACACTTTTACCGGTGGCACCATTATGTGAATGTTCTTACTTTATACACTCTAAACGTAATTTAAACGTAACGATTTACGTAAATTTCTTACCTAGGGACCTTTTCTACTTTGCTCATTGTCAACGAATAACAAAGGTTGAACAAGAAAAAATTGGACAGACAATTTTTGATTGAATGAAATGATATGTTTTGTGCTTATTACTACACTAAGTGACAGCATAAAAGGTAAGTAAACTTGGATTTCATCATTTTTCTGTTTATATACGGAATTGGTTGCATTTTGTATTCACTTGTGTAGATACGGAACACGTTCTTGATTTATATACTATATTTTTCGTTAAGAATTTTATATTCACATTTTCCAAAGCTATGGAATTATCAGCATTTTCAGTCTTCTACTACAGAATGCTTGCTAAACAGGAATTGTTTCCGCAACCTCATTGGCCACTTTTTAAGTTTTCAATATTCAGTAAAAGCTTACAATCTCTTCTGAACTCCGTCGATTCTGAGTTTCTGAAGTTACGGAATTGTTTTTTTTTATCCGAAGCTACAGATTGCTTGTCAAACAAGGAACTTTTTCGGAAACAGTGTCTGTGTTTATTGTTTATTTCGGGGGTTTTCAAAATGGTCAAATATAGATTTTGACCGAAAAAGGCCTCGCAGTACATTTTGATTTTTCATTGAAAACACTTGACAAAAGCCTTACGAGCTTCGACAACATCACTAGCTATGATATGTCGTGAAAAATAATCACCAATCTAGCAAAAATGAATTTTTTAACAAATTGCCATTTGGGCTTTGGAATAATTATTCATTTCAGCCGACTAAAGACTTAGCCGGGTTGTCCTGAATTCTCATTGCAAGAATTGATTCGAGACGCACTTTTACCGGTGGCACCGTCATGTGAATATTTCGACATAAGGATACTTTGTTTATACACTCTGAACGTAATTCAATGACATTTCTAAAATAACTTTTTTCCTATCTCACACTGGCCAAAAGTAGGAACTCCCGGTTTACGTAAATTTCTTACCTGGGGACCTTTTCTACTTTGCCCATTGTCAACGAATAACAAAGGTTGAACAAGAAAAAAATGGACGAAAAATATTTGATTGAATGAAATGATATGTTTTGTCCTTATTATTGTCACTTATTCCAAGGTAATAAAACTTAGATTTTCTCTGTTTATATACGGTATTGGTTTTTAACTTGTGTAGATACGGAACACGTTCTTGATTTATAGAGTATATTTTTCGTTAAGAATTCTATATCCACATTTTCCAAAGCTATGGAATTATCAGCATTTTCAGTCTTCTACTACAGAATGCTTGCTAAACAGAAATTGTTTCCGCAACCTCATTGGCCACTTTTTATATTTTCAATATTCAGTGAAAGCTTACAATCTCTTCTGAACTTATTCGATTCGATAAATTACGGAGTAGGTAGTAGTTTAAACAAGGCAGTAATATTCTTTAGTTAGAAATGTACTTGGCCCAGTCACCAATCGAGTATTGGTTTATATTTTTGTAGTTGGACATGGAGAGATGGACAAAACGGTTAATTTCAAAGACCCGATTCAGAACTCGATAGTTCTACCGAAAGGACTACAAAGGAAGAAATAATGAAATTTACACGAGATGTAAATCAATAGTAACATGGAATAGACATGGGTTGAATCGAAATTTTGATTGAAAACCTTCATCGATGCAAAACTAAATTGAATTGCATTGAATTTTCAATGAATATAAATGTATATTTCAATTAACGCTTATTTTGCGATTAAATTTTATTGAAAGGTACAGAATTGTAAAGTAATTTTATGTTTAATTACCTGCTCCAAATATGTGCATGAAAATAGATGTAAATTCACAAAATATTTTTATCTGTGTAGTTCTCCTGAACGGTTCATTCGTTCTTCAGAAATTCGGTGGGTTTCTGCGAGAATCATACGAGAGCAAATGCAATATATATATTATTGGTAACAAACGTATTAAACGCGAGTGAAGTAACTTTTCTGCATGTATTTTATGTACTAATCGTTCATTTTTGTGCATTTTATCAACTTTCGCTAAATTGCATAAATGCATACTACAGCATTAAAAAAAAACAACCGTTTAGAAATATACAGTTAATAATTAACTTTCTTAAGGAATTCAATCACTTTTATTTCGGTTGAAAAAATCGTTATTTAACAAACAATTGTTGTTCATTAATTTTTTCATAAGAACTAGTTCTTTTGAACCTTTGGCGAGTGGATTGCCCATCTCTAGTCTGTACGATCCTTCAGAGTGCTCAGTATGGTTTGTGTGCGTGAGCTGTTGATTATTCCCAACCATGATATCGATCACGCGATACTACTTTCACCACCTTAGCGTGCGTACTCTTTCACTCTTTCACCACCTTAGCGTGCGAGTAGGTCGGATATTCGCGATGCGCGAGCAAAATTCGACGATTTTTTCACAACTGATAAACATATGTCAAAATCAATCAGTGAGCTCGATGCTACACACATGTTAAAGAAAGGGGTATGCAGGTAATTTTAAGTTACGATGAATAAAAAAACGTCAAGTTGGAGTTGACCAAGTTTTATCTGTAGTACCATTTAAAATGTAAAATTAGGTCGCGGATCGACACTTTCATATTGTACGATTCTATCTCACAAAATTGCTTACGACAAATTCTTCCATTTAAATTAGTTAATATGCAGTGAAGCTTGTTTGAATCCACCTTGTGGTGTAATGATATTTTTTCCATATAACTAATGTACTAATAACTATTACTAAGGGATTCTTTTAAGAAAAATTTCTTTTAATCTTCAATAAGAACTAAAAAGTTTGTTTTGGGCTTAAACCAATATAACTTTTTTAAACTTATAAACAGTTTTGAGCCAACTTTATAGAAACTCGTTTTTCATTTTCGCTTTGTATGACGGTTTTGAAATTTAAACACACTTCACCCTGTTATTACGGAAACGGAAGTCGGATACTTACAAAAGTCATTAGCAGTCTATGAAACCTTAAAACTTTTATTTGAGTCTTAATTTGTGAAAACCTACTCAGCTTTCCCTGGAAACAAGGAAGAGAGTTTTTGATTTTCGAGCCTTTGACCACTATTTCTGTTGCTTTTGGAACCGGGAGCTTGGAGCCGATATAGCTGAAATCGGTCCGTTTGGTCAGCAACTAAACAATTTTGAGCCAAATTAAGAAGATTTTTTTCCGTATTTTCGTTTATTTTCTATAAAAAAACTTGAAGTTTTGAAAATATTGGCAAATTTTTTCTAACTGTAGCTTCGTTATTTTTCAATTCACACTTACTAAATTTGTGGGTTTTAAGTTAAGGTTTAAAAAATTTTTTTTTGTTTCGATTATAACAGTTCGGCTGAAAAGTTCGTATCGTTTAATAGAAACACACATTTTTTTGCCAAAATTCGTTTTTATTATTCAACATAATTGCCATCAGAGGCGATACAGCGATTATAGCGATCTTCCAACTTTTCGATACCATTTTTGTAGTACGATTTGTCCTTTGCCTTAAAAATAGGCCTCAGTTTCAGCGATTACCTCTTCATTGCTTCTAAATTTTTTACCAGCGAGCATTCTCTTGAGGTCTGAGAACAGGAAAAAGTCACTGGGGGACCAAATCTGGAGAATACGGTGGATGAGGGAGCAATTCGAAGCCCAACTCGTTCAATTTCAGCATGGTTTTCATCGACTTGTGACACGGTGCATTGTCTTGATGAAACAAAACTTTTTTCTTCTTCAAATGAGGCCGTTTTTTTGAAATTTCGTCCTTCAAACGCTCTAATAACGCTATATAATAGTCACTGTTGATGGTTTTTCCCTTTTCAAGGTAGTCGACCATGCGAATCCCAAAATACAGACGAATCCCAAAATACAGACGCCATAACCTTACCGACCGATTGTTGAGTCTTTCCACGCTTTGGGTTCGGTTCATCGCGTGCAGTCCACTCAGCTGACTGTCGATTGGACTCCGGAGTGAAGTGATGGAGCCATGTTTCGTCCATTGTTATATTCCTTTTTTCCATTTTTTTCACAATAACAAAAGTAGCTTCACTCAAAATGCATATCTCACAAACTAATAATCAGACAGCTGTCAAATTTATACACGTATCTTTTGAAGGTTGGTACTAACTGAAAATGGTATGGATTTAATTCTAGTGGCGCCCTCTCATAGAAACGATACGAACTTTTCAGCCGATCTGTTAGAGGCTTTAACCTTAAGGTCATTTTCCTCTTCGGGCCAGTCAAACCTTCTGGCCCTATGTGTGGGGTTGGGAATCAAACCCAGGTGGGCTGCATGAAAGACATCGACTTACCCATCACGCTATTAGCGTCCCCTCCTAAAATTTCTTTCAAAAAAATAATGAAGGGAGGTTTTTTTTCTAGTTTTTTATATGATTTTCTTTTTGCCTTTCTCATATAGAAAGGTTATACAATCACTGTGAAAACCGACTTTTGAACCGAGGCCCGGAGAGCCGAGTGTCATATACCATTCGACTCAGTTCGTCGAGTACGCAAAATGTCTGTGTGTTTATGTGTGTGTGTATGTGTGTGTGTCTGCGTATGTGTGTATGTAACGTTTTTTTGCACTAACTTTTCTCGGAGATGGCTGAACCGATTTTCACAAACTTAGATTCAAATGAAAGGTCTTGTGGTCCCATACAAAATTCCTGAATATCATTTGGATCCGACTTCCGGTTCCGGAATTATGGGGTAAAATGTGCAAAATAGTGTGAAAATAAGTGCACTAACTTTTCTCAGAGATGGCTGAACCGAATTTCACAAACTTGGATTCAAATGAAAGGTCTTGAGGTCCCATACAAAATTCCTGAATATTATTTGGATCCGACTTCCGGTTCGGGAGTTATGGGGTAAAGTGTTCAAAAATAAAAATATATGTTCTAACTTTTCGCATAGATGGCGCGACCGATTTTCCCAAACTTAGGTTGAAATGAAAGGTCCTGTGGTCCCATACGTAATTCCTGAATTTCATGCGGATCCGACTTCCGGATCCGGAAATATAGGGTAAAGTGGGTTAAAAGTAGTATGCCATCACTGAAAATAGGGAAAAACTTAAACATTTTTCTAAATCGACCTCAAATGTTTTCCAATTGATAGTTTTTATCAGTAGACGGTCAAACAAACCGATTTCGGTTATTCTTTTAAGAATTGAATAAAATTATTTTGAAGAATACCACAGTATTATATATGATAGTATGATTGATATGAGAAAGGCATCATGCGAGAAAAACAAATGGTTTGCCACACTGAAAACGTGTACGAAGTTTTATGAAAATCAGAGCAAAATTATTCTGATTTTGCCACTGTTTTCTGCTATTATTTTATGAAATTTCTCAGGATAGTGATCGGTACAGTAACATCTTTTTTTTTTCACATTGAAAACGATGGTCATTTTTCACCTCACTAGAAAGCTTTCTAACGCAAAAATCTTTTTTTTTCTGTGCCAATACTACTAGTCAAAACACCAAGATAAGTTGACTACATTACCACATAGTACGATTCCCTATTTTGATTTCTTCACTTAATTCCTGTACAAAAGAAATAAACGAACACCTTTCACCTGAAATATATTAACTGTGACTGGTCAGGGACAATTCCGGGCCAACCTTCCGATGGGTAGAAACCAAATTTACCCCTGTCACATGTATGTAACATTTAAAAACAGTCAACTCTTACCGAACAAAGCGAGGAAAGGTGAACCACCTCCAAAAACGCCACCGCCACTGAAATTACGCGTAGATCCTAATCGGAGACACGATTTTCCTACTCGCCGATAGGGTTCCGACTATCACTCTCACATCGGTTTCCTTGTTTTCTTCCTTCTAAAATAGAATTGCAGGAAAACCCGTCCGAATCCGTGTAAACGTAACCGAACGCGTGGAAACAATAACAGGTGCGCTCGCTTTAGGGGGTGTCCGAACCGAGACTGAGATGCCGTGTGTCCGTGCGAGGACATGGAAAAGCACACACACACACACACACACACACACGCACACACACGAGCCCTTCCCGTCGCCGCTTGGTTAGGTTTATTTATGCGATTGTAGACTGGAGAGTAGACTCACTCACGGATCCCGGGTCAGGAAAACGGTGGGTGGAGTGGGTTTCCGAAGCGAAGGGGATAACTAGGCCAGTGCATGAATTTTTAAGTTGATGTGTGATTCACACTCTGTCCCTTTTTTCTGCACGTCATAACGACGATTATTATGGAGTGATTATGGAAATGTTTTGTTTTTTCTTCGGTTCTAGAACAAAGGTGTCCTGCTTGGGAGAGACTAGAAAGTCCGAACAAAACAAGCTGTTGAGTCTTTTTTTCTAATTTTATGCACAGAAGAAGTTTTTAACCAAAATTTTCTGTGGATCTTTAATCTTGTTTGCTGGACAATAGAACATACATATCAGGGATATGTTTTGGTAAACAATACGATCTCAATAGTAAGTACGGTACACAAAACGAAAAACTTCCTGAATTCGATACGTAAAGACTGTCCAAGAAAGTATGTATGGACGCAATTTGATTTCGCTGTAAATAATTCACAAGTGTTAGATATTCAAATTATATTCGATATACTGATAATATTAGACTACAACAACAGAATATTATTCTCAACATTTGCTACTTAGCCATTGTAGACTAGCTGGCGCACCTTCTTGCGAACGTTCCTCATTAAATTCCGTACAGACTTCTTGGCGACAAGTTTTGACACTTTTTTCCAATCTTTTTCGAACTGTTGAATGGTTTCGGCTGCCGAGACATGTTTCCTAAGATGTGCCTTCGTTAATGCCCAAAATTCCTCAATTGGTCGAAGTTGTGCGCAATTTGGCGGATTCATGTCTTTTGGGACGAAAGTGACATTTTTGGTAGTATACCATTCTACCGTTGTTTTGAGTAGTGGCAAGAAGCAAGATCTGGCCAGAAGACAACAGGATCCTTGTGGCTTCGAATCATGGGTAGAAGTCGTTTTTGTAAACATTCCTTGATGTATATTTCACTGTTCATTGAAGCAGTTGTGATGAAGGGTTTCGAAATCTTATCGCAGCTACAAATTGCTTCCCAGACCATGGCTTTCTTACCAAATTTTTCGACTTCAATCGATGCCTCGGACTGGTTTAACACTTGCCCTTCTCGTACCGTATAATAATATTGTACTCCAGGCAAGGATTTGTAATCGAGTTTCACGTAGGTTTCGTCGTCCATGATTATGCAGTTCAAATTTCCAGCAATAATCGTATTGTACAGCTTTCGAACCCTCGGACTGATCGATGCTTCTTGTTTCGGACTACGTTTTGGTTGTTTCTGCTTCTTATAGGTTCGAAGACTCAAACGTTCTTTAGTACGAAGAACATTTGACTTCGAAGTGCCCACGTTTTTGGCCACATCCCGAACTGAAACCTCCTTCTTTTGCTCGAACGCCTTCAGTATACGTTTATCCAACTGAGGGTTAGCAGGACCTTTTTTCGACCCGTTTTCGATTTATCCTCACCGAACTTCCTGATTGCTTTTCGCACGGCTTTTTCACTTACTCCTTCCATTTTTGCTATCTTTCTCAGTGACAGTCCGGGTTCTGTGCACCATTTGTACACAATTCTTCGACGTTGTTCTGTTGAAAGTCCACGCATTTCGAAACAAACTAATGAAAACTAATAAACAACTGCACAAGTGGTTAGAGAAGAGTGTAAGCAACAGGACGCAGCCATAAATATTGACAGATTCTGAATCATTGCGAAATGGCAGCGGTTTTTGGTTGGGTCCATACTTTCTGGTACAGTCTTTAAGCAGGGACCGAGTGGTCTATATTTGCCACCGGATTCTCTACGACCTCTTGGCTGGTCCTGGACGATCAGAAAACTCACTGCAGAGAAGTTCAGTACTGATTTTTTGATAACGCGATTCTTACTGAAACTGATTTCGCATGGCAAAAAAATCAGTTGTGAAAAGTTCACTAGCGAACATTCTGCTCGATGATAGTTAAGAAAAAAAGTTCGCGAACTGAATATATCTGATATGGTTTTCGAACAGAAAATTTTCATAGCCGTTGTATCTCAACCCTTTGCAGAACACATTAGACGATGAACAAACTTTCTGAAAATATTCAGTGTGAATAGGGTGGTTGATAAGTGGAGCTCATGTATTTGAAATTTATTCGGCACAACTAAAAGCAGCAAGTGCTGTGACTAATAATAGTTGTAATGATAATAAAAACAATCGTTAAGCATGTTATGCAGCTGATTAAAAAATATTAGCCAAGCCATGCCATTTAGCTTGAATAACGTACGCAGAAGTAACAGGAGCGCAGACTACCGCTATGCCAATTCAAACGCGCCATTCAAACACTGCGCCTGCTGTGTGTTCGAGACTTGCTGACGATGCTGTGCTCCTGTTACTACTATGAATCAAATTCATACTAAATAGCATTTTATTGGGTTTAATCTAAATAGTGCAGTGTAAACAGTCAACCTTTCGTCGCTATAATCACTATTTGGCATGTGGCAAAAATATGTCTGTTCATATTAACCACCCCACGTACATCGAAAACATTGCAGTCATTATTTCTCAGTTGCGATTCAGTATCGAATTTATTCATTAGAGATTTTTTTATTGATGAAAATATAATACTTAAATCTTGCCCGAATCGCTTCGGTGTCGAACTGGTACGTAGTGGTAATTCAGCATCGACGTATTATCGGAGGCTCTTCTCTCTTTCAAATATCTCTTCAACTTCAACTTCTATCTTGCTGTGGGTGAAAATTCGTCATCAAGTTTCGCTGATACAGAAAATCACGCGTGATTTTTTGTTGAGATTACATCATATATCAACGTCTCATGAATTTCTAAAATATTTGGCATATTTTAGTAAAGTAACCTGCCACCTTCCAAGTGGAAAACATTGTAGTACACTAACCTTCATACGTTACCAGAGATTTACACTAAAACGAATGACATTCACCTAGTGCAGCACACGAAGGAATGAGTTTGATTGGCCACAAACGTGAGTCATTCAAGACACCAGGAAAGTTTTGAACGCATATAACTTCGTTCATTTGTTGATGGATTCAAATGTCGCAACCACCAATCTATTCGAAAATTCTTAACTTAAATGTGTATAGTACAAGTGGAAATATTTTCCAATAGTACACTATTGAAAAATCAGTTTGAATAGACCAATGTTTTCACGACCCACTCAGAACATGTTATCGGGGCTGCCAGAAAACATCCACGCAGTTTTGGAAAAGTAAAAACTTGGAAGGTTGGAATTTTTTCATCATTCTTTCTGGAGCGGTTCCCACAGCACGACGGGCAGTGTGAAACATTTTACGCATTTCAACTTTTTTCTGGAACGGAGTGCAGCACAGCGGCAGCACGAGAAGTTTTACTTCTCAATAATTTCTCCTGGAGCGTTTATTGCATCACGAAGGACAGTGCGAAACATTCTACGCACTCACTTAATCTTTGTTCTGTCTGGAGCGATCACAACAGCAGGACGGGAGTCAGAGAAATTAAACTTCGGAGATATGCGAAAGTTGGCTCCAGAACAAGATGGTTTTGAGTATCGCGATGATCGATGGTTGAACCGATTTTCACAAACTTAGATTCAAATGAAAGGTCTTGAGGTCCCATAAAAAATTCCTGAATATTATTTGGATCCGACTTCTGGTTTGAGAGTTATGGGGTAAAATGTGCAAAAAAAAAACTACAAGGATCAGCCCCATGGGGTTGTTCGAGCCATTGATGTGGAACAAGACATCCAAAATTTCTAATAATCTACAATCAATACCGATAAACTTTTTCTTATTATCAATCGAGTTCATCTTATATAAATTGGAAATTTATCTTATGCACTCAAAATTTACCCTGGGGTAGTTGTCAATTTCTCAGGCGAAACGACATAACATGGAATTTCATCCGAGCTTGCATGACACAAGATCAGAGCATACCAATTAAAGCTTCAAACCGTTTTATGGCACTTTTTGTCTTGCTGTCTAGCAACAACCTATCTCTAGCAAGCTACGTGTAGGACTGAAACATTAGCTATAGTTTTGCTTCTATTTATAGCTTCGCGTGCTTCCAACAGCTTCGCTTTTGCATCGATTGACTAATCAGAGCACTGCTTTCCATTCGATATATCGCTTACTCCTTCAAAACCGTCGACTATGGCAGGGAAATCCGGTATGCCGGAGATTTTTTGCAGACAAAATAGGACAGTGCTAGCTATTAATCAACATTTCAATGATATACAATTAAAAATACATGGCTATGAACATTCAAATCAATACGTAGAAATATTTCCAATCAAATGGTGACATAATATTAATAATTGATACAAAAATGATTGAGCTGTAATTGTTCAAAACCTGACCACATTTCTACGTGTATTTTGCTTGAGTTTCTAATTTGCACCCCTATATAGAAAACAAAAATGTGTTCCACATTAAAAAAGAAAATATGTGTTCTAACTTTTCTCATAAATGGCGCCACCGATTTTCACAAACTTAGGTTCAAATGAAAGGTCCCGTGGTCCCATACGTAATTCCTGAATTTCATGCGAAACTAACTTCCGGATCCGGAAATATAGGGTAAAGTGGGTTAAAAATTGTATACCATCACTGAAAATGGGGAAAAACCTCAAATCTTTTCCAATTGATAGTTTTTATCAGTAGACGGTCAAACAAACCGATTTCGGTTATTCTGTTAAGAATCGAAGAAAATTATTTTGAAGAATACCAAGTGTTATATATGATAGTATGATTGATATGAGAAAGGCATCATTACACCACTAGGTGGATTAAAATAGGGTTTTTTCAAGAGCAAGCGTCGTCACTAATAAATTCAACGCCAAGTTCTAGTATAGTTTTCGTGATTCAATTCATGTAAATTATCTGCCAATCTATTCGTAATAATTTTGTTTTAATTTGGATATCTAACATACTACTTACTTTACTTTTCTTCACTGGTGCACATCCCGTCTTCGGAACATGACCGAACGAATTGCAGCTTTACAGGATACTCATGAGGCGTCGTTCTCCAGTCGCTCTGTACTCCCGCTGAGCGTGCATCCTCTACGATTGCGCACAACCAGCGAGTGCCATGTCTACCCCGCATTCGACGACCTCTCCCAGGTTCTCGGCTGAGTAGGCCATTCTCTCTTCCGGCATTCTTGTTACATGTCCAGCCCACTGTAGTCTGCCGTGTTTCATAAGCCTTCCAATGTCCGCATCTTTGTAAACTTGGTACAGCTCATGATTCATGCGTCTGTGCTATTCTCCATTCTCTTCTTTGCCGTCGAGTATTGAGCGCAGGATTTTTCTCTCAAAGACGCCGAGTACTCGAACATCTGTTTCCTTCAACTATCATGCTGTATAGAGCAAGTTTTGTGCGTATTTGCAAGCTACGAGACTTCACCTGGCTACGGAGTCCTCAGAAAGCCCTATTAGCAACTGCAACACGCTTTTTTACCTCGCGGCCTATATCATTAACACATGTTATCAATGGTCCAAGATATATTAACTCGTCAACAACCTCGTATAGTACCCCTTCAATCTCCTCCTCGGATCCTAACAACCGCTTGGGCTGCCCTGTTCTCTATCAGCCATAATGTACTTTGTCTTGGTAGAGTTTATCGTCAATCCTATTTTCGCAGCTTCTTTCTTGAAGGGCACAATACCTCTTCATCAGCTCTACGATCCACATCAATAATATCAATATCGTCTGCAAAACCAAGAAGCATGTGTGACTTATTGACGATGGTTCCGTTTCTCTGCACGCCGGATCTTCGTATGGTACCTTCGAGCGCTATTTTGAACAACGAATTTGAGAGCGCGTCGCTTTGCTTCAATCCATCTAACGAAAGTAGTGATTTCGATCCATCGAGCGTCGCAGTAATCAGTTTAATTAACTTTGTCGGAAAGCCATGTTTTTTTGGATATCAACAGCACTAATTATTAACGGTTGCTTGCTAAGATATTGAATATCTTCTACAAAACAAATCAACATATCGCTTGGAAATTGTTGGAATAAGCTTTCCTTCGTTTTGACTTGGTAAAATAAACGTATCCCTCTAATTATTATAGTTTTTAGTTCCAGTGAAATAATAATGAAATGGCGGGTGGGTGATGTCAGAGACCCAACCGGATTGTCGTGAATGCGAATAACACTAGCTCGCTGAAACTGAAACCGTGCTCTTATAAAACACGATATTATATCCAGAGAATGACAAATACAGGTTAAACAGGATATAGAAAAAGTCGTCCAGTCGTCAGAATGCGTACCAGGAAGTTGTACAGTGAGGCTTTTTTGAAGTACGAAGAATGCATCCCCATGAACGACGAAATGTACGTGAAGATGGATGATGATCAGCCTGCCGGACAAAAGTTGTATGAAGCCATGTATTGTGCCTTGCAAGTTAAAATTAATTTCAACGCCAGGAAACTTATGATTCGGCAAGGTATTTGCAACTATGGACAAAATAACAGATTTTGTAATAAGAAAGACTGTGGACTCTCTCTCTAAAAAAAAAACGTATTCTTCCGTACATTAAAGCTCACAATGGACCTTAAAAATTTTGGCTTGGTTTGACAGAAGTGCTACAATGATATCGAGAAAATATGGTGGATTGCTTCTAAAAGGACGTAGTTTCACACAAGCGGTTATTTTTTTCTGTCTTGAACTCCTTTCTATCGAAACCTTCTGAGTCATGAGGCAACTTCAGAAGAGTATCGATTAGATGAAGGACTAACAGAAAATCATGAAAGAAAATGTACCGAAAACGAATGTACGAGCTCTGATGATGGAAGACAATAGTTTCATACAAAATTTCAAAATTTGCTTTTTGCACGAAAGTCCAAAGCCTAATGCAATGTCTGGACTTCATGTGTTCATTTACTAATGAGTATATTTTTCTTCATTCGTTTCAAAAATTGAGTTCATATATTCCAAGCTCAAACTATCTAAATACTATACTATCTACGATAACTGTCATCAAACAACACGCAAATCAACTCAGCAATCAGATAACCGCTAATGTTCCTCACTCACTTATCGGACTGAAGCCTACATCCTGTTTCCGTCGCCAATCCAGCCGGTCGTTCCCGTACAAACAGAGGTTAACTAAAACAATCGCAATCGCATTCACTTCCGACATGTGGTCTCTCAACTCCCCCCTCATCCGCACACATCATCAACCATTCCTTCACCATGGTCATCATTCGTGCCACGGTGGTCGCCTATCAAGGATCAAACGCGACAGTGTAGAACTTCGGTAACAGTAAATAGTTAGTCCCTCAATGTGTGCCAATGTGCCCCTGCATGTGACATGCTGGAACAGAATAAAAATGAATCCACCAACCATTTATTTACTACACAGTTGGCCTGTGTACTTCCGTAATGCACAAAAGTCGCCACCACCCCCGCGTCATTGGGTGCGGTTTCCACGGTCACCAGAAGTCATACACACATTCCGGCTTTGGCGGCCGGAACCAATTTGCACGATCAATCAAAATCAACCCGAAACAATTTAAAAAGGAAAATGCTGACGCGACAGACAATCGAAATACCTTCGGTGTGTCTTTTTTTTTGTGCCAGGATAATCGAATTTTCGGTAGCGTCTTCCTTTCAGAAGAAGTTTGGATTTCTTTGGATTTTTTAGTGTAGTCAAGCGAATTATGAATTAGAAGTAGGTAGGTATAACTAGGAAATATGCTTCGTGACATTTGTTTCGTGACACCGAACACGGACTGCTGCAATGTGTGGTGGTACTAACAGTTATGACCGTGAGTTCATAAATCTTTGAAGAGAGGTAATAAATTGAAATTGCTTTAGTGCGGCACTAGAACGCTTTCAATCGTTAAAGCGAGAATTAGGTATAATAATAACAGGGAAGTTTTTCCGAGAAATGATTTTTTTTACTTTAAAATCTTTTCTGTTGTCTAAATTAAGTATAGCACCTCCTAGGAGAAATTTCTTTATCCGAAATCTTGTTATTCAGTAGAATTATTGAGTATGGAACACCGATTGAACAAAAAACAAAAATCTGGCTTTATTTTAATACTTTTAAAACTTACTGCTATTTGTATTTCATCATCTAGGCTAGCTAAACAGCTGAAATTGCCCAGAAATACCGTATGGCGCGTTATCAAATGGTAAAAGGAAACATTGACGACGATTCGGAAGCCTCAAGCCAATCGTCGGAGTGGAACTGTCGACCGGAAACTTCGTGGTAAGATTTTGAAGACGATTAAGAGGAATCCTAATCTGTCGGACCTTGATTTGGCCAGGAAATTCGGTGCTGCCCATGATACCGTGAGGAGAACTCGACTCCGGGACCATAAAACAGAATAGTGTGGTCAAAATTCGTGCTCGGAAACTATATGACCAGGTGCTGACCAAGTTCGATGGGTGTCTTCTGATGGACGATGAAACCTATGTCAAGGCTGACTTCGGGCAAATCCCAGGCCAAAAATTTTACTTGGCAACGGCTCGGGGGGATGTTCCAAAAAATAACTGAAATACAGGCAATTGTCTTTGTTCCAATTCTATCTGAAGCATGCTTTAAGGTAACAGGAAAACTTAGATACAACGATTACAATCAATCTTTTTTTGCATATGTTGGAATTTTCCATAGCACTCATGACTTGTAACAATAACGCTCCTGGGTTGGACAGGATTAAATTAAACTTGGTGAAGAATCTGTCCGACCTCGCAAAAAGACGTTTGTTGTAATTGTTCAAAAAGTTTCTTGTGCAAAATATTGTTCCACCTAAAGTGAAAGTTATCGCCATTCAAAAACCGGGGAAACCAGCTTCCAATCACAACTCATATAGACCCATTGCAATGTTGTCCTGCATCAGAAAATTGTTCGAAAAAATTATTCTTCGACGTCTCGACACTTGGGTCGAATGATTGCCTTGCATTACTTTCGTCTGACATCCATATTGCCTTCACTCAAAAACAACAGATGGCATCTGTATTTGGACATTAAAAAATCATTTGATTCAGTTTCCATTGATGTTCTTTCAGACAAGTTCCACCAACATGGACTTCCAGTGGATATAAATAATTATTAGCACAATCTTTTGTCAGTAGAAAGGACACATTAGATATTTGATAACGAAATGCCAACTAAGAGTAAATTTTCTTCGAACAATAACAGGATCTTGGTGGGGTGCTCATCCGGAAGATCTAATAAAATTGTATCAGACAACCATACTTTCAGTGATGGAATATGGATGCGTTTGTTTTTGTTCCGCTGCAAACTCCCATATTATCAAATCAGAGCGAATTCAGTATCGTTATTTGCGAATCGCCTTAGGCTATATGCATTCGACACATACAATGAGTCTCGAAGTTCTGGCGGGAGTTCTTCCATTAAAAGAACGCTTTTGGGAGCTTTCTTCACGACTGCTAATAAGATGTGAGGTACTGAATGTCCTAGTTATTAATAACTTCGAAAGGCTAGTCGAGGCTTAAAGAACCTGCATCTGTTTATATAGCAGATTAAGCAGCAGTTCATTATAGTTTGAGTGTAATCCTCACATTATCTCCAAACCATTATTTTCTCTTTACAGATAGTCTGAGTGCAATTGAAACCATTCGCTCAAGCATGACTGGCAAGAATGAGCCGTTTTTCTTGGACAATACCTGAACGACATATAGAATAATAATGATCAAATCACAATAGTTTGGGTCCCGGCTCATTGTTCCATTCCAGGCAATGAAAGAGCCGATATTTTAGCCAAACGTTGTGCTAATGAGGGTGAAATTTATGAGAGACCGATTGCTTTCAACGAATTCTATAGCACGTCTCGCCAAAGAATACTGGCAAGCTTCTTGGGATAAAGATGATCTGGGTCGGTGGAGGCACTTAATTATTCCTAAAATATCGACAAAGGCATGGTTCAGGGAACTGAATGTGTGTAGGGATTTCATTCGTGTGATGTCCAGACTCATGTCCAATCACTACACGTTAGATGCACATCTCCTTCAAATTGGACTTTCATTGTGCTTGTGGCGAAGGTTATCGCGATATTGATCATGTCGTTTGGACATGCGTGGAGTATCGTGATGTCAGATCTAAACTGATGAATTCCTTCCGTACCCAAGATAGACTATCCAATGTGTTCGCGACATTCTTGCTTGTCGTGCCCTTTCTTACATGAAACTTCTTCATCATTTCATTAAGTCCATTGGAGTTCCAATTTAAATTTTATTTTATTGTCAACTCCTTTCTCTTCCATGAGTTCAACCAATAGTCAGCTATCTTATATTGAATAAAAGTGAAGAACTGATACAAACAAATCTAAAATAGTTATAAGATCATGCACGAAATAAATGAATTTTATTCAATGTAATTTATAAAAGCAAACCGCTTGATAAAAACAGTGTTTAGATTAATTAATGAATACCAACATACTAATATGATATTCGAAATGTATTAGGTTTGAAGTACTATGTATTGTGGATGCCACGACGAAGAAAAACTTATGTATATTGCATATAACATACACATTGATGAAAAACTATAAAATCAAAAAGTAAAGCACATGCTCATGCTCATACATGTAATGGCCGATGTGGCTTAGCTGCTAGTTTTGTCCATATTATACCGTCTCGCAAGTAGTAGGCACTGAACAAGCCATGCGTATTCCCATCAAATTTTCCTCCATCACTCGCTGGGTTGTGATAAGTGAGCTTTAGCATTGAATTTTTCAGCGTATTTTCCTGATAGATAACTTCATTGGGAGGTAAAGCGAAGTCTTGATATTGATTTTTTTCGTGCAATTTGACCATTCTGTTTTAACAGACTACGAAATAAATTCTTAGAGAACAGAATCGTTTTATGCTTAGTGCTACGATTCTATTACCACTGAAAATCCTTCCAGCTCGGGGCTTGAACATACCACAACTGACTGGTAGAACTAGCATCCTTTGTAATAAATATTCAACTCAGAAGCGACCCGTTTTAGGGTAACCGAACCCATATTCCCCTCAGCTCAAAGATTTATCTCATATATTAAAGCTATTTAAATGAGATCTATTCAATGCGGTTGACTAAAAAGAAAAATAGGAAATCTGAAGCATTACAGATTCGAATTTTAGCGTCGCTACAAAAAAATTATTGCACATTTATCTCTCATTCCTCGGTATGAATTTATAGTTTTAGCCTAAGTTTTGTGACGTGAAATGGGAATCAAGTTGATCAAATTCTTAGGCTATTTTTTTCAGCGGTTTTAAAATGGTTTTCGACTTTAAAAATATAATGTACTTTATTTGCGAGAAGATATTTGTTTATGAAATTATGCGAAGCTGGATCCAATTTTTTTTTCAAAGAATTCCATCTCATACGATGAGTATCACAAACAAAAAAACGAGTATCTTCTTAAACCCGCCAAATTTCGAGTATTTGCGTTTAAAAAACATGACTAGAGTTTAAAAAATTAAAATTATCTTATTTCGGAAATCGCAAAGTTTCTAAAATTCGCATAATTTGGTAAATCGCAAAAAAATTAGAAATCCGCATAAGAAACCGCACGTGTTGGAAATTTATCTGAAATTACAACAAACTTCTGAAAAATTCATAGAGCATCGCTTATCTTTGGAATTCCGCATCACGTTCCAAATCTTCATTCTTCGGAAAATTCGCAAAACCGCAGGAATTCAGATAAATTACACTGAGGACTTTTTTTAGGCGGAAGATACGTACCACGTAAAAAAACCGCGCGAGATAAAAACTGCGTAACTTCAGAAATTCTCGTAACTTCAGAGATTCGCATAAAAAAACGCATAATTTAGAAAATCCGCGTAAAAAAATCCTCAAAGCTAGAGAACAAATTGTTTTGATGAAAAATATATTTTTGTAAAATCGACTTTGCATTTGATTTATTTGCAAAATTCGGAATTGAACAGGGTAACAGAGATATTTTGGCCCACTTTAGGATTGATTTTATTTTGGATCACTTTGTTAAAATTTCCACAAAATGTTGTAATAGATATTACCCTCCCGCAATAGGAAATATAATGTGATTAGTTGCAACATGGGTTACTTAACATCGATTAAATCGATTCGATTAAAATAAAGTTTGTTAGGTGGACCAAAATACCTCTGTTACCCTAATTCACAAAACTTCGAGAGTCCGCATAACTTGGAAGACCTATAGAAAAATCGTGAAACTTCGACAATCCATACGAATTAGCTTATGGCGTTGAAATAACTTTTGATATTCGCATAAAAACCCGCAAACTTAAGGAACAGAGCAGTGTTCAAAAAAAAAAAATCAAATAAACAAATATCATCGATGATAAAACTTGGTGAGCGCGAACGGGCAAAATCTCATCCAGTTCAATATCACTATAGTGAGGTTTCATATTGTAGACCATACTGAACAAGTTTGACAATGAAACCAGCAAAAAATCACCCTTTTTAATAGAAATGATTTGAAAGTTTATCTTTGGTTTAAGGGACCACCGCAGGTTCAAAGCTTCTATACTGGAATCAACAATAATAAAATTCGTGTAAAATTTCCAATGAAAAATGGTCAATTAAGGCACCGTCTTTCGGAAATTAAACTAAAATACCTAGCATCGAGAAAAAAAAGTTACTCATGCAATTTAATGATAATTATGATTTATTAGCCATATGCCCCTCATCGTCCACAAGTCGTGACCTCGCTCACGACCATCGAGCGCGGTCTTTGTGGGCACCAAATGCACCTATTTCGTAGGCGGAAATTTCCGTGGTCAACACGCAAGAAGGACATTTTTTCTGAAGCGTTTCGCGGACATACCGTCCCAGGTGAACTGCGGTTGCAATCGACGAGGTGTGCATGCATCAACATACCAACATACCACACACAAAATGAACCTACCGGCTCCTGCTGAAAGACATGCCATCGTTTTATTTTTCGATTTTTTTTCGCTAACTCGGTCGGTTGCAAAGGGCTAGCAAGCCAATCAACCATCCACGCCGTCCAGAACCCCCACCAACGTCGACGTCGGTCACTTATTTTACCATTTGTCAAGGACTCTACGAGTCAATAAATAAATTGTCCTGGCTGGATTTATTCACCGGACGACGACTGGTGGGATTGAAGGCCAGGGGCGATATCGGTGGCATTTTGGTTGTCAAATTGATGCCATTGAGTTTTGATTTCGGAAGGTATCAATTTTATTTCCCGTGCATTTCATTGGAATCGGTTTCAATAGTTTACATTCGATTGGTTTGAGAATTATAACCCGTCAAAAATAAACAATGCAAGCAGCGTTAAATCGATCTTATTTGGACAAGTATCGATATTGTTTCAAACCTGTAAACAATTTGCGTTCAAGCTTGAATGCAAGTTCAAACTTGAATCCGCCGTGGAGTAAATGAAACAAAATAAAAACGAAACCCATCCACCCACGCTCTCCGCAGGTCACAACAAACGGTACGCGGGGACGGGGTACGGTATGGGATTAACAGTAACACTTACCATTTACTATATTGAGCCTGCTGATTGCACCTTGTGTAGCATTCTGTTTTCAATGATGATGATGATGATGGTGGTGGTAGTTGTACGATCCAATTCGATTGTGTGGGAAGAAGGTTAGCCATTGGTGGTTGTTGTCATTTTTGTTGCAACAGCAGCAGTAGTAGCAGCAGTGATGATTGCACACGCGTCGGGCACCCAGAAGTGATGATTGTGCGATGATGATTTCCGAATGAGAGTCCATAATGCACGGGGCGGCCACAGACGTGCAGCAGCATTAGCATGGCGTTGTGATGACAGACCACGGATGGATGGACGGTGTAGGCAATTGTAGGTTAGGTTTGAAAAAAGAAAAAAACAGATAAAAAACACATAATTAGTATGAATGTTGGCTAACACCGTGGAAACTAGCAACCGCAGAGGTTCACGTGGAACCTCCTCGTCTCGGGTGTATGTACAAAAGACGAAAACTGTCTGGGAAAGGGTAACCAAAATGAATCACCAACCAGCAGAACCGGCGAGTACAAGAAAGGAAAAATCAAATAACTAAGCATTATTGCTAAATAGACGATCCGTGCTTTGGAACAAACCAAAACAAATGTGTGAAAACGTATTATCTGGTAGGCAAATAAAAACTTGAATTTTATAATCGACTGTCAGTACAGAAACACATGTTCCGAGTCGGTGGTCGGTAGAGAATAAAATGATGATCATACAAGCCAGATGTTGTATGTTCGAGTCCTGATTAAAAGGATTGTTAGTATCCTAACTCTGTGGAAGCAGTAGGTTAAAAAGGGTAATTGTAATACCCCGAAAAGACGTGAATTACGTCCATAACTGATAATTGAAATAATCTAACATCAATAATGAACAATTCCAGAAATTAACATCAGAAAAGGTGTCAAAATTAGGGTCCACTTTCTTCGATTTGGATGAAATTTTGTATACGTCTTCAGTATGGCAATCCAACAATTTTTTTTCACAAATAAAGAGACCAATTCAACAGATCTCCACACATCTTCGAACAACCAGGGGAACGTGCCACTTTAGCCAATTAGTTCGCAACTTGAAAACTGTTACTTGTAAAAAAAATTCTATTCAAAACGTGTAGGACATCAATAGGGCACTCCAAATACATTAATGTTTTTTTTTAATAAACAGAAAATAAATTTAAAAATAAAATTTTAAAAAATACTCCTTTCATTTTTATGTCAATATTTTTATTTTATTCAAGTAATGAAAACTAACGGTAAACAAAAATTTGTCTTAAAAAAAAACGAAGAAGGTACAGCTAAAAAAATTACAATCATTAGAAAAACTTCAAGTTCTTGATACAAAAATTTTCTCGGAGATGGTTGGAACGATTTTCACAAACTTATGCCGTTTTTCATTGAAAAACACTGGTGGCGTGGATTGCTCTGATTTTGCACTTTCGAGCAGAAATGCAACATTTTGACGGTGGTCCACGCCACCAGTGTTTTTCAATGAAAAACGGCATTAGATTCAAATGAATAGTCCCATAGCCTGCTATTAAATTCCATCCCGATCGAACTTTCCGTTCGGGAGTAACGTGATGAAAAGTGCAAAAAATAAAAGAAAAAACTCGACTTTCTCAGAGACCGCTTAACCGATTTTATTCAAATCAGGTTCAAATGAAAGGTCCAGTAGTCTCCTAGCCTGCTATTAAACCACTTAACCGGGCGTAAAAACGTCCTTGGTTAAAAAAAAGGTCTTAAAATTCCATACAATCCTATCGAATTTCGTCCGGATACGACTTCCGGTTCCGAAATCACAGGTCGATAAGTATAAAAATTTCATTTTCAAGAGTGTGTTTTTACACATGGCACAGAAAAATTGAGCAAAATACTTTCAAAAATAGTTAATTTTCACTGGTGCACAACTCTATGCACATTGGAATTGCATAAATCTTATTATTTTCGACTTATTTTGACTTTGCTTTTCATTCAAAAGCTTGTCATTTTTTTCTAGTTGTGAATTTTCGGTACACTGTCACTATTGACTTCCCTTTTGATAAAAAAAAATGTTTTTTATTAAGGTCGATTTAACTAGAGTCAAAATTGAATATGCATAATGAAAATTCATAAACCAGATTTAAATAAAAGGGCTTATGCAGTTGATTTTCTCAAAGACCACTCAACCAATTTTCACAAGCTTAGGTTCAAATAAAAGGTCTTATAATTCTATACAATTCTATCGAATTTCATCCAGACTTCCGGTTCCGGAATTACAGACTGATAAGTATAAAAATCTCATTTTCAAGAGCGTGGTTTTAGACATGACACTAAAAAATCGAGCAAAACACTTTCAAGAATAGTTAATTTTTACTATGTACATTGGACAGGCATAAATATTACTATTTTAGACTTATTTCGGCTTTGCTTTTCATTCAAAACCTTGTCATTTTTGTTTAGTAATGAATTTTCGGTACGCTTCTTGAAAATGCTGAATTATAGTAATGTTCTGTCACTATTGATTTCCCTTTTCATTAAGAAAACAAATTGATTTTTTTACAAAAAAGATAATTTTCACTGGTTGACAACTTTGTGCACATTTGATATCCATTAATCTTATAATTTTCGACTTCTTTTGACATCCCTTTTCATTCAATAAAAGCGCGTCATTTTTTCTGAAACTGTATATTGTTGGTTGACAACCCTATGCCCTTTGAAAATGCTTAATTATAGTAATGCTCTGTAACTATTGACTTCTCTTTTCATTCAAATAAAATTTGATTTTTTTTTAAATACTTCATTTCACTGGTAGACAAGTCTATGTACAATGGAAATGCATAAATCTAATTATTTTCGACTTCTTTTGACTTCGTTATTCATTTAATAAAATAGTAAATTTTCGCTAGTTGACAACCCTATGCCCCTCGAAAATGCTGAATTATAGTAATGACTTCTCTTGTCATTCAAATAGTATTAGATTTTCCTTTTCAAAAATAGTTTATTTTCACTAGTGGTCAACTCTGTGTACTTTAGAAATGCATATATCTTATTATTTTCGGCTTGTTTTTGACTTTCCTTTGCATTCAATCAAAGTGCGTCATTTTTTAAAAAAATTGAAAATTTTCGCTGGTTAGTAGCTTCTTGAAAATGGCTGACTAATAATAATATTTGATATTTTTTTAAATAGATAATTTTTCACTGGTGAACTATGCATAAAATTTCATAATTTTCTTTTCATTCAATAAAACAGCGTTATTTTTCGTATTTTTTTATGTTCGCTGGTTGACAACCCTATGTCTCTTGAAAATGCCGAGTTATAGTAATATTCTTACACTATTGAGTTCCCTTTTCATCAAATGAAATCAAGTTTGTCTATTGAATAATAGTTAATTTTCGCTGGTGGACAACTCTATGCAAATTCGAAATGCATATATTATTTTCGACTTCTTTTGACTTCCATTTTCATTCAATAAAAGTGAATCAGTTTATCTAAATTAAACATTTTTGCTGGTTGACAACCCTATACCTCTTGAAAGTGCCAAATTATAGCAATGCTAAGTTCTTCAACCGGAAAGAAGACAACCAAATACATTGATTTTGGGAATATCGAATCTTCGTTCACGGTTCCGGAAGTACCGATAAAAGTGATCGTATACTTCAAAACCGAAAGTCACTCTAATTTGTCAGAAACGGCTGGACCGATTTTCACAAACTTAGATTCAATTAAAAAGTCTTTAGTTTCCACCACTAGGGGTAGACTTTTATTATTATTTATTATCAATACCATTTATTTATACCCGGCTTCAACCTTGTGTGAGAGTAGAATTTTGTCCGGATCTGACTTCCGGTTCCGGAAATACAAGTGAGTGTGTATAAAATTGCGACCCGTCATTTCGAGCAATAAAGAAAAAACAAGGTAATTTTTTTCTGAATTTGGCTCACAATTGTTCCAATAGTTGCTGATCAAACGAACTGATTTCAGCTATTTCGTATCCCAGTTCTTGGTTCCGGACGTCCCGGAAATAATGGTCGAAAACTCAAAAAGTTCTCTAATTTCTCAGATACAGCTGAATAAATTTTCACGAATTTAGACTCAAATGAAAGGTTTTACGATCTCATAGACTGCTATTGACTTTTGTTCTTAACCGACTTCCGGTTTCGGAGCAACAGGGTGATGTAAGTTTTAAATTTTAAGCCGTCATTTAGAGTGAAAATGAAAAAAGAATTCCTATAAACATGACTCAAAACTGTTTATTAGTTGAAAAGGTTATGCTGGCTTATGCCCAAAAAAACTTTTATAGTTCTTATCCAAGATTCAAAGAAAATATTTTTCTAAAGAATTCTTTTGTAATATTTATGAAAGTACGACTTAAATGAAGGCATCATTACACCACTAGGTAGACTTGAACAGGTTATTCTAGATGAAGCCGGTCTTGAAATATTCAGACATGAAATTAAAAAATACTCAAGTTTTCGTTGAAAAAACTTATGAAATGTACAGAAATGGAGGATGAAATTGTACTAAAATGAAAGGGCACTCTGAATTGAAAATACATTGATATAAAAAGTTTAATACACTTTTAAGAATCAGATAACTGAAAAACTGGAATGATAAAAAACACATCCTATTGTTTTGCAATATTTCTATTTTAAGCTTTTGACAGCTATCTTACGTTTCGCTTGCGACTCATCAGTACCTTAACAGAGTATGTTGGACTGCTAATGCCACCTTGCGGATCAAGGAAAATCAAATGAAAATAATCATGTGAACTTCAACACATACCGGTCATTTAGAGTGAAGTATCAAAACTCGTAAATGATTACATTCAACGTGAATTTTATTAGTGAGTTTTTGAGAATGAGCAAGTAGTAAGTAAGCTAAAACTGTTGTAAGGTATTTCCAAACCTTCAAGATTTTGATTAAAAACAGCAAACTAATTTAAATGAACCATATTTTCTACCCTCTTTTTTTAGTGTCTTTGAAGCTCAAAAATAAAAAATTTCCTCATGAAAACCTTTCTCCTAGAAGTAGTCGTTCCCGAGATAGTTGACACTCGTTTGACATTGGCTCATGCCTATTTTGAAGTTTGTGTGAATCATTACATTATTTTGAGAACTGTTCCATTGCAAAAAAAATATGACAACAGTTACAACTAGCCATTCAAGTTCTAAAAATTATGCCATCATACGAGCCGAATGATCGTAAAAATGCCAAAATGTTCAAAATCATTTGTTTTCGATGTGAATAATCTTTGTTAACTGTGTGTTAGTGAACATGTGCAAAGAAACCGCAAAAAGTGGTGAAACAGTCATCGCTGCGCTCTTGGAACTGCGAAACTGGAGGAACGTATTGTATGTCATTAACGTGAGCTGTTACAACATGGAATTTATATCATTCCGAAACATCTTACGCGTAGTGACAAGACGCCAATTCAGCCCAGAACAGCGAGTGGCGCATCATGACCGTAGGAATGGTAACAAACGTTTCTTTAGACATTCTTAACGATACATTCCGTTGTTTACCGTTCCGGCAGTGCTGAAACTTTGGCTTGCTCGACCACCATATTGCTTGCCAAACCAAAACTTGTTTGGGGAACTTGGTCTTTATTTTCGTTCTAAAATCTTCCTCTACGCCTAAAGATTTTGTTTTTTTTTTCAATTCTGGTGATTCATGAAATCCGTTTCTGTTTCACTCCCACCCTTCCTGATTGTTGTCAAACGTGTACTGAAGGATTTAAAGTATACGATACGATACATGTTTGACAACAGTCAGGAAGACTGGGAGTAGAACAAAAACGGATCTCGGGAATCACCAGATTGCAGAAAAGACAACAATTTTAGTGTAGTAACTAAGTTCCCAGAAACTGGAACACAAGAGATGTCTCAAATGATTCGGAGCGTGTATAAAGTTTGCGGTCACATAGTGTAAATGTACGGCTTCAAGTGAGCGATGTAGTTTCCCATAACTCCGAGGTCGTTCAATGGCAAAGCAGGTCTACGAAACTTAAGAAAATGTGCAGGTTCGATTTATTTGGTGAATCATTCATTTTCTGAATCACATTAATTTGGGGGAAAGCTCACTTTCAGAAGAGTTTATGAATGAACAAAAATAGTCATTTTTTTAATTTCTAAAAATAACAGATTTTCATTTTTGTAACTTTCACAGTAGATGAAACGGCTCAACAAAGTTTCATAGTTTTGCTAAGCGTCTACGGAAGTTTTTGAAATTATACAGAAAAAAGGCAGAGCAAATAAATTAAACGTTACTCTGAGAAATTTTATTTTTCTTCACGATTTCCTGTTTGTAGGACATATTCCACCAATAAAATGTCTCACACTGTTATTTTAGAAAGATTTGAGATTGTGATTTTAAGGAACTTAGTCTAAAAAGTGCATTTGGCAGTCTCTTCTAACAGATTATTTTGAGATATATTCCAGATAATATTTGATCTCTTAATTTCCCACATCTGAGCCTGTCATGATTCATGATGTTTGCCATCAAACACCGTTAATCTTACGTTATTGTAAGATGACATTCAAGATTCAAGGGACAATCACCGAAGGTGACATCACTTTTCCACAAACTGAACCTAATTCCCTCGGTAAATATTGATTTTTCCCACACATTCCCGTAGCTTTAGAAGCGCAGGTTCAATTTATGCCGGGTAACCGGAGAACGGCCGGAGATCATGCGTAAGCAAATTTGCCACTTTAAAGTGATTAAACTAATTAAATTCGGCTCGAGCCGAACGGATCATCGGATCAGTTTTGTGTGTGCGTGTGTGCGCGGAGAAAAAAACAGCAAACACAAATTGGTGCCAGCTGTGTTCAACCGATCCAGTAATCTAGCAATTATCGACGATTATTTTCTTTCCGAACGGTTGCTGCGATCGATCGGTGAAGGCCACGGGGAACTCCCACTTCAACCACTTTGAATGAGGTTTCAGGGGTGCTGGATTACTGTAGCTGATGATCCACTGTAGATGCTATTTCAAAAAATTTGACATTCGAAACAAACGGAAAACGATTAGAGTCCGGATTTTCGAACGGGTCGCTAAATACGGAGCACGTGCGATAAATTTTTATATTTTCCCCATATCCGCGTCTGAATTGTGTTGTAAGTGTGTGTGCGTCTAATTTCACCTCCATCGCCATCGGCTTAAAACAGTCTACACTGGATCCAACTTGAAAGTCGGGCACACAGCCCACAAAGAGCAATTCAAACACAGCGAAAAAAAGCAAAGTTTACGTCCAATTTATTTCACTCATCTGCTACAAAACATGCCTAATAGCGAATGTTTTTCCCCCCTGCAGCGTTTTCCGAAACACACCTCGCTCGCAGTGTTTTCCTCTTCCCCCTTAACTCTTCTGTGGTCGGTTTTAAAAATTTAAACCGGCGCATTCGCTTCGATCGCGGAAGCTTTTGCGCTACTTATTATTTCATAAAACTTTCCCGCACGATTCACGGACCGACCATCCAAAAACAACAACTACATCAACAAAGAAGGTTTGAGGTTGATTATCAGGTTTAAGACGTGTTGAATAAAAAAATCACGCTTCTTCGCGGGGTTAGGAGGAATTGGGCTCAGCCGACCCTGACCCGCAGCTCGCAGCAGCAGAATAATTAGAGAAGCCGTAATGTTTTTGTTTAGTTCTCGTTTTTCTCGTTTTGTAAATGAGAGCAGTAGGGAATACGGGGCGTAGAAGCTTCAGACAAAATTTCTTCTCGAATATTTTAGACTGAAAGTTATCAACATATATAAATGACTAGAACATAGAACAAATTTTTTTTTGGTTTGATAAAATCTTTGCTTTCTAGTTACAAATAAAAAAAACAAACAAATCAACTGATTCGGATATTTATTATTTCAGGAAATTTGAACTTGGCAAAACATAAATGAAAAAAAAAACATATTTTTTAGCCATCGAATAGACCCTCTTTAAAATATGATCTTTACTTTGCATGATTGTATTTTTTCAATGCAAAAAACTGAGGTGGTTGTATGCTTGCTGGAGAACGAGCTTGACACAGAAACCTCCTTCAGTGGGCTTTCAAGGAAACAATGGACAATATTTTTGTTCAGATCACCATTAAAGACTACAACAGGGGGTCCGATGAGTAAACTTTTAAACCCTATTGCGACCGAGCCTGTACACTATTTTTCCTAAACCTGAATCCGTACCCATAAATTCGACCATCTTTACATACCAATTCTTAAACGCGAAAAATTGAAATCTTTGCCCGTACCCCATCCAAACACGAAAAAAAATTTTTTTTTGAGCCCAATCCCGAAATCAAAACTTCCGAAACCACGATTATCACAAAACAAAATTCAAAGTGTTTTGCAAGTACCGCTAGTTTCATAACTGCTATCCGATTCCTGTTGAACTGCTAAATTGAACTAGTAGGTCAATATAAACTGCCAATTCACAGATAAGTCGAGGGCGAAATGCGTAAAAGTAAAATATATACTAAATTCTTTTTTATGCGGTTTTATGTATTTTTTTTTAATTATTAAAGTTTTTTCAAATTATATTAAATTATTTAAAGTATATATATTTAATGTACAACTTATCTAAAAACTATCTTTCAATCATTTATTTATTTTACACCAATATAAAAAATATAAAGAAAATAATAAATGATTTTTCAAAAGTGTTAGACCCTAAGCCCTCCCCCCCCCCCCTAATTAGGATTTTATTTCATTTTATTCTTATATTTCAAATACCTCAACTTTTTTATTAAAACAATAATTTTCATACAAAATTTGTAGATTTGAACGGGTTCTTTTAAATATCATGGTATTGAGGAGCAGCTGCAGATTGTCAACCGACTTCAAAAAATGATTTTCTAAATGTAGTTTTTTTGGAAGGTTTTCATTATCCGGATTTTTAGGTGTAGGATAATCTCAGTTATAGAAATTGTTACGCGCCATGGCATACCCCTTTTGAAATCGCAGATAGAATATCAGATTTTTTTAAAATAACGGGGAACATTTTTCAGAAATGCCATCGCCGAAAAAGCGAAAACGCAGTTCGCTTTGAGTGAAATTCCAAAATTATCTCGTCGCTGGCTGTCTCGCAGGCTGACTGCGAAAAAACACGAACGCAAGCGCACTTCGGAAACGTGTTTGGCCCAGCTGATGTAAAAACGAGTGGGCTTTTGACGCCGATCATAAATTGTTGATCAAACTTTGGTCCATTAGTACAAGACAAGGAACAAAATGGATCCCCTACGAGTGTTTCGAAGCGACCGGCGGCCGGATGTCATGGAACACTTTCCGAGAAATACCTCGACAAAATAAAAACCACCAACATCGAGTATCGATGTGTCTCTCTCGGACTATGATCTGTTCCCAAGCTTCAAGAGTTGGTTCAATCAATCAAAAAATTAAGCTCGTGCGAGATCATCGCGGAGGAGGATTTGGCAGACCATCCGAAAAAAGTGGGTGGGTAAGTTTAATTCCATAACTGGATGACGTGAATGCGAACAAAACTTTATATTTCTGAATATCTAAAATCTTATAAATTGATATATTGTGTGAATTGTGCTTGGTTTATTTATTTTTTACTTCCAGAATTGTAACGGTGCTCCTATACTAAAGTACGACGAATTCACGACACACTTATTCTAAAGCACAAATAATAAGACCCAGTTTGTTCTGCTGCATTTGAATGGCTTGAGTGCCAATCCACAAAATGTTAACTACAGAACAAATATACGAACGCAAGCGCACTTTGGAAGCGTGTTTGGCCCAGGTAATGTTTAATCGAGTGAGCTTTGGCGTCGATTGACTATTTTTACCCACCAGAAAACAGATTGAATCTCCCACAAAGGACAAACTGGCACAAGTGTTTCGAAGTGAGCGAAGGTGTGGTTTTTCTTAGCTTGTCATGGTACATTTTAAGAAAAACCATCAAAATCGGGTATGAATGTGCATATTTGAAGCCGAGCTAGTCTAACGTAATGAAATTTAGAGCATTCATTCCAGAAGGGGTCAATATCGACCCTCAGTACGTGGATGTCATTTGGGAACCACTGCTTTAGACCAATTACTTCCCAACTACCTTATTAGCCTCCCTCGGACTGTGGTTTATTTCCAAACCTCGTCAATCAAAAATTCAGCTCGTGCGAGGAGATCATCGACACCGCAGAAGAGTATTAGGCAGACCTTCCGAAAAGTTAATACTATTCAAGCATTCTACCAGAGTTCTTTTGAACCGTTCGCAAACGGATTGCTCATCTCTTGTACCTAGCGAGAAAACTGATTGAAAAAGGCTAATGAAATGCATTCGTATAAGTAAAAATTTGCGACGCAATTACCACAAAGATGGCTTCAAGTCCCGTACTTCTTCGAATGCATTTCATCAACCTTTTCCAGACTGTCGTCTTTTACATCCACCCATCGATATTGAATCAATTTCATGTGTTTTGAGACTAAAAACAAATATCGTCCATTTTCCAGAACCGAAGTCGCTTTACCATGCATGGAAGTCGGGAAGCAATCGAAATTCCACGGTGGCTCAAAAAAAGCCTGACTTTTGATCGGAAAAGCAGATCCGAGAAAGAAAGTCGTCAGGTCAACGAGAACGATCAAAAATACGTGGCGTGCAAGACTTTTCGAATACCAACACCCGAGCTGGACTACGTACGTTTAAAGGTTCAGAAGTACCCAAATCAAGGCGAGAAACACAATACCGAGTGTGACAAAGGCCGGTCCCGATGGCTGTAAAACTAGACGTTAACCAGATTTCAGGAAACCTGTATGTATGGAGAAGTGTGATGTTTCCGAGATGTTTTCGGGATACAGAAGATGTCGAAGTTCGCCAAGAAGTTCTTAATTTGTCAAGCGATTTGTACTCAGGGGAAGTGAGATACACTTTTCGTTATCGCAAGCACCACGAATGGACAGGTGTACACTAAGATCTTTTTTTACGCGGGGTATACGTAACACGCAAAAAACGCTATTTCGGAAATCCACGTAACTTCGGAAATCTGCGAAAAAAATATACAATTTTTGTTGTTGTCAAATCCTGATACCAAGCCGTAACAAGTTTATAATAAAAAGCTGTTTTCGTAGCAAGTGCTGATGTAAGTCTGGTCTCGTTAGTAGTTAAAATATTAAAGTTTTCTAATAAGTATTAAAAATAGAAATAGTTTAAATAAGCTATGTTGATCGAGATGTCTTCAAAAATCCATGAAACATCGAGATCTGGTGTAATCTCGAATTTGAAAAGAATCGAAAGTTTGTCCGAAGTGTCCGTGAGTTGACTTGAAAATAATTTTCGGGATAACACCAGATCTTGACGTTTCATGCATTTCCAAGACAAAGCAATAAATTCGCATAAAAAACCGCGTAACTTCGGAACTCCGCGTAAAAATGACATGCAACTTCGGAATGCTCCTTTTCTGAAGCCTCACGACGCCTCGACAATCTTCTAGTTGAATTTGGCATCATGCCACCACTACACGAAGAAAAGTGCTAGAGTGCGAATAAGGCGAATGATGTCGATTTCGTGCCGAAAGATCTAAACCCTCCAAGCACTCCGGATAATGGAGCATTATGAAGGAGCATCTTCTAAATCAATCTAAAGTAGTAAAGTAAAGAATGTAGAAAAATCGAGAAAGCAGCAGTTAATATACAACAAAAAAAACTGTCGATTCTGAGGTGGTGCAGGATCTTATTGTCTAGGGGTTAAGGCCAAAATTCGCGCATTTGGATATAAAGGCGAAATTGTGTAAATGAATGATCCCAAAAAAACTTCAATTATTTCTTTCTACTCCCTGAAAATTTGGTTAAAACTCAAATTTTGAGAATAAATTTTGTGTGTGTGCGAATTTTAAACGGCACACACTTTCAGCAGTTCATGAGAAAACGAAATATAATCTTTCAGAAATTCGTAATGTTTTATAAGATTGTTCCCCACCCGCTTTCGGTGTGTGTGTTTGTATGTGCGTATGTGTGTAACGTTTTTTACACCAACTTTTCTCGGTGATGACTGGAACGATTATTACAAACTTAGATTCAAATAAAAGGTCTTGTCGTTGTCCCATACCAAATTCTAGAATATTATTATTCAGATCCGACTTTCCGTTTCGGAGTTATAGTATAAAAAAGTAAAAATAAGTGCACCAACTTTTCTCGGACATGGATGAACCGATTTACACAAATTTAGATCCAAATGTAAACTCTTGTAGTCCCATGCAAAATTCCTGAATTTTGTTTGGATCTGACTTTCGATTCCAGAGTTAAGGGGTAAAATGTGCAAAAAAAATAAAAATTTTTGTTCTAACATTTCTCAGAGATGACGTGACCTATTTCTATAAACTTAGATGCAAATGAATACTCTTACGGTCATTTACAAAACTTCTGAACATTATCTGAATCCGGCTTCCAGTTCCGGAATGATTAGTGATTAATGCAAAATTTAGAATTTCAAATTACTAAATCACTTTTCTCAGGGATGGCGTGAACGATTTTTACAAACCTAGATTCAAATGGCCCTTTGAAAAACTTCTGAATTTCATCTGGATCCAACTTCCGGCTCCGGAATTATAGGGTAAAGTGTGTTAAAAGCTTTAAACCATCACTTAAAGTAGCGAAACAAAAAACGTAAACCTAATCTCCAAACTGGCCATAAAACTACTCAATTTGATAGTCATTGTGGTAGACGTCCAAACAATCTGATTCTGGTTATGCTTTGAAGAATCGACAAAATTGTTTTTTTTTTTTTCAGAATACCACATTATTATATATTAATAAATGTATTATTGAATTAAAACCGGTATTTTCATATCTTTTTCTGGAGAGCACAGGCTTTTTTACACAACATATTCAACAATTTAAAAAACCGGTTCAGTGATTACCAAATTAAGAATTTTTTTAAAAAATCAAGTTCCCAAAAAATCGATTTTTGAACCACGGTAAAATAAAAATAGTCACCCTAATGACAAAATGAAAAAAAGAGCTACGGGTCCAATTTCGTTTTCTCGTGGAATCATTGCATTATTCTATTCTCAAATTTTGCGTCGTAACAATTTCTTCTGGAGTAAATTTTTTTCAAATTTCCAAAAAATTAGTTAAAGTGTCCCAAATGTGCAACAAAAGGCTTCTCAGCTTATTGATTTAAATTTTACTGGGTTCATAAATGTGAATTAAGCCCGATATTATTCACACAGATAACAGAAAGCTTTGGAAGAATTTGATGCAAGCATTTTCATATACCGCCTTAGAAAAGGATTATAAATATGTTTGTTCTACGAGGTAAACCGGTAAAGTTCAATGGATAAATTTTCAACTTGCATAAGGGGTGGCCTCCTATCGCAAGTAATGTTCACATCCATAAACAGGCATCGATCTCTTTTTGCATTTTATGTCAATTGATTATTAATCATACGGAAAGATTTGTTCTTATTGTATACGTTTTATAGAATCTCAATATTAGGCTTGAAGGAACGAAATAGTTGAAAAAAACGACACAATATGCTTTCAAATATGGCGCATTTAGTAATGAACAATGGACTTGATGAGAACCTGCAAATTTGAATCTATTTTTTTCCGTGTTTCTTGATGGATTGAAGAGTAAAACTGATTAAACATTTACGAACTATGAATGTAAATCGCTAAATCGAAAATAAAAATAGAAACGGAGCCGGTGAAGTTCAATGGAGATAAATTTTTAACTCGTATAAGGGGTGGCCTCCTATCGCAAGCAACGTTTACAGCCATAAACAGACATCGATCTCTTTTTGCATTTTTTTGTCAATGACCTACACGGAAAGATTTGTTATTATTGTATTCGTTTTATAGAACCTCGATTTTAGGCTTCAGAGAACGAAAGAATCGAAGAAAAACGAAACAATATGCTACAAAAAAATGGCGCATTTGGAAATGGATAATGGATTTGAGGAGAACCTGCAAATTTGAAACTATTTCTTTTTTTTCATGTTTCTTGATGGATTGAAGAGTAAAACTGATTAAACATTAACGAACTATGAATGTTAAGCACTCAAACGAAACAAAATAGGTTGGTACCGAATTTTTCCGATCAGAAACCATTTATCACTTCAACAAATTGGAAGCAGAATCCCGAGAAGTTAAGAGTAACCAGATACATTTCAGTAGTTTTAAATGCATCTGATCACCACCTTACCTTAGCCGACGGCATCGTTCGGTCTTACTTACGGTGTGGTCAAATAAATACCGTTACATGATAACCGACTTTTTGTTTACCCAAAATAAAATAATTGAACACGATCATGCTGTATGGTTCGAACAGGACGGTGTCACATGCCGTACTTCACGATAAACCATGCACCAATTAAGAAATGAGTTCAGGATCATCGGTAAATCGTTCGATAGGGCTCAGTCAATTTTCCAAAACATCGATGAACATGAACTTAGCGAAACACCTATAGCCGATGATAACACCAATAGGTGTATAATTTGTTGCTTATTAGAAATGAACAATGGATTTGATGAGAACCTGCAAATTTGAAACTATTTCTTTTTTTTCGTGTTTCTGATAGATTGAAGAATAAAACTGATCAATGGATAAATTTTTAACCTGTATAAGGGGTTGCCTCCTATCGCAAGTAACGTTTACAGCCATAAGCAGGCATCGATTTCCATTTGCATTTTTTGTCAATGACTTACACGGAAAGATTTTTTTATTATTATATTCGTTTTATAGAACCTCAATTCGATAGTCTTGAGACCACTGGAGGGAACGAAAGAATAGGAACAAAACGAAACAATATGCTACAAAAAAGGAACATTTAAAAATGAACAATTGATTTGGTGAGAACCTGAAAATTTGAATAGATTAGAACCTGCAAATTCGATAGTACAGATTCCATTGAAGAATTTACAACAATATAAATATTCATTCATTTTGAAGAATAAGTGTGAATTATAAAAAAAAATTTACAACATCCAAAGGTGCATAAAAAAACATCTACGTGCCGAACAGCAGTGCAAATCCCGAAGCCAAAATAACCTCTAAAACTAAATTAACATCCAAACCAAAAGAACAGAACCGAAACTCGGAAGTAACCAGAACTGAATTGAACCGCAGAAAAAAACTTTTTCACACCCTTCAACAGAAGCAAACAGAAGAACAACAGAAGAAAAGATGAAGTATTCCAAATTAAAAAAAAACAACTAGTAGACAAACCGCCTTGGAGGCCGCATTCGTGGACCGGCTGATCGGCATGGTTCCACCGCCGAGTCCCGGTCCAGTCCCACTGGTTCCATTTGTGCCATTATTAGTATTGTTGTTGTTGTTGCTGCTATTCAGCAGAGCCGGATCATCTTGATCATCCAGGAAACCATCGTCTTCGGCCGATGATTGGGAGGATTCCTGCTGAATGAATGAATTGGGCGAAGTCCGGAGCCAGGTCGCAATCCGGTGGCGGGAAAAGAATCGTTATTAGAGAGAGAGGAAGAGTGGGTTAGTAAGTTTTGTGCGTTTTTTTTTCGGGGGGTTATTTGTGCGGATAACGAAGAACACCTTATCACTGGAATCGTCGCTGATTCTGCGTTGCCACCGCCGGGGACGATTGTTGTTTCGGAAGTCGTTGAAATCGATCTCAAAAAATATTGGGAACATGCTTCATCCGTTCCGACACTTTTCTATTTGTTTCAGACTAAACCGGAAAACAAAACTTTTCAATTCACTAATTTTCGTTAATTGAAATCGGAAGAACCGAAGCGATTCACTACTCGAGAAGGTTACCCTCGGATCGGAGGTGCCCACACAAACTAATAACAGTTTCTTCACGCCACTATGACAGTACTGACAGTGGCAGCAGCCGTACCGTACCGGAAGATCGCCCAGATTATTGTGAACGAATAATTCGTTTACGGCCAAATATGGATTTTTGCGAGACGCGAAATAAACAAACTTCGGTCGTTTCCATGGTGGAACGCCGCGCCCCGTAGAATAGGACATCCCCATTATTCAACCCACCCGGTCCGTATTGAGTGCGAATGAACCCCCCCCCCCCCCATCCTTCCGCTCGCTCACGGTGGGTTCACACAATCTGCACAATTCAATGAACCTCGAACCGAATGATGACCCATTATCTCCCGTCGTTCATAAATCAGTATTGTACTGATGCCAGGAAGGGACCCACCGTCCGTGAGAAGGTCAGTCTTTCTTCGTCGTTCGCACCCTTTTCGGTCAGTCTTTGTGTTCGTCGTAAATCATTCGTCGTAAATACAGCAATGCAACAAACGGATGCAAGCAACGCATAATTTTGCAATTGCGCTAAAGTTCATGACCAGCTGTGACAAGGTCGTGCGAACACACTGCCGAATCGGTTGAATTTGTCAAGAACGATGCCAAAAATTTCTCAACTTTACCACAACTTTTATTTTATTCGAAACATCTCAGCAGGAAGTGTTCAATGAAATGTCAGAACAGATCAAAACTAAACACAGCCGAACAAATTGAAATTCACTATCGAGACTCCTATTTCGTTGAAAAATTGTTTCTCGTTAAACTGTTCTCAGTGATAAGACTCAGTTTAGGTTCAATAGCTCCATGCACCTTTGTTTGGGGTGCATTATAAGGATCACAATGGAGAAACATACCGTATACCGTTACATGATAACCGAGTTTTTGTTTAACCAAAATATAATAATTGAACACGACCATCTTGTGTGCTTCGCACAGGACGGTGTCACATGCCGTACTGTTCGATAAACCATGTACCAATGAAAAAATGAGTTAAATCATCAGTAAATCGTTCGATAGGGCTCAGTCAATTTATTTATTTATTTATTTATTCATTTAGGAGCAAGGGAAAAGTCCGCTGGAGCTGAGATTTTTGTTCTCCTTTTCCAGCAGGCATAAAACCTTCTCGTCTTTTGTATCAACAGATAATATTTGTCCGAATGATACATAACGAAATCTTAAATTACCCTTATTTAAACTACAAAGCTAACTAACAACAATTGATATCGTCTAATTATCTTAATAAAAGCTTAAGATTAAACAAAACGAATGAACTTGCGCTGGACAGTTTCAATGCACAGCTTATCAGTTTGGTAATATGGTGCCCAAACAACAATAGAATACTCCAGTGTAGAGCGAACTAGAGCGTAATATAACGATTTCAGGCAGTGTATGTTATTGACATTTCTTGGTATGCGAAATATGAAACTTAGCATCTTGAATGCTTTAAAGAGGGTATATTCTATGTGATCTTTGAAACTAAGTTTTGAATCCAATAACACTCCTAGATCCTTGATTGATGTCTCCCGTTTTAGTGCAGCTTGCGAAATAGTGTAATCATACGTGATCGTTGTTTGTTTACGAGGGAAGGAGATAACGAAGCATTTAAAGGTGTTCAGTACCATTCTGGTGACGTTGCACCAAATTGGAAAATACATCCAACTGTGGCTGCAAGAAATTTGAGTCTTTCAGATCTTTGATGAGATGAAACAGCTTGAAATCGTCGGCAAATGATAGCTTCATACATTGCAATGAGAAATTCAGATCATTTAGATATAGCAGAAATATGAATGGTCCTAGATGGCTTCCCTGAGGAACGCCAGAACTCACGATGAATGATGGAGTAACGCAGTCGCCAATTTTCACGGTCATACTACGACCAGTCAGATTTGGTTCAATCCAATTGCGAAAAGGGGCGCTAAATTCAAGCCTGTCGAGCTTTGCAATTGCAATTTGATGGTTAATCTTGTCGAATGCAGCAGTGAAATCTGTATAGATGGCATCAACTTGATGTTGCGCTTGCATAGATCGAATGATATATGACGTATATAAAACAAGATTTGTAGTATTTTGAGTATCAGATATGTAACTGGAACAGTTGTGAGTTATGAAGTCCAGGATTATTATTTCAAATAGTTTTGAAACTGAGAATAATGCGACAATTCCTCAATAGTTTGAAATAAGGGATGAACAGTTTTGTCAAAGGTACAAGATGACTTCTGCAGCATATCTTCAACACTAATGACGAAATACCATCCGGGCCGGAACATAATGATGATTTCAGTTCACCAAATTTTTCAAAACATCGATGAAGCTGTACTTGACGAAACACTTATCGCCGATTTTAACACAAATAGGTGAAAAATTTGTTGTTTATTAGTAACGGTAGTTTTGGATTTGTTGTACATTTTTTTTTCAAATTCAAGTACTTTACAAAGTTCATATGAAGTTAACGAAGCACCTCTTCTAAATAAGCTTTTAGTGAATGATTTGTTGCTAATTAGTTACGGTGCTGTTGAATTTGTTGCTCATTTTCTTCATATGAACTTAGCACAGTACTAAAAAAATGAGGAACAAACTCACAACCACCGTAATTATATAGTAACAAACTATCCACTGAAGTTCGATTTGTTTTCAAGCTTACTTAGGAGGGTTACTTCGTTAACTTCATAAGACCTAAGCGAATTACTAAAAAAAAAACGTGATTAATCCACCTAGCAGTGAGATGATACCTTTTTTATCAATACGCATGTGTTTTTGCATGGATATTCTTAGGTGTTTTAGTTCTCATGACATTATTTTAATTATCGTCGTTTAAAACGGCAAATTGAGATTTTAATCACTCATTACCCTGTAATGCCGAAACTGCAAAACATATCGAATTTCAATCTTAGCGTGTGACAATCGATTGAACATTCCATGAGATGTCTAAGTAAGCTCCACTTTAGAGTTTTTCGTCATTATTAATGGTACTTCTAGAGCCGGTATTCAGGAATTAGCATAGCCCAAAATGATTCGAATGGCCATAAATTATTACGCCAAACAATTTACATGAAATTTATAAACTCATCATCTGTAATTCCAGATTCGGATAAAATTCATCAATTTTGTATGGGACCTTAAGTCCTGTAATATTTGTTTTTTAACAGTAGAAAAAATGGTGTTTCATGTTGCTCCCAAGCATTGCTTTTTCATACAGCGCTCAAAATTCCTTCTACTGGAATAAGGCTTACACAAAAGATATCTCCGTTAAAAATGGACGGATTTTAACAATCTATGGCTTGTTGGATAGGTATTCCCGAGCGAAATCTAAGTCTGGAAACATATTCTGTTTTCAAGGTCAAATGTGACAGATACTGTCAAAAAACTGAAAATTTTGACATAAAACTTCGTATAACTCAAAAAGTAAACATCCGATCTCAAAACCATTCAATAGCGTTCTGGGTGACGGGGAGACCTTTCATTTGCGACTAGTTTGATCAAAATCGGTCCAGCCATCTCTGAGATCTCGACCTCTTAGTTGACAACACACATACAGACACACACACACATACACACACACACACACACAGACATTTGCTCAGTTCATCGAGCTGAATCGATTGGTATATGACATTCGGCCCTCCGGGCCTCGGAAAATTTTTCGAAAGTTTGAGCGAATTCTATACCTATTTTTTATATATATAAAAAAAGGTAAAACGAACAAGCACTTGAAAAAATATGAATAAAAATTATATAACAAATCCGAAACCACCGTAACTAATCAACAAAAAACTATCTACTGGGTTTCGATTCGTTTTCAAACTCATTTGGGAGAGATACTCCGTTACTTCACATGATATTGACGAAGTACTTGGAAAGAATCAAGCAACAAATTCAAAACCATCGTAACTAATTAGCAACTAATAAGCAACAATCTTGTCATTGGATTTCGATTTAGTTTGAAGCTTATCTAGTACTAGTAAAATTTAAAAAAAAAGCAGCAAATTCAAAGCCACCGTAACCAATTAATAACAAATTGTTTACCTATTTGCATTACCATCGGGGATAGGCGCCTCGGAAAGTTCTGTGCTCCATCCGAAATCGTGTGTTTTGATCACGTGGGGCAGTGATAACAAACTCACAAACACAACAGCAACAAACAATCTACTAGGTTTCGATTTGTTTTCAATCTTAGTTAGAAGAACAAGGTTTCGTTAACTTCATATGAACTTAGCGAAGTGCTTGAAAAAATTGAGTAACAAGTTCAAAACTAGCGTAACTAATAAGCAACTAAATAGCAACAAACTATCCACTGAGTTTCGGTTTGCTTTCAAGCTTATTCAGGGGAGGTACTCCGTTAACTTCACTTAAAATTAACGAATCACTCGATAAGAATTCAACAACACATTCAAAACCACCGTAACTAATTAGCAACTAATAAGCAACAAACTTGCCATTGAGTTTCGATTTAGTTTCAAGCTTATTTAGAAGGAGTAATTCGTTAACTTCATATGAACTTAGCGAAGTACTTGAAAAATTTAAGAAAAATTGTGCAGCAAACATGAAACCACCGTAACTAATTAGTAACAAATCATCATTGGCGATAGGTGCCTCCCCAGGCTCTGTGTACCATTCAACATAGTGTGATTTGATCACGTCGGGCAGTGACAACAAACTCACAACCATAACAGCAACAAACAATATACTAAATTTCGATTTGTTTTCAAGCTTAGTTAGAAGAACATGGCTTCGTTAAATTCATATGAACTAACTAGCAAAAAACTATTCATTGAGTTTCGATTTATTTTCAAGCTTACTTAGGAGAGATACTTCGTTAATTTCACATGATATTAACGAAGTACTTGAAAACAATTAAGCAACAAATTCAAAACCACCGCAACTAATTAGCAACTAATAAGCAACAAATTGGCCATTGGGTTTCGATTTAGTTTTAAGCTTATTTAGAAGAAGTATTTCGTTAACTTCATATGAACTTAGCGAAGTACTTGAAAAATTTAAGAAAAATTGAGCGGCAAATTTAAAATAACCGTAACCAATTAATAACAAACTGTTCACCTATTTGCATTTCCATCGGTGCTACGTGCCTCGCTAAGTTCTGTGTTCCAACCAACATCGTGTGATTTGACCACGTGAGGCAGTGATAACAAACTCACAACAGCAACAAACATTGTATTGGGTTTCGATTTGTTTTCATTCTTAATTAGAAGTTAGGGCTCCGTTAATTTCATATGAACTTAGCGAAGTGCTAGACAAATTCAAAACTACCGTAACTAATAAGCAACTAATTTGCAACAAATTATACATTGAATTTCGATTTGTTTGCAAGCTTAATTTGGAGAGGTGCTTCGTTAACTTCATATGAACTTAGCGAAGTACTCGAAAAAAAAGAGCAACAAATTCAAAACCACCGTAACTAATTGGCAACTTTTAAGCAACAAACTATTCATTAGGTTTCGATTTGTGTTCAAACTTTTTTAGAAGGAGTTTTCGTTAACTTCATATGAACTTAGCGAAGTACTTAAAAAAATCAGCAACAATTTCAATACCAATGTTACTAATTTGTAACAAATTGTTCACCTATTTGCATTATCATCGGTGATAGGTGCCTCGCTAAGTTCTGTGTTCAATGTTATGTAGAGCTATCTACAGTCTACACTGGGTTTCCAAAGTGGGCGATATTGATCCGCTGGGGTCGATATCCTTTTTTGCGGGGGTCGACGTGAACGAAAACTGACTATGGGGGTCGACGAGGTCTAGAAATCGACCCCCTATTGTTTGATATAAGTTGTTATTTGAAATATTTACGCTAAAGAAGTTGTGTTTATTTGACCATCTGCAGACATTGGTAAGTATTTTTCATCAATATCAAAAAAGCAAGAAATTGAATTTTCAAAGAAATTTGTTGATGGGGGTCTCAGGCCTAAGTAAATTTTAGTAAAGGGTCACACTGGTCAACAGGATGGAATGGAAGTTATCTTGTTCGAATCTCTCTTGTAGGTAAACTGAGTCTTATAAATAAACTGATTGATGTTTTCAGTATTCGACAAATGCGAAATTCTTTGAGATTCAATTTTCTAAAATTGATTTAATTAGTATGGATCAATTAGTTAATACTTATGACACATGCTTGCGTTTCTCAGACACGGGTGACATTTTCGAGAAAGAAAGTAAATTATTGGTTCAGTCATTCTACCAGAAATAACAAACATTTCAGTGTTTTTGGTCCTTATTTACAAACACGATAAAGCCTGCAATGGAGAAAATTATCGCCTGTGGACGGGTATAGCGTGATGGGTAAGTCGATGCCTTTCACGCAGCCCACCTGGGTTCGATTCCCAACCCCGCCATAGAGTCAGAATGTTTTTCTGGCGCAAAGAGGCAAATGACCTTAGATTCAAAACCTCTACAATCGAAACAAAAAAAATCTCGTCCAATGACTTGATGTCGCGATGTGGTATAAATGACGTAAACGATAAAATTCACTTTTTTTTCTCTCCACTCATTTTGTTTGGCGAAGGCGGAACCGATTTCAGCGTACCTAAAGGCTTATTTGAAAGCAGCAAGGCTGTGGCTCAAAGATCACATGACTGTCACTTCTAGTTCCAAAGATATAGGGGATAAATCGATTTATTTTTCTTTCCACTCAATTTTCTCCGAAATATCTGAACTGATTCCAACAAACTTAGGTCCGTTTGGAAGTTATTTTTGGATTTTTCGAAGGTCAAGAAGGTCAAATGGCTGTCTCGAAGATATAAAGATATAAGTGACGCAACCGACAAAACGATTTCTTTTCTTTCTGACCGATTTTAACTAGCTCGTTGAAAGCTACTCTTGGGATGTGAATCTAAGGACAAATGGCTCGCTCGCTTTAGGAGATATAATGGTAGAAGAAACGTAACTGACAAGACACTTTTTTTTCTCTCATCACTCAATTTTCTCTGAGATGACTGAACCGTGTTCAGCAAGCTTTGTCTCTTTCGAAAGTAACTTGTGGGTTCAAAAATCAAATAGCTGTCACTTCTGTTCCGGAGATATAATAGTATGGGTGACGTATCCGAAAAATACACTTTAACACTTTTACACGATCGATTTAGATACAAGTTACTCTTGTATTGTGAATCAAACTCGAAGGTAGAATGGCTTATCACTTCTGATTCTGTAGATATAATGATATAAGTGACGTAACCGACAAAACGCCCTTTTGTCTCTCAGCCTTATTTTTTCGGAGATGACTGAACAGATTTCAATGAACTCAATCGAAGATCAAATGGCAGACACTTCCGAGTTTTGGGACATAATTGTATAAGTGACGTAAACGATTATTTTTTTTTTGTTGCTCAACACATTTTTTCAGAATGACACCTATGATCAAGTTCAAATGTTTTATTGCTGATATTTTTTGGCTTGGTAAATGTTGTCGAATAAATGACGTAAGCGCGGAGGCACGCTTTTGTGAACTGTCCGAATCAATTTAAATGAACTTGTGTACTAAATCAGTCGAAATTTGTGCCAGAAATTATTCTAATGAAAAAAAACTGTTTTAATCCACCTAGTAGTGTAATGATGCCTTTCTCATATCTCACATATTCTCATATATAAACGTATGGTATTCTTCAAAATAATTTTCTTAGATTCTTGGAAAACAAAAAGGTTTGTTCATAAACTAGTATAACCTGCAGAGTGAAAAAGTACTCAGGTCGGTTAGGCCATCTCTGAGGAAACGAAAAGAGGTACTTTCGAAACCGGAATCTGGGAACCGGTATAATCGAAGTTGGTGCGAGAAAAGTGACTTCAATTCTTGAGTCTATGGCTACAATCTTCGGTCATTCATAAAAAACCCAAGAACAATTATAACAATAAATTATTGTTGGGCGTCTACTGACAATGACTACCGATTGGAATAGGTTTGAGGCAAGAAATAATTTTACTTTTTATTTCCGGTGCTTCCGGAATCAGAAAACGAGAGAAGATTAAATTTGGAAGTTTTGTATGAGACCATAAGACTTTTCATTTGAATCAAAGTTTGTTGAAATCGGTCACGCCATTTTTGAGAAAAGTAAAGAAGTAGGTTGAGATAAGAATTTTTCCACTAGTCACACTGTAATTCCGGAACCGGAAGTCTTATTCGAATAAAATTCAGGAACTTTGTGTGGGGTTACAAGACCGTTCATTTAAATCTAAGTTCATGAAAATCGGTTCAGCCATCTTCGAGAAAAGTGCAAAAAAATGTTGCATACATACATACACATACACACACAAACATTTTGCGTACTTGACGAACTGAGTCAAATGGTATATGACGGTTTTCACAGTGATTGCATAACCTTTCTATATGAGAAAGGCAAAAATGTATTATTGACACTGTTTGAACAAAAAGAGTAAGGCATTATCACACCACCAGGGGGATTAGGAAGTTTTTTTTTTCGATAAGTTGTGCTCTATAGGCCCGGATGGAGAAATAATTTCAACAATTTTCAGTTGAAAATGATTATAAAGAATGCATATGCAAAATTTAACCCGAATCAAAAATTACAGAATAAATTTAAGAAAAAAATCGTGATTTCTGGAGGAACCGTTCTGCAGCATAAATATATTAATGATGTGTACCCCAGTAAGAGCATAAAGGGTAAAACCGAGGTTAAATAATATTGTAAATAATTATTGTTTATCTGAATAGGATCTTTTTTTACAATTCACATGATGTTGAAAGTTTTTATAATCCATTTAACGAACACATTGCACCGAGGCGGGGCTGAGCAATCAAAAGAAGGGGCTTAGAGTGCATCTGTATGAAAGTGAATATGATATTATTTTTCTATTGCATAACCAAAGTACACCGAAACCTCCATTTACGAACTAAATGGGGGTTCGTGAAAAAAGTTTACGTTATCAGGGACTTACTTCGTAAAAAAGTTTTGTGTAATGAATGATTCCACAACGAATGTGAAAAGTGGGTGCAAGAAAATCATGTATGGGGTCGTTTCAAAATCCAAGATGGCGACTTCCGGTTTGATGATATTGCTTAAAAAATCCTTACAATATGGGTATTTTCGGAACGGGTTTTATGAGCAGATGTCAGAAAATGATGTTTGAGGTAGTTCTGAATTCCATGATGGTGACTTCCGGTTTAATGATATACCTTCAAACACTTACAATATGAATATTTTCGGAACGGGTTTGATGAGCAGATGTCAGAAAACGATGTTTGAGGTGGTTCTGAATTACACGTTTGCGACTTCCGATTTATTTATATTCCTTAAGAACCCTTACAGTATGGGTATTTTTGGAACGGATTCGATTTCAAGAAACATAAAAAAACCGGAAGTCGCCATCATGGTTTCCAGAACCATCGCAAACATCGTTTTCCGACATCTACTCATCAAATCCGTTCCAAAAATACCCCTATTGTAAGGGTTCTTGAGGAATATCAATAAATTGGAAGTCGCCATCTTGGATTTCTAGAATACCTCAAATATCATTTTCTAGAATGTACTCATCAAACCCGTTCCAAAAATATCCATATTGTAGTAGTTTCCTTGGAATATAAATGAGCTGGAATTTATTTTCATTGTATGCAAAAACCTCTTTTTACGAAGTAGGTTCGTGAAAAAAGTTTACGTTATTTAGGATTTGGTTCGTAAAAAAAGTTTACGTTGTTCGGGATTTGGTTCGATAAAAGAGGTAACGTAAAAAAAAAAGTGTTCGTAAACGGAGGTTTGGGTGTACATAAAAACTGCCGATAAATTTTGAGATTTAGGTGAAAAACATAACTTTTTAAACCTAAAGAAAAGTAAATTCAATTTATTTTTTAAACTTCAATCGAACCTACCGTGCTAGTTCGGTTCGGGGTGGCTATCATTCATTCGCTGTTAATTTGTTTCCTTGGCTACCGCGAAAAAAAAACACGACGCCTTCAATCATTTGGAAACGCGATTTGTCCCGAGAAAAAACAACCGACGGGGTGCCAAATTTCTCTTTTCAAATCACTCCCGTTCATTTCAGACCCACAAACAAAAAACGACAACCACGGGCCCCTCTGGGGATTCATCGTTCGTATGTTGCATGTAAGTAAGACACAGTGCATCTGCCCATTCTTGGATCGAGGCTGATTTAAACGTTCCACTTCCGAACTTTATTGTTAGTAATCTTTTTTTCCGGTGATTATCGTGAGTGTCGCCACCCCGCGACCAAGAGAGCAACGGCATCGAATCCGTCACGCTCGGGTGAAGATCAGAAGCGATTGGTTGTTCGATTATCACAAAAAAAAAATTATTGTCGTCAGTTGCACAGTCGCATCGTCATCGATTTGTTGTCTGTCTACCGTTGGATATTTCGCGAACACCCGAGAGGATCTGACCTGACCTAAATCCGAACTTGTTGTTAGCTCGATATTTTCATTGTTCGAAAACAGAAAAGTTACAACCTCACTACGACGACGACGAGAACGAGCCTTGTCGGTCGGAAAGGATGAAGCACGTTTCCTTGTTCGGAGGATATGAACGAACGGACAATGGAAGTGTGTACTCACCCGAGCAAGGTTGGCCGGTGCCGGCGTGATGTGATCCTTTTTGAGCTGTGGCACTAGCGTCGCATCGCTGTTTCCGGTGTCGGCCATCAGTTCCGGTTTGTTCAGTTCCAGCAGCATATCCAGCTCCACTTCCTTGCCCTTGGTTTCGCCACGCTCGTACCACTCGACGGTGACCGAGCGTGACGCCTCGTGGATCCGGGATACCATCGCGGAATGTACGCGACCTGCAAGTAAATTGGGAGAAAAGATAAAAAAAATCAATCACATCTGTAACTAGTTGGGGGCAAGAGAAAGGGGGTAGTAGATTACACTGGGAAATAACACGCTGACAGCGACACTTTCTAGTTTTGTCATCACATTTCTTCGATTTTGCTAACGTCGATGATTTGGAACTGGCGTCGATACTGAAACTACTGCAGTGACCTGGGTTGGGTTGTTCTCCCGAAGACGAAGATTGTTTATCGGTGCCCTTGGATTTGGTGCCGCCGCCAAATAGCGACGTCAACCGTTTCTTAAGCCACAGCATCTTAAGCCTTCACGAGTTCTTTAGTCTTTTACATACACAGAAACACAAAAATTTAGTTAAAAACAGCGGCTCGCGACAGCCGACCACCACCAGCAATTTATTTGTCCAGAACTGACAGCACTGTCCGACGCGTTCGAAAGCAAAGCAACAGCAAAACAAAAAGAACTCAACACACTCGGAACGGTTGTCATCGGGACCAACCGAGGAACTGAACACCCGATCGGCTGGGCTGGCTGGACCATCGACCGACGGAACGGAACACCGGATCGGATCGAAGAGGGAGAACTGCACACACAACAAACAGCTCTTCGGTCGAAAACGGGTGAAAAACTGAGTCAATATCACATTTCGCTTCACCGCGAAAGCCTGCTGCTACTGGGATCCGTTTCGGTTGACTTGAGTCGCCTGATACTTGCGGTTGTTGTTGTTGTTGTCGTTGTTTAGCTGTTGCTGGTCTCGACGACGACGACGACGAGACTTGACACGGAGAGTCACATGTTTTTCTCACAAACGGTTTTGTTCCTCCAGGTGGTGGCCGGTTTTTTTGATTCACCCTAATAAGTAGTGGGGAGGTCAGGTGCCGTCACTCTGCCAGGCTGGCAGACAAACAAACTGAACTGAAAGAAAGAGCCGTACGCTGCTGCCATTACTGGAAAAAATACACGTGAATCGAGTTTAACAGCAGAAGCAGCAGCCGCGACTCGGTTGGAGTAGGGAGAAATGAACGTGAACGATAAACTGAACTTCGAAGAGCGAACGATTGCAGCGCACGAGGGGTGATCTAATTGTTTGATTGTTTGTTCTTTTTACGGATAATCGGAACTGTTACCAATTAATGAGGATGTTTGGATTTTTTAGATTCACTATTTATTCGCCGAAATGGCGTGTATTTACACAGATCTCATATACATCCAATTTAAAATTTCAAGTATATCTTGTCGCTGTGTTAGTGTCTTTTCTGTGCACATGAGCTACTGCACAGGTTCCAGAAGAAAAGAAATTACTCAGTTCAGCTCCGAGATTTGTTGTTCTCTCTGGCACGTTTGGTTCTGTGAGAACTTGTATGCAATGTTGCAAATATTCTTCGAATATGCCAGTCTCGAACAACGTTGAACTATTCACTGCTCGAAAGAGAGAAGGGTGCAAAAGGAATAAGCAATAATCGTAGAGAACCCGAATATACTAATCCATTCTTCGCTGCTGGTATACACCGTGCATGTTCGTTTTATACATTCGTTTGTCATTCGTTCATTTATTTTATTCTTCGAATTGGTTCGAATAGCGTCACGGCGAAGATCGTTGGTTTCCATTCTTCGCGAAGCATTTTTCATCTAATAAATTCATCATATCTCGTTCGATAGCAGTAATGGGAGAATGCTGGAATATGGTTCATCACATACACATAAGACTATGGTAATAGTGCGGGGGGAAACATCTTAATTTGCATGTTTCAAAGACAGCACGAACGATCATCGCGAATTAGGTTTGGCGATGATCGCTGTATGAATATTCGTTCGATATTCGCGTTAAGTCATTCGGGGGTATGTCCAATGCGAATAACAACTGCAAGGAATAGATATTCGTGCAAGTAACGAAGCAGCGTCGGCTTCGTTCGCGCCCGAATATACGGACAAGTCCGAATACCAGAACGATTATCGAACAAAGGCGAAGGAAAGCGAGCGATGATCATAGACATTCGTTGTATTTTTGATATTCGAGCAACATTGCTTGTATGCACATCTTCAGGAAAGGCAACAGTGGCTTATGCTAATGGCAGATAAAAACAAAATGCTGTCTGAGTTGTAACGTCGAAGCGGTTTTATTGATGTAGTTATGTTTTATTAATGTAGTTATTGTTCGCGGAGAGAACCGAATTCTTCTATTATATCTTGTATTTTGTAACGTATCTTGTATTTTCATATTTTTGCATTTTATTGTCTTCGTGTTTTTGAATTTTTGTATTTTTTTAATTCCCTGTTTCGTATGTTGTAATTTGTATTGTATACTTTATGTTTGGTATTCTATACTGCGTTTCGAATTTTGCATTTTGTATTTTGATTTTCGCATTTTGTATATTGTTTCTTTTTTGTATTTTATATTATGTATTTTATATTGTGTATTTTGCATTTTGCCTTTTTCATTTTGCATTTTGCATTTGCATTTTGCATTTTGAATTTTGCATTTTGCATTTTGAAAGATCGGGTAACCAACCCCGGTGGGACCTTGGTCGTATGCTGACAGGGAAGGTAGGGCTTGCCTTCTCTTTACAGAGAGCAAGTCTACCCGAGAGTCTGTTCCCCATGTTGGGGCGGCTCGAAACAGCGTCTGTTCTCCATGTTAGGAGCGGCTGATTACCGTCCTTGTGTCAGTGTGGGACTCTAAACAGTGCTGACACGATGGCCCTCCGGCGAGACAGGAGGTTGGTGCAGACCTAACAAGCCGCCCGGAAAACACTTGTTACGAATAATCAGAATATAAATACGACTCGGCATAATCGGCAAAGACCTACGCGACGAAATAAGGACGACGATTGAAAGCTTGGCACATGGAACTGCAAATCGCTTGGCTTCCCAGGATACGACCGAATGCTGCATGATGAGCTTCAAATCCGCGGCTTCGATGTCGTAGCACTGCAGGAACTTTGTTGGACGGGACAGAAGATCTGGAAAAGTGGGTATCGAACGGCTACCTTCTACCAGAGCTGCGGCACAACCAACGTTCTAGGAACGGGATTTGTAGTGTTGGGCAAGATACGCCAGCGTGTGATTGAGTGGCAGCCAATCAGTGATAGAATGTGCTTATTGAAGATCAAGGGCCGTTTCTTCAATTACAGCATCATCAACGTGCACTGCCCACATGAGACGAGACCCGATGACGAGAAGGAAGCATTCTACGCGCAGCTGGAACAAACCTACGACAGCTGCCCACGGCGGGATGTAAAACTCGTCATCGGCGACATGAATGCTCAGGTAGGCCGAGAGGCAATGTACAGACCCGTGATCGGGCTGGAGAGCCTGCACGCGGTAACAAACGACAACGGCCTACGATGCGTGAACTTTGCAGCCTCCCGAGGAATGGTAATTCGAAGCACCTTCTTCCCCCGAAAAGATATCCACAAAGCCACCTGGAGATCACCTGATCAACATACGGAAAATCAAATCGACCACGTTCTCATCGATGGGCGATTCTTCTCCGGCGTCATCAATGTCCGCACCTACCGCAGTGCCAATATTGATTCTGACCACTACCTTGTCGCGGTTTGTATGCGCTCAAAACTATCGACGGTGCACAATACTCGTCGCACAGGAACGCCGGGACTCAATCTCGAGCAGCTACGTAGCATTCGTACTGCAGAGAAATACGTGCAACAACTGGAAAAGCAGTTTGGCGCGGCGACTCTTGAAGACGGCTGGAGGAACCTAAGGTCCGCCGTGAGTAGCACTGCTGCAACCGTTTTAGGTACGAGATTATCGAATCGAGGAAATGACTGGTTTGACGGCGAATGCCAGCAGTTGGTCGAAGAGAATAATGCAGCAAGGACGAGGATGCTGCAACACCGCACTAGAGCGAACGAGGAACGATACAGACAGGGGCGGAACAGACAGAACACGGTTTTCCGGAGGAAAAAGCGCCACCAGGAAGACCAAGATCGCGAAGCGATGGAACAGCTGTACCTCGCAAATGATACACGGAAATTCTATGAGAAGGTGAACCGCTCACGTAAAGGCTACACGCCACAAGCCGAAATGTGCAGAGATACCAGTGGTAATCTCTCACGAACGAACGTGAGGTGATCGACAGGTGGAAGCAGTACTATGACGAGCATCTGAATGGCGAAGCACAGGATATAGAGAACGACACAGGAATCAATCTGCGTTCAGCCGACAACAGATTCCTAGCCTCTGATCTGTCGGAGATAAGTGAGGAGATCGGCAAGTTGAGGAACAACATAGCCGCGGGCAATGACCAGTTGCCAGGCGAGCTGCTCAAACATGGAGAAGAGGCACTGGCTAGAGCGCTGCACTGGATGATTTTTAGGATTTGGGAGGAGGAGATTCTACCGCAGGAATGGATGGATGGAGTTGTATGTCCCGTCTACAAAAAGGGCGATAAGCTAGACTGTTGCAATTACCGCGCAATCACATTGCTGAACGCCGCCTACAAGGTACTCTCCCAAATCCTTTGCCGTCGTCTATCACCAATAGCTAAGGAATTCGTAGGGCCGTACCAAGCGGGATTTACTGGAGCCCGCGCTACTACGGATCACATATTCGCGATAAGAGAAGTACTCCAGAAGTGTCGTGAATACAACATACCCACACATCACCTATTCATTGACTTCAAAGCAGCATACGACACAATCGATCGAGAACAACTATGGCAGATAATGCACGAATACGGTTTCCCGGATAAACTGACGCGATTGGTCAAAGCAACGATAGATAGAGTGATGTGCTACGTCCGAGTATCTGGGATGCTCTCGAGTCCCTTCGAATCTCGGAGAGGGCTACGTCAAGGTGATGGACTTTCTTGTATCTTGTTCAATATTGCCCTGGAAGGTGTGATTCGAAGAACGAGAATCGACACGAGTGGCAAGATCTTCCGAAAGTCCGGCTTCGCTTACGATATTGATATTGTGACACGTAACCTTGAGAAGATGACGGAAACCTACATCGGATTGAAAGCTGAAGCTAGGCGTATCGGACTGGCCATAAATGCGTCGAAAACAAAATACATGTGAGGAAGAGGCTCTAGAGAAGAAACACTACGCCTCCCACCACGAATATTGATAGACGGTGACAATATCGAGGTGGTTGACGAGTTTGTGTATTTGGGCTCACTGGTGACCGCCGAAAATGACACCACCAGAGAAATACAGAAACGTATTTTGGCAAGGAATAGAGCGTACTTTAGGCTCAGAAAAATCCTTCGATCGAGAAAAGTACGCCACCGCACGAAATTGACCATCTACAAAACGCTTATTAGACTGGTTGGCCACGAGACCTGGACTATGTTGGCAGAGGATCAACGCGCCCTCAGTGTTTTCCAAAGAAAGGTACTGAGGACCATCTATGGCGGAGTGCAGATGGAAGACAAAACGTGGAGACGGCGTATGAATCACGAATTGCAACAGCTGCTAGTAGAACCACTCATCGTACGGACAGCTAAAATCGGACGTCTACGGTGGGCTGGGCATGTCATAAGGATGTCGGACGACGCCCAGTGAAAATAGTTCTTGAATCTAATCCGACTGGTACAAGAAGAAGAGGAGCGCAGCGAGCAAGGTGGATCGATCAAGTGGAAGGTGAACTCAGAAGCATCCGTACCTTGAGTGGCTGGCGACGAGCAGCTATGGACCGAGTTATGTGGAGACGTATGCTTGATACAGCAAAGGACACCCCAGGCCTATAGCTGTTAGGTAAGGTAAGTATTTTGCATTTTGCATTATTTTGTATTTTGTATTTTGCATTTTGCATTTTGCATTTTGCATTTTGTATTTTGCATTTTGCATTTTGCATTTTGTATTTTGTATTTTGTATTTTGTACTTTGTAGTTTGTATTTTTCATTTTGTATTTTGTATTTTGTATTTTGTATTTTGTATTTTGTATTTTGTATTTTGTATTTTGTATTTTGTATTTTGTATTTTGTATTTTGTATTTTGTATTTTGTATTTTGTATTTTGTATTTTGTATTTTGTATTTTGTATTTTGTATTTTGTATTTTGTATTTTGTATTTTGTATTTTGTATTTTGTATTTTGTATTTTGTATTTTGTATTTTGTATTTTGTATTTTGTATTTTGTATTTTGTATTTTGTATTTTGTATTTTGTATTTTGTATTTTGTATTTTGTATTTTGTATTTTGTATTTTGTATTTTGTATTTTGTATTTTGTATTTTGTATTTTGTATTTTGTATTTTGTATTTTGTATTTTGTATTTTGTATTTTGTATTTTGTATTTTGTATTTTGTATTTTGTATTTTGTATTTTGTATTTTGTATTTTGTATTTTGTATTTTGTATTTTGTATTTTGTATTTTGTATTTTGTATTTTGTATTTTGTATTTTGTATTTTGTATTTTGTATTTTGTATTTTGTATTTTGTATTTTGTATTTTGTATTTTGTATTTTGTATTTTGTATTTTGTATTTTGTATTTTGTATTTTGTATTTTGTATTTTGTATTTTGTATTTTGTATTTTGTATTTTGTATTTTGTATTTTGTATTTTTGTATTTTGTATTTTGTATTTTGTATTTTGTATTTTGTATTTTGTATTTTGTATTTTGTATTTTGTATTTTGTATTTTGTATTTTGTATTTTGTATTTTGTATTTTGTATTTTGTATTTTGTATTTTGTATTTTGTATTTTGTATTTTGTATTTTGTATTTTGTATTTTGTATTTTGTATTTTGTATTTTGTATTTTGTATTTTGTATTTTGTATTTTGTATTTTGTATTTTGTATTTCGTATTTTGTATTTTGTATTTTGTATTTTGTACAGGGTGATTTTTTAAGAGCTTGAGAACTTTTTTAAACAATAAAACGCATAAAATTTGCAAAATCTCATCGGTTCTTTATTTTAAACGTTAGATTGGTACATGACATTTACTTTTTGAAGATAATTTCATTTAAATGTTGACCGCGGCTGCGTCTTAGGTGGTCCATTCGGAAAGTCCAATTTTGGGCAACTTTTTCGAGCATTTCGGCCGGAATAGCCCGAATTTCTTCGGAAATGTTGTCTTCCAAAGCTGGAATAGTTACTGGCTTATTTCTGTAGACTTTAGACTTGACGTAGCCCCACAAAAAATAGTCTAAAGGCGTCAAATCGCATGATCTTGGTGGCCAACTTACCGGTCCATTTCTTGAGATGAATTGTTCTCCGAAGTTTTCCCTCAAAATGGCCATAGAATCGCGAGCTGTGTGGCATGTAGCGCCATCTTGTTGAAACCACATGTCAACCAAGTTCAGTTCTTCCATTTTTGGCAACAAAAAGTTTGTTAGCATCGAACGATAGCGATCGCCATTCACTGTAACGTTGCGTCCAACAGCATCTTTGAAAAAATACGGTCCAATGATTCCACCAGCGTACAAACCACACCAAACAGTGCATTTTTCGGGATGCAGGGGCAGTTCTTGAACGGCTTCTGGTTGCTCTTCACTCCAAATGCGGCAATTTTGCTTATTTACGTAGCCATTCAACCAGAAATGAGCCTCATCGCTGAACAAAATTTGTCGATAAAAAAGCGGATTTTCCGAATGGACCACCTAAGACGCAGCCGCGGTCAACATTTAAATGAAATTATCTTCAAAAAGTAAATGTCATGTACCAATCTAACGTTTAAAATAAAGAACCGATGAGATTTTGCAAATTTTATGCGTTTTATTGTTTAAAAAAGTTCTCAAGCTCTTAAAAAATCACCCTGTATTTTGTATTTTGTATTTTGTATTTTGTATTTCGTATTTTGTATTTTGTATTTTGTATTTTGTATTTTGTATTTTGTATTTTGTATTTTGTATTTTGTATTTTGTATTTTGTATTTTGTATTTTGTATTTTGTATTTTGTATTTTGTATTTTGTATTTTGTATTTTGTATTTTGTATTTTGTATTTTGTATTTTGTATTTTGTATTTTGTATTTTGTATTTTGTATTTTGTATTTTGTATTTTGTATTTTGTATTTTGTATTTTGTATTTTGTATTTTGTATTTTGTATTTTGTATTTTGTATTTTGTATTTTGTATTTTGTATTTTGTATTTTGTATTTTGTATTTTGTATTTTGTATTTTGTATTTTGTATTTTGTATTTTGTATTTTGTATTTTGTATTTTGTATTTTGTATTTTGTATTTTGTATTTTGTATTTTGTATTTTGTATTTTGTATTTTGTATTTTGTATTTTGTATTTTGTATTTTGTATTTTGTATTTTGTATTTTGTATTTTGTATTTTGTATTTTGTATTTTGTATTTTATATTTTATATTTTATATTTTATATTTTATATTTTGTATTTTGTATTTTGTATTTTGTATTTTGTATTTTGTATTTTGTATTTTGTATTTTGTATTTTGTATTTTGTATTTTGTATTTTGTATTTTGTATTTTGTATTTTGTATTTTGTATTTTGTATTTTGTATTTTGTATTTTGTATTTTGTATTTTGTATTTTGTATTTTGTATTTTGTATTTTGTATTTTGTATTTTGTATTTTGTATTTTGTATTTTGTATTTTGTATTTTGTATTTTGTATTTTGTATTTTGTATTTTGTATTTTGTATTTTGTATTTTGTATTTTGTATTTTGTATTTTGTATTTTGTATTTTGTATTTTGTATTTTGTATTTTGTATTTTGTATTTTGTATTTTGTATTTTGTATTTTGTATTTTGTATTTTGTATTTTGTATTTTGTATTTTGTATTTTGTATTTTGTATTTTGTATTTTGTATTTTGTATTTTGTATTTTGTATTTTGTATTTTGTATTTTGTATTTTGTATTTTGTATTTTGTATTTTGTATTTTGTATTTTGTATTTTGTATTTTGTATTTTGTATTTTGTATTTTGTATTTTGTATTTTGTATTTTGCATTTTGTATTTTGTATTCTGTATTCTGTATTCTGTATTTTGTGTTTTGTATTTTGAATCGTTTAAATTTCTGGTATATCTGAAAAAAACATTTGTCAGTCAATATTAAAAGTGAAAACATGACCCCTTGTTCTACCTCTACACTAAGAAACGTTGGTGGACTGTTCCAAGGTAGAAAGAATTCTAAACAAAAAAGTATGTAGCTAGTAATACATTTATTATTAAACATTGAGTCAGCTGGATTTTCCTTACAAAACACAACCCGGTCGGTCGCGCGAGTGCCAGGATATTCTTGACCCTTCGAGTTTGATCGATACGGAAATGAAAACAAAGGTAAAATTCCTTTTCCCCTCCAAACCACCGATGCGCCAACAGAATATTTCACGTGTCACCTGCCATGGGAAGGGAACAGTAGTAGGTACGCGTATGTATCTATTCGTGTGTACAGTAATTGGCCCATTTGTACGGGAAATTATGACAACAAAAAATCGAAATCAGGTTAGGTTACATATAAGCCAAAAAAACAGGTGCAGTGAAAGGTTTTGATGAAATATCAGTGATCTTTTACCGATCGACCGACCGACTAGTAGTTTGACAGTTTTTCGGACAAAGTAGGATCAACTGTCAACTGTGGATTGGCAGTTCATTGCCATACTGCTCAGAGTACGTAACAACCTAAAAACAAGCTGGAATATACTGCATTGCTAAATTTGTTGCTATACCTTGGGCAGAGTTGTTGTTGAATATTTTGAAGCTGTCATAACCTGACAATGGCTGACGCTTTTTGGAGCCTGCCGTGACACGAACCGAAAGCCTTGACGATTATATGGAGCGGTTCGGTCTGTAAAAAGTTTCTTTTTTTCGATTCCTACGCGGGCGGTAGCTATTTCAGATAATGTTTTAATTTGCTGTTCTATAGATGTTTTTTTCGTATCGATTTTTGTGGTAGTTCAAGTCAAAAACATCTTCAGAATAAAGCATGAGTTTGTGCCATCATCGCATGTGAACAATCGCGGTTGGTTCATAGCTTTGTCCTTTTTAGGATGTCACCGCCCACGGAAATAATAACTGGTACCGTACGGAGCATAGTGAAGGGGTAGTTTTCCAAGAATGTCACTTTTATTGGTCTAAAATTAGGTACGGGACGATGACAAGATATGGGGTCCGCGTTTATTGACATCACAGACAAACGGACGTACCAACTTAAACCGGTTGAGAAAAGCGATCACGGAATCTAGTTTAGCGGAAGGCTTCGGATTTCAGTGCACATTCCGTTCGAAGGAAATTGAAGAAATGGGAAGCATGAAACAAGATGCCATGCAACGTTGATATTTTCTCCACCTGCTCATCCTCCTTCGGATTGGTTTCCATTACCGCAGACCGACCTCTCCAATATCACAATGTGCAGTGTCTAGTCTGTGCGAGTGTGTGCAAGTCTCACAAGAAATGGTGTGGAGAAACCCCCGCCGCTTGGTTCAATGCATCGTACACTGCTCCTATCGAAGACTGAATGTGCTGACGCTCGCTCGAATTTCTGAGATGGTTCCGAACCGCTTGGGCGGATCAACCCTATCAATCGCTATTCATTGATAAAACGCTAGTTCCGTTCCAAAGTGCCATGTTTAATTATCTGCCCGGTGCATCAATAACACTAACAACTGCAGCAGCAGCAAGAAAGACGACCCTAAGACCGGCAATTCAATCAATCCCATTGACTCATTCGGTCGCTAGTTGGCACACCTGATTTCCAGTAGTTGGTTCCTAGGTTGGATCGCTTACGGAAGAAAACCGTTACACCTGATTGACCGACAACAACAACAACATAACTCAGCCGGTGAAGCCGGTTCATTTCATGCAGGAGGGGTTGGAAGGTGGGACAGCAGAAGCACAGCAATGTGTGTCGAACAAGATCCAATGAGATTGGCAATTGACCAGGCCGGGCCGGGTTCACAGACATGGCAAACAAGACACAGACTTGAAGCTTGTTGAAATTTAGAAATCGGAATTCAAATTTTAAAAATCATTAACTAAAAGGTCGTCAATATCCGGAGAATGCGTTTTCAGGAAGGATTTAACAAATTAGAAAACATGTGGAAATAAAGTCTTTCTCTGTACTAGGACCGTATCGCTTCTAAGCTCGGTCCAAACGCATTAGTTGTTTTCAGTAGATGTCTTGCAAAATACGAATGCTCAAATCATCTTGGATAACAATATTGTAGGTTTGTGTTATACTTACAGAATTTCATGTTTTACACCGATTTATAAACAGCTTTTACTTGTGATTTGGCAGACCAAACTTCCAAGTTCTAAAACACAATGAGGAAGCGACTGATCCTTTGCCAACATAGTTAAAGTTCCATAGCCCTAATGATCATTTTACAGACGATAAATTACGTACGGTAGCGTAGATTGCGTGTTCAAAAGTTTTCCAAATCCAAACTACCAATATCCCTGAAATATAGAAGCCTTCTTTTCGAGCGAAATTGATTAGTTCAGGATAAATGTGTTAGTTTAAGATTCATCCAAACTGTATCAGGTTGATTAAAATTCATAACTAATTTCAGTCGTAAGACGACTAACTTGAAACCACTTAGCGACCAATTGCCTACTTTAATCACCTCCAATCTGCGATCAGTTCTGAATGCATCACGATTCCTGACTGAACAACGCAGTAGTATGAGATTATATAAAATATCTCTCAATCTTTCTTCGTCCGAGACGTCAGTTTGAACATTACACAAGTGTTTTGCAAGTAGCTTTAACTTTACGTCTACCAAGCGGTTTATATTGAGCCGTCAGGACGCACTTGTAGTTCAACATAAACTGCTACGCACTGATGAGTCAAAGACGAAACGTCAAATAAAAGTCAAAATGAGTATGTGCATAACCTAGAATAAATTTATGGGTAAATAAAGTTATTTGTTACCATCTCAAAACTAGGATTCTCGAGAATATTTTGTATCAACAAGCATTGAGCAAGAACACTCATGACGCGTGTTTATCTTTCTCGTGTTCGAACGACGGTTTTTATGTAGCGAGTGACATGTCATTCCCGCGTTATTTACTTTCATCCGCGTTATTTGTAGATTTGGATTCTGAATCTGGATTTTGGTCTGAAATCTGGAAAGAAATTCTGAAGCAGTACCACCATTCAGGTCAGAAATTCTCCTCAAACCAGAATCCGAGTCTAGAATTCAGTTTTAGAATTCCGAACTGATTTCTAGAACTGGAACTGAGTTCTGAACATGAACTCTGGAGCTTAATTATGAACTGGACTGGACCTGAATGTTGGAGAACTAGGATTAAATACTGACAGTTGCAGAATATAAATCCAGCTCCAGAATTCAGTTTACAAATTCCTTCCAGAATCCGGATCCAAAAGATCCAGAAGCTCTGGAACTTATTTCAAAGACTGGAACTTGATTGTGGATCTGGATTTTGGACTTGAAATCTAGCAAAAAACTCTCCACCCAATTTGGTAACTGAGGATTAGGTTTAGACCAGAATTCACTTCCGAAATTTTGGCCCGAATCCTAGAACTGACCTGGATCTACACCTAGATTCGGAAACAGAGTTTTATAATCTGCACCTTTCAGAATTCAATTTCAGTTCTCAAGCATTCAGATACAGAATTTTGGACCTGAAACTGAAAACAGGACATTCTAGTCTAGTCCCTAAAATTAAGTTATCTAATTCGATTTCAGAATTCTACATCAGATTTCAGGCCACCCGGAGAACGACAAAAAATTTAATGATAATAATAGAGATTTAAGGCCTAAAATCTCGCTCTAGAATCATTGTCCACAATTCAATTCCGGATTTATACCCGTACTCTGGAACTGAACTTTAGACCTGATTTCTGGAAATCAATTGAGTTCCAGAATTCAGGTCCGTATATTAGCACAGATTACTTCCCAAGTAACAATTTTTGTTACGCTAGCTTATTTGTGACTAGTTTGTTACTAGAAAATTGAGTGATTGTTACTAACATATAACAACTTGCGTGACTCAGTAGCTCAAACTGAGCTCAGGCATTGTATGTTATAATCTTGTAATATATATGTTACCGTTACATCAATTCACGCTTATGTGTTCATAATGATTCCGCAACGTCAAAAAACTTATTTTCAGCTAGTAGCTAGACGCATATCTGTGATTAAAGATATGTTTGAACTTAGTAACTATAACTTATAAATTTTAATCAGTTCAATATGACAAAAATATGTCATGATTATGTAGTGAAGAAACATTGCCGTCGCCTTGCTTTAACCAGTGCAACATAAATAAACATGTTGGTTCCATGCATAAGGCAGTCTTACAAGCCAGTTGTCGTATGTTCGAGTCCCGACCTGGAAGGCTTCTTAGTGTCAATAGGATCGTAGTACTAGCCATGCAACGATTCTGTATGCTAAGAATCGGCTGCGAAGTCTGTTGAAACAGAACGGTCAAATTCCACAAAGGTTGGAATGGAGAAGCAACTGAAACCCTAAACCGTTGATTGTCTTGTTATCCACGTAAGAATATTTTGTCTCTAGTTGTTGTTTTTTTTAGAAAATTCACGAAAAAAATTCAAGACAATCCCGAAAAACGACGCCATGACCTTCACAACTCATGGAGACTTTCTAGGCCACTTGGTAGCACTGTTCCGATTCTGTCCATCGCAGAGTACTATTCTGTTCTCTGGCGTTTAATAGCGGATCGCCAGTTACCAAACGACATAAAAAATTACCCAACTCCGTATCTGCAAAGTCCAACACGCTTCCGAAGTGTGCTCGCGTACGTAGCTTTGGTCCAGAATCGGCATGTGTGGCACCTAGCGGCAGGATAAGTTTTCATCTGCAAAATGCGACAGATCCACTAAATATTGATGTGAAAATTATCACTGTTTCGGTGCGGCGATCAGTGCCCAAAGTTGATCCCAATATATGCCGATCAGTAAGCAATATCAAGATTATAAGGGACTAATTTTAGTCACAAATTCGGTTACACATTCTGACACAATTTCTAGTAAGCATCAAAACCAGACACCTTTTTGATGTAATTCTGTTCTGATTTGCTGATGAGGATGTCACGATCGCAGTTCTAAATGTCAAATAATGCCAAATGCTAAACTTTGAACAGGTGCCCTATAGTAAAGAAAGACATACTTTCGTCAAAACTGTACACACTCATCGAATCAACTCGTTCCATTATTCGATGATTTGAGATTTATTTTGTCCTATTTTCTGTCATAGGCACCTTACCTTTTTCACCATCCATTCAAGCTGACATTACGACGAATCGTGATGTCTGCGATTTTACAATATGGTGAAATAAATCATCATTGTTGTTCGATGTCACGTAAAGCCGACGACAACTTAATTTATTTGTTATCATTGCCCAACCAGAAACAGGTCAAGAAAGATAGTTGAATAAAATAGCTAAAACGAAATTGGCAAGGATACCGTTTTCATCATTTCAGAGTTACTTATCTGTTTTAATCTGGTTTTCTGTTGTGTTTCGATAGCAAATAGTGGCTCGAACGTTTCATGTCATAACGGAACAAAAATTGAAGTGGAGAGAAATTCAACACTGCCATAAAGTTTTGGACCGTCACAATTCAAACTGAATTACTTTGATAACCACTTAAAAATCACGTTGATTTGAGATTTCATTTCAAATACATAACACGTGAAATTAATTGCTATAGGTCTGTTGTGTCAACAAATCCTTATCAGCAAGATTTAGCTTCAATTGCAAATAAATAAACATTTTATCTATACTTTATCTGTGCTAACAGCTTGTGAAACGGTAGAAGACAAAATCTCTTCCGTTCGTCTACTCCCACTGAAATCGCCATAGCAAGTGGATCGCATGTCTGAATCTACCAATCGATTTTAATTATCGTTTAACCGATATCACCATCATCATCCGTTGGCTTATCATTGTAGCTGTATGTAATTGTTAGCCACATTTTTTCGATTCGTTTTCCAGTTCCAATTCCGCGATGCAGCCCAGAACGAAAAAAAAACATTCAAGGGCTCATTGTTGTTTAGCTCGGCTAAGCGAACGAGCGCGCGCGATTCGAGGATGTTTTCCGCAATGAACAAGATCCATCGATCGGCTTTACTGGGACTACTACTGCCCGAGGGCCTCGATGATATAGGTGTTGAATGAATAAATTAAATCTATCTCCACTGGGGGAGGTTGGGAAGCCATGATTGATACGAGGCTTGCGAGGAAACGGCCAGCCAGCACAGATCGTAATTGAAACAATATCTTTATATGGAATTTTGCCTACTTGCCGATCGAACATCGTGTGTGTACTTGCGCGTACGGTCAGTGCACTTCCGGTAGGTAGCCGTGTTGAATCACACCGATGATAGATTATGGCCGTTCCTCGCCGTGGTTGGGAATGATTAATATCGCGTTTATTTTGTTATCGTACCGTGGTATGTTGGACTATGAAATGGAATTTCGCGGAACTCCATTCGTTAGTCATGCAAGTTGAATATTGATAAGATAACTTGTGAGGTAACTCATTTTCGGTAATTTGATGAAGCGAATAGAGCCAATAGAAAAGTTTCGCAATAGACCACGACTAGAAAATCAACAAACCATCAAATCGGTTGCGATTCAAAATTGAGGTGAATAGGTTAAACATTACGTACCGATATTTTCCTCAGCTTGAGATAATCTTTCAAACACTCAAATGCGATGCCACTTTGTGCAAACCATGATTCAAATGATCGATCTCTCATTATCTTAGAAACAAGAAAAAAAATGCCTGATCAATCATAATTGCATTACCTGTGCACCGGACAGAAAAAAAGCAAAGCTGAAAATCGAACGCCGTTGTGTCTGTTTCTATTTTAGCTCGTCTCTGTTAGGTCACCGAAAGCGTCGAAAGAAAGTGACCGGAGCGCACGGCGTGATGATGCACGGGAAAGAAAAGTAGTACGGATAATACATAAAACAACCAAACACGGTGTTTATTACGAGCATGATGATGATGATGATGATGATGCTATTGAAATTGAACTTCTCCTAATAAGACCAGAGACGTCCGACGTCGTGATTGATTGTTGAGTCGGTGGTGTAACCAACATTCCGAAGGTTTGGCAACGGTGGGAAGATATTGTCTTGTACTTCGGCTGTAAGACCAGTCGCCACTATAATCCGGGCACCTAAAATATAATTTAGACTTTTTTTTGGAAACTTTGGGATATGCTTTAAAAATTCGATTTTTCGATTATCATAAAATAAACTCCATCCATAACGGCTGCAAAACTCTTCAAATAACGTGGTGGTCTTCGTTTGGATTGAACGGATCTGGCGTCTTGATTCTCGTATTTTTGTTTCGAATAGCAGCATCAATCGTGGATTCCAACTTGGTTCATGTAATGCCTGTATGTAAGAGATTTATCCGAACTAAGAATTATGTTGATAAAATTAAACAGTTGAGCAGTCGGATTAAAGGTTTTTATATTGCACTTTTAGGAAAATAAAGAACCAACAGAATGATTTCGTAAAAAATCTAACTAAATACCTCGTGGTACTTTTTGCATACTCTGCTCATCAACTTCAGTGACCATTTTATGCCTTCATATCTGAAGCAACCCGAGTTACTATTCCATTCTTTTTCCGTTTTCACTGAAAATTTCGTCGTTGACGAATTTGAGAGAAAATGGATGGTTTGAGGGCTTTCCAATGAAATCCTCTTTGTTTTCAATGGTACTCTCTGAAGTGTCTCACGATTGTAGTGGCAGGCAACTACTTGAATTACTTTGCATGGTATCAAAAAGTGTTTTTTTTACAATTTTCAACGAAATTCATGAAATTGATCACTAAAAAAATACAATATGTTAAGGTGTTAGCCAATTTTTGTGATTAAGGTAGAAACTCTTTTTGATTGATATTACGTTTCGTCTTCGACGTGTCAGTGAAGTTTATGTTGAACTGTTATGCCACTTAGTGAATGACCACTACCTGAATCGACCAGTATAGGTAAAAAAAGTTCGGTCGACACGTTAGGTAAAACATCGCACGCACTTCGATGCAAATCTAAAAACGTGTTCTGCGAGTAGCAGAAACTTTACGGCTGCTTAACGATTTTTTTGAGCTGCATTGGCCAAACAGTTTAACATAAACTGTTATGCACTGACGAGACGAAGACGAACCGTTCAAGTAAATCTCATGAAATGCTTCGTGCATAAATACTGTCTAACAGCATGCAGTTCTTACACTCGAATGAACTATTTTCTAGATTTTTTTTCACTGCAACATCAGATGGAAATTTTCCCGCATGTCATATCATTTAAAATGCTTTATGATGCGCACAAAGGAACAGCATTCAACAGAAAAACGTTTTTTCTCTTCCCGCGTGCACTTGTCAATTGCTCATCCCCATCGCACGACAGTCAGATAAAATGTAAAAGCAATCGCCCGTGTCACCCCGAAATGGTTCCCACCACCATCATTGCCCTCATGTTTTGGAAACTTTGAACTTGCGTTGACAATATTTTCTTTATCACTCTCAGGCGAAGTTTCTGGTGCTCTAGCGGTAATACATTATACCGCTTTTAAACCAATGACCTAAGAAGAGTGGTGGTTGTCACTCAAGTGGTGTTCAACAGCTGAGACGAGTTTGTTTGGATCGCACCGTCAGCGGAAAGTTTTCTGCGACATTTGAGGAATATTCTCGACGCTAGAAATAAGTCAAATAATAGGAAAAGACGAACCGAAGCTAGCTATTCCATTAGCAGTTCTTCGTAGAGAGAGAGAGCATTACATTTTTCAATAACTTTCAGAAAAACTTTTTATCGTCTGGAAAAAGTCAACGAAATGACATCGCAATACTAGTTGCTTTGTCTATTTTTATTGAGATCGAGGGTTATCAAACGTGCTTGAAAAATAGATTGTTGGTCTATATTTCGTGGTCGCTCATCTGTGCAGTTTTTCCAGCCAAATGGGAAATAACAGATTCAAAAATAGAAGGAAGAATGTCAATAAAAATATTTCTTATATCAAGGTTCGAGGGTTTTGGTACCACATGAATATCGATTTGTGCCAAGCGCACATAATTATGTTCTTATTGTTACCTTTCAGTCTTCGACTCAACAGTGCATTAACAGTTTATGTTGAACTGCTAATGCCACCTTACGATTCAACATAAACCGCAGAATTGCAATAGACATGATACTTGGGTGCAAAAAATGTTTGGCAAATAGTACTAACTTTACGTCTGCTCAACGATTTATGTTGAATCGTCAGATGGCGTTGTCAGTTCAACATAAACTGCGAATGTGGAAGACGAGTTGTAAAAATAAGAACTGATCTTATTCTTGGTGTTAGAAATCGAATATAAATAAATACAAATAAAAATTTTTTTTTCCATAAATACGTTTATTTCTTAAGGCAGTTTACATAAGTTTTTCTTCGCCGTAGCATCACTTTTACATAATATTCTTATCCTTATTTAATTCTAACATAGTCACAACGTTTTGAATTTATTAAAACATATTCTCTTATAGCTTAAATATCATCTTAGGTAACTCGTCATTAATTATGAAATCTACTCGGAAATATTATTTGAACCAAACGATTAACTTCTATAAATTATAAAATAAGCTGTTATTTTCAGACATTTTGTTGATAATTTCATAAACTGTTTCGAGTTTGTTTGTATCATTACATAATTTTTATTCTAATTTAGCTATTGGTTGAACTCATGGACGCTGCTGGGATCAGAACTAAGTCTTAAAAGGGGCCTTTATTAAATTGAAACTCCAATTTTCTTTATGAAATGATAAATAAGTTTCATGTATGAAAGGTCACGACAAGCAAGAATGTCTCGAACTGGGATATTGGATAGTCTACCTTGGGTACGCAAAGAATTTATTAGTTGAGATCTGACATCACGATACTCCACGCATGTCCAAACGACATGATCAATATCCCGATAACCTTCTCCGCAAGCACAATGATTAGTCTCGGAGAGCCCAATTCGAAGGAGATGTGCATCTAACGTGTAGTGATTGGACATGAGTCTGGACATCACACGAATGAAATCCCTACTCACATCCAGTCCCCTGAACCATGCCTTTGTCGATATTTTCGGAATAATTGAGTGCATCCACCGACCCAGATCATCTTTATCCCAAGAAGCTTGCCAGCTGGCAAGTGTTCTTTGGCGAGACGAGCTATAGAATTCGTTGAAAGCAATCGGTCTCTCATAAATTTCACCCTCAATAGCACCACGTTTGGCTAAAATATCGGCTCTTTCATTGCCAGGAATGGAGCAATGAGCCGGGACCCAGACTATAGTGATTAGATAATTATTGTTCAATATGTCGTTCAGGCACTGTTTTATTTTGCCCAGGAAAAACGGTTCATTTTTGCCAGCAGCGTTTGAGCGAATGGCTTCAATTGCACTCAGACTATCTGTGAAGAGGAAATAATGGTTTGGAGATAATGTGACGATTACACTCAAACTATAATGAACTGCTGCTAGCTCTGCTATATAAACAGATGCAGGTTCTTGAAGCCTAAATGAGGCCGAAACATTATTGTTGAACATACCAAACCCTGTCGCTTCTTCAATTCGCGATCCGTCCGTATAAAACATTTTCTCAGAGTCAATATGCCTGAACTTACTTGAAAATATTTTCGGGATTTCCGTCGAGCGTAGATGATCCGGGATTCCACGCACTTCACGCTGCATGGATGTATCGAAAAATAAAGTTGAGTCAGGGGCACTTAGGATGCTGACACGGATAGGAATATATCTTGAAGGGTTGATTTCCTGTGACATATGGTTAAAATATACTGTCATAAATTTTGTTTGAGATCGAAGCTCGACTAGTCGTTCGAAATTATTAATTACCATGGGATTCAGCACCTCACATCTTATTAGCAGGCGTGATGAAAGCTCCCAAAATCGATCTTTTAATGGAAGAACTCCCGCCAGAACTTCAAGACTCATTGTATGTGTCGAATGCATGCAGCCTAAGGCAATTCGCAAACAACGGTACTGAATTCGCTCAAGTTTGATAATATGAGAGTTTGCAGCGGAACGAAAACAAACGCATCCATATTCCATCACTGAAAGTATCGTTGTTTGATACAATTGTATTAGATCTTGCGGATGAGAACCCCACCAAGATCCTGTTATTGTTCGAAGAAAATTTACTCTTTGTTGGCATTTCGTTATCAGATACCTAATGTGTCCTCCCTACGTGCATTTGGAATCGAACCACACCCCGAGGTATTTAAAAGTTACAACCTGTTGGATCATTCTTCCCATCATATGGAGCAGAAGCTGCGCGGGATCATGCTTTCTTGAAAAGACGACTAACTCTGTTTTCTCCGCAGAGAATTCGATACCAAGATGAACAGCCCAAACGGACAAGTTATCTAAGATATCTTGCAATGGTTTATGCAGATCAATAGCTTTGGGCCCAGTAACTGAAACCACGCCATCATCTGCCAATTGTCTTAGTGTACATGGGGTTACTAGACAGCTGTCAATGTCATTCACGTAAAAATTATAGAGGAGCGGACTGAGGCATGAGCCTTGCGGGAGACCCATGTAGCTAATTCTGAGTGTTGCCAAATCGCCATGTGAAAAATGCATGCGTTTCTCTGACTAAAGGTTGTGCAAATAATTATTTATAACCGCTGGGAGTCCATGTTGGTGGAGCTTGTCTGAAAGAACATCAATGGAAACTGAATCAAATGCTCCTTTAAGATCTAAAAATACAGATGCCATTTGTTGTTTTTGAGCGAAGGCAATTTGGATGTCAGACGAAAGCAATGTAAGGCAATCATTCGTCCCTTTATTTCTACGGAAACCAAACTGAGTATCTGACAACAAGCCGTTCGTCTCGATCCAAGTGTCGAGACGTCGTAGAATAATTTTTTCGAACAATTTTCTGATGCAGGACAACATCGCAATGGGTCTATATGAGTTGTGATTGGAAGCTGGTTTCCCCCGCTTTTGAATGGCGATAACTTTCACTTGTCTCCAGTCAGGTGGAACAATATTTTGCTCAAGAAACTTGTTGAACAATTCCAACAAACGTCTTTTTGCGAGGTCGGGCAGATTCTTCACCAAGTTGAATTTAATTCTGTCCAACCCAGGGGCGTTATTGTTACAAGACAAGAGTGCTATAGAAAATTCCATCATTGAAAATGGGTTATTAATAAAACCATTATTTGGAGGAGATTCCCGTATAATGCTCTGCGTAGGAACAGAATCTGGGCAAACTTTCCTAGCAAAGTCAAATATCCATCGGTTCGAGTATTCATCACTCTCATTGCCCACGTTACGATTCCTCATTCGTCTGGCCGTATTCCAAAGAGTGCTCATTGAGGTTTCTCTTGACAAACCTTCGACAAAATGTCTCCAATAGCTACATTTTTTGGCTCGAAGTATGCTCTTGTACTTGGTTTCTAAAACCATAAGTTTTTCAAAATTCTGAGGAGTTCCTCCTCCCTGTTTTAGAAACGTCTTGCAAGCATTTTGTTTTGCGAGTTTAGCCTCTGAGCACTCTTTGTCCCACCAGGGGTTGGGAGGCCTTCTGTTAGTCGTTGGCCCAGGAAAGCGTTTAGTTTGGGATTGTTCTGCGGCCTCCAGAATCGAACAAACGAGGAAGTCATATTCTTCAAGTGGAGGGAGCTCTTCCATTGAATTCAAAATACTAGAGATTCTACTTTGGTATTTAATCCAGTCGATATTTTTTGTCAAATCATATGGAATACTAGCTGAATTAGCAATACATTTGTTACAGCTAATTGAGATGATGATTGGTAAATGATCGCTACCGTGTAAATCAGGCAATATTTTCCAGGTGCAATCTAGTCGAATTGATGTTGAGCAAAGAGATAGATCTAATGCACTTGGGCGTGCAGGAGGTCTTGGGATCCGTGTCATGCTACCCATATTTAATACCGTCATGCTAAAATTGTCACAAATGTTTTGTATTAAAGATGATCTGCTATCATTGTAAACGGAACCCCACATCATTCCGTGCGAATTTAAATCCCCCAGAATCAATCGTGGAGCAGGAAACAAATAAAAATTAGCAGCATATAAAATGTTTACTTTGTCATATGCGGATCCTACTGATACTAATGGCGTTTTTCATTGAGAAACACTGGTGGCGTGGATTCCTGTGGTTTTGCACTTTCGAGCAGAAATGGCAATGAAACACCGTCAAAATATTGTATTTCTGCTCGAAAGTGCAAAATCAGAGCAATCCACGCCACCAGTGTTTTTCAATGAAAAACGGCATAAGAATTCTTTCAAGTAAGAGTTCATACGTACGGCAACTGGATTGTGATTTCAGTGCCTACATTCAAGCCAATCGATCGAGAAAATCCGCATTTTCCAATTAATTTTTCAAATTACCTTTCCAAAATGTTTCCAGATTTCAAATCTGGAAAGCAATTTGTTGTTGCGTTGAATTAGGAGTCAGGCGTTAGAGGAGAAATTCGCTAATGAATTTTAAAGTAATCGAAAAAAATCGGAATGTTGATAAGCTAAAAATGAGTATGAATGATGATATAAGTGAAAATGCACATGTTTTTCAATGAACAAAAATTTTATCTTCACTTAATAGCTTTGTTTCCAGGACTGAAGAATGCTTGTTAGATGGGTTTTTTTTTATCATAAACGTACACAACTTAGTTACGACATATAACCTAGAGATAAAAACCGGGTCAAAATAAAGGAATAAAAAAATATCCAAATTGAATTCAGATCGTGCCATTGAATGACTTTCAAAAGGTCGACCATTCGAAAAATCGCAAAATGTCTGTGTATGTGTTTCATTTTTCTGCACTCACTTTTTCCGGAGAATGGCTGAACCGATTTTCTCCAACTTAGATTCAAATGAAAGGTATTATTATAATTCCACAGAAAATTCCTATGACATATAAAAAAGGAACGGACACGAACTCCTTCCAACTAGCTAGTAGATGATACTAGTTCGTATTTCTTGTTAGTTGATGATTAAAAAAAACTCACTTCTTTTTTCGAAAAACATGTGCATAAAAAAAACTCACTTCTTTTTTCGAAATAGTGATTAAAATTTTCAAAGTGAAGGTAACTCCGATTTCTTTAAGATAGCAAGACTGTTTTTCATGGCATTTTACCGGACCCGACTTCCGGTACAAACAATACAGGAAGTGATGTGTTGAAAATTTTAATAAAAAAAAGTGGTCAAAAATTTTAGAATGTTAATGGGAATGGTATCAGCACACTACTAGATGGATTTGAGCAAGTATTTCATTAAACTGAAGATTAGGGCTTCCTGAAAGTGATATTCGGTACAAGCGGTAGTCAGATGTCGCCAACTATGCACTATGCTTGGTTTATCCCTCTACTATCTAAATAGTTTATGTCTAGAATCACAACAAGTGGCCGTGCGTTGTCTTGATGAAAATGTATTGTCTGCTTCGGTGTCCGTCTCTGACGAATATGTTGGATTCGATAGAATGATTATTTAATAATTGTTGACGGCTCAAAAGCACTTCTCAATACCATTTTGATCACGTCATATGCATAACGTACATATTAGCTTCATGAATACTTCGATTTGCCCTGTTAGTCTGACTTAGGATGTGCTACTTTTCAAAATTTGGGAGTGATAAATTTTTGACCGTGAAAGTATTTTGTGGTAATTTAGAAAATCGGTGGTAAAATAATTAATCAAGAAACAGTCCGTTTTGGATTTGCTGAGTTGCTTCTTACGTTAGCTCCGTTTTTGACGTCAGTGAGTGGTGGTACTAATATTTAAATAGAGCCTTTTCACACTTCCAGCATTTGTGTTGAATTGATTTGCCATATGTGCGGATTGATAGCATAAGGCATGTATTTTTATCAATGCACTGCTGATTCTTTGTATTCGAGAAACACACCAACAAAGTTGTTAAACATCGAATGAACTAAATAAAGCGGTTTTTTTTTAAAGACCAACAAATCGTTTCCAAAGAAAAGACTACGACATTTTCTCCAACTGAAAAAAATTAATGTGCAGTGTCGTACTGTACACTTTGTAGCTCTTGACCAATTTCACACACTGCAATTTGATGTTCGTAAGTTACTAATGTTTTCCTTATCAAGTTGAGGGTGTTACGATAAAAAAATGATTTTTGAATTTGACGAATTTTTTCGTCTTTCTCTTAAAGAAATTCCGGTGTGAAACACTAAGATGATCAATTCATGAATATGAACTTAACGATGATGTGTGGCGAATGACCAAAATCGGTTACAGTCGCTAATAAAACGAAACAAATAAACTTAACGATGATGATAACGCAAATAGGTGAGTAATTTGTCGTTAATTAGTTACGGTAATTTCGAATTTGTTGCTCAATTTCCTTTTTATGTTATTGAGTACACTGAAGTCTTTTTCTATGCGAGTTTACGTACCGCATAAAAAAGACCTTAGTGTATTTTGGTAAGTTTATACGAAGTTAACAAAGCACTCCTGAAATAATTTGTTGCTGATTAGTCACGTTAATTTTGAATTTGTTGCTCAAATTTTTATCGTGAATACGACTTACTTTACTATGAGGCGCCTTTTCAAAATTTTTTCCCTGAAAGAGTGTGGGCGTGAATATCTCTTGTTGTGTCTAACGTATCAACATAATTTTTGCTACATGCCATCAGAAATATCATCATCAATTTATGATAAAATTTTCAGTTGTATGACATAATTACAAATAATTCAAAATTATAGTTTTCTGAAATTTTTGGTATAAACGAGTATCAAAGACTAAAATTGTCATAACATCTTTTTCGTACCCGGGTAGGTACACACGTTAACATTTGATATATTCCGTTCAGCTCAGTTTCATGTATCAAGAGTTCAGCACAATTTTTAATTAATTGCGTTCAGTATTTAATCCCTTCAAAAAAGATTGATTGCGTCATCCTGCTGCTGGTCGTTTGCATTAGAACAAAATACAACGATAAGTGGACAACGATGGGGAACAATACCCAAAATCAGCCCTTCTAATGGATCCAAATGTTATCTAAAGAACTATTAGAATTACTTATCTGGTAAAATACCTATACAACCCAGAAGTGAATATAATCAGTTTAGTGGCTTTTTTAAATTGGATTTTGAGTATTGGTTTGAATGCGTTCCGTTTACTTCAGCGTGTGCAAGTGGTGTCAGATGTTTTAATGTTCATTATATTTGCATTAAATTAAATTTTAAAATTTTTCATATTGGATGAAGAATTTTTTGAACGTGTACGTCCTCCTTTTTTATCATGAAGAACTATACAAATTATTTCATAATATTTAATTGCATGTCAGAATGTATGATGTAACTAATTCGTACTTGAGTGTAGGTGCATCGTTTCAAATTCTAGTAGTGAAGAAGGGGAAAGCTTGCACAATTCACTCAATCGGTTCACTAATGTCGTTTTTCATTGAAAAACACTGGTGGCGTGGATTGCTCTGGTTTTGCACTTTCGAGCAGAAATGCAACACTCTGACGGTGTTTCATTGCGATTTCTGCTCGAAAGTGCAAAACCAGAGCAATCCACGCCACCAGTGTTTTTCAATGAAAAACGCCATAACTGATATTCGGAAGTGCACCAGTTTTATTTGTATTCACGTCATCCAGTTATGTCTCTGACATAACCCACCCGTCTTTTTTTTTATTTTTTTCAAGTACTTCGATAAGTTCATACGAAGTTAACGAGGCACCCCTTTAATGAGCTTTATAAAAAATCAGAACCCGGTGGATAATTTGTTACAATTTATGGATACCTTGGAAAAGTTCGCCTTTGAAGCAACTCGAGTTGAAGTGATTTGCAATCTCTATTAATAAAATCAAATAAGTCAATGGTAAAACTCAGCATTATTTTGTTTGAAATAGGAGTTAAAATATCGAAAATAATAACTAAATCTACGAAAGAGAAAAACAACAATGTAGTAATCTGTCATTGTAATATTAAACAAAGAGTAAAATATTTCTAGAAGACAAATTTCTCAGAGAGTTATTTTAACATTCATTTTGAATAATAAGAATAACATTATAAGCATTTTTCTTATCTTATTCTTATCAAATTGCTTTTATTTGAAGATAGAAAATTTAGATCAGATGTTCTTAATACAACTGAAATATTTCGTCAATAACAAAATGAGATGTAATGACTAATATTGATGTTAAACAGTTATACGATGGTAAAATTTGCTACTTTGGTCTTTGTTTGCTCGGGAATACTTTCATCTTTCTACCAGGGAAACCAATCTGGCACCAAATTTTCTATGTTTTCATAGGAATCAAAGCGCTGCGAAGCCAAAGCAAGGTCCACCGATGAAGACAAATAGTAATCGGAGTGAACCTGATCTGGGGAATGCAGTGGGTGCGCTAGTAGCTCCCAGTTAAGTGCTTTGATTGTAACCTGAATCAGTTTTGTTTTGTTTTTTTCCGGCAATTCATGGTTCAAATTGATCATTTATATTAACAGTTTCACTAGGTTTTTGAAGCTCATGATACGATACCCCTTTCTGATGCCACCAAACACAGAGCGTTGCCTTCTTGCCGAATCGATTTTCCATCGACGAAAACAATTCAATGACAAATTGATTTTCTTTCTTATCATTGAAGCAAAATTTCACAAGTGTTTAATTTTCGGTTTTAAATCTGTCTTTCATTCGATCGAAGTGGCATCCACTTTTCACACTTTTGGACTTTTTTTTATGGCTTTCAGTAACCGTTAGAAATTGTTTTAATGTGGAACACATTTTTGTTTTCTATATAGGGGTGCAAATTAAAAACTCAAGAAAAATACACATAGAAATGTGGTCAGCTCAGTCAATTTTATATCAATTATTAGAATTATGTCACCATTTGATTGGAAATATTTCTACGTATTGCTTTGAATGTTCATAGCCATATATTTTCAATTGTATATCATTGAAATGTTGATTGATAGCTATCAGTTTTATATTTTGTCTGCAAAAAATCTCCGGCATTCCGAATTTCCCTGCCATAGTCGACGGTTTTGAAGGAGTAAGCGATATATCAAAGTGAAAGCATCGCTCTGATTGGTCAATCGATGCAAAAGCGAAACTGTTGGAAGCACGCGAAACTATAAATATAAGCAAAATTATAGCTAACGTTTCAGTCCTACGGGTAGCATGCTAGAGGTAGGTTGTTGCTAGACAGCAGAACAAAAAGTGCTATAAAACGATTTGAAGTTTTAATTGGTATGCTCTGATCTTGTGTCATGCAAGATCGGATGAAATTCCATGTTATGTCGCTTCGCCTGAGAAATTGACAACTACCCTAGGGTAAATTTTGAGTGCATAAGATTAATTTTTAATTTATATACGATAAACTCGATTGATAATGAGAAAAAGTTTATCGCTTCAATCGAAATCGCAGAATGGTAGTAATAGTAGAGAAACGCTATAAAAATAACTGCTTGCATACAAAACTTGAACACAAGCTTCACGAAGAGAAGCTTAAATATCGATATCCGTATCGCAAATATGTACAAACATAATATTGCATACATTTGGGCTATTGATATAATTTCGTCGGCTACAAAACAAATACAAATCACGACAAATAGAGTCTATATCCGAGTTCGCGTGTTCAGTTCGGTTCCTAATAAAGATCAATCTAAGCAAACTCTCGTGCATTTCCGGATTCAAAAGTGTGACAATTAATTGAAAATGTCGATCAATAGAAGTTTTGGTTACCTTGTTCCACATCAATGACTCGAACAACCCCATGGGGCTGATCTTTGAAGTTTTTTGTGAAAAATTTCAACATTCGCGTTTGACTAGAAGTATCATCTTCATCCAATATTGTTTGTCCAAACACAAAAAATAAGGCTCGTTCACACCAAATTGAATCTTAACGCTTATTTTATACCGATATAACTGTGAGTAACGAAAAATATGCACTCACTTTGCTCCGATATGAACTTTTACAAGCTTAGGTTTCAGATGGAAGGCACTATTGACCTAAATTTCTATGTTTCATGAGCATCTGCTTTCCGGTTCCAGAATTACAGTGATGGAGTAGAAGAAAATTGCAAACTCAATAGTTTACTTTTATAGAAGAATGTTTATAGGTGAGCTAATTTCTCAAAAAACATTGAATAAATGTCTCTATTTAACAGGTATGTTAAGTTGGCAACCACCAAAAATTTACATCGGATATACCGGTCCCGGTTTTTCGGAATTCGGTTCCTGAAGTACCGGAAATGGTGATCAAAAATCTACGAAACGAAACTCTCTCACTTTATTCTTTACGGAAATCCTAAGTTCAGTCTGGATATAATTTTCTGTTTCGGAATTACAGTGGGATGAGTGTTTGAAATGTCAAGCCGTCATAAAAAACGACAATGCAAAAAGGGAAGAAAATTCTTCAAAATTGGACTCAAAACTGGTCCAATGTGCATACAGGTTATGTAAGTTGCTGATCATAAGAATCTCTTTAATTGTGAAAGTATCATCGGAGCAAGTCGGTAAAATTTTGCTCGAGCATTGCGAAGATTCGAATTACTCGCAAATCAAATTGGCGAAATGATTGAATGAGGACAAAAAACACACTAAAAGTTTTCTGAAATCGTCTGCCAACATCCAGGAAGATTTGATTGAAAAGTGGCTTATTCGATAAAACAAAACCGATGAATTAGTACAGAAATATTGAGTAGTTAAAAACTAAATTTGAACGCACCTGTATATTCAAATTACAAAGACGGTACTAAATTGCATTCCCCGACCAAACTTCTGTCACTTTTCACATCCTTCGAACCGAGTTGACTAGCCGCCGCCAATTACAAAAATTTTCAATGGCCGAACTCTGACCCGACGAGAATTCCCCAGGCCGGGAGACTCCCGCCGCTGATGACTAATCGAAGCGTTGTGTTGTTCTGCACGAACAAATGAATCAAACTGTGTGCGAATAAAATTCTACCACTACCAACGGCGACAACATTGTACAGTCAGTCGGCAAGTACACCAGCCCACGTTCTTCTCCGGTGATCCGACGGTACTTGTTTGGATAGTAGCACAACAAACATACAAACCAACCAACAAACGATGAGTTTGTTTGTTGCGATGTTTCGACCCTTGATTGGCAAGATACAGATACGGCGACAAAGGCTGCTTGGCTTCCTGCAAATGTAATGATGAACGATTATCGTATATTTAATTTATTGCTGAAATTATCATCTCCGAACTTGAACGGCATGGATGATTATCGCGGGATCGCGCACATTTTCCTTAAAGAGTAATTCCTTTTTCGTCACACAACTCGGCGGCCACCCCGCCGGGTCCGGACTGCCTGCCTTCCTGCCCAGCAACGGTTAACTTGAACTTGTCTCATTTCGATTGCGCAGCAGCAATTATATTATTTGCCACGGCTGCCTCCGTCCACAGTCCAGCCCAGTCGCAGTATTGTTGTAACGATTAACTACGACGCGATCAGCAGCTTCCATCCGACGGTTCTGCTGACCGTATTAGGATAATTGGGAAGTGAGGGGTGGTTGATTTATGTGTGTGAGTGTGTGTGTGCGTTGTCATCAACCGGAGGAATGTCGTCATCGATGCCGGCAGGCAACCTGGTGACAGTATCGATTCGATTTAATTTCGTACGCAGGAATGAAGAATTTGGTTACCGTATTCTATTGGGGCTTGCAACACTGGCACGGCCGGCTGTCTGACGCGGAGGGGGAGAGAAAGCGGCATTGTTGACATGGATAAATAGTGGGTCACGCGGTTTCCGAACAAACTGACTCGTTACAATCAATCTCTAACCGAGAACACGGCCAAACGCGACTCGAGAATGCCATCGAAAAGTGATTTATTGATTTTCACTTCACAACAATGCAATTATGCGCAATTAAATGCGAATAACTACACTTTTTTTGAGGCAACAGGCGATGAAAACGGACAATCGAAAACGAAACTTGTATCCGGAACCGCTTTTGTCCTTCTGCCAATGAAAGTATATTCCATTTTAGACAATTCAAAAGGAATTAGATGAACAAAGGTCGCTGTTTTGATGGACCTTCGTTGGTATGACAACGGCCTCAGACAACGGCCGAGGTATGTCCTACGGCCTCGTAGGACTGAACCTGTCCTGAATGAAAACAATTTTATTGCTAGCATCTATTCGAAACTACAAGAAGATTATGTTCGACTTCGGAAACAGTAAAAAAAATATTGTTTCACTACACACTCAAAAATAGTTACTCAAAAATGAGCTAGTTTCCACTTACTACAGAAAAAGTGGATCAACTCTTATTTAGAGTAACTTCTTAGTTACTATAATTTGAGTTTTTCCACTGTGAACGATGTTTGGGTAAAATCTACTCATTCATTAAGTAATGCTTTAGTGGAAGTGAGCGAAAAATTGAGTAATTCGCACTCAAATTTGGAGTGAAATTTTATTTCACTTATATCAAATTTGCGTAAAAATGTCTCCTTTTCTGAGTATATTCTATTTACAGGGTGGCAAGTGACGAGTGCCCATAAGAAGGGCCAAAAGACTTTCTTGGCTTTTTCATATATAGAGGTTATGCAATCACCCGATTTTCACACCAAGACCCGGAGGACTGAGTGTCTATACCATTCGAATCAGTACTGTTTTGTTAATTACGCTCCCTGCATTCAATACAGCATTATCAACAATGCGATGGGCCACAAGAATAGCAATACGTTTTTGTTTGAAAGTAGAGATTTCAATATTCCTTGGAACTACGTTTTTTTTCTCCACAATTTGTCCAAACGTTCATCTTCCACTACCACACAGCTCAATGTATTCCATCATTATTTTGTCGGTTACTTCACAACTAACATTTTTTTAGCAGATCATCTCTAATATATAATATTTGCGACAATTTTAGCATGACGGTACTAAACATGGGTAGCATGGCACGGATCCCAAGACCTTCTGCACGTCCAAGTGCATTAGATTTATCTCTTTGCTCGACTTCAATTCGACTAGATTGCACCTGGAAAGTATTTCCTGATTTACACGGTAGCGATCATTTACCAATCATCATCTCAATTAGCAGTAACAAAGGCATTGCTACTTTAGTTAGTATTCCTTATGATTTGACAAAAAATATCGACTGGATTAAATACCAAAGTAATATTTCAAATGTCTTAACTTCAATGGAAGAGCTCCCCCACTTGAAGAATATGACTTCCTCGTTTGTTCGATTCTGGAGGCCGCAGAACAAGCCCAAACCAAATGATTTCTTGGTCCATCGTCTAACAGAAAGCCTTCAAACCTTTGGTGGGACAAAGAGTGTTCAGATGCTAAACACGCGAAACAAAATGCTTTCAAAGCGTTTTTAAAACGAGGAGGAGGAACTCCTCAGAATTTTGAAAAATTCTTGACTTTAGAAACAAAGTACCTCAAGAAACCTCAAATAGCACTCTTTGGAACACGGCCAGACGAATGAGGAATCGCAACGTAGGAAATGAGAGTGAGGAACACTCGAACCGATGGATATTTGATTTTGCGAGGAAAGTTTGTTTGTCAGATTCTGTTCCTACGCATAGGATTATAAGAGAATCTTTTCCAAATAATGGTTCCATTGATAGCCCCTTTTCAATGATAGAATTTTCCATAGCACTCATGTCTTGTAACAATAACGCTCCAGTTTGAACAGAATTAAATTCAACTTGGTGAAGAATCTGCCCGACCTCGCAAAAAGACGTTTGTTGGAATTGTTCAACAAGTTTCTTGAGCAAAATATTGTTCCACCTGACTGGAGGCAAGTGAAAGTTATCGCCATTCAAAAGCCGGGGAAACCAGCTTCCAATCACAACTCATATAGACCCATTGCGATGTTGTCCTGCATCTGAAAATTGTTCGAAAAAATTATTCTACGACGTCTCGATGTCATTCTCAGTTTGGTTTCCGTAGAAATAAAGGGACGAATGATTGCCTTGCATTGCTTTCGTCTGACATCCAAATTGCCTTCACTCAAAAACAACAAATGGCATCTGTATTTTTAGACCTTAAAGGAGCATTTGATTCAGTTTCCATTGATGTTCTTTCAGACAAGCTCCACCAACATGGACTCCCAGCGGTTATAAATAATTATTTGCACAACCTTTAGTCAGAGAAACGCATGCATTTTTCACATGGCGATTTGGCAACACTCAGAATTAGCTACATGGGTCTCCCGCAAGGCTCATGCTTCAGTCCGCTCCTCTATAATTTTTACGTGAATGACATTGACAGCTGTCTAGTAACCCCATGTACACTAAGACAATTGGCAGATGATGGTGTAGTTTCAGTTACTGGACCCAAAGCTATTGATCTGCAAAAACCATTGCAAGATACCTTAGATAACTTGTCCGTTTGGGCTGTTCATCTGGGTATCGAATTCTCTGCGGAGAAAACAGAGCTGGTCGTCTTTTCAAGAAAGCATGATCACGCGCAACTTCAGCTTCATATGATGGGAAGAATGACCCAAAAGTTTTTGACTGTCAAATACCTTGGGGTGTAGTTTGATTCCAAATGCACGTGGGGAGGACACATAAGGTTTCTGATAACAAAATGCCAACAAAGAGTAAATTTTCTTTGAACAATAACAGGATCTTGGTGGGGTTCTCATCCGGAAGATCTAATAAAATTGTATCAGACAACGATACTTTCAGTTATGGAATATGGATGCGTTTGCTTTCGTTCCGCTGCAAACTCTCATATTATTAAACTTGAGCGAATTGCTTTAGGCTGCATGCATTCGACACATACAATGAGTCTTGAAGTTCTGGCGGGAGTTCTTCCATTGAAAGATCGTTTTTGGGAGCTTTCATCGCGACTGCTATTAAGAGGTGAGGTACTGAATCCCCTGGTTATAAGCAACTTCGAAAGGCTAGTTGAGCTTCAATCTCAAACAAGGTTCATGACAGTATATTTTAACCATATGTCACAGGAAATCAACCCTTCAAAATATATTCCTATCCGTGACAGCCTCCTAAATGTCCCTGACTCAACTTTATTTTTCGTTACATCCATGCAGCGCGAAGTGCGTGGAATCCCGGATCATCTACGTTCGACGGAAATCCCAAAAATATTTTCAAGTAAGTTCAGGCATATTGACTCTGAGAAAATGTTTTACACGGACGGATCGCGAATTGAAGAAGCGACAGGGTTTGGTATGTTCAACAATAATGTTTCGGTCTCCTTTAGGCTTCAAGAACCTGCTTCTGTTTATATAGCAGAGTTAGCAGCAGTTCATTACAGTATGATCTAATATGATATTCTAAATGTATTAGGTTTAAAGTATTATGTATGGTTTTTGCATGTATTTCTACCAATAATCATTCATTTTGTCTTTCTCATATAGAAAGGCTATGCAATCGCTGTGGAAATCGACTTTACAACTTTACCTTTCGACTTAGTTCGTCGAGGTCACAAAATGTCTGTGTGTATGTGACAAATAATTTCACTCAATTTTCCCAGATATGGCTGAACCGATTTTAACAAATTTAGATTCAAATGAAAGGTTTTATTGCCTCTTGAATTTCATTTGGATCCGACTCCCGGTTCCGGAATTACAAGGAAATATGTGCAAATTTATTAAAAAAATGCGCACTCAATTTTCTCGGAAATTTCCTAACCGATTTTCGCAAACTAAGAAGCAAATAAAAGGTTTTGAAACTCTTTAAAAAGTCCCCGAAAAGTTGATCCAGATCCAGACTTCTGGTTCCGGTATTACAGTGCGTTTAGTGAAAATTTTAAATTTCATGAGTATTTTTTCACAAACGATGGCGAAACAATGTGCACACTTTTATCAAACTTACTACTAAATTCATCTAGTTGGCAGATCAGGTTAGTTAGTGAATACATAAAAGACTACTTTGGGACTACTAAAGACTGTCCCAGAAAGAATGGACGCAACCAAAAACCGCTGGCATTTCGCAATGGTTCAGAATCTGTCAATTTTTATGGCTGCGTCCTGTTTTTTACACTCTTTTCTAACCAATTGTGCAGTTGTTTATTCGTTTTCATTAGTTTGTTTCGAAATGCGTGGACTTTCAGCAGAACAACGTCGAAAAATTGTGTACAAATGATGCACAGAACGCGGACTGTCACTGAGAAATATAGCAAAATGGAAGGAGTAAGTGAAAAAGCCGTGCAAAATGCAATCAGGAAGTTCGCTGAGGATAACATCTTTGAGGATAAACCGAAAACGGGTCGAAAAAATGTCCTGCTAATTCTCAGTTGGATAAACGTATACTGAAGGCGTTCGAGCAAAAGAAAGAGGTTTCAGTTCGGGATGTGGCCAAAAAAGTGGGCACTTCGAAGTCAAATGTTCTTCGTGCCAAAGAACGTTTGAATCTCCCAACATATAAGAAGCAGAAACAACCAAAACGTAGTCCGAAACAAGAAGCATCGATCAGGCCGAGGGTTCGAAAGCTGTACAATACAATTCTTGCTGGAAATTTGAACTGAATAAGCATGGACGACGAAACCTACGTGAAACTCGATTACAAATCCTTGCCGGGACCAGAATATCATACGGTACGAGAAGGGCAAGTGTTAAACCAGTCCGAGACATCGATTGAAGTCGAAAAATTTGGTAAGAAAGCTTCGGTCTGGCAAGCAATTTGTAGCTGCGGTGAGATTTCGTAACCCTTCATCCCCACTGCTTCAATGAACAGCGAAATATACATCAAAAAATGTTTACAAAAACGACTTCTACCCATGATTCGAAGCCACAAGGATCCTGTTGTCTTCTGGTCAGATCTTGCTTCTTGCCACTACTCGAAATCAACGGTAGAATGGTATACTACCAAAAATGTCACTCTCGTCCCCAAAGACATAAAGCCACCAAATTGCCCACAACTTCGATCAATTGAGGAATTTTGGGCATTAACAAAGGCACATCTTAGGAAACATGTCTCGGCAGCCGAAACCATTCAACAGTTCGAAAAAGATTGGAAAAAAGTGTCAAAACTTGTCGCCAAGAAGTCTGTACGGAATTTAATGAGGAACGTTCGCAAGAAGGCGCGCCAGCTAGTCTACAATGACTAAGTAGCAAATGTTGAGAATAATATTCTGTTGTAGTCTAATATTATCAGTATATTGAATAAAATTTGAATATCTAACACTTGTGAATTATTTACAGCGAAATCAAAGTGCGTCCATACTTTCTGGTACAGTCTTTAGTCCCCGGTTTCCGCTTCCGAAAGCACCGATAATAGTAAAGAAAATCTCCAATAACGGAATTCACTTCTATTTTTCAGCACCGGTAAAACCGATTTTCACATACCATGATTCATATTAAAGATCTCATTGTCTTTGAATATACTGTGCAATTTCATCCTGATTCGACCTCTGGTTCCGAAATTATAGGGCGATGAGTGTCAAAACACTCATATCGTCACTCAAAATGACAAAATGATTTCCCCGGATCGGAGTAGGGTGCGAATAAAGAAATTGATGTCGCTAGATTTCGTATTTCATTATTTTCCTTTTATCAGTTATTTTTCCAATCTGCTTTTTCGTTGGGCAACGCATCAAAGCTAAACATTGTGTGTGTGTGTGTGTGTGTGTGTGTGTGTGTGTGTGTGTGTGTGTGTGTGTGTGTGTGTGTGTGTGTGTGTGTGTGTGCGTGTGTGTGTGTGTGTGTGTGTGTGTGTGTGTGTGTGTGTGTGTGTGTGTGTGTGTGTGTGTGTGTTACCATGCAAAGTGTGGCTTAGGCATTTGTGGCGAAAACTGTTTATTTTTTGTCTAAGCGCGGGTTAGCTTTTATAAAAATTTGGAAAAAATCACATCATCCGAAAAAACCGCTAGTAATTTAGATTTACAAATCACCTAATAGAGGGACACCTATATTTAAGATATCGTCAAATCTCGAAATAAAATCAATTTGAGAGAATTCTAAATGTGGGCAGTATTTCTGCAGATCTCCACCTTTAGCTTGTCGTTAGACAAGATACGGAGATTGTGTAAACTTCCGACATCTCATATTGTGTTTAACTTTCAAAAGTTTGCATGTGAAGCTCAAATTCATCGCGTTGCAATCGTTGCAAGTCGACTTGATTATCATGCCTACTGTTTATTTTGAAATTCGCATCTCGTTTGTTAAAATGTGACCGAAGTAAGAGTAGAAACGTATAAAAATTTTGCTCGTCCATCGTGAAAATTCAAACTACTCGCACGCAAAGTATTCTAAATTGGATTGAAATCGAACGCCGGAGTCGCAGAATTGACGAAAAAAGTGGCCATCTATTTCAAGCAATCCATCCAAAATTTGGCAACCAAGCTAAGAATGCCGTCTACAACCGTGCATCGACTTTAAAAACTAGCAGGACTGTCAACTGTACAAGAATGTGATAACTCCAAATCGTACAATAAGCAAATCAAGTCGCTCGCGCAAGCAGCTGATGAATTCTGATTACAGGATTTAGGATGATTAAACCTACATCAAGACTTAAAGGTTTTAAAGTGTTTCCTGCAGTTCAAGGATAAACTGACAATATGTAGTTCTTGTGCTGAGGGAAGTAACCCAAAGGATGCAGTACTAAACTTGATGGAAAGAGTCAATCCCAAGACCCAGATGATCGTGTTTGCTAGGAAGAAAACATCAGTTTAATATTTTGTTCTATACTCTGTATGAATTGAACTTGGAATACAATGGAACGATCGGAAACAAATACCAAAGATTTTTCGTGTTCGGGTCGGGTAGGGAGAAAGATTTTTATTTTTTATCGGGTCCGGGTTTGGCTCGGGTTTTAGAAAAAAATTATCTCAGGTTCGGTTTAGGACCCGAACACGGGTTTGAGAAAATGCTTACTACTTTTTGATAATTGGTGTCCCATCAGAATATTCGCAAAGCTGGACAGGTTTTTGACATTATGGACACGTAGCCATCTGATGAAGGTAAGTAACGATAGATTTACACAGAACACTTGTATTTCGACCGAAAGTCACAAATAATGGTATAGACCAGCGGGGTTTTGGATGTGTAGCTTTGGCTCTTCCATTTCCGGTGTAGCTCTGGCGTCGTCATTTCCGGTCTAAATAGTATAAAAATTTACAAAATGGTCGCATTTGTATTTACCGTAGCTCGGTAATTATAAGTTAATTTTACTGATCATTCGGTAAAAACTGGCATAGATTCTGTAGAATAAATTGAATTTATCGAGCAATTGATGGTTAACTTCTGTCGAAAATTATTTTTTCTTCGACGAGTTTTGTACAGCAGTCAATTCTCTTTCTGCTAATATATCAGTACAAATAAACATTTGTTGACAGCAGCACCTGATCGGCATGAAGGCAGGTGTTGGCAGAGCAGAAAAATGTGGCAGAGCGTATGTTTTTGTAGATTCCGTTTCTTGCGAAAGTTTATACTGTGCACAACGGTGTGTTTTTTTTCATGCATAATGCGAAGTTTGGTGGGCCAGCCGAAGCAGAACTGCTACTGAAGGAAATACAAAGAATCAAAAGGATCACATCATTATGACACGCTGAGATCAGTTCTTGAAAACATAGGTCAACGCCAATCGATTTTTCAACGGCGTACACTTGAAATACTGAAACAACAATACAATGCATGTTCATGTTAAATGTCTCCGACTCGATTGACAGTTAAATTATGTGATTCCATTAACAAATGACTTCAAACTTATGACAGAAAATCTAACGCAGCTATTATCGATTTTTTTCAAAGACACCCGTATGTTGAAAAGTAAGGCATTTTTAATGCCAAAGAAGAGCCATATCTTAGATATATTAGTTTTTTCATTACAGTCAATATAGCCAAGTAACAATTCGAATTGCTTATGATTTTGACTAGAGTTTATAAGTTTTGTAATTGATTTTATGACAACTATAATAAGAGTCTTGCATAGTTCATTTTCAGAGATTTAAACAAAAATGACGAAGAAGCACAAAAACTAATTTAAATAAATCATGGAGACTTTCACAAAAACTGCATTCATTTCAAAGCGATTCGTTATAATTCTTATTTTTATCTATACATTCACGATAAAAATGAAAGCGCATGAAGGTTTTACGTTTAGAAAAAAGCCTCAAACTCGTGAATAAAATCTAATATATTCTTACTGATTGCATTCCAAACCGACATGACGAACATATATTCAAGAAAAATATTATCAAACTGACAGTTTATCATTTAATGCTGATCGTAAATCTTTTTTTAAATGTTGTTGAATTTGGGATCATTTCGTAAAGGATTTAACGAAGGTTTATGGTTATTCTTCACTTTATTAACCTTCTGAAGAATGGTCCACTTGGCAAGAATATGCTCTTATGGTGGTTTTCAGTAGGCTTTCGTGGAGTTTAAAGTTTCAACGCAAGGTTTATGGTGCTTCATTAAAGACAGCTACAAATATTTATTAATATTAAAAATGTTACTTGAGTGTTTCCGGATGTTTCCGAAGCGACATGATAACCAAATACCCAATTTCAATTGGCCACAGCTCCGGGCACGAAGTTCAACTTCATTAGCTCTGTACCACTGTAAAACATCTATCGAGTAATGGCACGATGCTGAATCCGATCAGAAAAGCATAGGACCATTGTGCGATCTTAGAAAAGGATTTCCTTTATGTATTTTATTTACTTCTTTTATTGATTTATAACTATATCCATCGGACTAAAGGACTAACAGAGTGAGAAAAAGCTCACATGAGTTGCGTATTTTTTTGAAAACAATTACAAAGAATTATTTGAGAATGTCAATTAATTTGACAAATAGTAAAAAAATAAATTATCACAAGCTAAAAGTCGCCAAATTATTGTCGATAGTTTGATTCTGTCAAAAAAGCGACGGAAATGTTCAAACTAAAACAACTCCTCTGCTGCGGTGAATGTTTTTTTTAGCATGCAGTTATTGGTGCTCTTCCTATGAAATTTGTGTTGAAGCAGGGTTGTGTTACGTAGTGATCTTATTGGCATTGGAACTCTAAAAAAAAAAATAGCAATTCGATTCTTCTAACTAAAAATCGATTTCAAAGAACTACTTGATATTTTCTTCCATTTGCCCGATCACAACAGTGACATTAGTTTTGCACTCATTCGTCCCGCCTTATTAACTTTAAACGTGCAATGATGCAGTATTTAAAGAGATCCTGTTCATTCAGTTAGCGACAGGTTTTTTTTACGATGTACAGTTTTGCGGCAGTGTAATTTTATTGCCTTGCATTTGCGTGATATCAACGAAAAGGTCAGTTGGAAATTTGTTTTATTTTGAACAACACTCCGTAGCAGAAGCTTGGCGACGTTTGCTAGTTACTGCAAAGAACACCACAGGACTATGCTTATAGCTAAGATAAGTAACCAGAAGCTTAGCATTCAAGGAAAATGCAATTTGTAAAATGTGAAAGCAATTCCACAATTCTGTTCTTTCAAATCAAAATCCCAAAAATCGATTTCGAAGAAAAATTTTATCATTTTCTTCCATTGAAATACTAATGCTAGTATTGATTAATTTCGTACCGGATGCAGTTTAGTGGCCGGGGATTTTTTTAAATCATTTTTATCCTATTTACAAGAATCGGAACTATTTGGCATTCCTCTAGTTATTTGTAGATTTGATAGCTCAAACCCGTTGCATTTGAAATAGATTCTTTTTGTGGATAGAATATTGCAGTCGAGGGTCATCGAACAAATGAGCTGACCATCGTAACCGCAACGGTCCGTATTTTGGTAACAACACTCAATTGAATTCAGAGAATTAAAAACCATCAGCAAACATCGCCGCACAGCATGCAGGCTTCCACTATCACCAACGATCGTTGTTTGTTCTAGGTGGGTAGGTATGTAAATTCAACGGATCCAGAATCGGTCATTTTCCGGTTCTACTCGGGCTAAAAACCGACGACCACCGTCACCGACCGCCAGGGCAGTGTCAACCTTCATCGTGCGACGGAATCGAACAACAACCATAACAAAAAAAAACAAGCACGGGGCAGTCATAAGGTAGGCAGTACCACAGAGCAACATTCCATAAATGGGGACTTGGCAGCTGGTGAACTGGTTCGAATCTTACGCTCCTCCGCGATTCCAACAAAAGCGCGGTGGAGAAGCCAAAACGAAAAATCAACGGACGGCTGCGGCGATATGACTCACGGGGTCTGCTGCGGCGGTTGCCAACTGTGGGTGGTCGTGCGGTTTTTCATTTTTTGCCGATAAAATATCTTGTAAGATCAAAATTAGTACATTTCACATAGAATTATTTTAATTTTTTTTCGAAAACTATACTTTCTGAAATAAAGAAAAAAAGGTATGAATTCCTTTACAAAAAAAAACTCGATCTTGAAAAAACAAATAGAAAAATCTGCTAACACTGCACCTTTCCCCCAAAATAAGACGTTACTCTCAGCAGAGAGAGAGCGAACAACACTCGACCATCAGAGACAGAGAGAGAGAGAGATAACAACTGCGAGGACAGCACATTTTTATTTCGCAGAGCAGACCACCAACTGTCAAATTCAAGCAGCATCAGGTTTTTGGTTCTATTCTCGCAACGAAAAAAAAAAATGTCAACCGTCGTAGGTTTTGGCGAACCGGAAGTTGCCCCAACCTTTTCCCGACCCGTATGCACTACTATAACCACTTACCATCGCTTCGTTTGATGTTGACTATGCTTCCCTTCTCGAAAAAATCCATCCTACCGGTGATCTTGGTTTCTGGCGTTTCTGGTCGATGTCGATGGTGTTTCTTCTTCTTCTTCCGTCAAACAGGGCGCACACAACACAACACCAAACCAAGAGGTTGCTTGCTGGTAACCAATTTCTATCTATTCTCTCTGCTGTTGTTTTCCACTCTTGCCGCACCCGCGGACTACGGTTGTGGCTGGCTTTCTTGTTTCGCCAGCGGCCGGACAAAATACAACACAACCCGAGCTGCTTCTCTTTCTGCACACCAACACCACTTTTTTGTATTACTGCCTTCTGCCTTCGATTTATCCACTCTTGAATGTGGGGTGCACTAAAAATGCAATGGCTGGAACTATTTTTCAGGCACTCGCTAAAAATATGGAATTTCAGACTACGGTACGGAACTGCTGGCAAAGCAAAGGTCAAACACGCACGAAACAAGGAACAATTTTAAAACTATAAAACGGCCCAAAATAAAGAGGCAAAAATAACCATCAGCCGTTGTTCGGCATCAATTTCAACACTTTTTTCTGCTTGGTTGGAATTTTTAACTCACAGGCGGAAGGCTTTTTTCACTGATCGGGAGAAAAAATGACGACTTTCAAAGCACACTACTCTTCTTCGCCCAAAACCGCGCAGCGGAAAGGAAAAAAAATGGAAAACTAGATCCAGCAGCAGCAGCAGTACCACCACTCGGATTTGGTGTCGCAAATAATGGTGCACAATGGCCTTCCAGGCACGGTCCGTCGTTTCGAAGCAGCACACGGGGGGGAGAAAGGCTGGTTGGTTATCGCCAGTACAGCCTAAATTCCGCTACCTCTCTATTGTTGTAGGTTATAGTTTCTGCTCTGTCCACCTACTTTCACACACACACGACAGGCGGTTGCACATACGCGGCGGATCACGGATTTACCGAAACGAAGGGAAAAAATAGAAACGAATTACTTTATCCCTTTGCGGTCGATGTCACTGTGCGATGGTGGAATCGGCCACGATGCAAGCGAAACACTGCGGCCAGTACCCACTATGGTTATTAACTACGGGAAGTCCACGGGAGTGAGGCGTTCCGTTGATTATTCGTTCGAGTAAAATCACTTCTATCTAGCAGCAGCAGCAACAACCAGCCAGTCCGAGAGCAGCATATGCGGATTTGGTAGAAAATGTGAAGCTTTGCACAAACGGGCAACAGTGAACGAAGACTACACTCACACATGCGTACGGTTGTGCAAAACAAAAAGACTGTTTCAAAGTTGGTCAAAATAGCTGTGATTGCAAAGGTGCTGGTGCTCGATATTTTTAGCGAAAGCATTCGTACCCAACGGAAAGCGAATACTCTACCTTTCCAAAACGTTCGTCTTGGAACAAAGTTTTCACTAACACCAAAACACATCTGAAACACGGCGAATCAGCCGCGAGTGACAGTTCCGTTTGAATTTGATCGCCGATTTTCGCTGATCGGTGGCGAAATCGATGTTTCGATGAATTTACATCGTCGAGCGGCTCGATGAAGCCGTGGTAAAATACGAGGGATCCTTAGAGCAAATTCAGCAGCTGCAAGATTCATATGGGTGGTCTATAATGTAAATGAAACTGAAACAAACGTATCCCCAGCAATCCGTTTTAGTTTTATTTATTCGACCAGTTCTACTGTCAAATTTAAAACTGGTATACACTGCCGTTCTATTTTTTCTATATTTGAAACACAGATAAAACGCTGCTGAGGCTGCCAGTTTATTTTGTTATAATTTCTAGATTTAAATTTTAAAACTGACATAAATTATGCATCTAGAACTAGAACACTCCTGGACGTGCCCTTAGAGAACTCGATTAAACGATGATACAAATGATGATGAAATTAAACATTTTTTATATAAAATCGATTTGATTTGGTACCAGGGTAAGGATTCGTAAAATCTCAAAAAGAAGTATAATTATTTTAATTTTTTGTTCAAATATTGAGAAATATTTGATAAATACCTTTGATAATGATAACGATTTGCAAAACAAAATTGTTCTTAAAGTTACTGTACAATAAATTTTTTCCTAAACATATATACCATTCTATGACAAATGAACCTATTTGAATGAAACTATTAAATATCATAAATAATAAAATAAACCTCATTTAGGGGTTAGGCAAAATTCGTGCTAGGGCACATAACCGTTTTTATTTTTTTTACGTTTCGTCTTTGACTCATCAGTGCAGAGCAGTTTAAATTGAGCTGCTTTGTGCTAATCTCGGCAGTTCAATTTGAACCGCTAAGCAGACGTAAAATTTCTGCTATTTACAGAACACTTTTTGTGTCCTAGCACAAATTTTGGCTAACTCCTAAATGACCAATCCTGCATCGGCCAGAAATAGTCGAAAACACGTTTTCGTTCGTCTTGTCAGAAAAGACATTGCACTTCGTTGCAAAACAAAAAGTGTTCTGTAAATAGCAGAAACTTTACGTCTGCTTAGCGGTTCAAATTGAACTGCCGAGTTTAGCACAAAGGAGTTCAATTTGAACTGCTCTGAACTGATGAGTCAAAGACGAAACGTAAAAATAATTAAAAAAAAAAATAAACTTATTTTTTTGTTGAAAAATTAGGAAATGGTTATTTTCATAATAGTGTAACTTTAATTCGAAAATAATTGTATTCTTTGAAAAAATTTCATTTTGTAATAACATCTTTCAAATGTTTCTTCTGGTAAGTCATTTTAATGATCAATAGAATCAAATTATTATAATTTGGACAAAAAGTTAAAACAGCAAGAAGGACGACACTCCGTTATTTGATGCTAGAGTAATTCTATGGGTTTTTTTTCGATTGGATTGGAATTACAAAGGACATGTTATATGATTCAAAATAATGTGGAATAAGTGTGATTGAAAAATTTAAACTGCTCGAAATTCACAGTTCATCAGATTTGATATCATAATTTTAAGCAGTTTTGAAAATCAGAAGTTAAAAAATACTACGCGAGTGCTCAAAAGAATCAAAACAAAACATCAATATTGTTGCCAAATCAAATTGAAACCAAAAAATGATATGTTTACGTTAGATTATAAATTCCTCGAAATGATCGATGGAATTAAAAGAGTTTTAGCAAGAGTGGATTGAAAATGTTATGTTTGAATCATTTTTTTAGATTGTCTAAGAATGTTTACAAGCTTAATGTTACTTTGGCGGTTTTATTATGACGGATCGTTCCAGGACATCAAATATGACACCTGGACCATCTCGTGAGGCTATTCACAGTAACGATACCCTCAAAAATACAGGTCGGTGAGAAATATAGCCCTTTGAGGACTTCAATTGATCGAGAATGTGATCAAGAATTGGGCTGCCTATGCGAATGCGGTTCTAGCAATAACAGTAATTGCAAATGACATTGACTTTATGATCTTCGAAGGTTTCATGAAAAGTTTAGAGTTTCACGACACTGTAATTAGTTTGAAACTTACCTTTCCGATCGTATTGAACATTTTTATTGATTTCGAATTACAGAATTATCTTGCACCAGAGCCAGGTTCAACAGTTGATCATGTAAGGTAACAGAGAATTGCACTATTGCAGAGCTACCAATAACAAATATACAGACTAGATAGCGAAAAAATTTTTTGTTCACAACACGGTCCTCTGTTGAACTGACAACAATGATGGTTAACTGAAAGCATTCCCGTAAAAAAATAAACCATTGATTTTACAGCATTAACAATTGATTCACAATTCGATATATGGGTTACAATACATTTTATTGTATCTTGACAAGATTTTTTTCATTTCCAATGATTCAATATATTGTTTCTACGACTCTACAATTGAACTTATTGTACACGTGGTGTTTCAAACAATATGCAAACTGTACATTTGATGGTTTTCCAAGAAAACATGTATGAGAAAATTTTATGATTCGAATTGTTACGATACTTAACAACCTATACATTCTATTGTAAAAAGCATATTCACAATTAATTGAATAGTGTGTAACAATACATTAAAATCTTTTTCAATGGTCAAAGCAAAATTGTGGCAGGTTTTGTAACAGCAAATCGTATTGTTTTTCTACAGTATTTTTTATTCGGGTTGCTGAGATCCTACCACTATTTGTTAACAGTGCGAATGTCAAAATCACAAAATGTTTAACTCAAGATGGATGATGATTGCAAATTTATCTGTCGAAATACAAGGCAAAATAAATTTACACTTGTAAAATCATTTATAAATTATTTCAACACCGTTTTTTAATGCGAAAATGAAATTTTCGTGATAAAAAAATCATTGTCTACCTCTGTTATTTTTGCAGCACCCAAGATTCTGTTTGAAACAATGAAAATATTCAGTTTCGATTTCAGTATGTGAGAAAATGTCATGTTGATCATGTTCAAACGATTTTATTGGTCGCGTACATTATGAAATACCGTTCGAAGGACTTTACCGATGCACAAACTTAACGAAATATATGATAAAATCCGTTTTACTGTCTTTTGATTCATTCCTCTAGTCTTCAAATGATTCATTCTTCTAGTCTTCAAAATAAGTATTTTTTCCACAACACCAGTTTTAACAAGTCACAAAAATATTTTTTTATTTGGTTTTCAGAAAACAAATTGCGAACAGAGGGCGAAAATTTTGACTTGTCGGATCAAAAGACCTTAGAGAAAATCCAACAACACGTGTCCTCAAATCAAGATAATTTAATCAGCGGACTCTGTAGCTTTAGCAAAACATTAGTCCCAGCTCTTTATGAACTGTTAGATAAAACGCTTGGATGAGTTGGAGTCGTAGTTATTTAACTTGGAAACGCTTGCTATTGTCCAGCTAAACAGAAGACATATACACAAAGCAATTTGAGGTAAAAGTCAGACCTGTTGTTTTTCCTGAACCAATTATTGATAAAAATCTACCACATCATTTCTGAAAAATAACTACCTGACTTTTAACAGACCCTTTTCGCTTGAAGTGAAATCAATTGGACATATCATGGCAATTGTATGAGTGAGCAATGCTGCCATTTTAACGGGCACGAATTTGACCTCTCTTTCTCTTCTACTTCTGGATATCTTGTTAATATGATGTCTTAGCTTTTAAGCAATTAATAAATCGAAAAATTTTCGGCGGAATTGAAGTTTTCTCGCAGCTAGCTGAATGCGATCGGAGTCAGGTAGAAACCGAGCCCTGGCAAGCTCCATAAAGTTGATTCGAGTAAGAATACTTCAATTATACGTATAACGGTGTAGACGTAAAATTCACTCCACTGCAAAACAACAAACAAACTTGTCTCGTAACCATCGATACGTAGTAAGTTCGTTGTTGTGTTACCTGCTTACTTAAACTTTATTGTTGAATCTCGGCGAAAAAATTTGCCAAGATTTGCACAGCATTTGCATTTGAGAGCTCGGTAATCGGCTCAATAAAATGATAATTACTGGGAATTGACTATCTAGGAAATTCTCGGCAATCCTAAATTTTGTAACTGTCAAAGTAAGTACTTTGATTAAATAACCGAATTATCCGCTATTCTTACAAAAATTAACGTATTCCGCATAATTTTTTCCCGAACAGTTTGCACTTTGAAATAATTAGGTAAATTTGACAGAAATAGTACGAAACGATCAGCAGCTTATCAACTTTTAAAGAATCGCTCGATAAAAATTATTTTACGCAAACACCTAGCACGCCATTTTGTATTTTAGTTAAATTTTAGCAAAGTGAATAAATTGGAGTCAGTTTTAAACAAAGGATAATGTTACCGAACTCTCATCACAAATTACTGATAAGTATAGTGAAAAATGACAGCTCGAACAAACTAAAAATGTTACTGAGTTCGGTAAAGAAAATTAAATGTGTAAGTGCGGACGTTGAAGCATTACACTGACGACACGACCAGACACTCCGAATAAAAATCTGCTTTCAAAGTGATCGTTCACGATTTACCTCCAGTTACCAAAAAATGAGCGACCCCTTGTTATTGATGAAATTAATCTTCTCAAGCAACACTGTTTAGGGTGTTCCCAAGTTACTAAGGAACTTGATAATAAACAAACATTTTGAAAGCGCTCCAGATACGTATAAACAACACAAATTAAAATGTGAAACAATTTGTATATAGTAGAAAATATTGATTAGTGTTTCAAGAATAGTTGTAATGACTCCAATAAGAAAACCCAATGAAGGTTGACTATAGTTCACTATATGGTTGCAAAAATATAGTTGCAAAATAAATTTGTGTGTTTTAAAATGTCTCGTATAGGTCAGCTTCTTTATAATTTTTACGTGAACGACATTAGGTTTTGCACGATGACGACACTAATGAACTGCCGATGAATCAAGTTCATCTCTGACAGTTGCCGTGTACTTGTTTTGTTTTGCGACTGCAAGTTGAAAATTGAAAAAATGACGAAAAAGTGCCTGTTGAAAACGTATTCCACAGTGAAAATAACTAAAAAGATTGCCCTGTATGTGTTTCCAGCATCAAGGAGCGATATATGTATGAATCTGTTGAGTGTGAGACGACTTGCAATTTTTACATTCGAACGATGAACTTCTGATGAACTTTTAAACTGTAAACAAGTACACGTCGACTGTCAAAAAAAGTTCATTCTGTTCATTTTTGTGAGGTTATGTCATGTTCGTGCAAAACCTAATTGACGGTATCAGTTACTGGACTCAAAGCTATTAATTTTCAAAATCCTTTGTAATATAAATTGGACAACTTGTCCATTTTGGCTGTTCAGCAAGGTATCGAATTTTCTGCGGATAAAACAGAGATGGTCGTCTTTTCAAAGAAGCATCCCGAATAAAAAATATTGTAGAAAAACAATACGATTCGCTGTTACAAAACCTGCCACAATTTTGCTTTGACCATTGAAAAAGATTTTAATGTATTGTTACACACTATTCAATTAATTGTGAATATGCTTTTTACAATAGAATGTATAGGTTGTTAAGTATCGTAACAATTCGAATCATAAAATTTTCTCATACATGTTTTCTTGGAAAACCATCAAATGTACAGTTTGCATATTCTTTGAAACACCACGTGTACAATAAGTTCAATTGTAGAGTCGTAGAAACAATATATTGAATCATTGGAAATGAAAAAAATCTTGTCAAGATACAATAAAATGTATTGTAACCCATATATCGAATTGTGAATCAATTGTTAATGCTGTAAAATCAATGGTTTATTTTTTTACGGGATGATTACGCTCATCTTGAACTTCATATGGTATTAGTCCAGATTTTGATTTTCAAATCCATCGAAATGTAAATCGATTCCAAATGAATCTCATAATAACTAGGCCCAGCAGATCATTTTTGTCCGGGCATGTTGAATCAACAGTAATTAAATTTCATATTAGGTGTGAGTTGGTTCGACATTAAATAAAAAAAAAAATAGCGTACCAAATAATTAGTTTGAGCTAACTCTATATTGTATCTTTTTTCATTCTGCCATTTTGGTGCTTTTGGCTCAAACCTTTCTATAAGAATAAATTTCAAAACTGCTGTCAGGTCAGCTGCTCTCAGTGGTGCGGTTTCACGAGAAAATTAAATACGATTCCGTCAATATCAGGTAAACGGTGATTTTTTAAGAGCTTGAGAACTTTTTTAAACAATAAAACGCATAAAATTTGCAAAATCTCATCGGTTCTTTATTTTAAACGTTAGATTGGTACATGACATTTACTTTTTGAAGATAATTTCATTTAAATGTTGACCGCGGCTGCGTCTTAGGTGGTCCATTCGGAAAGTCCAATTTTGGGCAACTTTTTCGAGCATTTCGGCCGGAATAGCCCGAATTTCTTCGGAAATGTTGTCTTCCAAAGCTGGAATAGTTACTGGCTTATTTCTGTAGACTTTAGACTTGACGTAGCCCCACAAAAAATAGTCTAAAGGCGTCAAATCGCATGATCTTGGTGGCCAACTTACCGGTCCATTTCTTGAGATGAATTGTTCTCCGAAGTTTTCCCTCAAAATGGCCATAGAATCGCGAGCTGTGTGGCATGTAGCGCCATCTTGTTGAAACCACATGTCTACCAAGTTCAGTTCTTCCATTTTTGGCAACAAAAAGTTTGTTAGCATCGAACGATAGCGATCGCCATTCACTGTAACGTTGCGTCCAACAGCATCTTTGAAAAAATACGGTCCAATGATTCCACCAGCGTACAAACCACACCAAACAGTGCATTTTTCGGGATGCATGGGCAGTTCTTGAACGGCTTCTGGTTGCTCTTCACTCCAAATGCGGCAATTTTGCTTATTTACGTAGCCATTCAACCAGAAATGAGCCTCATCGCTGAACAAAATTTGTCGATAAAAAAGCGGATTTTCCGAATGGACCACCTAAGACGCAGCCGCGGTCAACATTTAAATGAAATTATCTTCAAAAAGTAAATGTCATGTACCAATCTAACGTTTAAAATAAAGAACCGATGAGATTTTGCAAATTTTATGCGTTTTATTGTTTAAAAAAGTTCTCAAGCTCTTAAAAAATCACCCTTTACTTATGTGATGAATTACATCTTTGTACTTTTTTACAATACATTATTCTTTATTTGTAACTAACCCGATTCACCCTAAATTCAACGGGTGCCTCTATCTGCCGTCTCATATTTTCAAGATCGGTTTATTGGCAAATTCTACCAGTGGTTTGGGTGGCCTTAGAGTAGGTAGTCCAAAACGGGTTCCTTATTCACCGAGTAAGATAAGCGCTTGGCCCATGACGTCTCTTTAAAGTAAGTACCTCTGACACGCAATGAGGCTTGAGTCTTTGCAACTTACCGCGAGAAGACAATATTCCACTCGAGCTAGTCGGAATTAGTTTTGTTTACATTCCTTATGCTTTCCACACGCAGTAACCAAGGTAATAGTAACTGTTATTCAAAATCAATAGTTTTTCAACTTGTGTTGCCAGTTTCTAATTTTTTAAAGCGATTTCATTCTGACATTATCAGTTACAGAGGGGTAGTTCAATTTGCGATACAGTTTTCAATAGCGAGTGGCAGATCGTGTCGTCGATTACACTCAACAATTTCTCTTCCCTACTTATATGTACAAGATTCTATACGGACTAGCCTGAGAACGCCATACTAGAAAAAAAGGATGTTGCCAATAATTTGTTCGGAAAATTTGAGAGCTGGATATCTTGTTAATATGAGGTCTTTGATTTTATTAAGTAATCGGTAACAGCCGATGATTAGATCGACGACACGACCAGAAACTCTGAAAAAAAAATCGAAATAAAAAGTGTTCGTGAGCCAGTTACCATAAATATAGCGACCCCTTGAAAATGACTATTTGAGCAACACTGTTTAAGTTGCTATGAACTAGTTACCAAGGAGCATCAGAATAAATAAACAAACAGTTTGAAATAGTTGTTGAATAATTCCACCGATTTGATTTTTTGTATCTTTTTTACCTGGAAGAAAAAAATGGTTCCAGTACAACAAAAAGGGAAGGTAATAAGAGCATAAGTAATGTAATATTGTATATTTTGCATATCTTCTTGTAGTTTACGGAATTTATTGATATAGTTCTGATATGGGAATGGGTCATCTGTATTTTCATGAGCAATTATAGTTTAATTCGTTAGGATGCACGAAGAAAATGAAATTCCAGATTTTAGTGGAATCATATCCGCAAATCGATTTAATATTTAATACAGATACAGAAGCAAATGAAAAACGATCGTAAGACATGTCCACTGAATACCAAACGAAATCAAGAATAAATTGAAGGGAAAAACCATTTCGACTTCACGAAGACGCTAGTGTAATAAACAATTTGGAGATATTCTTGAATTATTTACAATATATATATATATATATATATATATATATATATATATATATATATATATATATATATATATATATATATATATATATATATATATATATATATATATATATATATATATATATATATATATATATATATTTTATGCTTTAATAACTTTTACTTTTTATTGATTGTTTTCATTCTGGTATTGTCAGAAAAAGACATACATTTTTTTCAAGATCATGCTTTATATTTTTGTTTCTATGTTTTTTCCTACGAGTAAACTCTTTTCAAGAAAACATTATTTACGATAGTCGCATAAAACAATTATTTTATGTTTCAAATTCGCATTATTTTGATTTTCAAATTCTTCGGAATATTTCCTCTCCAAACATAGTTGTGCGCTGTAAGTGTACCCATAGGCAAATCTTTCAGTACCACCCGACAATACTTTCTAACTACGAATATGAATTGATTAGAGCCTTCCTCCCTGAGACAGCGACGAAATTGTTTCAGTTCTTAAAAAATAAAGATACAAATTAAATCAAAGTTGAGCAAAAATGACTCAAAACTCTCTAAAAGAATAAATTTAATACCTGCCAGCGGCCCAACTACACTCAGTGGTTTCGTTTTAAGTGAGAATCTCTTGTTTTTGTTTACATTCCATATGTAGTTACCAAGGCTACTGGTAACTGTTTTTCAAAATCAATAATTTACTAACTTGTGTTGCCAGTTTCAACACGTTTTCAAGCGATTTCGTTTTGACATTACCAATTACTGAGGGGTAGTTAAATTTGCGATACAGTTTTGATACTCGAGTGGCAGGTCGTGTCGTCGATTAGATTATTCTTCCTCTCGTATTTCTATTTATCCAGAAAAAAAATGACAACCGCACTAACACGTAACACGATTTTGCCACCCGTCCATTCACCGTCATGCTGTTTACCTATCTCGATCAAAACGACTGCTGCGGTAATCTTTTCCGATCCCCCTTTTTCGTCGATTCGCCGTATTCTGCTCATTTTAAATTTCGCCCGTCGGAAGACTGTTTACAAAATATTCGGTTTGCGTCGCGTGCTGTGCTATTATCGCTGGGAAGAAAAATGGACTGCCTAGGTTTATTTTAGCTTATTCGGTTGAATTTACGGGAGAATATTTTTGTTGTAAAATCAAAGTGAACAGTGGGTAAACCGAGATTCGTTAGTGAAGTGTGTGAAATTTATTTCGTGTGTGCAAAGTGAAAAGAAAAAAAAAATGAAACTCGTAACGGACGCCAGCTGTGAAGCACTGGAACCGGTTCGGATTGCAATCCGGGAGCGGCCCAGTGACATCGACGATGAGGATAGTATCATTCAGCACCACTCGGCAAACGATCAGATTCTGATCGTGGATGAGAGGCCGTTCGTGTTCGATTTCGTGTTCCGACCGGAAGCGTCCCAGGCGCTGGTGTACGATGCCCTGATTCGGCCGCTGGTAGTGAAAATGATCAATGGTTTCTTTTGTACGGCGTTGGCCTACGGTCAAACTGGAACGGGAAAAACGTTCACCATGGGACTGCAGTGGGATCACAGTGGACCACATGATGTCAATCGAGGAATGATAACGCGTGCCCTGGATCAGACGTTCGATTTGCTGAGGGAATCACGCGACCAGGAGGACTACGAGATCGAGGTGTCGTTTGTTGAGATTTATAATGAAAAGATTTATGATTTGCTGTCGGAGAATTCGACGGAACCGGTAAATTTACGTGGGTGTAAGTTTAACGGTGGAACGAAGCGTTTGGTTAGCCGGGCCGATCAGGCACAGGATATTCTGATCGAAGGAAACAAAAACCGACACGTTCGGCCGACCAAGTTGAACACGCTGAGCTCGAGATCGCATGCCATTTTTAGCATTCATGCTTCGGTGGTACACGACGATGCCCGGATAGTGTCGGCACTGCATCTGGTCGATTTGGCCGGTTCGGAAGGTGTTCGCCGAACCGGACACCAAGGTGTTGCGCTGGCCGAGGGTGTCCACATCAATCAGGGTCTGTTGAGCATTGGAAAGGTTCTGCAGGCGCTGTCCATCGGTAGTAAGGTCGTTCCCTATCGGGACAGTATTCTAAGTTCGGTACTGCAGGATTCGTTGAATTTAAATTCGTACCTAACCCTGCTGGCCTGTGTCAGTCCCCTGCCGGAGGATATGAGCGAAACGCTGTCCACGATTCGGTTTGCCCAGGGGGCAAAAACATTGAAGAATAACCCGCAGATTAATGCCATCACAGCGGAATTGAAGGTGAGTGTTTTTTTTAATGTTTGAACTTAAATTTATTGCGACTGTTTAAATGTATCCCAATCGTAACATGTCCCGACAGCAGTCCGTCATGTTTTGTCGGTAGATTACCTCCATGTCAACAGATCCGAAACTTTTGCTTACATCGAATCCGGTTCCAACTTGTTCAGCAAATTGTTCCAAATCGGGCACATCTTCGTTCTTGACGGTTATGATTGGGAGCCCTATGGTAGTCATAATTAGGCCAATACGACCGAAACGGAGCAGCTGCTGGTCGAATGCCTTCCGAGGAAATAGACGTTCGGGATCGGATCCAAGCCGTCGTATAAAATCCGACAGGGTGCGATGGTAGAAGTCCAACAATTGATCGTAATATTGGTCCCGGAAGGCTTTACTGGAAGCGAGGAATATAAAGTACATTAGATCCACAACCGGTGAGACATATCGACAGCATTGCCAGTCCAACAGGCGGATGTCAACTGCGTTATCATCCTAAAATGAAAAGAGAAAATATTTTTAACAACTATCCGAGACATTCGGTAGTTATTGATCCGTACCTCATATTTGTAAAGTAGATTATTATGCCAACAGTCGCCGTGTGAAAGAACCGCGTACGGCTCGGCATTCTGACCGTTGAGTAAATCTCGGGCCAACTCCGGCCACGAAAGAGTCAACACCTTTTTGGTTTTCTGATAAACTTCAGGTTCCTTCTGTTCATCCAAAAGTTCCATGGTTCTGGCGGCCATTTGAGTGTACCACGGTCCCATCAGTGCATGAGCCTCCGGGAGAGCTAAAATTTCCTTCATACTTCTGAATCGCTCAAACTTCTCCGATTGTTGATCCTTCAGAGCAAAAGAAGTCGCATGCAGATGAGCCAAAGCCTTCAACATCAGCTGATAATGTTCCAAACTCATATCCCGGTGACGATCGACCATTCGAAAACCTTCAGCTTTTAAATCCCGCATGAAAATAGCTTCCTCATGGTCAACGAAACTACTCCTGAGACAATGCGGAACCTGATGGAACGAATCTTCCCGGTTCAATCCTTTCGAACGATAAAATTCCCTCATCATGGGAAAAATCTCTTCGTAAACACTGATCTCCCGTTCGTAACAGTGACGTACGAAAAATTGCTTCCGTCGTGCTTCATTTTGGGGTGGAAGTTTTGCTATAATGCTGACTTGCTTACCCGATCGCCTGCAAGTGGCCTGGGCCCGATAGATCAAACAATTGTAGTTGTCTCCTTTCTTGGAACCGACCGTGATTTCTAGCGTGTGATCGTCCGTATTCAACTCTGCTCGTATCAATTCCAGTAGCAACCGTTGGCTGGAGACCACGGGAAGCTGATCAGCAATTTCCTCCGGTGCCATTAGTAGTTCGTTTATTTTTTTTTTCAAACCGAAACGTTTTCCAATCAAATTCAGCGAAATAATGTCTTCGCAATCGGCTAGCAAAAAAACGGAACTCGGGCTGTTTGTCCAAAAACTGAATGCGACCGTAGCGAAACATACTTTATATACTATACTAGACTTGGAAGCCCGTCTGTATCTGTACTGGAAGATACGGTTTCAATGCTGATTGCTGAATGTGATGACATTAAACGCAGGTTTGAGGGTGCGGGTTTGTGGTTATCAGTGACCCGGCGAATAGAACAAATAAAAGAAAACTCGAAATCGATTGGGGTATGCTTAGTTGGATGCTAGATTGTGGATCGACCATGACTTAGCAAAGCAGGCTCAGTCTTCTTCTGAATGGGTCGTTTTGGTTGTTGCCTAGAAATGCGTAATTCTTTCGTGTTCATTCAAGTTGGATCCAAGTGGGCCATGTTAAACGATACTAACAGCAGTTCTGTCAAACAACTCTTACATTGTCATCGTAGAAATTACCGTCGCATACAGCGATGGCAGATTGCCAAAATGCCCATTCCGTAGATTTTAGCTAAGCGAGAAAAGCATAGGAAGTGTCTGAAGATGTGAATTTTATATCGTTTTCGCTTGATAAAAGACCAGGCGCGTACCCAGAAAAAAATTTCGGGGGGTGTTTCAGAACATGTTGATCAATTTCCATACAAATGGAACTTTTTATATAATTATTTGAATTTTTTTTATTGTGGAGTCGTTTGTTGAAAATTATTCATTTTATTTTTTACTTATTTGAAAAAAAGAGTTTACATAATATCATACTTTTTTGAGTTTCGGAGGGGGTTTGAACCCCTAAAACACCCCCCTGTATACGCGCCTGTAAAAGACCGAACTTTTATGAAAGTCTTCGTGGGGGGAGGAAAAATTTTGTTCAAAGTTTATGTGGTTTCTAATTTTTTTTATTATTGAAATACATCGTTTGTAAACAACGTACCGCCATTGTTTGTGTGATCGACGCACTGAGCACTTTTAATTAATTTATAGTGGTTTTTATTTGTTTTTATTCCCTGCGTTACTTGACTTGGACAGTTTTTTGTGTCGTGGTGGAGTAAAGATAATTTGTGGTGTTTTTCGGTCAGTTTCGTTGCCGATTTTTTTGCTATCGTATCGCGAAGTGGCGCCTATCGTTTTATCAAGATACTCAGTTCCACACTCTTTCTCATCCGACCGAAGCGCCATCTGAATTTCACTGTCGGCATCCTGTGATTTGTTCACTATGGCTAATGCTTGTGTGCCAAAACTGTAAAATCGGAGGAAGATTTCGTTGAGTGTTCGGGTTTTTGCCATCATTTGGTACATATGAAATGCGCAAAACTCAACAAACCGTTTCTAAAGGTTTTGGACGAAAATCTCAACCTGTTTTGGATATGTGACGAGTTTTGTAAACTGATAAAACTTGCTCGTTTCCGCGACTCGGTTTCTTTGTTTGGAAGCGCATTTGCATCTATCGCAGAGAGAACAGAATCGATTTTTGCTGAGCTAAAGGCCGAAATTAAAAAGAATAGCCAGCAAAAAGTCAAAAAAACTGCCGCCAAGAAGTCTGTACGGAAATTAATGAGGAACGTTCGCAAGAAGGTGCACCAGTTACTCTACAATGGCTAAGTAGCAAATGTTGAGAATAATATTCTGTTGTTGTAGTCTAATATTATCAGTATATCGAATAAAATTTGAATATCTAACACTTGTGAATTATTTACAGCGAAATCAAAGTGCGTCCATACTTTTTGGGACTGTCTTTATATCATACCGGAATCCAATCCATTTCATGCAGTAGATTAGCGTTGTGAGGAAAAGTTGTCGACTTTGATCATGTAGGGAGTTTGTTTCAACCGAAATCGCAGAATGGTAGAGAAACTTAAAGCTATAAAAATAACTGCTTGCATACAAAACTTGAACACAAACTTGGCGAAGGAAGCTTAAATATCGAAATACGTATCTCAATTATGTACAAAGATTTCATTGCATACATTTGGGCTATTGATGTAATTTCGTCGGCTACAAAACAAATACAAACCAATACAAACAGGGGGTTCCTAATAAAGATCAATCTAAGAAGACTATCGTGCAATTGCGAATGAGTGTGACGATTGATTGAACTGTTTGATTGAAAATGTGCTTCCCTTCCCTTCTTCGTTTATCATAAGACAAACTTATGGAACTCATTTACTATCTTTATGTCTGAAAGTCATAACTCGTTCTGATGACTTTCGAATAGCATTCTGTCTGAGTGTAGTTACGTTTGATAATACACTAAGGTCTTTCTTTTACGCGAGGAAATACGTCCCGCTTAAAAAATACGTAACTTCGAAAATCCACTAAAAAAAACGAAAAACAAGAAATTTTGGTTTGGCATTAAAAATGCCTTACTCTTCACTATACGGGCCCGGGTGTCAATTAAAAAATACTAATTTAGCCGCGCAACCATTTTTTGTCATAATTTGGAACGCTTATAACACTGTCATTTGTTGAAGGATTCATACAATTGAACTACCACTCGATTCGGAAACATTTAATTTAAACATAAAAACTGTCCCAGAAAGTATGGACGCACTTTGATTTCGCTGTAAATAATTCACAAGCGTTAGATATTCAAATTTTATTCGATATACTGATAATATTAGACTACAACAACAGAATATTATTCTCAACATTTGCTCCTTAGCCATTGTAGACTAGCTGGCGCACCTTCTGGTGAACGTTCCTCATTAAATTCCGTACAGACTTCTTGGCGACAAGTTTTGACACTTATTTCCAATCTTTTTCGAACCGTTGAATGGTTTCGGCTGCCGTTTCCTAAGATGTGCCTTCGCTAATGCCCAAAATTCCTCAATTGGTCGAAGTTATGGGCAATTTGATGGATTTATGTCTTTTGGAACGAAAGTGACATTTTTGGTATTATACCATTCTACCGTTGATTTCGAGTAGTGGCAAGAAGCAAGATCTGGCCAGAAGACAACAGGATCCTTGTGACTTCGAATCATGGATAGAAGTCGTTTTTGTGAACATTCCTTGATGTATATTTCGCTGTTCATTAAAACAGTGGTGATGAAGGGTTTCGAAATCTTACCGCAGCTACAAATTGCTTGCCAGACCATAGCTTTCTTACCAAATTTTTCGACTTCTATCGATGTCTCGGACTGGTTTAACACTTGCCCTTATCGCACCATAAAATATTGTGGTTCCGGTTTTGACATTTTTGCTATCTTTCTCAGTGACAGTCCTCGTTCTGTGCACCATTTGTACACAATTTTTCGACCTTGTTCTGCTGAAAGTCCACGCATTTCGAAACAAACTAATGAAAACAAATAAACAACTGCATAAGTGGTTAGAGAAGAGTGTAAACAACAGGACGCAGCCATAAAAATTGACAGATTCTGAACCATTGCGAAATGACAGCGGTTTTTGGTTGCGTCCATACTTTCTGGGACAGTCTTTAGTTGTAATTAATATTTGTGTTAGTCGAAAAATGTTGACTTCCCCAAATTGGAATCATTTTGCCTCCCATTCTCCCTGTTAACGACACTTGCTATGCTCATCTCCCCATAAAAATACCCTTATGAAAATTTCTGAAGGGCAAGAATTGTCTGTGCGAAGTTTGACACCCCCATTTAAAAGGCACTTGCTACATATCTAAGGTATGAAAAATTCATTCTCGTCAAGTTATTTGAATTTTTCCATGCCCCCCTCCCCCTCCTTTTTAATGACACTTGATACGCTCCCTCCACGATAAAAATGAACCTATGACCATCTCTGAAACGCTAAAAATACCTGTATCAAGTTTGGTGGCAATCCGTTCAGTAGTTCCAGAGTTATGCCGTTACAAACGTACAAACTTACATCCTTCTTTAAATAAAAGGCAATTCTATGAAAAACTGATATACGATCTCTCAGAATTTTGTAATATTTGGAAGAATTGTTCTCCATCGTTGAATATTAGTCCCGTATTTTTTTTATTTGGTCATTAGTGTTGATCATTTCCTTGTTAAGGTTCGATTTTCTTCAAAAAATACATTTAAAAAAAAATTATAACTTTTGAACCACTCGACCGATGCTGCTAATTTTTGAATATGTTGTCAATAAATTCCTATTGTTTTTAGGAAAAATATGCGAATATTGTTATGAAGACAAGAAAACATGCATCGCCAAATTTTGGATATGTTACGTAAAAATGTTTCAGCGTGCATACTGTCATGAAATACTGCCCATTGGCCGCAAACCATGAAAACCGATAAAAAGCTATACAATTAACTTTTTCAAACACAAAACTTCAACTTTACAATTTTTTATATAGATAATACCAAGGATGGCTTTTATCGTATCAAAGAACGCTCACTCGTAACTCTTCCACGATTGAATCAGTGCCATCAAAGAGAGACGGAAATCATCGCAACAACAAAAAAACCGGCATGGTACATTTAACATAGAATAGACACTAGTGCGAGAGCGAATTTCTCTCGGTGAACCGTCTGAGAATCAACGGCTAGCACGCTGCTGTGGAAATTCTCTCTGAAGCAACAAACGGTCGCTTATTCTCGTTTCGCGATCCGATTCTGTATGGGCAGTGGATAATTGCGATAGAATCATTTTACTATTGCCGCTTATTCTAACTGTGTGCTTATAACCTTTGTATAAGTTGTGTCTATGAAAATGTCTGTGAATGCTCCACACAAGGGTTTTGAAATATTGTAACCTAGTATGAGAATCATCAAGTCGAATCATCGATTCGATTTTCTGCGATAATTGTCAACTTGCGATTCTCTCTTGGTAAATTCCACACAGCGGCGATCATTATCAGACTGAAATTTTTTTAAGGGCCATGAAATACTCAAAGTATGAAGTGGAGCGAAGAAATGTAGAAAAATTCTCTCGAGGTTCATGCATTGAGAGACTCGAATTCTTGTAACATCTTCTACCGGATTGAAAATGTTGTATACAATATAGATAAAAATCGAGCAGCTTCTGTCAAATTTTCAGCAATCACCAACACTGGATAATACATTTGAACGTGATCTGAAAAAAATGTGGGGATAGGAAAAAAATGATTAAATAACTGCGTTACTTGAACTGTCAGCCATACGATCTTCGAAATCGACCCACAGTTCAATATTAGTCTCCAACGAGCCCAAAATTATTGAAATCGGTTCACCTTAAACTTAATTTTTCTCTTTATGGGCCACTCTGGTCGAGGGTGAATTTTTACGTTTACGTCACTTATACCATTTTATATCTTCGGAAGTGCAATTTACAGTCATTTGATCAGCTGAGCCCAATCGTAGCGAACCAAAGTTTGTGAAAATTGGTTCGGCCATATATGAGAACACACACACACACACACACACACACACACACACACACACACACACACACACACACACACACACACACACACACACACACACACACACACCAACATACACACTTACAGACATTTTTCGATCTCGTCGAGATGAGTCGATTGGGTTTTCCAGCAATTCTAATACCTTTTTTCTGTAGAGAATGGCAAAAAAGAACCTGTCAAAGATGAACCGGGCGCTTCATTTGTGTCTTTATCGTGTAAAAACTGACAGGCCCAAAACAACAAAATTAAGTGGTATTAACCCATGATAATCCAAGTGTTCTCCACTTTGAACCAAAAGAATTCATGTCTATAAAATGAAATAATATATATCAGCTGTTTTTCAAAGAAGGACGTATCTTACAAAAGTAAACAAATCGAGGTTCTCTCTCCTACCAATAAATGCTTCAAAATCCTACAATTTTGTCTAAAAATTCGTATTCTACAAAAATCCCAATCTTAGTAATACAAAGAACTATAAAAGGCGAAACTGTCATTCCATCTGTTTACGCAAGTTTCGCCCTCCGTGTTCCATGCCAACAAACAGGGCGATACTTCAATTGCTAGTAAGGAAGGGCGAAACTATTTATTTTCTTTATTTTAGATGGTTACCGAACCTTTTATTACTGGAAATAGTAAAAGAGACAATAAAACTACTCACAGTCTTAGTAGCGAAAACCAGCCAATTTCATGAAAAATGCGCAAGGGCGTATCTTTATAATTCACACAGCAAGTATAAAAGTAAACAAATCGAAAAAGGGCGAAACTCTTTTTATGTTGATTTATTCAGTGGATATAGAAGGAAAGTGGTAACATTTGCGTGCCTTTTGAAGATAAACTAACAATTCATCGACCAATCATAAATTGATCAGAGAATATACGATAATTTCTAAACACGATTTGAAACCAAAGTCGAAACATTCATCGATGATTTTCTCCATTTGCTGTCAATGTTAGATTCGCCGTTCTTTGAAAAACAGCTGATATAATGTTGAAAGTTGACATTGTTATTGACACGAACAAAAAAGTTATAATGTATTTATGTGCAATTCCTTTCTTCTAATATGACGCTTCTTTATCTGTCATTGTACAATCGTTCCCATACTCGTGTTCGGAACGATATGCACTCGATTTGACGCTCATACTTTCATTCGATACGAAGATTGTGTTATATCTTGTATCTGATATTGCATACAACCGGAAGCGGATTTTAGTCTTGCATGCTCGAGTGGTTTTTCTTGAAACAGAGATTGTTCCATACAATCAATATTCTACACTGTAAATTTAAACTGCGAAATTGCTATATTTCAACAAGTTTATTTTTTTAAATATTTTTTTCACATTTCGTGCTAATTTAATACACGGAATTGAAATTGACTATATTTCCCAGTTGAGCTATAATACATTGAGAATACCTAAATATACCCCAAACGAACCATATCACGGCAACAGTCGGTCATGTTTTGCCGATAAATTGATTTCAAATCGCTAGAACTAAAACTTTTGCTTACATCCTCGCCGGAATCAATCTGTTCAGCCCACTGTTCCAAATTCGGTACATCTTCGTGTTTGGTCGTGATTACTGGGAGTCCGATTGTGGTCATAATCAACCCGAAACGACCAAATCGAAGCAACTGCTGGTCGAATGCCTTCCGAGGAAATAGACGTTCGGGATCGGATCCAAGCCGTCGTATAAAATCCGACAGGGTGCTATGGTAGAAGTTCAACAATTGATCGTAATATTGGTCCCGAAAGGCTTTACTTGTAGCGATGAATATAAAGTACGTAAGATCCAAAACCGGTGAGGCATACCGACAGCATTGCCAGTCCAACAGGCGGATGTCAACTGCGTTACCATCCTAAAATGAAAAGAGAAAATATTTTTAACAACTATCCGAGACATTCGGTAGTTATTGATCCGTACCTCATATTTGTAAAGTAGATTATTATGCCAACAGTCGCCGTGTGAAAGAACCGCGTACGGCTCGGCATTCTGACCGTTGAGTAAATCTCGGGCCAACTCCGGCCACGAAAGAGTCAACACCTTTTTGGTTTTCTGATAAACTTCAGGTTCCTTCTGTTCATCCAAAAGTTCCATGGTTCTGGCGGCCATTTGAGTGTACCACGGTCCCATCAGTGCATGAGCCTTCGGGAGAGCTAAAATTTCCTTCATACTTCTGAATCGCTCAAACTTCTCCGATTGTTGATCCTTCAGAGCAAAAGAAGTCGCATGCAGATGAGCCAAAGCCTTCAACATCAGCTGATAATGTTCCAAACTCATATCCCGGTGACGATCGACCATTCGAAAACCTTCAGCTTTTAAATCCCGCATGAAAATAGCTTCCTCATGGTCAACGAAACTACTCCTGAGACAATGCGGAACCTGATGGAACGAATCTTCCCGGTTCAATCCTTTCGAACGATAAAATTCCCTCATCATGGGGAAAATCTCTTCGTAAACACTGATCTCCCGTTCGTAACAGTGACGTACGAAAAATTGCTTCCGTCGTGCTTCATTTTGGGGTGGAAGTTTTGCTATAATGCTGACTTGCTTACCCGATCGCCTGCAAGTGGCCTGGGCCCGATAGATCAAACAATTGTAGTTGTCTCCTTTCTTGGAACCGGCCGTGATTTCTAGCGTGTGATCGTCCGTATTCAACTCTGCTCGTATCAATTCCAGTAGCAACCGTTGGCTGGCGGCCACGGGAAGCTGATCGGCAATTTCCTCCGGTGCCATAAGAAATTTGGTTCTATGCAAACTACAACTCTCTACCGACTGTTTATCAGTGAATTCAGCGAATGTTTTTGCAGTGGTTTCACTTTGACGATATCTAATCTGGCCAATGAATGCACCAGCACACGCTCACGTTTAACAACATCTGCCACTGATAATGCGCCGATGGGCACTTGAAATAGAACTATTGAACGTGACGATTTTTTTTGTTTATTGTACAATCAGAAAATCTGAATACCCATAATGGGTTAAAATTTTGCTCGTGCATCGTGAAAATCCGAACTATTTGCACACCAAGTTAGTGAATTTTTTTCTAATGCGACCAAATCAATTGTCACCAACGTATTAAAAGTGTCCCGACAATGTTTGTCGACTACCATTAAGACTGGATCGGGGGAGTACTCTCCGTTCAAGATATTGTACTAAAAACGACCGAAAAAAGTACGGGTGTGTAATGTCAGAGACATAACTGGAGGTCGTTTCTTTATACTTTCGAATATCAATTAGTTGATCGATTGTGTGAATTGTGCAAGCTTTCCTCTTTTTCACTACTAGAATTTGAAACGATACTCCTAAACTAAAGTTCTGTTCGTCCATTAGATTAGTTACATCAAACATTCTGACACACAATTAAATATTACGAAATAACCAGCATAGTTTTTTATGATAAAATACTGGTGGTTCTGAAAGGAACCTTTCATTAATGGCTTCTGAGTCGGTGCTATGCATTTTATATAGCAAAGCAGCAGAAAATTCTACTACAAACTACAAGTGGTTGAAAAATTGGCCGTATACAGTATAGTGAAGAAAATTTCGCATAATTCTTTGAGTATACAATTATTGTTCTAAATAGCAACTAACAGAATTTTTATGTGAATTATTTCATTTCGGATTTAAATATTTCAGTGGAAAAAGTTATCAAATACATTTTTGACATTCAGAAAGGCCAACTTGTGTAATTCTCTAAGATATTAAATAATGTTGCGAATTTCGCACTGCGAAAATTGCACAAAGCTAATCAAATTATTCTGAAAACTGGCTCTATGACCTGAGCGTTTGAGGCTTTACACCACGCAAAAAGTCTACTTTCATTGCCGATTGCTCCTCCTGACGACCGAAGTCCAAATGAGAGGACGACCTGAGAGTTTTTATTCAAAGATTACCTTTTATATTTGTTCAGTAGATTCAGATATGTGCCTGGCTACCTCAAAACCGTCGTCCGGATGCGAAAAAGGCAAGCTCATTATTTCCAAAAGTTTTAGAAAACTTTGTTTTTCAATTCAATATTCAGGACAAAAGAATCGATTTGAAAAATTCTGGAACTGGATCTGCGCTCAAGAACTAAATTCAGAACTTAGAACAGACTCAGAATTCAGTTGGATTTTAGTAGACTACAATTTCGAAACTGAAATCAGGCACGCAGGCTCTGAATTCTAAACCCATATTCCGGAAGTAAGCTCTGAAACTTGAAGACGATTTCTAACCACGACTACCAAAATGGGTTGCGTAGAGTACAGTAAAATAAAATTTCGCATAATTCTTTAGGAGTATTATTATGATTCTAAAAAAAAACCGAATAGAAGAATTCTGGAAAAGAGTTCAGTTGCAATTCTTGAACTACTATTTCGTAACTGAAATCAGTTTCGGTATATAGTTCCAGAATCCAGTTTCAGAATGCGAATGAGAGTTGCGACCTGAGCGTTTGAGGTTTTAACCACGCAGAAGGTGCACTCTCCGTCGCTGCTGGTTGAATAAATCATTCTCACGACGGCTGCTTCCATCAAACACACAATGAGAAATGATAGATTTTCGACCACGGTTCCACTTTTATACGTGTTCAGATGAAGATATTTGCCTGACTACCTCAAAATCGTCGTCCTTGCGCGAAAAAGCTAAGTAAAAGTAAAGAGTTTTCCGCGTTGTTTTCAAAGTTTTAGAAAACTTAATTTTTGAGTTGTTTGTGGTTATATCACACTGTTCAAAATATTATCCTAAATTCCTGATCATATTTTTGATGAAATAACGAAAGAATTATGTTGCTACCGTTAATACAAGTCGAGATATTCACGATTAAGTTCTGCCCATTCTTCCATATGGCTAATTTTGAAAAGGCACCCCATAGTAATGTAAGTCGTACTCACGACAAAAAACGTGATGTTATTGTTTTCGAATCGCTTTCTTTATGGTCTGTCTCGCTGCATTCAAAGGAAACATTTTTTCTTTTGATTGCAGTCCAAGGTTGACTGTCATGCTCTAATTATAAGCTTTGCATTCTATAAAAATGAAAAAAAAAAAAAATGTGCGTTGTTTGATTAGTTTTTAGTATGGATTTATTAGTAGACACTATCTCTCTTTGTGGGGTCGACGACGTTCGATAGAACTAGTTCCCGTTTTATATTTTGGTTAATATTCGCTCTTTCGAGGACAAAAATCAGCGGAGTCCGACAATCACGGATGATCCCGGCCCAAAACAATCAGTTGAGATCGTTTAAATGAACTAAAAAAATAAATGGTTCCAAATGACTGCCTTGAGGTGCATCAGAGCTCATATGAAAATTTTGGCAACCACTGACCAATATACCTCAACCAAATCCTAAGCATCAATCAAGTTATTGTGTTGTTGAAATTCCAGGTCTAGAATTCGAGTTCAGAATGAAATTTCAAAATTTCTAGCCGGATAACAGCAAATAGTTCCAAAATGCAGTTCCTGAATAATGGTACTAAATTCGATGATGTTCCCACGACCAAAAGCCCTATCTGCAAACGAGAGTTTCTCTTTCGATAATTACGGAGCCATTATATCACACAAGAAAAAGTAAACTAAGAAAATTTGTCATTTTCAGTTAGGTCTTTTCATCGAGAGACGATCGGCTTCATTAACTTCCAGACTTCATTTGAACACTGAGTTCCGAACCTGCTTCGAAAAATGAGTTCTGCTAATGAATTCTGGATGTGGATTCTGGAAATAAATTCTAAAAATTTGCAACGTAATTCTGAACCGGAATTCAGTAGCCTATTTTAACTGGTGTAGTATGTAGGAATTTTGGAATTGAATTCTAGAAATAAATTCTCGACCTGACATGGCTTCTGGAACGGAATTTTTGATCTGAAATCTGAACCTAAATTCTAGATCAGGTTTCGGGAAATGGGATCTAGAACTGAGTTCTAGAACTGGATTCTAGAAATGGAATCCGGATCTGATTGTTGAATCAGAATGCAGGGTCGAAATTCTAAAACTGAAATTCTTGATTATAAGCCTGGTTCCTGGGTCTGGATTCTAGACCCTAATTTTTGAACTGAATTCTAGAATTCTAGAGATGGATTCCGGAACTGAATTCTTGAACTCGATTTTAAAATTGAACTCTGGACCTTATTTCTCAATTTTGGATTCTGCATTATGAAACTGAGACCATGTTTGGAACTCAGTTTCGAAATTAGACTCGTATTCGAGTTGGGTTAGGAATGTGGTAAATCTCGGTTTCAATGCTTTTTCGCATTCGAGGTAAAGGCACTTAGCGGTGTTTTAGATCGAAGAATTTGAACGATGCTTTCCGATAGTAGTGCCTTTCTATATAGAAAGGTATTAGAATTGTTAGAAAAACCGACTTTCGAATGGAGCCTCGGAGATCCATAGTGTTATATATCATTCGTCTAAGTTCGACGAGATCGGAAAATGTCTGTGTGTGTGTGCATATTTCGAAAATATTTTTACCGCTCAATTTTCTCAGAAATGGCTGAACCGATTTTAATAAACTAAGGCTTGTTTGAAAGCTACTATTGGGCCAAGTTAAAAAAATCAAATGACTGTGACTTTTGGTTCCGGAGATATGATGGTATAAGTGACGTACCCGACAAAAAACGTTGTTTTTTTTACCGCGCAGGATTCTCGATGATGGCTAAACCGATTTTAACAAACTTAGGCTATTTTGAAAGCTACTATTAGGCATTTCATCAAATTCGAAGATCAAATGACTGCGACTTCTGGTTGCGGTGATATAATAGTATAAGTGACGTAACCGACAAAACACATAATTTTTTACCGCTCTAATGCATATAAGGGTGCTAATATTTTGGGATCACCTCTAATTTCTTAAAGCGCTAGTGCTCAAAGGCTTAAGCACATCGAAAGAAGTCATGCATGCAAAAATTGAGCTAAATCGGATATGGATAAGCCCAGAAATTAAGGTTTGAAAATTTTGGATCTTGAAAAATCATCATACATGAAATTTCCGAAATCGAAAATTTTTTTCGATGCCAAAAGTCTTAAAATTGCATAAAACGTCGAGATTTAGTGTTACATCGAAAAAAATTTTCAATTATCGACTTTCTGGGACTAGGACTTAAAATTTTTTTTGAATCTCGACGTTTCATGCAGTTTTAAGACTTTTGGAATCAAATTTTTTTTTGTCGATTTCGAAAATCTTTTGCATTGTCGACATCAACAACGGCTTGCAATTTTAAACATTCATCACCTTGTAAATCCGGAACCGGCAGTCGAATCAGGAAAAAAATCAGGAATTGTTGAAATTTCATTTTGGAATATATGAAATCGCGAACCAGCACAGTCGCAATCGGTTTGTTCGGTAATCTGACTGACAATGTCTAGCGATTGAAATAGTTTTGAGAGTACACACTTAGAAAAAATCTGTAAATTTATGTCTTTATTGATGCACTGAAAAAAAGCCTCGTAATTTACTTTTTTTTTTAAATAACTATTTATTGGAATATGAGTTAAATTTAAATTATTAAGATTTAAATTGGGTGTTCAGCCACAAGTGGTGACTTTTCAGCCCTATAATATATATATATAATTTGGTTATTACCATGAGGACATTATTTGCTTCCGCAATTCTGAGATTTTTGTGTAGGGAAAATTCTAAACCTACTTGTATTGTGTAATGGGGAAAAGGAAGTTATATACTAACTTACTAACTAATACAGAGAGCGAATCGATTCAATTGAAGATTGCATCGATTTTTGTCGGAATTTGCTTATAATATTATGTGACATTACATCTAATGGTTCTATATTTGTGAGTCTGTGTAACTCATTTGTACTAAACCAGGGAGGACGCTTCAGAATCATTTTCAGAATTTTATTCTGAATCCTTTGAAGCGTTTTCTTCCTGGTGGAACAACAGCTTGACCAAATTGGTACCGCATAAAGCATGGCTGGTCTGAAAATTTGTTTATAAATTAATAATTTGTTTTTTAGACAGAGCTTAGAATTTCTGTTTATAAGAGGATATAAACATTTAATATATTTGTTACACTTTGCCTGGATTCCTTCAGTGTGATCCTTGAAAGTGAGTTTTTTGTCATACGTTAAACCTAAGTATTTAGCTTGATCAGACCATGTCAATTCCAAGCCATTCAATTTGAGAATGTGATTATTGTTTGGTTTAAGAAAAGAAGCTCTTGGCTTGTGAGGAAAGATAATTAATTGCGTTTTTGCTGCATTCGGTTTAATTTTCCATTTTGACAGATAATCACTGAAAATATTTAAACTTCTTTGTAGGCGACTGCAGATCACTCTTAGATTTCTACCTGTGGCTAACAGACTTGTGTCGTCACAGAATAGCGATTTCTGACAACCAACGGGTAGATTTGGAAGATCAGAAGTGAAAATATTATACAAGATTGGAGCTACGCTCGAACCCTGCGGAACACCGGCTCGTACGGGTAGCAATTCAGATTTACAATTCTGATAGCTAACCTGAAGAGTACGATCAGTTAAATAATTTTGAATCATTTTGATCAAATAAATAGGAAACTGGAAATCAAACATTTTTGCTATTAAACCTTTGTGCCAAACTCTGTCGAATGCTTTTTCTATGTCTAGAAGAGCAACTCCAGTGGATAATCCAGAAGATTTATTTGCTTTTATCATGTTCGTTACTCTGACAAGTTGATGAGTAGTTGAATGTTCATGACGAAATCCAAACTGCTCTGGTAAAAAAATTGAATTCTCATTTATATGAGACATCATTCTCAACAAGATAATTTTTTCAAAAAGTTTACTGATAGAAGAAAGTAAGCTAATTGATCGATAACTTGATGTTTCTGCTGGATTTTTATCAGGTTTCAGGATAGGAATTACTTTTGCGTTTTTTCCATCTTTTTGGGAAGTAAGCTAATGAAAAACACTTGTTGAAAATTTTAACCAGGAGTCTTAAGGCAACATCGGGAAGATTTTTAATAAGAATAATAAAAATTCCATCATTACCAGGAGCCTTCATGTTTTTGAGTTTCCTAATAATTGATTTAATTTCGTCAAAATTCGTCTCAATAATGTCATCTTGTGATAACACTTGGGTTGAAATATGCTCATATTTCAGTGAGACTTCATTTTCAATAGGACTCACAACGTTCAAATTAAAATTGTGTACACTCTCAAACTGCTGAGCAAGTTTTTGAGCTTTTTCGCCATTTGTAAGAAGTATTTGATTTCCTTCCTTGAGAGCAGGAATTGGTTTCTGAGGTTTCTTAAGAACCTTAGAAAGTTTTCAGTAAAGTTTAGAATATGGTTTAATTTTTTCAACTTCATTAGCGAAATTTTCATTTCGCAAAAGAGTAAATCTATGTTTAATTTCCTTTTGTAAATCCTTAACTATGTTTTTCATAGCAGGATCACGAGAACGTTGATATTGTCGTCGTCGAACATTATTGAACCGAATGAGCAGTAGAAGATTGTCTTCGATGATAGCAGAATTTAATTTAGTTTGAGCTTTGGGAACTAAAAGATTTCTAGCTTCGATAATATAATGATTCAAATTATCAATTGCTGTGTCGACGTCCGCAGAATTTTCTAAAATAGTTTCATGATCCACATGAATTTCATTGTGAGATCTGTAATCAAACCAATTAGCTCTATGATAGTTGAATATAGAACTAATCGGATTAATTATAGCTTCGTTGGAAAGTCTGAATGTTACAGGAAGATGATCTGAGTCAAAGTCAGCATGTGTAATCGGTTCACTACAAATGTGACTTTGATCCGTTAGAACCAGATCAATTGTAGACGGGATTTTCACGGAAGAGATACAAGTCGGATTACTGTGATGAAGAACTGTGAAGTAACCAGCTGAGAGTTGATTATGAAGTATTTTTCCATTACTGTTATTTTGCCTACAATTCCACTGGACATGCTTAGCATTGAAGTCCCCTACTACGAAAAATTTCGGTCGATATCTTGTGAGTTTTTGCAAATCGCCTTTAAAGATTTAAAGTTCGCCGGTGCATTGGAATGGCAAATATGCTCCAGCGATGAAATAAATTCCATGAATGGTTTCAACTTCGATTCTCAAGCTTTCAATAACTTTAGTATTGAAAGAAGGTAAAATTCGATGTTTAATTTGCCGTTGGACAAAAATGGCAACTCCACCACCCATTCCAGTAAACCTGTCAAATCAATGAACCACATAATGTGGATTGCTTTTCAATTTACCATTTGATTTAAGAAAAGTTTCTGTCACAATGGCAATATGAATTTTGTGGACTTTGAGAAAATTATAAAATTGATTTTCACTCGATTTTAAAGATAGAGCATTCCAATTTAAAATATTCAAATAATTATTTAACATCACTGATATATTATTTGCAAATTGCCATCCGATTTGAAATGCTTCAAAAAGTGATGAAGTCGAACTCATTCGGATGATCATTTGAAAAAGTTGATCCTGTAGGTAGATCATTTTATTTTCCGTTATATCGCCTAAATCGACTTCATCTAAAGAAGCGAATGGCATTGACGGAATATTGGTAGGTAGACTGCCATTAGAACTGCCATTAGAAGAAGATGATTTGGCCGATCTACCTATTAATAAATTGTTTTCGTTAGAAAATGAACTGCAAGGCGTTCCTGTGTTTTGATTATTTACATTAGAAGAATTAAGTGGTAGATTTCTACCTTTACACTAGCGTAACTGACATTAGAAGAAGATGATGACGAGGTCGATCTACCTGTCAATAAATCGTTTTCGTTAGAAGACGAATTGGAATGCGCACCTGTTTTTTGTTTTAAATTCGAAGAATAAAATGAGTGCCTTAGAAGAATTAGGCGTGGCATTTGTAACGGTTTTTTGATTTTCAGGTATGTTCTGTAAATTTAAGGTCGTTGATTTGATTTGTTGTCTAAGCGAACGAGCGTTTAAAATTTTTTCCCTGATAGGACATTTCAAATAATTGGATTTATGATTTCCATCGCAATTTGAACATGAAAAATTATCAGTGGTTTCATTCATTGGACAAACGTCATTCGAATGCGATTTACCACAATTCAAACACCGTATATCCATATGACAATTTTTGGTTCCATGGCCGAAGCCTTGGCAAACGACGACATTGTGTTAAGTTTGCAATACGATTATGCCGTTTATAATGTTCCCAATGGATTTTAATGTGGGAAATGAAACGTACTTTTTCTAAAGTTTTAAAATTGTTTACATCACTTCGATTGAAGTGTATTAGGTAAAGTTCCTGGGAAATTCCAGAGCGTGGTTTAGAAGTACCATTCGCTCTTTTTTTCATAAGTATTACTTGGGAAGGGGCAAAACCAAGCAATTCTTTGATTTCATTTTTAATTTCATCAATACTTTGACCATTGATAAGCCTTTCAAGACAGCCTTGAAGGGTCTGTCTGATTTTATATCATCGTAATTTACTTAAATTTACCGTTCAAAGCATGTAAAGATAAGTCATATCATTACCAGTGCAACAGTTAATACAAAACAGAACCAGATTTCGATGAAATTTACATCGAACCAAAATTATTTTTACAAGTTAATAGATGTAATATTGTGTCATCACCGAAAAAATACAGCATGCTTCGACTCAATCGTTCATTTAATTTTATCTAATACCGATTTCGTTTATTGATCAGAGCAGCCCGAAAGCTGACCCAGAGTCGCCCAAATAACGTTTGATATGTTTGTTTTAGCAACCTGAGGTCGCTCTAGATCGGACTCCAATCGCGTAGTTTCGCTCTGAATATTTTCTCGGGTCGCACCACGCATCCAGCCGAGTTTGTTTATTTTTTTCTTTTTTTCATGAGTTGTTGTTTAGGGCGCGTACCACGTGTTCGTTTTACTCGGAGTCAGAGTAGCCCGCGTCTAGGTTCAAAAACGAAAACGGTATAAGAGTGTGATTATGATTTTTCTTCTTTTTGCCTTCACCGCTTTTTATGGAATATATGATGTTAAAAACAGGTTCGACTGACATTATTTTCATTTTTTAACACATATCACTCTGTAGTTTCGGAACTGGACGTCGGTTCCAGATAGCAACTAATAGTTTTGGCGACAGAAGACTTACCACTTGAATCTAAATTTATGAAAACATCCGAACCAACCATCTCAGAGAAGATTGAGAATGGTTCCCCTGCGGAAACCCCCAGATTTTTTGTTTAAATTTATTTGACCAGACTCAACGGAGCCGACTTACCATTTACAATTCATGTAAAAAAAAAAACTAATTATAATTGAGTTTTGCATTAAGTAGTTCAATTTGAACTGCTTTGCATTGATGAGTCTGACACGAAACGTAAAGAAATCGATTGTAATCGATAATGTGCGCCTACATCACATAAATGGGTTTTCAATCAAAACCCTTAAATTACCAAAAACTGTGGTCGGCCAGTAAAGTCGCTAATTGCGCCAATTCCGTCAAGACGTCAGATTGGACATCCTTTTTTTTCACAGTGCTTACCATAATGAACAGCATTCTGAAAATATTCACAAGCGGCCAACTGATTGTTGTAGGTGACCAGCAATTCAAGTAGGCTGTCAGTTTGTTGACCAAAGATAACATAAGAAGGTATAGGCTTTCCTAAGCGCATACGTAGCAAACGTAAACGATTCAGGATACCGAGGGAAAAAATGTTCCGTTTTTCTTTTTCGACAGATTTTTACATGCGCGTACAAATTTTATACAGATTTCCCAAATCCAAATCAGATTAAAACAGATTTCACAGAAAATCGAATCGTGTTAGCTCTCTTTATTAGCGGTGATGAGATAAAATTTCCGTAATCGATAAACGAATCTCAAATTCATCTGAAAATCTTAAAATTGTGTAGGGATTCGATTACCAGTACTGATTTATGACGATAATGATATTTGAAACTTGAACAAATTTAAACTGATATGAAAGTCCTCGCATTATTGTTTATTGTTAGACTGGGAGTGGAAAGACCTGACTTAACTCTGCACATTGAGCGCTGAAATCTCACGTCAACTTACGAAGTCAACCTTTTGGACGTACACTAAGGTCTTTTTTACGCGGATCTTTGAAGTTACGCGGTTTTTTTTAACGCGAATTTTCAAAGATTTCCTTGGAAAATATCTGGCATCTCTGTCTGTAAGTAGCAGAAACTTTTACTGTCTGCTAAGTGGCTTATGTCGAACTGCCGATTGGTTTGCCAGTTTAACATAAACTGTTGTGCACTGACAAGCCGAAGACGAAACATAAATTATATATTGTATTGGGTGTATGAATAAGTCCGGGTCGTTTTCTAACTTGATGTTTATTCCAGTGATCTGTCTGTCCGAATATGCGTTGGAATGCTACTGCCATACAGTTTCATATTCACTGAGGTCTTTTTTACGCGATTTTTTATGCAATTTTTTACGCGGATTTCCGAAGCTACGCGGTATTTTGTCGTGAATACGACTTACTTTACTATGGGTTGCCTTTTCAAAATTTACCCTCTGAGAGAGTGATAAGTTTTTGATCGTGAATATCTCTTGTTGTATCTAACGAATCAACATAATTTTTGCTACATGCCATCGGAAATATGATCACAATTTTATGATAAAATATTCAGTTGTTTGACATAATCTCAAATAATTCAAAATTAAACTTTTCTGAAATGTTTGGTATAAACGAGTATCAAAGAGGATAATTCATAAGGCACGTTTGCCTTTCTCGTATTTTTAAAGCTCATAGCTCAGTGATCTGTGAAAGGATTTATGTAATCTTACTAATAATAGAATCGAAAATTTTCAACTTAAGCGTGTATAGAAAAAGCATTGAATTATTTCAATAGTACACTATTGAAAAACCTGTCTCATTTGACCCATGTCAACACCAGCCAATCAGAACGCGTTCTGAGGAAGAGAACAAAATATCTGCTGCTGTACAACAAATCGTTCGAGAAAAATGGTCCTTCTGAAAGGCAGGAATGAATCCCGTACAGCATCCGGATAGTTTCTTTCAATGAAATGCAAATCCGAAATTAAAATTCTATATGCTGCAATTTTTATAGCCGTTAGGACCGCCCATTAGTGAGAAAAGCTACAGACGAAATCACGTAGAAAGAAACCATCTAACAAAAATTGGATCAGTTTCAATTCTATCGCCACTGCAGATGTATTTTGTGTCGTTTGCAAAGCTAGTTTCGCTTCCGACAAGAGCGATTACATCACAGCTGCCAGTCATTTGCATTGGTGAAAAAACAACGGTGGAGAGCATTACACAAAATCAGCCGTTCTAATGGTTCTAAAAGTTTTCTAAAGAACTATTAGGATTTGTTGTTCGCAAATCGAAGGGAAATATCCTCAGTTTAGTGCAAATCTAGAACAGTTTGGTTAGATTTTTGCACTTGTCGCTGTGTGAAATTCACAATAATCGAGATCAAGTGAAGCCTTCTTTATTTTTGCGAAAAATGTGAAAAAAGGGAATGCTTGCATAATTCATACAATTGATCAACTAATTGATATTCGGAAGTGTTAAGGAACATGTCAGTTGTTTTCGTATTCACGACATCCAGTTATGTCTCTGACATTACCCACCCGCCTTTTTTAAGCAAATTTTCAGTGTTCCGGTTTACATGTTTAAAAAACTGCTAGGTTTTGACGTTTTATGCATTTTTAAGACATTTAGCATAAAAAAAATTGGGATAAAAAAAATTCTTCAGCTTTGTGTTTTTTTTTCTAAGCGAATTTCCGAAGTTACGTGGTTTCAAATTCAGTTCCAGTCAGTTTTTATCCATTATTTTTTAAAGATTGCATCATATCTCAACGTTTCATGCATTTCTTGGAGATTTACCATCAAAAAAATTTTTTCGATTTTGCTAGTCTCAAAACTTTTCACACACATTTTTTTTATTACTCGAGATCAGGACGTTTCATGTATTTCTATGATATTTGGCATATACTAATTTCTTTAGTTTACGCGTTTTTTTTTTACGCGAACTACGCTGAAACGAAAGCAACAAGTACGATATTAATTTTTATTTGGCTTGACGTAAAGTCGCCATAACTGAGTTCAGTTTATGTTTATGCAATGACTGAGTGGAAACATATATTAGAGAAGCCAAATGAGTGAAAAACTTACAGAAAAGATTTTGGAAAAAGATACGCTCAGAAACAGGACTCGAACCTGCGTTCTTATGCATTCCAAGGCATACGCGCTACCATTTCGCCACCCTAAGTCTTGTGATAGAGATGGCTCTAAAACACGAATGGAATGCATAAGAACGCAGGTTCGAGTCTTGTTTCTGAGCGTATCTTTTTCCAAAATCTTTTCTGTAAGTTTTTCATTCATTTGGCTTTTCCAATATATGTTTCCACTCGGTCATTGCAAAAACTGAACAACAAGTATTTTTTTCCTATGAAAATGAGGAATTTTGTGGCGAAATAAGTGATTTTCACGTTTGGCACGTTTTAAAAGTGACAATTTTGATTTGGATGACAAAGAATGAGTCGGAGTGCCATCAAAGATTAAAGATGAAGAATGGGAGAAATTGTTCCGAAGAAGACCCATCGCAAACGCAAGAAGAACTTGCCAAATTCATACGGAGTTACTCAGCAAGCCATTTGCTAACGTGTTAAATCAATAGGAATGATCCGAAAGGTAGGTGCCGTATGAATTGAAACCAAAGGACTTCTAAGGCCGTTTCTTCACTTGCGAACAACTGCTTCAACGACACAAATTCGAAACGTCGGGCTACGTATGGCACCCTGCACCATCATCGACGGTTGTTCAGAATAAAAGACAAAGTAATTTTGCAACATGACAATGCTCGCCAACATGTTGCACAACCGGTAAAAGCATATTTGGATACGCTCAAATGGGAAGTGCTACCCCATTCGCCTTATAGCCCAGATATTGCCCCTTCCGATTTACTATTTGTTTCATTGTTTCCATTTGCAAATTATTATTATTGCAAATTACTCATTATTCTATTTTGTGATTATTATTATTCAGGATAGATTCGTTTTCTGTTCTGAAGCAAACCAATGCACGAGGTTAATTAAACAATCATATTGTGGAAAATACTCTATTTGGTAGATATGTGCAGATTTTGCGGTTCCATCGGAAACCAGTTAAACAAATACTGTATTCATCGGACTCCGAACTACTAGATATATCCAAACTGAACCATATCGCGGCAGCAATCGGACATCTTCTGCCGGTAGATGGCTTCCGTGTCTTCGGAGCGGAAATTGTTCATCTCATCGGCGATGTTGAAACCATTTTCCATCTTCTCGGCCATTTCTTCCAGATCCGGCACATCTTCACTTTTAGTGGTGATCATTGGAAGAATCAGAACTGCCATCAGTAGGCCGAAGCGACCGAACTGCTTCAATTGCTGATCTAGGGCTTCGCGGGGGAACAGCCTTTCCGGATCGGATCCTAGGCGGCGCAGGAAATCCGACAGGCTTCGGTGATACAGATCTATCAGCGATTGGTAGTGTTGATCACGGAATGCTTTGTTCGATGAAGTAAAGATCAAATACATCAGATCGAGAGCCGGTGAAGCGTAACGGCAGATCTGCCAGTCCAGCAGGCGGAAATCTACCGGTGATCCTTTCTGAAATGTCATTGAGTTGTCATTCTGAATATTGATCGGATTTCAGTTCTTACCTCATGTTTGAACAGCATATTGTTGTTCCAGCAGTCGCCGTGACAGAGAACGGCGTACGGTTCGGCGGCTTTTCCATCCGTTAAGCTTTTCACAATGTCCAGGAAATCGGCGTCCAGAGCTTTTTTCGTCCTAGCATATACCTCCGATTCCGTTTCAATATCCAACGTTCCCAGAGCCCGATCGATCATCACCGTAAACCATTGACCCATCGCTTCGTCTGGCTCTTTCGCTAGAAATAGATCTACCATTCCCTTGTACGGATCGATCCGTTCCGGGTGTTGATCCTTCAGCGCAAAGGAAATCGCGTGCATCCGAGCCAGTGCGCTTACCGCCAGTCGATAGTGTTCCACTTTCAAAGCCTTGTGTCGATCGTACATATCGAAACCGGACGCTTTCAAATCCTCCATCAGGATAGCTTCTTCACAGTCAACCAAACAAGTCCGGAGACAACGGGGAATCTGATTGAACGCCTGTCGTCCGTCGCTCGTGTCAAGACCCTTTTCCCGCTGGAACTCTACCATCATCGGATAGATTTCGGTGTAGAAGAGGATTTCCCGCTCGAAACTAGCCCGTGCAATAAACTGCTTCCGGCGGGCTTCGCTGGTCGGCGGTAATTTGGCGATGATACTGACCCTCTTCCCCGTCCCGCGACATTCGGCCTCGGCTCGAAATACCACACCAAGATAGTTGTCACCTTTGTTGGAACCGGCCGTCAGATTGATGGAAACATCGTTCGAACCCAGTTCGGCCTGGGCAGCTTCTTCGAGTAGCTGCTGCGACGAGGCCACCGGTAGTTTGGTCGGACCGTCGAGGCACATGATGATGGTCTGCAATTGAAACAACACCAACAGAGAAGAATGCGATTAGAATGAACTTGTCGCGATGAAACCTGGACAAGGTTTGATATTCTAAGTCCCCACCAGTCAAACAACATTTCACCATCGTTGGGGGAGCACCATTGTTGTATGAAGAAAGTACAATACGGCGGCACTCGCTAATGACAATTCCAGTTGGGAAAAATCCCCGTTCCAAACAAAGCCCGGATGGGGAATTTGAGATTGTAAACAACTTCGAAATGACCCATCGTGATTGATCACACCATCGTTGGGACTGCTGCAAAGGGAGTGCCTACTTTGATCTGCCATCAGACAAAGTGACAAGTGTTGTCAGTGTTAGAACGCATTGCAGTGTAATTTCTGTAATTTCAACGGCTTTCCTGACGTATGCAAGTCAAACAGTTGCCAGAAGCCGTGTGCTGATCAGTGCTTATAGTTTAACAAAACTGTAATCTCCGGTGATTCAATGCATTGCGGAGTCATGCATGATCAATGGAAAACCGGTTAGCGCAGGTCGTAATTGCGTCATGACTATCATTAATTTCGACTGTTGTGAATAGTCGGGACGTAGAATTTGACCGGTTCAATGTCAAAATGGCAAAGTCAGGGTACCGCATCGTGATGTGGAACTGAGTTCCGAGCTTCTAAGTTAATATGTTTACGTTTTGCCTTTGACTCATCAGTAGTGCATAGCAGTTTAAATTGAACTGCCTAATGAAAATCTTGACAGCTCAATTTGAATCACTGAACGCTAATTGCAAAGCATATAAAAACTGCCCTCAAACAGAAATTAAATTGACATGAGCTGTTTGAAAGTGTTTGTATTGGAGATGATTTTCCCAAAATATTAACTCTTCAACTGCCATATATGTAGAATTGGGGTGATTGTTATGATTTTCATTTTATTTAAATTTTTCAAAAACTGTAAATCATGAATGTTTAACCCTTATTAGAAACCTTTCCGAAATGTATTTCTTGTAAAAAAAAGTTCAAAATTTTCGAATTGTTTTATTCGCTCTTACAATTTTTGTACCACTCTATACGAGGTCTGTTCAAAAAGTTCCCGGAATTTTTTAATTGTGCGCGTCTGGAGAGTCCGGTGGTCAACATTTTTTTTTATTGTGTTGGTACATATGTCCCTAATGTATGGTGAAATTTTCAGCTGTATTCATTGTTTACATTCTGTCTTGTAGCGGCTGGTGTAGACGTGTTTTTTTGAGCTCGGCGTTTTTTGTTAGTTTAAACAATGGAAGAATTGAAGAGTCAAAGAATTTGTATTAAATTTTGCATGAAAAATGGAATAAAGTGTAACCAAGTGTGCGAAATGTTACAGAGAGCCTACGGTGAGTCTGCTATGAAAAAAACAAGTGTTTACGAGTGATATAAGCGTTTCCAAGATGGCCGCGAAGACGTTGAAGACGACGAACGCTCCGGTCGACCCAGCACGTCAATAATCGATGAAAATGTGGAAAAAGTGGAAAAAATGATTATGGATGATCGCCGAATCACTATTAGAGAAGTTGCTGATGAAGTTGGCATATCAGTAGGCTCATGCCATCATATTTTTTCAAATGTTTTGGGCATGAAACGAGTGGCAGCAAAATTCGTTCCAAAACTGCTTAATTTTGATCAAAAAACAAACGCATTACCATCTAAAACAAGACTTTAATCATGCCCCAACCTCCTTATTCACCAGATATCGCTCCGTGTGATTTTTTTCTGTTCCGAAAGTTGAAGAGACCCATGAAAGGACAGCGTTTTTCATCGATTGAAGAGATAAAGGCAGAATCGCTGAGAGTGCTACAAAGCATTACAAAAAGTGACTATCAGGGGTGTTTCGAAGACTGGAAAAAACGCTGGCATAAGTGTATTATATCTAGGGGGGATTACTTTGAAGGGGACCATATAGATGTAGACGAATAAATAAATATTTTTTTAGAAAAATGAGAAATCCGGATACTTTTTGAACAGACCTCGTATTTTACATAAAAAATAATTCATTTGTGAGTAAATGACGCTGTATTATTTTCAGATGTTTAAAATATGTGGACCGGTATAACATCAGACTTTAAAAAAAAATCAATCAAAAAACCATGCGTATCCATCAAATTATCATCAGATGGAAACGCATGGTATTTAGTTCTGAAACCATACGCCACTCGCCATACTGTTTGCCTTTTTCGCACTCGGACGACGGTTTTGAGGTAGTCAGGCACATCATCATCATCATATTGAAATTCTGGAGCAAATCCAAAATATGAATTTCAGTTCTTCATTCTGGAACAAAATTTTTGATCTCGAACCTGATTTTTGATTAGGAATTAAATTCCTCGGTTCAGGTTCAGAATTCATTAGCAGAATTCGCAGCTTGGAATCTGGAAATAAGCTTTGGAACTGAATTCAGGGTCGGAGTTCAGGCTCAGTTTAGTTCTAGATTTCAGAAAATGAGTTCAGCTGTAAATTGAGGAACTGAATTCTTGATTCGGATTCCGAACCGGAATGTTGCAACTGAATTCTGAACCAGTCCCAGGTTCCGAATACAGTTCTTAAATCCAGTTCCAGTTCATAAATAAACAATATCAAAAAGTACTCAACAATTTCCGTTCTGAGAAGCACTTTTACCAAATGTTTGACAGTGTGTACTGATTCCCAACCAGACACGCTTCAATCAAACCCACGCCAGGAAAATTGCCGTATCTGAGAAAGTTCTTTCATGGTTTTTTCGCGAACATAAGGATGGCTTCTTGCAAACGCCGCCTAATCGTCATCAAGCTGATTTGAATTCCCATTCCGGCATGCGTAATGTTAGCTTCACCCAACTTCCAAAGTAGAATTATTCCAACACATCTGCTTTATCACTTTGTCGTGTTTTCAGAATGTGGCTCTTGTGAGTAAACAAAGGAATCTCGGCTCTAACGAGGAAAACAGATTGGATAAAATGTGTTTAATCCACCTTACAGTGAGATGATGATGATGATGGTTCCACCTCATACCCCTACAAAGGTGTGAGCTGAACGAGTTATCTAAGTGATAATTAATATTATTACATACTTTAACCAGTAATCAAAAATTGAAACGAGCTGGTTAACTTTCGTCGATAGAAGCAGCTGAACAAAAAGAAATTACTATACTACATTATATATTACAATTACTATCCAGGGTTGATCAAGGTAATTTCCAACCCGGGAAGATCCTTGAACAAATTAGGAATCGAACCCAATATCTCGACCAGAATCAGACAATAATTCACCCGGCCCTTCCCGCCGGACCAGTGTATCGCTATCACCACCAGCTACGATGGGATAACGAGACTGCGAATGAGCAGAGCCAAGCCCAATTTCATCAACAACTGTTGATCCCAGCATAACTCAAGAAAACCATAATTGGTCTCGAACAATAATATCTCTTAATTCAGCCATATTCCATTTCTAGATTGTCTTTGACTGCGTTACGCGCGCGGGCTCAAACTTTTGTAGACAACTCATTTATTTTATCTATATCAACTCTAAAATACTTATAACAAAAAATCGTTCATCATCATACAGATCATAATAAAATAGTTCAGTTCGCTTTCACATCTCATCCAAGTCAGTCGATAAAACAAAACCGCTTACGTTCGGGACAGAAGAAACCAAGTACAGTATTGTGTAGTGAACAATAGAACGTTCTCGAAATGAGTGAACCAAACGAACAAAAGCTACCGCCGGTACGAAAGAATACAATTATTGTTGACTTCAGACAGTGCAAAATTCGACCTTCGATACGAGAGCTTAAGGAGCAGATGCTTCTTGACATTAAACGTGTGCATTTACTTCAATGCAATAAGACCAATAATGTTGTTTATATCCAGTTCTATAAAGAGTTGGATGCAATTCAATTCGCCAAAGACAATAATAATGTGCACTATGCGGAACACGAGAACATTAAATACAACATTCCAGTATATATGGAAGATAGTGCTATAGAAGTGCGTGTGCATGATCTTCCCTCAAGCGTCATCGATCCTTATATTCGTAAAACTATGTCCCAATACGGATAGATTCTCTCTATCGAAAAAGAAAAGAAAAGAATTTTTTCCCCATTATTCTAAATGGCGTACGTTTGTTACGGAGGCCTATACCTTCTTATGTGACATTCGGTCAGGATACAAGAATCCCGTGCAAATCACTTGTTACCTATGACAATGTCAATATTGCCAAAAAGCTGTTCACTACGGTAAGCCATGTGATAAACTGGACAAGGAGACAACTACACCAAAGGACAACGGTGCTTCCTTCACACCAACCCCAAGCATCCCCAGTACACCTGTGACAGCCACCAACAACAATGAAGCATCACCTTCAACGAATCCATCTTCATCCCCTATAGAATAAAGTACACCAGCTGCAGTTAATAACAATTTATTTAAAAAAAATCGGCTCAATCGGCCACGTAAAGCTTGTACGCAAATAGGCCTGAATAAAAATATCTCTTTAATAAAAAAAAAATCTACAAAAAATAGTGATAAGTCAAAATACATTCTTCTTCATTTTACATGATGATACTTTTTTTTCAATCACTGATTTTCTCAGAAATAGTCGAACCGATTTCCACAAACTTAGATTCATATGAAAGGTCATACTTTTCGCAAACAAACAAATTCCGTTCGATCCGGTAAAAAATTATAAAAGTATTATATTTATTCACAAACATAAAAATAAAAATGTTAATATGTATCAAAGATGTAAAGGTCAACCTAGATTTTTTCGAAAAACTGAATTCATGTTATGCATTGATATGAGAAAGGCAAAAACAACTACTACTGAAACTCCTAATAGTTTGAGTGCATGATAAATGATGGTGAGGTACGCTCAGAAGAAGAACTAATCGAGTTGTACGAAAATGAAACTAGGTAACAACTAGTTGAAATCAGGAATTAGAAGAAAAAAATTAACAGTAAGGGCCGTTACCATTATCGTTGATTTTCGTAAAAGTTTTCTGAATTCCTGAAAGTCTGAAAAAGGCGGATGGGTAATGTCAGAGCCATAACTGGTACCTCGTTGAGTGCGAGTTTCCAACAAGAACATGCTCTCATTTGCTACTTAGTTTTAGACTCACTTTCGAAATAAAAATTTTCTAGCTCTTAAATTGATAGTTTTTACTCTCGGCAAAAACATCAACGAAAGCTGATTAAATTAACCAATGTTAATTTGTGTGTGTGTGTGTGTTGCATTAACTTTTCTCGGAGATGGCTGAACCGATTTTCACAAACTTAGATTCAAATAAAAGGTCCTGTGGTCTCATACGTAATTCCTGAAATTTATCCGGATCCGATCAAATTTTATACCATCACTGAAAAGGGCGAAAAACCGTAAACAGTTTTCTTAATCGACCTCAAATCTTCTCCAATGGATAGTTTTTATCAGTAGAGGGTCAAACAAACCGATTTCGGGTATAAGAATCGAAGAAAATTATTTTGAAGAATGCCACAGTTTTATATATGATAGTATGAGTGAAATGAGAAAGGCATCATTACACCACCAGGTGGATTAAAACAGGTTTTTTGAATTTCATTTGGCTCCGAATCCCGGTTATTACAAGGAAATATGTTCAAATTTATGAAGAAATGCGCATTAAATTTTCTCTGAAATTTCTAAACCGACTTTCATTAACTAAGAAGCAAATGAAAGGTTTTGAAATTCCTTAAAAAGTCCCCGAAAAGTTGATCCAGATCTGAATTCCGGTTGTGGTATTACAGTGCGATTAGTGAAAATTTTCAATTTCGTGAGTATTTTTTTACAAGCGATGGCAGATTTTTTTATAAAACAAGGTGAACATTTTTATAAAACTTACTGCTAGAATTCATCTAGTTGGCAGATCTTGTTAGTTAGTGAATATATAAAACTACTTTGGGACTACTAGTCCCTACTAGACTACTACTAGCACCGATAATAGTGAAGGAAAGCTCCAAAAAAGCGGAACTCACTTCGTTTTCTCAGCAACGGTTAAGCCGATTTTCACGAATCATGATTCAAATTAAAGCTCTCATTAAATAAACTGTGCAATTTCATTAAGATCCGACTTCCGGTTCCGAAATTATAGGACGATGAGTGTCAAAACATTCAAATCGTCATTCAAAATGACTATGCAAAACTGGTACGCGTCGGTACGTGCGGCTTCGTTCCGTTCGCAAGCGTGCTTTGTTCAATTTTGTATAGCGTGCAGGGTTGCCACATTTAAATCTATATTTTTCAGGTGAAAAAAATGTAAATTTGTAACTCTTTGATTTAATTTGTTAGTGTTAGTACATGTACAAATCATGATAACGATGCTTGTCTACCGGGAAAAGAGGTCAAAATCTTTGAAATGGGACTTACTTTATTGTCTAATATATGACTAAATACATTTTCACTAATTGAAATTCGATGTTATGGTTTTATGCAAAAGAAATCCTCAAACCAAGTTTGCAAACCGCTTCCGTATCGTAATTTATACGAGTATTTTTAAGTACACAGTACTCATCACTCCGTAATAGAAAATCGAACCCGGGTTAAATTGTGCAGAAGTAAGTGATGAAAGAAGCTCTTCCGTTTGAATCTAGGTTCTTTGAAAATCGCTTTATAGTCGCGAAATTGGGATAAGTTTCATTTTAGGGTCTTTTGACTACAGCTTCCGGGTCATTCGAAACTGGGAATAGATGCATTCTAAATTTTTTTTTAATCCTTATTAGTTGACTCGCAATTTTCAAGAACTGGTTTTACAGCTTTTACGTGACGTCGCGCGGATGTGACTTAAATTCAATTGAAACCACTCTAGGAACATTTGCTTTAGAACTAAATTGATGAAAAACGATTCCAATATCTCAGCCGGGAGTTTCATTTTCGGAATCTCCGGAACCGGACGTCACAAGTGAATGTTCTTAATTAGGCACCGATTGGCCGTCAATCACTATGACTTGCAAATCAAGGCAATGTGGGTTGCAACAATTAGCACCTATTGCGTCACGATTTATAGGGGTTTTTCACACTCAACCGTAGCTCCGTAAGATTTGATCACGCATATAAAACTATTGATAGTTATATTTAACGAATAAAAAACAAAGCGAATCTGTTTTTAAATTTTGTTTATCACCACACAGGGCACGCGACTTCTGTCAAATCACGACCTACATTTATGGTTCTAACTTCTGATAAGCTTTCGTATCACTTGGAACCACTTTCAAAACATTGCCGAACTCACGATATATTCACAGGCACACAAAAAAGAAAAACAACTCACGTAAACGACAAACTGACGAACCTCGGATCCTTCTGGTTTTGTTGGATAGTCCTCCGCCCGATGCTCCGTTAATGATTAGCGCACTCCACCGTAAGTAAGATTCAAGGTCGCCGCTTATCGTCAATCACACCGTCGGTTTTTGCAAATGAATTTGGCTGTGTGCAGCGCCGTTGAGTTGCGCCGGACGATCTTCTCCGTAGACCTGCCGTCCGATGAGTGTCAACGATTGACGGCGGTCCGACAACCGAAGGTGCGCCCGCTGCCACACATCGGATTCATTTGTAATAAATTCGCAAGCTAGATAGCGCACGGGTGCTTGGTCAATAAGTAGTATGCAGACGAGAGAGAGAGAGAGAAAAAAAGAGAGATATAGACAAGGGAAGAATTTAACTCAGATGAGAAGCTATCCGGCGGTACAAGTGACTAGTTGTTTATGATGATGATGAAGCTGTTTTTTGATGAAGCTGTCATTTTTATCGTACCGCCCGATGCAAATAATCGAATGGCTTTTGGACTAGAGTTACCTATTCTAGCGATTAAATTTGGCCCATGACAACAATACGTTCATTAAGCGTTTATTTTTGGGACTACCAATCAAATCTGTAGTTCCGGTGTATAGTTTATGAGACTGCTCGTCGCATGTCAACAATGTTTCATGTGGCAGTGGTTGTTTATCGTTGCCTGAGAAGATTTGTTTGGTTACCGTTTTTCAAATAAAATCACAATCGAATGGGTGAAGGCCATCTGCGTGTGATGTGGAACTACAATTATTATCATTCATTCAAATACGTTCCCATCTAACAGGTTATTTTACGTGGAATCATCACGTAAGGTCTGAGAGCTAGATTACAAGCAGAATAAATTGTGTTTTCAATGACCAGATCCATCCAGTAGTCTTATTATTGTCTATGTAAATTTGTTTCATTTGTAGAAGAACTTTCATAGGTATATTTCGAAATACGTTACCCTCCAAGCCAACTGTATTCCTATGTAATGTTTTTTTATTTCAAGTTTAAGGTTTCTTCGCAATCAAATCATCATCAAATCAAAAACACATGTTTACAGTAGAGAACTTCTATCATCGAATTACTTAGGAAAAAAAATTTGATTTCGAACTGTGAAAAATGGAACTATCTGAATTATGGAAGAAATTCGAATCACCGAAAATAAAACGAATGTACGGGACTACTATCAAAACTTGTCATCAAATATCATGCAGCAGATATCAGTAGATGCATCGGTTTCGTGGTGAAGCAAAATTCAAAGGATCTATTTTCAGAAGAATGTTTGTGAAATTTCATGAGATGTTAATTAATATACACTCTTCTTTACGGAGGAACGAAAAAATGATCAAGGAAAAAGATGCAGAAGGATGTGATAAGGAAGTATATGGGATAGGAAAGAGAATCATTGAGAAAAAAACGCGGGAGGATAATGTTAAAGACATTACTGGTGTACGTGATGACATGTTTCTTTTACACTTTCGAATAACAATAATCGTTCCTATTGGTTGATTGATTATGTGTATTTGGCTACTATTAATGACAAACGTATTCTGCCACACAAGTAACCTTAAACAAAAGGAAGTAAAACTGTAAAACATACAATGTTCTAGCTGTATTTTAATTCATCCAACTCTGAACATTTAGGAACTGAAGCTGGAAGAACTAACTTCGGAACCTAGAACTGGTGTCGAATTCAGTTGCGAAACTTAGATTTGGAATCTACATTATGAATTCAGTTCATGAATTGAATTATAAAATTCTGGAACTGGTACCGAATTTAATTCTGAACTTTATTTCCGAACCTGAATTACGGAATTGAATTCAGACTCAAAATCTATTCAATTGCAGCATGCAGGTTCATAATGATGGAATTGAATTCTGATTCTGAATTTAGGAATTAAATTCTGAAACTAAGTGCAGGAATTAAATTATTGTTCAAAAGCTAGTTCAGAAACTCTGGCTCGAAGTTCAGGTCTAGAATTTTGATGCAGAATCCAGATCTAAAATTCTTATCTTAAATTTTGTTTCTGAGAACCAAAACGCTGGGCATGACTTCCGAACGTATATTATGACACTCAAGTTAGTTCTAAGATCTTCCCAGTTCCAACAATCTGATTCCGGAACTTAAAATAGGAACTCAGTTCCCGAGCTTTAGTTTTAACTGTTGAACCTGCATTCGTAACGTACTAACGTACCGTACAAGAAGAAGTGATCATTTTTCGTCCATGGTTTACATTTTCTACCTTTTATACTCATCCAGTTGGACTGAGAATTACTCAAAACGATCGTTCGAGTGCGAAAAAGGTCAACAAGTTTCCAAAAGTTGGAAAAATCTGAATTTTTTCACGTTTCATCATCTACTGATGAGCAGAAAATAAAACTTGAAAAAAAACTCGTTCTATCCATCAGAAAGCATATTACACCTCGAAGTAATATCTTTGAAGTCGTTACATAAATAATGTAAACTTTGCGTTTTATAAGCGGTTCCAATTGAGCTGCTAGATGACGACGACAGTTCAATTTGAATTGCTTTAAGCACTGTTGAGCCGAAGGCGAAACGTGTAGAAAAAAATGAGACAAAATATGTGCTTTTTTGTACAAACCAAAAACTCCTAAATGTTGATTTTTTTTAGATATTCATGGTTATCCAACACAGTTGAAATTTTAATCTTAAATTTCTGATCATATTTCTGATAACATGGAGAAAGAATTATGTGGTTGCGTTTAGTAAAATTCGAGATATTTTACTCATTCTTCCACAGGGCGAATTTTGAAAAGGTGCTCCATAGTAAAGTAATTCGTATTTGAAAACGATGTCGGTCGACAGATTTGGTGAGTACCGAAAATTTTACTGCCATTTTCTAACTAGTGTTGTTGGTAAAATTTTATCTTTCTCAAAGCTCCATGCTGGAAGCTAACGTTAAGATGTTATGATGCATTACATGCGTTACTTTTGTTTGTAAATTATAAGCATTACATGTGTTACTATTCGTTAGTTATAAGGGATTACGAACGGTTACATGTGTTACTTGTTTGTAATTTATGCGCGTTACATGCGTTAATTTTTAGGGTTCATGTGTTATGAGGCGTTACATAGGTTACTTATTTTATTCATAAGAGTTACATGCGTTAATTTTTTTACGTTTTAAGTGTTACTTCTTTGTAAGTTAAAGGGTGTTACATGCGTTGGTTTCCGTACGTCATAGGCGTTACTCTTTAGTAAATTATAGGTGTCACATTTCCAATGCGTTTGACATGAAGACGTCTTACTTAAATATGGAGCGCCAAACGATCTTTTCATATCACATTGTCGAAGCCAATACGTAGCGCTCTGAGCTTGAGCACTTTGCCTAATGCATCAAAATTGTGTGTATACATTCATATACATACAACATAAACTTCCAAGTAGCTCTTGTCGTTGTGTTAGTGTCATTTCCGTGCACAGTTTCAAGAAGCGAAGCTATTATTCAGCTCAATATTTAGATTGATTGTTCTCCTAATCACATTTGGCTCTGTGAGAACTTGTATGCACACATTTAGAAGAGGCTTCAGTGACTTATGCTTATGACAGTTGAAAACAAATTGCTGTCTCAGTTTCAACGTCACAGCGGTTTTATTGATAGATTTACTCGACGTACACAGCGCCGAATCCGTCTGTTGTATAGAACGAAATAAGTTTAAGAAAAAAATCCTGATATCATACCACATAATCAGTGCACAACCCGTAGATTCTGTCACGAGACGCCTATGATCTTAGGTTCTGGAGCTAGATTTTGGAACTGTCATTCAGGTTCGGAACTCTTGTTGAGTCTGCTGTTGTGAGTTCTAGAGCTAATTTCACCAACTGAATTATTGATCTGGATTCAAACCGGAAGGTTTCGAATTTCAGTTGCAGGAATTCAGGTGTTGGTGTAGATGAATAAAGTGGTGGGAAAAGGTACTCAACTAAATATCACAAATCGATTTTTAGAACCATTAAAATATTCCCAAAAGATTATGCGAAATTTTTCTCCACCTAATATGTAAATCTTCATATCTTCAAACACCGATAGCATTGTTTGTTGAATTGTTACTGGACTTAATGAAATGATAAAGAAGTTTCATGAAAGGAAGGTCACGACAAGCAAGAATGGCGCGAACTGGGACATTGGATAGTCTACCTTGGGTACGCAAGGAATTTATTAGTTGAGATCTGGCATCACGATACTTCACGCATGTCCAAACGACATGATCAATATCGCGATAACCATCGCCACAAGCACAATGATTAGTTTCGGAAAGTCCAATTCGAATGAGATGTGCATCTAACGTGTAGTGATTCGGCATGAGTCTGGACATCACACGAATGAAATCCCTACTCACATCCAGTCCCCTGAACCACGCCTTTGTCGATATTTTAGGAATAATTGAGTGTATCCACCGACCCAGATCATCTCTATCCCAAGAAGCTTGCCAGATGGCAAGTGTTCTTTGGCGAGACGCGCTATAGAATTCGTTGAAAGCAATTTCACCCTCAATAGCACCACGTTTGGCTAAAATATCGGCTCTTTCATTACCTGGAATGGAGCAATGAGCCGGGACCCAAACTCACACAAATTTTTATTTGCGATCGTTTGGTACGCAGTTTGCACTGCAAGCGGTTCACTAAACTGATTATGTTCACTCGTGATGTGCATATTTCAACAGTTGAATAATTCTTATAGCTTTTGTCGTGAATACGACTTACTTTACTATGGGGCGCCTTTTCAAAATTAGCCATATGGAAGAATGGGCAGAACTTAATCGCGAATATCTCGACTTGTATTAATGGTAGCAACATAATTCTTTCACCATTTCATCAAAAATATGATCAGGAATTCAGGATAATATTTTGAACAGTGTGCGATAACCACAAACAACTCAAAAATTAAGTTTTCTTAAAATTTGAAAACAACGCGGAAAACTTTTTACTTTCGCTTGGGTTTTTCGCGCAAGGACGACGTTTTTGAGATAGTCAGGCACATATCTTCAACTGAATGCGTATAAAAGGGGAACCGTGGTCGAAAATCGATCATTTCTTTTCGTGCGTTCGATGGAAGCAGACGTCGTGGGAGTGGAATCATCAACCAGCAGCGACAGAGAATGCACCTTCTGCGTGGTTAATAAAAACCTCAAACGCTCAGGTCGCATCTCTCATTCGCTTGCTGGCCATCGAAGCGCGAGGACCAGCCAGCAGCAGCAGCGGGAGTTAACCAGCAGCGAGAGAGAATGCACCTTCTGCGTGGTTAATAAAAACCTCAAACGCTCAGGTCGCATCTCTCATTCGCTTGCTGGCCATCGAGGCGAGAGGACCAGCCAGCAGCAGCAGCGGGAGTTAACCAGCAGCGAGAGAGAATGCACCTTCTGCGTGGTTAATAAAAACCTCAAACGCTCAGGTCGCATCTCTCATTCGCTTGCTGGCCATCAAGGCGAGAGGACCAGCCAGCAGCAGCAGCGGGAGTTAACCAGCAGCGAGAGAGAATGCACCTTCTGCGTGGTTAATAAAAACCTCAAACGCTCAGGTCGCATCTCTCATTCGCTTGCTGGCCATCGAGGCGAGAGGACCAGCCAGCAGCAGCAGCGGGAGTTAACCAGCAGCGAGAGAGAATGCACCTTCTGCGTGGTTAATAAAAACCTCAAACGCTCAGGTCGCATCTCTCATTCGCTTGCTGGCCATCAAGGCGAGAGGACCAGCCAGCAGCAGCAGCGGGAGTTAACCAGCAGCGAGAGTGAATGCACCTTCTGCGTGGTTAATAAAAACCTCAAACGCTCAGGTCGCATCTCTCATTCGCTTGCTGGCCACCAAGGCGAGAACCAGCAGCGACTGAAACAGGATTCTGAGTCTGTTATTGGATCTAAATTTAGGTCTTGAACTCAGGGTCCAGTTCTCTATTCCAGACTTCTATTCGGTTCTTCTTAAAACCATAATAATACTCCTAAAGAATTATGCGGAATTTACTTTACTGTACCTCTATACAACCCATTTTTGTCGTGAATACGACTTACTTTACTGTGGGGTGCCTTTTCAAAATTTACCCTCTGAGAGAGTGATAAGAATCAGAACGCGTTCTAAGGAAGAGAACAAAATATCTGCTGCTGTACAACAAATCGTCCGGGAAAAATGTTCCGAAAAGTGGTGAATATCGCAGTGAGTTCCTCAATTTGGTCCTTGTGAATGCTAGAAACGAGTCCCTTCAGCATATTGATAGTTTTTTTCAATAAAATATGCAAATCCGAAATGAAATAATCGACATTTAAATTCTGTATGCGGCTATTTTTATAGCCGTTAGGACCGCCCATTAGTGAAAAAGCTACAAACGAAATCAGGTAGAAACAAGCCTCTCAACAAAACTTGAATCAGTTTGGATTGTATCGCCACTGCGAGCAGATGTGTTTTGTGTCGTCTGCACGCTTTCGACAAGAGCGATTACGTCACAGCTGCCAGTCATTAGCATTGGGATAAAAACAACGGTGGAGAGCATTGCACAATATCAGCCGTTATAATGGCTCTAAAAATTTTCTAAAGAACTATTAGGATTTGTTGTTCGCAAATCGTAGGGAAATATCCTCAGTTTACTACAATTCAAGAACAGTTTGCTTAGATTTGTGCACTTTTCGCTGTGTGAAACTCACAGTAATCGAGATCAAGTGAAGCCTTCTTTGTTTTTGCGAAAAATGTTCCAGAGTTTAATGTCGTAGAGAATTACGCAATTTGACTTTTCTGAATGCTAGAAACGAGTCCCTTCAGCATATTGATAGTTTCTTTCAATAAATTATGCAAATCCGAAATGAAATAATCAACATTAAAATTCTGAATGCGGCTATTTTTATAGCCGTTAGGACCGCCCATTAGTGAAAAAGCTACAAACGAAATCACATAAAAGGAAATCTCTTAACAAAAATTGAATCAGTTTGGATTTTATCGCCCCTATGAGCAGATGTGTTTTGTGTCGTCTGCACAGCTAGTTTCGCTTTCGACAAGAGCGAATTCGTCACAGCTGCCAGTCATTAGCATTGGGAAAAAAAACAACGGTGGAGAGCATTGCACAATATCAGCCGTTCTAATGGCTCTAAAAGTTTTCTAAAGAACTATTAGGATTTGTTGTTTGCAAATCGTAGGGAAATATCCTCAGTTTACTACATATCAAGAACAGTTTGCTTAGATTTGTGCACTTTTCGCTGTGTGAAATTCACAGTAATCGAGATCAAGTGAAGCTTTCTTTGTTTTTGCGAAAAATGTGAAAAAGGGGAATGCGTGCATAATTCATACAATTGATATTCGGAAGTGTTAAGGAACATGTCAGTTGTTTTCGTATTCACGACATCCAGTTATGTCTCTGACATTACCCACCCGCCTTTTTTTTTTAAAAACTTTTATTGAACTTAAAAGGGCTGATTTGTAGAATTTTCTTTGTCGTTGTTCACTTTTCTGTATATTTTGCTCCAATGCAAATGACTAGCACTTCGTTAACTGCGAACGGGGCGTACAAAGGCAATATGCAAAATGTCGATTTCTTAACACCAAAAGAAGGAAGATATAGTGATTCTTTGCGAAAAGTTGTAGAGGCTCTAAAAAGAACCAAACAATTTAGTCACTTCGATGCTCCATAATATTGATGTCATTTCTCTCGAATGTACAACACTGAAACATAATATTCCTTCTTCATTCGAAATTGAAATCTGGACCTGAATTCTGAATCTGAAAGTATATTCAGGAACTAAATTCTTGATACTGGAACTGGAACAGAGCTCTGCACCTGAACCAACCGTAAAGAGATGCTTAAAACGCACGTCTCGCTTACTACATCAAAACCGTCATCGCGGGTACGAGAAAGACTAACACTCTTCATGAGTTTTCCCTTTTTGATGCTCGTTGATACCAAACATGTCAGAAAACTGTAATTTTGAATTACTTTCGATTGTGACATACAACTGAAAATTTCATCATAAATTGATGATCACCTATCCGTTGGCATGTAGCAAAAGTTATGTTGATACGTTAGATACAACCAGAGATGTTCACGATCAAAAACTTATCATTCGCTCCGAGGGTAAATTTTGAAATGGCGCCCATAGTAAAATAAGACGATTTCACGTCGAAAAAGTACTGCTGAATCCCATCAAATTGTTGTTGGAGCTTACACGAAACTTGTGCTATCGGTAGTGACTTGTGAACGTATGGTTGCAATGATTTGAAAGGGCATTTCACTGTGAAAGGCAAAGACCGCACAACAAAATTAAAGATACCGAACCGCAAGAATTGTTAAACGCAGACAACACCCAAACTCAAAAACAAGTGACGGAGAGACTAAACGTTAGTCATCAAGTCGTCAATTTTTGATCGTCTACACAGTAAAGAAAAGATCCAGATGGTGGGAAAATGGGTTCCTCGTGAGCTGAATGATAGATTGCAGACAAGGCTAAATTTTGCTTTGAAACAAACTAGTTTAACTTGTTAGAGGAATTTCGTACACAGTTTTAAAGCCCAAATGTTTGAGATAATTTTATTCTATTAAGTAATGATATTGTCAGAAACTTTGGTCTGTCGCTGTGTGCCGGTTGTGCGGTACGGCCAAACAAATACTGTGTTCATCATCTGCCCTCCTAGATATACCCAAACTGGACCATATCCCGGCAACAGTCGGACATCCTCTGGCGGTAGGTGGCTTCCGTGTCTTCGGAGCGGAAATTGTTCACCTCATCGGCGATGTTGACTCCGTTTTCCAGCTTTTCGGCCATTTCTTCCAGATCCGGTACGTCTTCACTTTTGGTGGTGATCACCGGAAGTATCATAACTGCCATCAGTAGTCCGAATCGACCAAATTGCTTCAATTGCTGATCTAGGGCTTCGCGGGGAAATAGCCGTTCCGGATCGGATCCCAAACGGCGCAGGAAATCCGACAGGCTTCGGTGATACAGATCTATCAGCGATTGGTAGTGTTGATCACGGAATGCTTTGTTTGACGAGCTGAAGATGAAATACATCAGATCGAGAACCGGTGAAGAGTAGCGACAGATCTGCCAGTCCAGCAGGCGGAAATCTACCGGTGATCCTTTCTGAAATGCTATTAAGTTGTCATTCGGACAGACGCTTGAATTTTCAACGAATCTTACCTCATGTTTGAACAGCATGTTATTGTTCCAGCAGTCACCGTGACAAATAACGGCGTACGGTTCGGCGGCTTTCCCATCGGTCATATCTTTTATTGTGTCCAGGAATTTAACATCCAGAGCTTTCTTGGTCTTAGCATACAGTTCCGGTTCCTTCTTGCAATCCAACGTTCCCAAGGTCCTATCGATCAACATCGTAAACCATTGATCCATTGTGTCATCTTGATCTCTGGTCAAAAATATATCAATCATTTCCATGAATCGTTTCATCCGTTCCGGGCGCTGATCCTTCAGCGCAAATGAAAGTGCATGCAGTCGGCCCAGGGCACTAACCACCAACCGGAAGTGGCTCACGGTTAGTTCTTTGTGTCGATCGAACATGTCGAAACCGGCCTCTTTCAAATCGTTCATCAAAATCGCTTCCTCACAGTCAACCAAACAAGTCCGAAGGCATCGTGGAATCTGATTGAACGCCTTGCAACCATCGGTCGTGTCCAGTCCCTTTTCCCGCTGAAATTCTTCCATCATCGGATAAATCTCGGTGTAGAAGGAGATTTCCCGTTCAAAGCTAGCCCGGGCAAAAAACTGCTTCCGGCGAGCTTCGGTTAGTGGTGGCAACTTGGCGATAATGTTGACTTTTTTCCCCGTCCGGCGACATTCGGCCTCGGCTCGGAACACCACTCCGAGATAGTTGTCACCTTTGTTGGAACCGGCCGTCAGACTGATCGAAACATCGTCCGAACCCAGCTCGGCTCGGGCAGCTTCCTCCAGTAGCTGCTGCGACGAAGCCACCGGCAGTTTGTCCGGACCGCCGATGCTCATGATGACCTGTGTTTGGGAAAAGATAAAGCAGTTACGTGATCAACAAACTCACTCAAAACCTCAGATTGGTTTGGGTTTATCATAAAGCAAACAATGTCGCAGCTAGGTTTTAACAAGTCTACCAGTAAAATAAAACCCCATCATCATTAGAGCTCATCACTATGATTGAGGGCAATAAAGTCGGTATGAAAGTACAATTAGTTAGCAATATTCCACACCATTTCCTAATGACAGTTCCATCCGATGGGGATAATCCCCGTTCAAAACAAATCGCGAACAGGAAGATGAGATTGCAAACAACTCCAAAGTGGTCGTCATGATTGACGGCTAACTCGTTAGCCATTCAACAGAGGGTGTGCCTACTTTGATCTGCTGTCAAAACGGAGTGACGCGCGAAGCTCGCCCGAGTTAGAACGCAAAATCTACTTGATACCGAATGCGATATTACGGCGCAATGATTTCTACGGAAATGTCAACAAACGTGTGATATACTTTCATATCTGGACAAAAATAATCCTTTTTTATTGTGTGCTATAAAAGTTGTTTGTTTAATATCACTTCTGTCCTGTTTGGAAGAAGGCAACGTCACTTTAGACTGACTTTCCCAATCCCCCCACCAACTCCCATTCGAAAATGTCTTGACCGCCATGAAAAGCAAACTTGTAGGATACCTTGTTCTGAATTTAAAGCAATAGCTTCGATAGCAATCAGAGTATTCGTAAAATTTTGCGTTCTTTTTCAACATTCAACAATGTCTACTGAAGAACTGTGACGAATAATTAAAATTAATAACTCTTTGCTTTTGAAATGTTCGCACCTTCAGTCTTGTGGTGCTGACTGTAGGATGGCCCTGAAAAAGACCGCTTGATGTAAAATTATCGTAGGTGGCCCTAAAAAAGATTGTTTCATATTATCGACATAGGTAAAATTCGTCACATTTTACAGGTGGTGGCAATTGAGTGCTATGCGAATTGAAGCTAAGCAATATCGAAATATTTGAACAGTTCTAAAGTATAATGTTTTAAGGAAAAACCCGTTAATATTGCTTTCTGGAGAAATCGGGAGTCCTGATGCAAATTTAACTTATGATCAATTTGAATTTAGATGATAAGATGGCCTAAGCATGTGCGATCCAAAATCCGGGCTCATATGTCAGTTTTAGGATTCAGATCTGGAGTTCCAGGATCCAGGTTCAAAATTCAGTTTCAGAATCCTGGAGCAAAATTCGGTATCATAATCCAGAATTCAGTTTCAGAATGCAGGTCCGGAAACAGTTCCAGAATTCTGGTTCAAAATTCAGTTCCGGTAACCTGATTCAAAATTTAGTTCCCGAACCTACGAGCGGAAATTAATTTCCAAATTTCAATTCCTGAACACAGTACCTGAGTTTAGTTTCAGGTCCAAAACTTCAGTTTCATAATCCAAGATTCAAAACTCAGTCCCAGAATCCAGAAGTAAAATTTAGTTCGAAACTCAAGGTTTAGAATTTAGCTACCGAATCCAGGTCCAGAGTTTAGTTTCAGAATCTAAATTTAGGAAATCAACTCCAGAATCCAGGTCCAGTATTCATTTATGGAATCTAAATTTTAGAATTCGACTCTGGACTTTAGTACCAGATTCCTAGTTAAGATTTCAGTTCCATAACCCAGGTCCAGAATTCAGTTACAAAATCCAAGTTCTAAATTCAGTTAAAGTTTCAGAAATTCAATTACAGAATCCAGATTCATAATTTAGTTCCAATATCCAAAATTAGAATCCAGCGCTAGAATCTTGGTTCAGAATTTAGTTCCGGATCCAGGAGCAGGATCCGGAATCCCGATTTCATTTGCAGAATCCAGATCCACAATTCAGTGTCAGTTTCAGTTTCAAAACTTAGGCTCAGTTCCAGGATTCAGTTACAGAATTCAGTTTCAGAATTCAGTTCTAGAATCCAGAATTAAGTTCCAGAATTGAGTTCCGGTATCTAACATCACAAATCAATTTCAGAACCCAAGTTCAGAGTTGTTCAGTTTCAGAATCTGTATTTAGTTTCTGAATCCAAACCTAGCGTTCAGTTCTAGAATCTTGGTTCAAAATTAAGTTTCAGAATTCAGTTTTAGACTCTTGGTCCTGATTTCTTTTGCAGAATCCAGATCCAGAATTCGGTTCCAGAATCATGCCTCTGATTTCAGTCTTCGGATCCAGGTTCAAAATACAGTGCCGGAAAAAAATCTAAAACCCAGGTCCAGTATTCATTTCCAGAATGCAGATTCAGAACTCATTCGAAAGCTAGCTTCGAAAATCAGTTAAATAATTCAGATCCAGAATCCCGGTAAGGAAATCAGTTTCAGAATTCAGCTTCTGAATCAACTTCCAGAATCCAGATTTTCAGGATTCAGTTCCAGAGCTAAGACCCAGAATAAAGCTTCATAATCCAGTTTAAGAATTCAGTTCCCGAAAACAGTTTCAAAATTCAGTTCATAATTGCAGTTCTCGAATTCCGTACAATATCCAGAATTCTGTCCCGGAATTCAGAACCAGATGCAAATTTCAATTCCAGAAACCAAGCTCAAGGTCCTGAAATCAGTTCCGGAATTCATGTTCAGATTCTAGATCTAGAATCCAAATCCAGGTTCAGAGTTCAGTTTCAAAATCTTGGTTCTGCATTCATTTCTAGAATCCAGGTTCTGTCCGAATGTCAGGCTGAGAATTCAGTTGCACAATCCAGATTCAGAATAAAGGCTTAGAATTCCGATCCTGAGTCCAGGTTCAGCTTGAGTTTCAGAATCCGATTTAATTTCATGAATCCAGGTCCAGAATTAAGACCCAGCTTTTGGTTCTAGAATCTAGTTCCTGAGTTTGGTTTTATCAACCAGGTTCAGAACGCCAAGGACAGGTTTATAATCCAGCACCAGAATATAGGAGCAAAGTTCTGTTTCTGAATCCACCCATGAATTGAGTTGTAGAATCCAGATTCAGAGTTCCCTGCCAGAATTCTGTTCAAGATTTCGGTTAAAAACTTCAGCTCAGAATTCAGTTCCAGAATCCAGGTTTTGATTTCAGTACCGGAATTCAGTCCGGGTTCCAGTCTGAGAATTCAGTTCCAGAACTCATGCTCACAATTCAGTTCTAGAGTTTAGGTTTAATTTTAGTTTCAGAATTTTATTCCAGAATCCAATTTTACTTCCTAAATCCAGGTCCATCATTCAGATCCGGCATTCATTTCATGTCCTGGATTCTGGGCCGTTATTCAGTTTCAGAATCCAGTCCCTGAATTAGGGTCATAATCCAGGAATGAAATTTAGTTCTAGAATCCAGTCCAGAATTGACTTACTGAATCCAGTTCCAGAGTCCAAATTCAGATTTCCATTTCAGGATTCAGTCTAGGATCCCGACACAAAAACTCAGTTCTTGAATACAAGCTCAGCACTCAGTTCTATGATCCAGGTGCAGAAATGATTTCCTGAATCCATCCACAGACTGAAGAATCCTGGGGTCAGAATTCAGTCCGGAATCGAGGCTGAGAATTCAAATCCAGTTTCAGAATCAAGATTTAGAATTTCAGGTTCAAAATCTTGATTCTGAATTCAATTCTAGTATCCAGGTTCTGAATTCAGTTATAGAATTCAGCTCCAAAATTCATTTGCAGAATCCAGGTTCTGATTTTCAGCTCCTGAATTAGGTACCTGCATCCAGGCTCAGAATTCAGCTCCCAAATACAGATCCAGAATTCAGTTCCATTATCCAGGATCAGAATTCAGTTCCAGAATCCATTCTTTATTTCCTGAATACATATCCAGAATGTAGATTCGGTTTTCAGTTCCAGAATCCAGTTTCTGAATTCTAAAGTCTAGGTTCAGAACTCAGCTTCAAAATCTAAAGCCATGATTCATATCCAAAGTCCAGGATCAGAATTCAGTTCCAGAATCCAGGATCAACATCCTGTTTCTGAATCCAGCCCTAAATTGATTTTCAGAATTCAGATTCATACTTCCGTTCCAGATTTCAGTCCGGTTCACAGTTCAAGAATCCATGCTCAGATTTCAGTTCTCGAATCCAGATCCAGCATTCAGTTGGGAATCAAGACTGAAAATTCAAATCCACTTTCAGAATTCAGTTCCAGAAATCAGGTTCCAAATTAAGTTTAAAAATCTTGGTTATGAACTCAATTCTAGAATTAAGTCCAGATTCCAGACTGAAGATTTCTGTATCTGAGTTTAGGTTAAGAATGCAGTTCCAGAAACCAGTAATTCATTTCATAATTCCAAGCGTAAAATTGAGTTCCAGAATCTTGATTCAGGATCTGGTTCCAGAATTTAGGTTCAAAATTTGGTTAGATGCAGAATCTAGATACACATCCAGAATTCAATTCCGGAATTCAGTCACAAAACCCAGGTTCAGAATTCAGCTTCAGAATCCAGATCCGGTTTCCAAAGTCCAGATCCGGAATATAGTTTTGGGATCATTGTTCAGAAACCAGGTTCGTAATTCAGTTCCAGAAGCCAAGTGTAGAATTCAGTTCCCGATTTCAGTTCTGGAATTCAGTTTCAGAATCGAAGTTCGGGTTTCAGTTCCAGAATTCAGCAAAATAAGCAGGTTTATTTCCAGAATCCAGTTTCAAAAGTTAGTTCCAAAATCCAAGAGCAAATCTAGAATTCAGTTCCAAAATCCAAGAGCAGATCTAGAATTTTAGTCCAGGTGTAGAATTCAGTTTCAGAATACAGGTTCGGAATTTAATTCCAGAGACCCGGCGAACGACCAAAATTAGGTTAAAGCCGGGTATAAATAAACGATATAAAAAAAAAATAATTCCAGAGCATAGGATCGAAGTTCAGTTCCAGAATCTTGGTTCAAAAATTCAGCTCCAGAAACCAGGAGCAGAATCCGGTTCCAGAGCCCAGGTTCAGAATTCAGTTTCGTAATCTAAAACCGGATTTCCATTCCAAAATTATGTTTCAGAATCCAGAATTAAGTTCCGGGAGTTCGGTTTTGAATTCAGTTCCGACATTCAGTTTCAAATTCATGCTCAGAATTTATTTTCGGCATCCAGGCTTTGTACTCAGTTTCTGAATCCAATCTTGAAATCGTGGTTCAAAACGAAGCTTCAGGTCTAGACTTTCGGCATTCAGTCGCAAAATTTAGTTTCAGTTCAAAAATCTTGGTCCCGATTTCATTACTAGACTCAGAATTCAGCTGCGGAATTCCGTTCCAGAATCCAGGCCTACATTTCTGTTCCACAATCTAGAACCAGAATTTTGTTTCTGAGTCCAGGTTCAAAATTTATTTTCTTAATTCTGAATATAAGTAGGCGGTATAATCCCGGTTAAGAATTCAGTACCGATATCCATGTTCTGATTCTGATTCCAGATTTACAATAAAGTTTAGGAATCCAGGTACAAATCTTAGTTCCAGAATCCTGGTTCAGAATCCATTTTTGAAATTCAGTTCCAAGATCTAGGGCCAGATTTCAGTAAGGAATCCAAGTTCAATTCCAGAATTCAGTTCCAACATCCAGATTTAGAATTCAGTTCCTGAGTACTGGTTCGGAATTAAGTCCCAGAATCTCGATTCAAAACTCAGTTCCAAAATGCAGAGGAATAATACAGTGTTAGAATTTAGACCCTGTGTTAAGTTCCAGAATCCAGGTGCTGAAATCAGTTTCAGAGATTCAGGTTAAGTATTCAGTTCCTGAAAACAAGCGTAGAATTCAGTTCTGCCTCAGAATTCAGTTCCAGAATCCAGGCCACAATCTAGGTTCAGAATTCTGTTCCTGAGTCCAGGTGTAGAATTCAGTTCTTGAAACCAGGTTCAGAACTCATTTCCTGAAAGTTTCGGAATCCTTGGGCAGAATTTTGTTTCAGAATTGAGTTATGAAATCCAGGTTCAGATTTCAGTAAGGCTCAATTCCAGCATTCAGGTCTAGAATTTAGTTCCTGAAATGATATTAAGAATTCAGTTCCAGACTATAGATTCTGAATTAAGTTTTAAAATCTCGGTTCAAAACTCAGTTCCAGATTGCAGAAGCATAATACAGTACTAGAATCTAGATCCAGTATTCAGTTCCAGTATTCTGGTTCTGAATTCAGTTATAGAATCCAGATTCAAAATTTAATTCTGGAATCTAAATTTAGAGTTAATTTTAAGAACTCAGTTCCAGAGCCCAGGCTCAGAATTCAGTGTCAGAAACCAGGTTCACAACTTACCTCCAGAATTCTGGTTTCGTATTCATTTCCAGAATCCAGAATCTTCGGAATCCAGGTTTAGAATTCAGTTCCGGTATCCAGTTTTAGAATCCAGAATCGGAATTCAGTTCCAGAATCTTGGTTCCGAATTCCGTGTCAAAATCTTGGTTCTGAATTAAATAGTAGAATTCAGTTCCAGGATTAATCTCCGGAATTAATTTTCAGAATCCAAGTTCTAATTTCCGTACCAGAATTCAGCTAGGATTCAAGGTCGAGAACTCAGTTCTAGATTTCAGGTTCAGTTTTAGTCTCAGAATCTTAGTCTAGAATCCGATTTCATTTGCTGAATCCAGGTCTACAATTCAGACCCGGTGTTTAGTTACAGAATCCCGATCCGAAATTCAGCTCTAGAATCCATCTCCTGGATTAGATTCCAGCAACCAGGTTCAGAATTTAGCTCCCAAATTCATTTCCAAAGTCCAGGGTCAGAATTCAGTTCCAAATTCTAGGGGCAACATTCAGTTCCAGAATCCAGGGGCAAAATTCTGTTCCAGAATCCTGACCAAAATTGATTTGCAGAATCCAGCTCTGTATTCAACTTAAATCAGTTCCAAAATTCAGCTCCAGAATTTTGGTTCAGAATTCACTTTCAGGTTCCAGGTTCAAAATTCAGGTCCGAAATCTGGGTGTAAAATCCTAGTCCAGAATTCAGACTCGGTATTTAGTTACAGAAACCCGATCCGAAATTCAGCCGTAGAAGCCATCTTCTGGATTAGATTCCAGCAACCAGGATCAGAATTCAGTTCCAGGTTCTAGGGGGCAAAATTATGTTCCAGAATCCTGACCAAAATTGATTTGCAGAATCCAGCTCTGTATTCAACTTAAATCAGTTCCAGAATTCAGCTCCAGAATTTTGGGTCAGAATTCACTTTCGGATTTCAGGTTCAAAATTCAGTACTCGAATTCAGGTCCGAAATTTAGGCGTAGAATGCTGGTCCAGAATTGAGTTCCTGAATCCAGGTTCAGAATTTAATTCCAGAATTCTGGTTTAGATTTCAGTTTCAGAATCCAGATCCGGAACTCAATTATAGTGTCCATGTTTTGGTTTCAGTCTCAGATACAGAGTTCAGTTTAGTCGAAATCGAGTTACAGAATTCAGTTCCTGGACACAGTTCCAGAATTTAAATCCAGCTTTCAGTTCCAGTATCCAAGTTCAAATCTCGATGTCAGAACTCAGTTTCTGAATACAGGTTCATTTCAGAACTTAGGTTCCAGTTTCAGAATCTTTATTCGGATTTCATTTCCAGAATCCAGAATTTAGTTCCGGAATTTAGTTTCTAAATCCAAGTCTAAAATTGATTTCAAGAATTAAAGTTCATAATTTCGTTACAGAGTCCAGGTTCGCATCCGGAATGCAGGTTCCTAATTTAGTTCCGGATTAAAAGTCTAGAATTCAGATTCTTGTCCAAAATTCATTCATTGATCTGGTCCGGAACCTGAGATATATTACTAGTCCAACTCGAAGATCTGAATCTGAGTTCTGATTTGAATCTGAATTCCGATTATAACTGGGACCTGTAATATGGTAGGTCCAGGCCAAACTGCTTTTTTACATTCGATGTTAATGCACTCCGTACTAATGCACTAATCCGGTTATGTCTCTGATATTACCCACCCGTTTTTATCTGCATTCAATACAACACAGGATATTCACAATCAAAACCTTATCCTTCTTTTAAATAGCAAATTTGTGGAAATAAATTCGTATTCACGGTAACTGGATGAGAAATTCTCGGTAAAGAACAACGATATCGAGGGGGTTGATGAAACCGTGTACTCACTGGAAACCACCGACAATGATATCAGGTTCGAATCGTGCTCGGATTCAAAAGACGTAAAAACTTAGGTAAAAATCCATTGGTTCAGAATCTGTTGTGGACAACACTTCTTCTGCACAGTTAAGCCGAAAATTTTAAGGGAAGAAAACGTTTTAAACTTACACTTAGAATAAAACTAAAATCATGGAACTGCTTAACCATTGAGCTACCCTGAAATGTGGGTAATTACGTATCAGAAATTTGTCAACGGCAGAATCGAAATCGCAGCATTCGGTATCGACCAAGACGACGACTTTCAGACTTAGATTGGGAACTGAAAGTCTCTTGGCTTACCAATATGCGGTTAACTATCACCTAGAGAGTCTAAAACATCGTACTATTAGAACTTTGAAGGCCGAAATATGTTATTTTAAAAAGCGTTACATTTCTAACATCTTCTACAAGAAATTTGGCACAAGTAGTGTCTTAGGTATAGAATTTATAGTAGTGAACAAAATGTGCCAGCGCTAAAAGATGTGCGTAATGCAAATCGATCGTATTTTTCTTCAACCATAGCGTCATCAACGTTTACAATCCACTCGAAGTGTCTGTATATCAACAGTTTGACAAGGGGAATCTTCATGATCACTGGATGAGCATAGAATCCGTATGAAAGAGCATTTCAACAGTCACCCAATAGATGGAACTTGCTTCATTAGACGATTGGAAATGTTTCATTACCGTTATCGAAGTAGTAGACCAACGTTTCAAAACGGATCTTCTTCAGCAAATTTTTGTTTTTTTTTCTATCGTTTCACACTACACGCGACTTTCTCGTTCATCCGATCTTAAATCACAGTATCAGTTTATAATCTGGCTTCTGATAAGCTTAATTACCACTACGAAGCTTATTACAGTTTCAGAAAATTGTCAAATTTATGACACTACCACAAATCACTTGAATCGTCAATCGTCAATCACTTCGGCTCCGTTAACCGTTTCCTCGATTGAATTTGCGCAAAACCGATCCACTCAGTAGGCCAACCATTCGACGAATGCCATGCCGACGACTGACCGCCCGACAACCGAAAGGGTATTTGCACAAAATTGAATACTATTTAACGAATCGTCAAGCTGATAGCGTTCTAGCGGTGGCCCTAGGAAATAGAAGAGGTAATTATGATGAATTGAGAGGAGCCGGGATGACGCGCGCTGAATCTGAATCCGACAGTGCAAATGACCACCCCCAGATTGTTTACGATGATGACGATGAAGCTTTTTAATTTGCCGCCGTTATTTTTTGTTGCCGTGTCAGTCGTTGTAAAATGGCGTGATTAGTGAAAAAAAGTCCGATTCGATTACTATTCGGGTAATAGACGATGAAATTTGCTGTTTTTTTTTTTTCAAAGAAACTATCAATCAAATTCCTAGTTCCTGTGTCATTTGCTGAAATTCTCGATAGCATGGCAACAATCGTTTTGCCGCCGTCATAACAAATTTGTTTATTCACCATCTGTCAAGTAGGTTCAAAATGCTTTCAATGAACGTTAGGTCATCTCCAGCTGCTAGAAAGGCTATCAATTTCATGAGATTATGTTTCTAATACTAACTTGAGTCGGCAGTTTTAGCAATTAATTAAATTGCACTAACATTAAACAAAACATTGCACGGAAACGCGATTGAGTTGAGTTTGACTCGGGATGAATTAGAAAAAAAGTGCTGTGGCAAATTCGGAGTGTGGAACGCTTCAAACAAAAGCGATTGCGTCATCCAGCTGCTGGTCGTTTGCACTGGAGAAAAAATAAACTAAAAGTGGACAACGATGGAGAACATTAAACAGAATCAGCCGTTCTAATGACTCTAAATGCTATCTAAAGAACTATTAAAATTACTTCTTTGCAAATCGAAGGTAAAAAACATCAGTTTAGTGCAAATCTAGAAAAATTTGATTAGCTTTGCGCACTTTTTGCTGTGCGAAATTCGCACCAAACGAGCGCAAATAAAGCTAGCATTTGGCTGTTTCACGTGTGAGAAAAATGTTTAATATCGTAGAGAATTCCACAATTTGACTCTTCTGTAAGCCGAAAATGAATCCCATACAGCATTTTTCTTTCAAATATATGAGCGATTGTACGACTTCTGTTACGATTATATTTATGTAATGATTTCTTCTTGTTCAAGGCTCAATCTTACAAATGATTTTGACTGGCGGCCTTCCTTCGTGGAATACAAACGTAATCATCCGTAGCAAAATAGTCCTTTCCAGGACTCTAAAACCATTAACGATCCTTTTCAGAACCCCAAAGTAACGTAAAGAACTGTTTTTGAACTAAAAACTTCATTCCACTAATCGCTCAAATCCCAAACATTTGAATGTGAAGAACTTATTTACAAAGCTGTCTTTAACTGCCGCTGTAATTCCTAGAATACAAACGCAATCTTCCGGAACCGAATGGTCCTTTTCAGAACTACAAAATTTTAAACGATCAAACGGCATCGCATCAGTTGATACAGAATTTTGTCAGTTAATACAAAATATTGAGCTCCGGAATTCCAAATTTAGAAGTTCGGACTACGAGGTTTGAATTTTAAATTTAATACTTAGAGTTTCGAATAATTGAGATTAAATTTTGAGTTTTGAAACTGAAATTTTTGAACGTTTATGGAAATTTTCAAATTTCGAACTTTCCATTAGAATTTAGAATTTTTGTTCGCATTTTTCAGTTTAATTTTCAATTTCAAATTTAGCGTTTAAAGCTTAGACTTCAAAATTTAGAACTAGGAATTTCTTGCTTCGAACTTAAAGTTTTGATTTTAAAATTTAGAATTTCGATTATTTTTGAATTTTCAATTTTAATTTCGAATTTAGAGCTTAGAGCAAAAAAAAATTGGCAATTTAGCATTTGAAATTTAGCATTTTTAATATTGTTGAATTTCGAATTTTGAAATTTAAATTTTTTAGTCTTGAATTTTTAAATTTTTCATTTCAATTAATTTAAAATTTTAAAATTCGAAGTTTTAATTTCAAATTTACAGTTTAAAGCTTATAATAATTTAAAATTTAGAATTTCGAATTATTTTTGAATTTTCGAGAAATTTTCAATTTTCATTTCGAATTTAGAGCTTAGAGCCAAAAATTTCAAAATTCACAACTAGGAGTTTAAAGCTTCGAACTTCGAATTTTGAACCTAGATTTTAGTATTTAGAATATTTTTGAATTTCGAATTTTGAAATGAAAATTTTGAAATTTTGAATGTTTCATTGTAATATTAAATTTTTAATTTAAAATTTACAGCTTAAAATTCAAAATTTAGAATTTTGAAATTTAAATTCGATATTCTGCGTTTTTGAATTTCGAATTTTAAGTTTAAAATTTCTGATATCGAATTATTTTTTAATTTTCGATAATTTTCAATTTTAATTTCGAATTTTGAGTTTAGAGCTAAGAATTCAAAATATAATACTTAGAAATTCAAGCTTCGAACTTCGAATATTTAATTTATAATTTTAAATAATTTTAAATGTTGAATTTTTAAATTTAGAACTTAAGATTTGAATTTTCGTTAATTTTCAATTTAAATTCTGAATGTAGAGTTTGGAGCTTAGAAATCAAAATTATGAACTTAGAATTTCGAATTTTGAATTACAAATTTTGAATATCGAATATTTTTGAATTTTGAAAGCTGAGTTTTGAATCTTTAGTTTTTATTATTTAATTTCGAATTTCAAGCTTCTTCTTTGAAATTTTGTATATTTTTGAATGTTCAGAAATATGAATTTTTAAATTTTTGATTTTAAAATTTGAGTTTTTAGTTTTGAATTTTTCTTTTATAATATTTGATTTCAATTTCTAATTTCCAATTTGAAGCTTAACAATTTTATGTTGAGTTTTTTAGATTGAGTGTTTCGTTTTAAATATTCAATTTGCTTTTATAGCTTCGAACTTCGAGTTGGGAGTTTATAATTTAGAATCTTGAATGTTTTTGAATTTGGAATGTTGAGTTTTTAGTTAGAAGTTTTTGAATTTCTATGTTTGAATTTTAAATTTTGTATTTTCCGTTTTGAAGCTTTCGTTTTTCTAGTAATTAACGTTTAATTTTCAGTTTTTAATTTCGAATTTAGAGTTTAGAGCTTAGAATTCAAAATTCGAAATCCCAAAATTTGAAGTTTAAAACGATTGAATTTCGAGCTTCGAATTTTAAATTTAAAATTTAGAATTTTGAGTTTTGAATTTTTAATTTAATATTCAGTTTTTAAGAGTGAATTTTAAGTGTAGAGCTCTGAATTCAAAATTTGGAATGTTCAGTTTTGAACTTTTTATAAGGATTTTTCAGATTTTGAATTTTGAGTTTTAATATTCAATTTTTAATTCTAATTTAGAAATTTAGAGTTCAGAGCTAAAAATTCCAAATTTAGCTTGTAATTCAAGTTTCGAATTTGAAATTTAGAATTCCAAATATTTTTAAATGTTGAATTTTTAAATTTTGTGTTTCAAACTTTAATTTTGAATTTTTGTTATTCAATTTAAAATTTCTATCTCGTGGAGCTTGGAAATAAAAATTAATTTTGAACTTCGAAAACTTAAAATATCGAATATTTTTCAATTTTGAGTTTTGAAATTTTCATTTCCAGTATTCAATTTTCAATAAGAAATTGGAACTCCAAATTTAAGTTTTAACCACGAAGTTCGAATTTTTAATTTAAACTTTAGAGTTTCGATTATTGTTGTATTTTGAGTTTCAAAATTTAAATGTTTTAATTTTTTGAGTTTTTTATTATGAGTTTCGAGTTTTGAATTTTAAATTTGGAATTTTTAGTGCTGAAATAATTATAAAGTTTTAATCACGAATTTAGAGTTTAGAGCTTGGAATTCGAAATTTCAAGCATCGAATTTTGAGTTTATAATTTAGAACCCCGAACATTTTTGAATTTGGAATGCTCAATTTTGAAATAAGAGTTTTTGAATTTCGAGGTTATAATTTCAAACATTGTATTTTTTTAATTAGTATTAAATTTTCAGTTTCTAATTTCGAATTTGGAGTTCAAAATTCGAAATTCAAAACCTAAAACTATAAATTAAATACTAAAAACGGAAAATTCGAAACTCAAAATTCAAAAATATTCGCAATGCTAAATACAAAGTTCTAAGCTAGAAATTTTGAATTTCAAGTTCAGAATTGAAAATTAAAAATCGAATTTTTTAAAAGGAAAATTTCAAATTTCCAAACTTTGAATTCCAATTTTTAAACTGTGAAACGAAATTGAAATCTGGAAACTGAAAATTAAATACTAAAAATTTAAATTTCAAAATGAAAAATTCAAAACTCTAACTTCAATAATCAATATTAAATATTAAACATTTTAAAATAAAATTTGAAATTTGAAAATTTAACATTTAAAAATATTTGAAATTCTTAAATTTTTTTAAAATTGAAACTTTCAAGTTTCTAAACTTTGAATTCTAATTTTTAAACTTCAAATACGAAGTTAAAAACAGAAAATTGAAAATTAAATACTAAAAATAAAAAATTCAAAGGCCAATTAAAAATAAATTCCAAGCTCAACATTCAAAAACATTCTCGAAACTCGACATTCAAAAATAAAAATGAAAATTAAATATTAAAAATTTAAAATTAAAATTTGAAATTTGAAAATTCAATGTTCGAAGCTCCATGTTCGAAATTTTGAATTCTTGGCTAGGAACTCCACATTCGAAATTGAAAAAAAAATAAATTTCCAAACTCAAAATTAAAAATTATAATAATCTTAATAAAAAATTCAAAACTGGACATTCAAAATTTTAAAATAATGCTAAATTCTAAATTTTAAACTCAAAATTCGAAGTTAAAATTTTGAATTCCAAGCTCTAAATTTCAAATTCGCAATAAAAAAACTGAAAATTAGATGTAAAATTCAAAACTTAAAATACCAAATTTAAAATTCAAAACTCGAAATTCAATTTGAATTAAAATTTTTAAGGTTATTCAACTTTAAATATTTCATCACTTGTTTAACATTTTAATTTCGCAACTCCCAATCAGTGGCTTGCTTGGATGATGAAACAAATTGTAACTCATTTTCCTATCTTCTTTCGTCTGCTAAACACTGTTATCAGATGTCGCTTCCTTATTAGGCAAAGAATGGACGCGATGACGCGTGCCTCATTTCACGACGCCGGTCTCGCCGGTAACACATTTCTTATCACACTTTTCACTACTTAAATGGTAGAAAACATTAAAAAAAAAAACAAAAGATTTGCTACATCACCAACCTCTTCGTAGCTACTCATTGGCTTTTAATTGAATCTCTCACTGTTTTAGATTAGATAACGGGTTCGGATGGCGGCACATCACATTGGACTAAACATCCTTCGTAGGAACTTGGGGAACTTGGTGATGGGATCTGTGTGTGGAATAAACTGTCGGCTGAAATTAAATAGCAATGCTTATTTATGGATTATCAGAACTCCTCTAGACTCGGAAAGAAGTGTGATTAGTTAGTTGCAAAACCACAGACTAGAAAACCAGGGCGTTCTGACTCTGCGCAATTTTACGCGCTCTATTACTTCGATCATGAACTTGTCCCATCCAAGCAAACAAAGCGGTAACCAAGGCCGAGCAAGTCTCAATTGTTGTTGATCGGGCGGCCTACTGTTTTTTTGTTGTTGTTGTTGTCGTAAATCAATTTATTCTTAGCTAGTCTATTTTCAATAGAATTGTCACATGGAGAAGCTCTTCCCAGTCCGTTTCATAACCGACGGTAATGAACCAGTCAATCTTCATTTAAATCGTGTAGTAATTTAGCGTGAGAAGCTCCAGGAAAGATTCGACCTTGAGCAACGGGATCATATTCTCGTACTGCGTGTTGTTAATCGCTATCAAGTTGGTATTGATTTCCCCCGTGTTCGAACGATGAGAATGTTGCGGTTTTCTCGATGTCCCGTGCACTGATCCTGCGAACACGTGACTTTATTCAGCTTTCATTTTTCCGGTTTTTTTTTCTTCCAGGCAAAAGAACGAACCCGAACTCCCGGCAAAAGCTACGTGCCCGGTGTTCTGCGGTCGAAGAATCTTAACCCGAAAACACCGAAATCGGCTGCCAAACGTCCAAATCCGGCCGGTGGTTCCTCGGTTAAGAAAGTCCACAGTAACACCTTCTGTACACCGAGTAAAATACGCAAGCTGGACTACGGAAAGCTGAATTCGACCGTGGCACCGGTACCGGCAAATAAACCGACGGTTGAACTTCTGCCGCCGCCACCGCCTCCACCGTCGGATCCAATTGTAGCCCCACCGACAAAAGCTGCCCTTCAGGCTAATGCCGTTGCCTCCGCCACGATGATGCCACCTCCGTCGGTCGGCAATTTTCCCCGGTTCAGCGATATGATGGAGAAAGATTTCGAGTCCATTCCGGCTGATTCCCGGTCGTCAATGTTCAGCCTGAATCTGTCCAGTTCCACTTCCGTTGATCAACCGATTGCTTCGTCCAGTGTGGCATCATCTCACCAACAAAGTACCAGGTTTGTGGGATGAAATATTGATCCTAACTCGAATATTAATTCGAAATATCCTTCACCTTTCAGTTACAGTCCGATCGTGAAAAAATGTATGGAAACTTTCGAAGCCACCATCGAGCAGAAGTTGGCACAAATGTTTGAAAAAATTCAGCACATTCAACCGTTGCCAGCAGGAGTAGCAGGAGCAGGAGCAGCACAAACTTCGGTTCCATCAGTTCCAGCCACGCCCACCGCCGCACCGCAATTTGTCGTTGATTGTAGCACTCAGCCGGATAGCAGCAGTGCAGTAAAACAGCAGCCCAACCGCGATGAGCTCGCTCCGATGGCAATGGGGTCTGCCATTCCATGGGACATTATCCGTCGGGAAATTCAAGAAGCAATCCGTTCGGAAATCAGTACCATCAACGATTCTCACGCACCGAAATACGAGAGCACTCCCTGTCAACAACGTTTCCTGAATGAATCCCGTGGTGGCGGCGGCGGCGGCGTTGCTCCAAGTACGGCCATTCGTCTAACGAATCCTGCGCTGAAACGATTGAAAGAACAAGCCAGGCAAGCGGCAACGGCGGATGATTCCGCCGGAGAAACCGGACTGAACAGCACAGTGGTTGCCAATACCAAAACTCCCCGTCACTGGGAGGTGATCAATGTGGATAGCGATGATGAAGATGCTGCAGCACCAACAGCAGCCGATAATGATCCCGACGAAAGTGGAGTCATCGTTCGGAGGCAACAATCGAAAAGGCTTTCCGGTATGCGTCAGCCTTTCTCGGAGGTCGATGCAAATGTCAAACCAATCAAAACCACCCAGAACTTCCCCGATGAAAGCTACCTGTGGGAGATACAGGACGGAATGGTTCGTCGTCGTAGTACGAGAATTTCACTGCGGAAATCCACGGTCTCGCATCAGCACCACAAAAAGGGATGCTGTCAGTCGATTAAAAAGAAAAAGCCTCGATTCGAAGCGTTGATCGAAGAAGAAGACAAAGAAAATCTCGAACACGAACACGTCGTAAACGGGCGGAAGAAGGCGGCTCCGATGCAGATCAGCAACAAAGTCATTGCCGGATACTTTCAAACACCGGGTGGTAAAAAAGAGCCCAAAATGACGGCTTCCAAACATGGAAAAGCCGTACTGGATCTGGTCAACCGGGGCAGTATCAAGGAGGTGCAAATTCTGCCCACCGTTGGATTGAAAATGGCCTATCAAATTGTGACGCATCGGTAGGTTCGGTATGGCTTTTTGAAAACGAATTGTTCTAATAACAGTTCAATTTTTTTTCCCAGCACCATCAACGGAAAGTTCAAAAAGGTCGATGATTTGGCGAAGCTTTTTGTCGGCGGCAAAAAATGGACCAAGTTCCTCGAGGTGAGTGTGTTGTCCGCCCCCCAACAAACGCCTGATCGGTATACTAAAATGAAACTTTTTTTTCGTTTTGCATTGCAGGCGAATTATCTCTCTTAAAGCTAGTGGAAAAAAACCGGCTGTCCGTTTCAGTGGTCTCGTCGTTCGTATAAAACTTTTTAAACCGTTCCTCCGTAGTTTGTAAGTTAAACTTACTATTATTTTTTAACAAATTTTCATTTGATTCATGCACATCTGTCGACATCCATCTGCAATCCCATAGATTGATAGTTCTATTTTTGTATAGGAATAATAACGTGAGATATAAATTGTATGTTAAGTGGCGATAGCATCATTCAATATAAATTCTAATCGTACAAACCTAGTAGCAGTAGAACAATTGCCATCGGGCAACCGTCGGTTTTAAATTTGTATTATTTTTTTCCAACACATCTCGGTTTCGTCCGTTGCTGCACAATACATTTTAACATTTAGTTCCCTGTACTGATTGGTGAGCGTTTCGTTTATGTGAAAATATAAGAGAACAGCCAAGCTTTAGTTGAACAAGATCCGAAAAGTCATGTTAGAAGTTTCATTCACAGGACCGCATAGTTGCCTACAAGAAGATGACACAATTTATACACAACCAGCTAGATGTTTCTCTACAGGTACTGGGGCTGATTTACCGTAAATTCTGTACTGATTCTGGTTAGACTGGTTCGAGTGTTGTAAATAAGTGAAACACATCAAATGCATCAATGGAGCGGATGACAAAGTGAATATTTTTCCCACCGGATCTGCATGCAGGCAGGCGTCGACTGAGCAGAAAAATGTGACAGAGCCCCTACATTTATATTCTCCGTTCGTACCGTGCGGAAGGGTGCGGTATTTTTTCATGCACCTCATTTTGGTTGGTTCAGATCCAGAGCGTAATAACAGTTCCAGTATTAAGAATTCAGTTTCTAAAGACTGTCCCAGAAAGTATGGACGCAACCAAAAACCACTGTTATTTCGCAATGGTTCAGAATCTGTCAATTTTTATGGCTGCGTCCTGTTGTTTGCACTCTTCTCTAACCACTTGTGCAGTTGTTTATTCGTTCTCATTAGTTTTTTTTTCGAAATGCGTGGATTTTCAGCAGAACAACGTCGAAAAATGTGTACAAATGGTGCACAGAACGCGGACTGTCACTGAGCAAGATAGCAAAAATGGAAGGAGTAAGTGAAAAAGCCATGCGAAATGCAATCAGGATTTCGGTGAGGATAATATCTTTGAGGATAAACCGAAAACGGGTCGAAAAAAAGGTCCTGCCAACCCTCAGTTGGATAAACGTATACTGAAGGCGTTCGAGCAAAAGAAGGAGGCTTCAGTTCGGGATGTAGCCAAAAAAGTGGAAACTTCGAAGTCAAATGTTCTTCGTGCTAAAGAACGTTTGAATCTTCGGACCTATAAGAAGCAGGAACAACCAAAAAAACGTAGTCCGAAACAAGAAGCATCGATCAGGCCGAGGGTTCAAAAGCTGTACAATACGATTCTTGCTGGAAATTTGAACTGCATAATCATGGACGACGAAACCTACGTGAAACTCGATTACAAATCCTTGCCGGGACCACAATATTATACGGTGCGAGAAGGGCAAGTGTTAAACCAGTCGGAGACAACGGAAAATTTGATAAGAAAGCTATGGTCTGACAAGCAATTTGTAGTTGAGGTAAGATTTCGAAACCCTTCATCACCACTGCTTCAATGAACAGCGAAATATACATCAAGGAATGTTTACAAAACCGACTTCTACCCATGATTCGAAGCCACAAGGATCCTGTTGTCTTCTGGCTAGATCTTGTTTCTTGCCACTACTCGAAATCAACGGTAGAATGGTATACTACCAAAAATGTCACTTTCGTCCCAAAAGACATGAAGCCACCAAATTGCCCACAACTACGATCAATTGAGGAATTTTGGGCATTAACGAAGGCACAACTTAGGAAACATGTCTCGGCAGCCGAAACAATTCAACAGTTCGAAAAAGATTGGAAAAAAGTGTCAAAGCTTTTCGCCAAGAAGTCTGTACGGAATTTAATGAGGAACGTTCGCAAGAAGGTGCGCCAGCTAGTCTGCAATGGCTAAGTAGCAAATGTTGAGAATAATATTCTGTTGTTGTAGTCTAATATTATCAGTATATCGAATAAAATTTGAATATCTAACACTTCTGAATTATTTACAGCGAAACCAAAGTGCGTCCATACTTTTTGGGACAGTCTTTAAATATAGTCTCAGACCTAGAAATCAGTTCCAGCTACAGAATCAAGCATTCAGTCTTGGGTTTCAATTTCGAATGGAAGAGGAATATTCGGCTGTTCCTGCGTTTTACATTCGAGAGGAATGACATCAATATTGTGGAGCATCGAAGTGACTGATTTATTTGCATCTTTCTAGAGCCTTCACAATTTTTCACAAATAATTACTATGATATTTTCCATTTTACCTTTGTACGCCGTTCGCAGTTCACGCAGTTCTTGCTCTGGTTTGGGAAAAAATGTGACAGAATTCGGCTGCTAGGCGTTTGCATTGGAGCAAACTGCACCGAAAAGAGAAGAACGACGGAGAAAATTCTGGAAATCAGACCGTTCAAGTTTTTTTTAATCACCACGCGGTTCTGTAACTTTTTCCCGGCATTTGTTTTATCTGTCGATAGAAAAGAACGATCTGTGCTGGTTGGAATCCATGAGATAAGAGAGCGAGTTCTCCTTCTAGTTCCAAATTGAACGTATACCGTTAGCTCATTTTGGCGGATGATCCGATACGCATTGAGATCGGTGTTGCCGAGTCGAGTGCGTTCCGGAATTTGGTAGCAACACATCCCGTGGTTATGGTGAATTAGAGCACTTTTATCGTTACTCCAGAGATGGTTAAAAAAGCTGCAAAAAAATTTCAATGCTCTTTCGCTCCCGGGCCTGATGGATTACCCGCTGCTTTTTTAACTCGTTGTATTACTGCTGCAGCAGAGCCGCTTAGCACTATTTTCAATCGATCGTTTGAACTAGCAAAATTTCCACTTGTATGGAAGCTATCATTCATGTGCCCCGTATTCAATAATGAAAATTGACGAAATGTGGCAAATTATCGCGGGATAACAAGTCTCTCTGCTTCTTCAAAACTTTTTGAAATTATCGTCAGCGAGGCTATCATGGATTGTGCAAAGAACTACATCTCATTCGACCAACATGGGTTCATGCAAGGACGATCAGTTACAACTAATTTAATAACGTTTACGACAAAGTGCATCGCTTGCATGGAGACCAAGGCACAGGTGGATGTCATCTACACGGACCTAAAAGCTGCTTTTGACAAAATTGACCATAGAATACTGTTGTGCAAATTGTCTCGTCTCGGGTTTTCTGCTCAGCTTGTGTCCTGGTTAAACTCGTATCTTTCTGGTAGGATTTTACGAGTGAAATTGAATAATTATACGTCATCGCAACTTTCGAATAGTTCTGGAGTTCCACTGAATTCACACTGTTCATTAACGATGTTTCATTGGTTCTGGGAGATGGTTTCAAACTGATATATGCAGACGACTTAAAATTGTATTTCGTAGTTCGAGCTGTGGAGGATTGTCGGCGATTACAGCATCGACTACAACTCTTCGTCGATTGGTGCTGGGTGAATTAACTTTTTATCAACGTTTCAAAGTGTCAGGTGAGGACGTTTCATCGGTATATGCATCCTACTGTATTGGTGGTTCAGTCCTGACTAGAGTGAACCTGGTGAATGATTTGGTAATACAAATGGATGAAAAATTGACATTCGATTCGCATCGATAATTAATAATCACGAAAGCGTTGCGTCAACTGGAATTCATTTCTAAAATTGCTAAGGAATTCAAAGATCCACACTGTTTGAAGGCTTTGTACTGTTCACTGGTTCGGCCAATCCTTGAGACCGCGTCAGTTGTTTGGTTTCCTCATCAAATTTCGTGGTTTGAACGTGTTCAAAAACATTCATTCGTTTGGCACTGCAACACCTGTGGCCGTGGCGAGATCTAGCAAATTTGCCACCCTATCCTGATAGATGTAAACTAATTGGAATCGATACTTTGCAACGTCGTCGAATAATTCAGCAAGCATTGTTCGTCGCAAAATTGATTAACGGAGAGATTGATGCACCTGAGTTACAAATTTTCGGACACCGAGTAGAACACTGCGAAATGCAACTCTGCTTCAGCACAGAATCCACATGACTCTTTTCGGATATAATGAACTGATAGCCGCTTGTATTCCAACGTTCACTGCAGTCGAAGATTACTTCGAGTTTGGTGAATCATTTAGTCGCTTTGCTAGTAAAATTAAATGATGTGCCATTATGTTGTCAAAACAATATTTGTTTTTTATGTTATTTATTTAGTATGTAGTTAACCGTTTCAAGATTATTGTAGTTGTTTTGTTCTTGTTTTTGTTCCTGTAACTGTTTCAAAAGATGGTGGTTTTTACGCCCGTATGAAAATGAAAAACAAGACTCAACTCAAATGGGCCTTTTCCCATCCTATCTGTCCATATAGATTCGTTTATCCGATGCACATAAACAGAATCAAATAAATAGATAAATATATACACAAAATTTATGGTAAATGGGCACATGTAAAAGCATGAACGCTTCGTAACGTGTATAACTTACGAAAAAGTTACACATGTAACAGTTCGTAACATCTATAGCTTACAAAAGGGAAAAAAATCTTGAAGAAGTAATGCATATGTCGCCTATAACTTACAAAAAGGTGGCTCCGTAACACCAATTGCTTACCAAATGTAACGCAAGTAACAGTTCGTAACGCCTATAGCTTACGAAAAATAACGCGAGTAACGCTTATAATTTACAAAAAAGTATCGCATGTAACGTCTGTAACTCACAAAAAATAATACATGTAACGCTTCGGAACGTCCCTTTTTCGAAAATTCGAAAAAGTGATGCATGCAACGGTTTGTAAAGCCTATAACGTAGAAAAAAATAACGTATGTAACGCTTATAATTTACAAAAAAGCAATGTAACAGTTCGACTGAAAAGTTCGTATCGTTTAATAGAAACACGCATTTTTTTGCCAAAATTCGTTTTTATTATTCAACATAATTGCCATCAGAGGCGATACAGCGATTATAGCGATCTTCCAACTTTTAGATACCATTTTGTAGTACGATTTGTCCTTTGCCTCAAAATAGGCCTCAGTTTCAGCGATTACCTCTTCATTGCTTATAATTTTTTTACCAGCGAGCATTCTCTTGAGGTCTGAGAACAGGAAAAAGTCACTGGGGGCCAAATCTGGAGAATACGGTGAATGAGGGAGCAATTCGAAGCCCAATTCGTTCAATTTCAGCATGGTTATTATCGACTTGTGACACGGTGCATTGTCTTGATGAAACAAAACTTTTTCTTCTTCAAATGAGGCCGTTTTTTTGAAATTTTGTCCTTCAAACGCTTTAATAACGCTATATAATAGTCACTGTTGATGGTTTTTCCCTTTTCAAGGTAGTCGATGAAAATTATACCAAGCGAATCCCAAAATACAGACGCCATAACCTTACCGGCCGATTGTTGAGTCTTTCCACGCTTTGGGTTCGGTTCATCGCGTGCAGTCCACTCAGCTGACTGTCGATTGGACTCCGGAGTGAAGTGATGGAGCCATGTTTCGTCCATTATTATATATCGACGAAAAAAATCGGTTTTATTTCGATATAACAGCTCCAAACACTGCTCAGAATCATCAATTCGTTGTTGTTTTTGATCGATTGTGAGCTCACGCGGCACCCATTTTGCACAAAGCTTTCTCATATCCAAATATTCGTGAATAATATGTTCAACACGTTCCTTTGATATCTTTAGGGTGTCAGCTATCTCGATCAACTTCACTTTACGGTCATTGAAAATCATTTTTTGGATTTTTTTTCACGTTTTCATCGGTAACAGCCTCTTTTGGACGTCCACTGCGTTTATCGTCTTCGGTGCTCATATGACCAGTACGAAATTTTTGAAACCACTTACGAATTGTTGCTTCGCCCGGTGCAGAGTCTGGATAACACTCATCAAGCCATTTTTTGGTATCGGCGGCACTTTTTTTCATCAAAAAGTAGTGTTTCATCAACACACGAAATTCCTTTTTTTCCATTTTTTTCACAATAACAAAAGTAGCTTCACTCAAAATGCAATATCTCACAAATTGATAATCAGACAGCTGTCAAATTTATACACGTATCTTTTGAAGGTTGGTACTAACTGAAAATGGTATGGATTTAATTCTAGTGGCGCCCTCTCATAGAAACGATACGAACTTTTCAGCCGATCTGTTACACGTTCAGTTTTTCGGTAACTGATGAGACTGAAATGAAAATTGAACGAACAAAACGCAAAACTGAATTGTCACCACAAACACTCAGTTCAGTTAATCTTTCAGTTATTCAATTGATAGTTTTTGCTTGGTATTCGGCTGCCCAGATCAACCAATATAACCAATTAATCATTTAATTTAACTAATAATATAGTGGAAATGATAAACAATTAAGGCGCGCTTTGTTTGATGATTTAAAGTGATTTGATTTAATCTATAGAATAATTATTATTTAGTACACCTACTTTATCTGTTAAATCTCTGTTATGCTCTCGGATGATTTCAACGTGTCACTATAATGAGTCAACTATATTGACTACATTCTATTCATTCGTTTATACTGTAGCGATCAAGTTTAAAATTTCCTCTCAGTTTTTACGAATAAGAACCCTTGGTTTCTACGGATAAGAACCAGGACTTCATTATGGGATATTGTTAAAACGTTCACTCGGGAAACCCATGAGTTCTGTGGTGCATCAGAGCATCTTGAAACTGGAATATATAACTATCAAATATCCTTTCTATATCATAGTTGATCTACGTTCGGGGAAGTTCCGAATTCTATAGTTACCAGACCATGTACTTTGAAGAATGATTTGCCAGTTCCAGATCCGATCATCTAAAAATTCTCTGTATAATTTCAGCTAATCTTGATCAGTAACGGAGTAGCAACCAGGGTTGGTCACTCAATCCTTAAGAACATCTTTACTAGACATAATGGGTTTGATATAGTGGATGGCGAGGGCATTCCGTTAAAAGAAAATTTAGAATTTAGTTTTGACAGTAGTCTAGACGGATCACCACGAATTTCAAATGACCAAGCTTTAAAGTAATCTTCAAGCTATTCAGTGGAATGATCCCAGACTGATTCTGGTTCCAAACGCATCTGGCTTTGTGAAATGTAAGCAACATATTAGTTTTCTAATAGCTCTATAATTTCACAAAGAATTACGATTCAATTTGCGATTCCAATCGAATAAAATACACGCTGAATTCCAAATCCAGAACAAATACTAGAACCGAACATCCGCTTTGCTTACCCACAATGTCACAAGGTCGACAAGCTTTGATTCATGATTTATTGCCCTGTCTCGTGTTAGCACCTTTCGCGTTCAGAGATAGAATCAGCCGGCGAGATCCAATTGCATCACGACTGAGCTCATTCCCTTTTACAAATGCATCATTCATCAACAGTGGGACAACTTACCTGGTCATGCAATCTCTCGATTAGCTAACTTTTGCATTCTATCTCCTGGCCGGGTGCGCAATGCCATTGAGTGAAACAAACTTACATACTTAGCATGAGTATGGAATAATCATTTCCATTTTATTGACACATTACAAAACCACTTACGACTAGAGAATCTTAACCGGTAGGTACTAATATCTACAGAAATACAAAACAGAAAAATGTATATAATACATCTAGAGGTCTAACATTACAACACCAGCCAGCAAAACACGGAAACGTTCAGTTCTGCCGCAGTGCCACCTTGTCGGTAAACTTGTAGAAATCCTGGTGGGCTTCCTGGTAGTACGGTGTCATTGTGTAACGTACCTTCTCGAGCCAGGCCGCCAGTTTGGGTCGTCCCTCAAACGGATCCATACCGACAATCTTCGGCTGTTCGACCTCGCAAGCAGCCAGAATGTCGGCAATCGTGATCCGATCGCCGATGATGAACCGTCCCGGTTCGATCCAGTTCTGTTCGAGCTGATTCAACGTGCTGTCCACCTGTTGCCGATATTCTGCGACCTTCTGCTCGGAGGACCGTTCGTCGTGCAGACCAAGGTTCCACTTTTCCTGGACGAACGCATTGAACGCCTTGGAACCGTTATCATGTTGCCACTCGAGATACTCGTCGATTCGGGCGCGCAGTTTACTGTCCCGCGGATACCAATGGTCCGGAATGAGCTTCTCCCGGATCAGATACTTCAGGATGGTTATGCCGTTGGACAGTTTGAACCCGTCATCGATGATGGTCGGGACCTGCTGGAACCGACCGATGCATTCCTTGTACTCGTCCGAGCGGTGCTCGTCTGTGGAAGAAAGAATATTAGGTTAGTTTTCCGGTGGACTACTCAGACTAATTGCATTCAAAAAATATTGACATGTTTTCGTTCTTGGCAATATAAATAGGTTTCTATTTGTTGACGCTTCCATCCCATGAGGACAGTGGGGTCGCTTCAAGTTCAAGACACGCCATGTTTTGGGTACGAATTTCTGTATGCGTTTTTGCGTCGTACTTCGTACTGACCATTTTTAGGTTGATTGACCGGTCTATTGTTGACCGTTTGGAATCGGAACGGAATGACGCACGCTTCGACTTTGGGTGATGAATGAGAGATTTGTTGACGGCTGGGAGGTGTGTACATTATTTTGAGTGTTTGACAGTTTGATGATTGGATGCTTTTCAGGTGGTGAGCGCAATTTACAGCAATGTGTGATAAATTCAATGTTAATATATGGTCATATATTAATATTGATTTATTCCTCTAGCGTTCAAAATGGCCGCTATTGAATCGAAACGAATTCCGGTCAACAACGCTTATAAAATCAAAAATGATTACTCGAAGTAAAAGAAAATAAATATGACTTACATTTTCAAATGAACAGTGACATTATATGAGTTTCCCATAGCCTCCTGTGTGAAAGACAATCGTCATCCTAAGAAAAGTTCAAATAATGTGAAAGGGGAAACGCTTACTTTGACCGAACTTATATCTCGGCCGTTAGTAATTCGATGCTGAAAATTTCATGATTATTTAAGGCACAATTCTTTCACAAAATAAATTAACTGCGATGTTCCTCAATTAGACATAGCTAATAAAAGTTATAATTTTAAACGTAATTAAAAGTTCAAGCATATGTATTTCTATTCATCAATAGCTTGCATTTGATACCAGCTACAACATGTTTGTTTTTAGCTTACTCAAAATATTTAGAAAAAAATAGATTTTTACGCAGAAATGTTACAATAATATTAGAAATACTCGGCTCTATTTGAGGAATGCTAAGCGAACAGTTGGAGTCTCATCGATTGATATTGATCTTTTATTTTCGTGCGGCATATTCCTTAAGTCCTTAAGTTAGGTGTTACATGTGTTACTTTTTCTAAGTTAAGCGTTACATGCGTTACTATTTTGTATGTAATAGGCGTTACATTTCTAAAGTTGAAGTCTTATGAGGCATACATGCGTTACTTTTTCGTAGGTCAAAGGTGTGGCGGACCGTTAGATGCGTTACATTTTCGTAAGTTATACGCGTTACATTCGCTACTGTTTTTCATTTATTTATTCATTTATTTTGGAGCAGGGAAAAGCCCGATGGAGATGAAATTTGGCAATCTCTCTCTCCAGCAGGCATAAAACCTCCTCATCATTTGTATCAACAGATTACAATGATCCAACAGATACATTTGGGCTTAACACTAAAAATTAAAACTAAATCTATAACCCTATCTCTAACTAGTTGATGACACTAGCAGAGCTAATAAAAGTCATTTTCATTGACTGAAAAATAGACGAAAATGACAAGAAATTACTGTCACTCTCTGCTTCGCTTGCAAACTATGAGAACGAAATCCATGTCTAGTCAATGACATAAGCGGGACAGTAGTTTCAAAATTGTGTTTTTTCTTTCATTTGCCCTTTCAGTAATTTGCAGTTTTCAGTGAAAATCCCATAGTATGCAGTGTCGATATTCAACCAAAGCTGTGAGAATTGAAAACGACAGAAAAAGATTTCACAATAAGTTTGAACTGTTGGTGTTCGAATTTGTAGTAGTTTTGGTTTCCAAAGAAGTTCTGGGATGTAATTACTTCGATTTGCCTAAATTTAGTCACTTTTTATAGCCAAGCGTCACAGATTTTCAATACATCGATGAAAGAATGAGAATTGAAATTCTGCTGTTGCTACCTGAAGACGTTAGTTTGGTTTCGTCTTGTCACAGGGGAAAGAGTGACGTTGGCAATTACGCTCTCTCATTTTTTCGATGAGAAACGAAAGTGCTTCGTCTCTCTTCGTTTGTTCTGGTGTCGGTCATTTACGAATGAGACAGTAAAACATTGAAAATGAAACTGTTGGAACGGTTTCTTTCATTGAGAATGCGTGACAATTTTAAGCTCTGGACACTAGGCATTGCAGGGCGGTAATAGCGCTCTTGCTTAAAAGGTGAGAGAGAAGAAAAAAGTGAATAGGTAAATGTTATATAAGGGTTGGTGAGGGGGTGGGGTGGTAAACGAGAGTGGGCTAACGACGGTGTTAGAACCAGCATGTAGATCTAATTAGTGACCAAAAAGATGGTGAAAGACAGAGAAAACGACGGGGTTAGAATCGGCATGAAGATCTGGTTAGTGATCGAAAAACGGATGGTGGATGACAAAGAAAAAGTAGAAGGTTCTAGGTTGTGAGTTCTAGGCGTTACGAAGCAATACTTTTTTGTCAGTTCTAGGTGTTACGAACCGTTTCATGTGTTATTTTTTCGTAAATTTTAGGCGTTAGGATGCGCTACATGTGTTACTTTTTCGTAAGTGAAAGTTGTTATGAATCGTTACATGCGTTAAATTTTTAGGGTCAGGTGGTGAGAGGCGTTACATGCATTATTGTATCATAAGTTTTAAGTGTTACGAAGCGTTTCGTATGTTACTTTTCCGTTAGTTTTAGGCATTACGAAGCGTTACTTGTGTTACTTTTTTGTAAGTTATAGGCGTTACATGAGTAACTTTTTTGTAAGTTATAGGCGTTACGAAACGTTACTATTTCGTAAGTTATAGGTGTTACATGCGTGACGTTTTTGAGGTTAAGGTGTTAAGAGGTGTTACTTTTTCGTAAGTTATAGGTGTTATAGACTGCTAGATGCATTATTTTTTCCAAGCGTTAGGCGTTACGAAACGTTACATGCATTATATTTTCGTAAGTTAAGCGTTAAATGCATTATTTTTTCGTAAATTCTAGGTGTTACATGCGTTATTTTTTTAAGGTTAAGGTGTTGAGAGACGTTACTTTTTTGTAAGTTATAGACATCACGAAGCGTTACTTTTTCGTAAGTTCTAGGCATTACGAACCGTTCCGTGCGTAACTGGCTTTACATGCGTTACTTTTTTAAAGTTGAAGTGTAATGAGACGTTACATGTTACTTTTTTTGTAAATTATAAACGTTACTTTTTGTAATTTAAAGGCGTTACGAATCGTTACGAATCGTTACGCCTGTTGCGTTACGAAGAGTTTCATGCGTTACTTTTTCGTTAGTTATAAATGGAATGGATCGATACATGCGTTACTTTTGCCTAAGTTTTAGGCATTAAAAAGCGTTACATGCGTTACTTTTTCGTAATAGGTGTTACGAAGCTTTAAATGAATTACTGTTTAGTATGTTATAGGCGTTACATACGTTATTTATTTGTTACTTTTTATTTTACGTTACTTTTTTGTAAGTTATAAACATTACGAAGCGTTACTCTTTTATAAGTTATAGGCGTTGCATGCGCTTCTTTTCTATAAGTTATTGGCGTTACATGCGTTACTTTTCAAAGGTTAAGTTATTATGAGGCGTAACATGCGTTATTTTTTGGTAAATTATAAGCGTTACATGTGTCACGAACGTTATAGGTGTTTTTTAGCATGTTTTAGGCGTTACGAAGAGTTACCTTCGTTACTTTTTCGTAAGTTATAGGTGTTACAAACGTAAGTTATAAGTGTTACAAACCGTTTTAAGCATTATTTTTGTGTAAGTCACGAACCTTCACATGCGTTACTTTTCTGTAAGTTCTACGAAGCGTTACATGCGTTACTTTTTCTTAAGTTATAGGCGTTATGAACCGTTACATTCGTTACTTGTAAGTTACTGGTGTTATACGTTGTATGTTACCTTTTGTAGTTTACAAGCGTTACTTGCTGTTATTTGTAGGCGTTACGAATAGTTGCTTGCGTTACTTCGTAAGTAATAGGCGTTACGCTTCTGTAAGTTACAGGTGTTACGGATCGATACATGCGTTACTTTTTCGTAAATTTTAGGCGTTACGAAACGTTAGATGAATTACTGTTGTATATTGCAGGCGTTACATGCGTTATGAGGTGTTATATGCGTTATGAGGCGTTACATGCATTATTTTTTTGTAAAATGTGTGGCATGTGTTACTTTTTGTAAGTAATAGGCGTTACGAACCGTTACTTGCGTTTTTTCGTAGGTAATAGGCGTTACGAAGCACTACCAGTGTTACTTTTTTGTAAGTTATAGGCGTTCCAGGCGCTGCAGGTGTTACTTTTTTATAAATTATATGCGTTTAATGTGTTACTTTTTGAAGATTGGGTTATTATGAGGCGTTACATGTGTTACTTTTTTGCAAATTATAAGCGTTACTTTTTTAACGTTATAAATGTTACAAGCCGTTATAAGCGTTACTTTTTCGCCAGTGTTAGGGTTAGATAGACAAACTCGTTCATTTTAAAGAATCGCTCAGAACTTGATAGTTCTACCAAAAGAACTAGTTATGTTAAATCGTACTTTCGTTTTCTTTAAAGAAAAAAATATAAGCCATAAATTACACTTTGTAGTAAACAAATTCATAAATAGTGAGTACTTTTTGACATGAATTTGTAGCAAAAATAATTAATTTTGGGCTTTTTTTAATGATTGCAAATATTTGTAACGATATTCATAAAACCTTCGATCGTTTCAAAATCCAAATCGAAGAATCCGATCACTCCCCCCTTTCCCCCTACCCTCTTCCTGAGGAGCCATAAGGCGTTACATGCGTTACGTTTTGCCAAATATGTGACATAAATCCCGAAGCATTCTTTTGTGAGCTACTCAAATCAATCTGAATAAATTGGTGTCAAAAATTAGCCCAAATTAGTGTCAGAAATTATCTTGATGAAAAGGCAACGAATATTTGAATGAGACTGTTTCGATGAAAGAGAAAGGCATAATCACACCACTAGGGGGATTAAGAATTTTTTTTTTTAAATGGTTATAGTCGGTAAATGACAAATCCAGCAAAAATGTGTGTGTGTCATACTAGTAATTTTCTCAATACGAATTTCCAAATCGAATCCTAATAATATGGTAAAGTAGTTAGTTAGTTAGTTAGTAGTTTTTTCAAATTACCTTCACTTTTCATTTTGATGAAATTGTGTTCTAAGATAGGTTATTATGTTCACTGCTAACTGTTCATACATTGCAAGGTATGTACTTTCAACGAAAAAAGTTTATAACAAAAACTAGTCGATTTTTTTCCACTGAAATGTTAGCCTCAATAATAATGCACCGTGTGCAGTTCTGCGGCTGATCATTTTATGTTGCTCTCGTTAGTCTCGCCTTGCTGACCGTAAACACGTAATGACGCAGTATTTAAAGACAGCTTTTTACTTTCAGTTAGAATCAGTATGGATTTGATTCGCATTAGAGTGCAGTTCTGCAATCAGACCTATATTTTGGTCATTTTCTCCTCAAAGCCCTCCTTAGTGCATTAGAAAAACTTATCCGATATAATTCAACTCAATCCCGAAATAAACTCGCTCATATCGCTTAATCTTTCCAGAAATTTTCTTGAATCCGCTAATCTCACACAACCCCTGTTAAAGTTTTCTAGCTCCGCTAAGTCTTGTTTGAGGTCAGACAAAGTTTAAAGTGATTAGCACCTTGACATGGAATTGCTCATCACGATTAGACATAATATATAATTTTATCATGAAATTATCTCTCCACCTTCCCTTCCTCAGCTGCAGAATTTATAACTCCAACAGCCAACGGCAACGGCGGCACTTCGAAGGTTCTCTTCTAATTTTAATTACAAATTCGAACCACAACTGCTCGGGTCAAGTCACCGCACCGTGAGCCCCGGTTCGAATCGTAATCAGCAATCATTTTACAACGACCGGCAACGAACGCTTGGTTGCTCAGTTGGCTGTCTGTCGATTGCGAAAACAACGAATATATATTAAGTAAGTCACTGCATCGCACACGCCGGACGCAGGTGGTGTGGTGGAATCGACACCACATCAGTATGGACACCGTTTCCGAAGGCTGCTTTTGCTGCATATTATTTGTTTATGCTTCCAAGATTAAGCCGCAGGCGACAAAAGCTGGTCACCAGACGTATGAATATTTCGCCTGGCAGACTCACCCCGGAGAGAGACGCTGATGATTATTGGTGAGTTCCTCAAAATGAGTGCCGATTTTGGATGGTAGTAGTGGTGCTGTGTTGCTTCGATCCAAACGGGTTCCCACTCTGTATATTTGGCAAACCAAATCGAGTGGTAGAATTTTGTGAACTGGAAAAACAAACAAAAACGAGAAAAACAAAGTTGACCTTCAAAGAGGACCGAAGATGAAAACAAACATGGCTGGTTCTACAAAACTCCTCGGTGGGGTGAAATCGTCGTTATGCACCGGCCAGTAATATGTCGAGTTACTAGCGGTTGTCGGCAAACGTTCGCATGGATAATTGAAGTAGTCTGCTGAAGTCATAGCAAGCGGGTTGCGATGGGCTTTGTAACTGGTGTTTTTTTTCTCTCTTGCTTATCCTAACGTTGAGAACGTTCACCATACCCGGTGAATAAAATTAGCCGGCAGCCTTCAAAAATGATTTGCTTGAATTGTTGTGCTCCAAGTTCTGACGGTTGAGTGTTGAACGGTTTCTAGTATTGCTGCACTAACAATTTATGATTTTTTTTGTTATTTACGAATAAGGAGGTAATTGTGTCCGTAAATTAAAACGGGTTTTGTTAGATGTCTTTTGTATCAGTCACAACATAGCGCAGAATGAGGTGTGCTAGAAAAACTCAATCCGACCACTTTAACGACATTACGAACTTTAATAATAAAGTTTTTATATTACTAGAGTTAGAGTTGCAATACAATTATTCAGCAACCATGATCCTCGGTGAACTCAATAATGGTACCAAATCGATCAAAAGATCGTTGATTGAAAACCGTATCACGTCGTTTTGACGTGAGGCACATCTTTGTGTCCAATGTAGGGAATTAAACAAAATATAAAAATGTTAGTAAGATGTACGATATAGCGGTCAGAACGTTGAACAATAATTTTCATTTTTCAATGTATCCGACCAAGAATAAAATTTCCAGTGTTTTACAAAAGATGGCGTTAATAGGAGCATCTGGGCAGACATGTCATCAATATGCACTCACTTTTCTGGGAGATGGCTGGACCTATTTTCACAAACTTAGATTCAAAACAAAGATCTTATAGTCCCATAGCCTGCTATTGAATTTAATTTGGATCAGACTTCCAGTTCCGAAATTAGGGTAATATGTAAAAATTAAGTATAAAATATACACTCGATTTTCTCGGAAATGGGTTGATCGATTTTCACAAACTAAGATTCAAACCTAGGACAGGACCAGACAACTGGCTTCTTTTTCCAGAAAAATATTTCTCTTCTTATTCCGGTTGCTCCCTGCTGTAAATAATAAGTGCCTCGCGATCACTGTTGCCAGTAGAGATAATTATTCATTCTGAAAACTTTCTCCCCTTATAACATGCAATTATTTATCATTTGAAAACACTTAGACAAATGTTATATCGGTCAAAAATATAGCTCTGGATTCATTTTGATCAGATGTTTGTTTTGAAGAAAACGTTTAGTTGAAACAGCTTAATAAAATTTTTCTAAAACACTCAATTTTGGGTAATTAATTTTTGCAGCTATGTTATCTAAAGTATTCGACATATTCTATTTGAGAAAAATAATAACATACAGAAGTATCCAAAGATTCGGTGCAATTCTCAACCAACATAATCAATATTCTCGTCCATATCACACTTCGTGATTTCAGGCTTTCTCTTTGTATCATCCAGTGATTGTTAAATGTACTCGTATACTTTCCGCATTGACAGGACTTAAAAACAAATTGAACTTAAATCCTATTGAAATTAATAATTTTGAAAAGATGACCCGAAAAATAAAATATCCAATATCAAGCTACATTGTTACCGACGATACTGACAACACTTTTTCTACCACCCTGCAGTAATATTGATTTCAACAACTTGTACTTGCTAATGTCAATTTCAACCAATCACGAGCTGGTCCGAAATTGGTCCTAAAAGTGGATTAACAATTGTCAGGTCCTGTCCTAGATTCAAACCAAAAGTTTTGAAATTATTACATCGATTTCTCAGCGATGCTTGAACCGATCTTCACAAATCCTGATTTAAATTGAAGCTCATATTATCTCAAAATCTACTGTGAAATTTCATCCGGATCTGATTTCCGGTTCCACGTTTACAGGGCGATGAGTGACAAAGCTATCAAACCGCCACATATAAAATGACGATACAAAACCAGTACGCACCGGTACGAGCTGGTACGGAAGAAGAAAACACAATTCGCCTTTACAAACGATGCACACAGCGGACTTTGTTCAAATCCGAAAACGCACGAAAACGAAGCTCAACACCTAAGCTGATTGCTTACACTATTTCTTCAGATAGAGCGTGACTGATTTTCACAAACTTAGGTACCATACAAGAATTTCATCCAAATTCAACTTTTGATTCCGGAATTGCGAGGTTAAGAGTGTTAAAAATGTATAACGTCACCTTAAGCGGCGAAGCCAATAATGTGAAAATAATTCTAAGCTGAGCTCGAAACTTTTTCCAACCGTTAGTCATTATTAGTAACTAATCAAACTAATTCAGGCTATATTGGTTTCCGATCTTCGATTCCGGAAGCATCGAAAACAGTGTTTGTATACTCCAAAATGAAACTCGTTCTCTATTTGCTCAGAGATGGTTTGGCCGATTTTCATGAACTTAAGTTCAAGTAGAAGGTGTTATAATCCAAACAAAATTCCAGAATTTCATCTGGATCCGACTTCCGGGTCCGGAATTTTATCTGGATCCGATTACCTAAAGCGACGAAGCAAAAGTGGGAAAATTTCTTTTCAATTAGGTTCAAAATTGTTCCGATTTGTAGATCACATTCGTTGCTGGTGATACGAACAAACTTCTGCTATTCCGGTCCTCGAAATTTGGTTCCGGAAGTATTAAAAACAGTGGTCAAAAACTGTAAAAAGGATCTACTTTACTTTCCTTCAAGTGGGCCAAATCGATTTTCACAAACTTATGGATTCATACAGAATCGTTGTGGATAATACTTCCAGTTCCGGAACTTTAGGGGGATTTGGCTAGATAACGTTCGAACAAACTTTCCTGTTCTCCATTCAATGAACAGTTGTTTTTAGAACTCCACAGTATTGTTTATGATGGCATGAGTGATATGAGAAAAGCATTATTACACCACTAGGTGGATTAAAACAGGATTTTTCATCAATGAGCTTGGCATTTCTTATTTACTGTTCCAGAAAACAATGCGGTGGTGCACTTTTCAAAAAATTGTAAATTACGCATGACGTGCCCATCAGTGGAGACGCAATTTTTCATGATTTTTCCGTTGTGTGTAGTGAGCTCAATTCGTCCGAATCTCGCATCGGTTTTTTATGTGACGATTCGTCAGTAATGGTAGGGGAGAATCGGCAGCCTTGGACTATTTCACTTGAAATGTTTTTATAACTATAAATGGAAGGTATTTAAAAATTGATGAACCTAATTGAGCCCACATAACTTCTTACTAATTAAACTGTATTGATCCTCTGGTTTGCGTTGTTTATGCGCATCATTTAGTCTAGGTAGGTCTTAATATATGTCTTTGACATGAATGTCTATTGAGTATTTGAATATCTTGATTAGAGACTGGGTTTCGATAGTTTTGCATCGCGTGAGGCATTCTAATGGCTCTAAATGTTGTCTAAAGAACTATTACGATAACTTTGCAAATCGGAGGTAAAAATCATCAGTTTATTGTATATCTAGAATAGCTGATTGATTAACTTTGTGAACTCTTCGCAGTGTGAAATTTGCATCAAACGTGTGCAAATGAAGCTAGCATTTGGCCGCTTCGCGTTCGAGAAAAATAAATTAAATGAATAAATTTAATATGTTCATAAAATTAATATCGTAGAAAATTCCACAATTCGGCACTTCTGAAAGCCAGAAATGAATCTCGTACAGAATTTCGATAGTTTGTTTAATTGAAATATCATATGTGGGCTCAATTATGAAATATATGAATATATGAAATATTGAAACTCACAACTTACAAATGATTTTGACTGGCACGTAATCATTCATAATCAAATAGTTTTTTTCCAAGACTCCAAAGCCTCTAACGGTACCTTTCAGGACTCCAAAAGTAACGTAAATAACTTATTTAGAAAACTTTTCTAAACTGTCGCCCTGATTACTAGAATATAAACGCAATCTTCCAAATCAAATGGTTAATATGTATGCCCATCTTGAATGCAGTCCTACGTCAATCTCTCGGTTATATCTCTGACCTGTTCTCGTGTGTTGAACAGCACACTAAGTACATCTACCACTACAGCAGTGGCGAAGGGGGCACTCGCCCCGGGCGCAACGTTTTTTAGGGGGCGGCAGAATTATCCTTGGGACCTTTTTTTTGTTTTGCTCGTCCAAGTCATCTTACCGGAGATGGAGTTCAGGTTTTTTGGATGTTTGCGACAAATCTTTTTTTTTGCCCCGGGCGCCAACTTTCCTAGGCACGCCACTACAGTGTTGCCGAACCGCACCGAGTGCAAATCTCTCGGCGTGAATTCAGATGGTACCAATACCAGGGTTGTTACGGTGGCGCGAATTTCGCGATTTTCGCGGATTTCGCGATTTTCGCGGATTTGGCGCGTTTTCTGATCTAGTTTTGATGGGGTGGCGCGGATCTCGCGCGGATTGTTTTTCATCAGGTTCGGGAAAAAGAAGTCCAATATTTTTACAAGAATATAAAAAAATGAACAAGTTTCGGTTTCCGGTTCTTATTGAGCAGAGCTGAAATAGACTACCCGTAGTTGCATTTCGTGATCGATCGCAAAAGTTAAAATGTACTGTGAACCAACAAACGATACTTGGGAGAAGCAAATCATTCATCATACGTCGAAAATAACGTCGTTCATGACCAAAGGCTGTACTACTGATGTATGAAAGGAATGTTAGTTCTGAACACTTTGTTTCTAGAGACTGCGAGTTCTTCGGAATCTACGAGTTTCACGAGGAAGTGAGTAGAGCCGGTTATGCTTTGGTAAACAATATGATCTCTACAAATTACTGTGTAAAACAATAAATTACCGAAATTTGTAAATCGTTGGACAGGTACGCCACTGCCAACGCACTTTGTTCTTAACTAAATAATCTTTTTCTAATATATTTACAACACATATTATCCCAGTACTTCTGATTTCCGGCTCTTTGAAACACATTGACCTACTGCAAACTTTCAAATGTCAATTGTGCGTAAATGTTCAAGTGTATAGCACTAAAATAATAACTTAATCTAATTTCAAGCCATCTGAAATATCTGCCTATACTATTTTCCGATACTAGGATTCCAAAAAGGGAAGTTTCAATAAAAACGTATTAATGATTGAGTTCTTATTGGTGCCTTTCAACGGATACCACGGAACTCGAAAGAAAACTAGACGTGTAAGTTAGAGCCAACAACAGTTAAATCTTGTCATGGATGTAGCTTATGTAAAGTCCAAGACATGAAAAATTCCAGCGGAATCACGTTTATGACAAGGTTTTACAGAAACAGCAAAAAAAACATTGAAAAGTATGCATATAAGCTGGGTTTAAAATGATGGAAAAATTACCTACTTTTAACATAATAGTCAGTTTATCGACTTATCAAAAATTTATCTTGAAAATATATGATAATTTCTAAATATAAATTGAAATATTCATCGATGTTCATTCGCTATCAATGTTAGATTAGCCCTGCTTTGAAAAATTGCTGAATAAGTAAACGATGCAGCGCTGCCAACTATACCGATTTTCGTACTCGATTCAGGAATATAGATATGCTCTCTTAAAATACCGATGATTCAATTTTCATACTGATGAATACCGATTATCAGTTTTTGTGTTTTGTTTTATAGGGGTAAACTAGGTTGAGCGACCTTTTTCTTTGCTCACAAAACCAGTATCCTAACTGAGTCGATTTTTGATTTTTCGAGATAGATATTGTACAGAAAGATTTTTCCGTCAAATACAGATTTTTGAAGAAAAAAAAAACAGTTGGCAACTCTGAAGCGATTTAAAACCAGAGATGCCAGGTCTACAGATAAATCTGTGTTTAGTAGATTTCAAAAGTCCTGCACAAATTAGGCTAAGAACACAGATTTCTGCTATATTACACATATTTCCACAGATTTTCAAAGATTTCGCAATTTTACAAAACTTTTGTTTATGATCACCAACTCATCTTGAGCTTCAAATTTAATAAAATTTTGTCTATCACAGATTTTTTAACGCAATGACCTGGCACCCCTGCGAAGTATGTGCGTGAAAAATTTTTCATTAGTTTAGCTGCTATTTTCTAGTCATTCGAATAAAGAGCGCAACTTAAGTATTTTTTCTCCAATCGATATCATATAATGGGTAAATATAATTTGTAACGTTTAAAAATATGTACATATGATTAACAATGTTTACTAATCTACATTCTCAGGGAAAACTAAATTTGATCGGAACTGGATGACGTTGGTGGATCCCAACGGACAACTTTTCTCCGATTACATCATATACGACGAAGAAAACCAAAGTACACTTTTTAAAGTGTACTGTCGTATTTGCAACCGTAAGAAAATCACGTTCGATAATCGAGGAATCTCTGCTTTGAAAGATCATGCTCGAAGTGCTAAACATAAAGGATTAGCCAATATAAACTCGATGCCTCAGCAGTTACGGTTGAAAGCAACAAGAGAAGCTTCTGTTAAACAAAATGAACCTGGCACTAAACCTGCTAATGAGGTATATACATGTTAATTGAACGAAAATTCTAGTATGATTCTCGTCTCTAGAAAATTATAGAAATATTTTGAATAGGAAATTTTGGAAATAATTATAATTTCTATGTATTATTTCATTCAGGCAAATACAATTCGGCTCTATGCTACTAACGAGCAAATATTGGAGAAGGAATTGATTTGGACGATACACGCTGTTTTGAAAAACGAGTCCTTCAATTCCGCCGGAAAGGACGATAAGATCTTGCGACTCATCGCACCAAACGACCTTAAAGGGTTCAATCTGAATCGGCAGAAGATGACTCATTTTGTTAATGAAGCTATAGGACCATATTTCAAAGACCTTTTCTTAAATGATGTCAAAGGGAAATACTTTTCGCTTCTGTTCGATGAATGTGAAGCCAGCAATAAGTTAAAGGAGCTTGGAATATTGATAAAGTACCATTCACCGAAGCTCGAAAGGCTTATTAGTTTCCATCTCGAAAGCAAATTCATAGGTAAAGCTACAGCGGAAGTATTACTGTTGCACGTAAATGATGCTCTACGTAACAATAATATGAGTACAGACTTCTTAGTTATGGTTGGGCATGATGGACCAAATGTAAATAAATCTTTTTCAAGAAAGTTGAACAACGAGTTAATCAGAGAACGTGGGTACGGATTAATCTATAACAATTCTTGCATAATACATACCATACACAATGCTTTCCGGTAATATTAGAGAACATTTAGTTTGATTGTTACCCTATTAATTTATTTCTTCGATTCTTGTAGCTATTCGGTTAAGAAGTTCGGATATGATGTCTCGGATCTTGCAAAATACTTATTTTATTACTTCGAGGTTCCTGCAAAATGGGAAAACTTTCATAAAAATTGCAACAAGAAACCTAAACGTTTTCAAAAACACATCGAGACGCGATGGGCATCTCTTGGAGCAGCTGCGTCGACTATACTTGCAAATTTTGATCAACTTAAACAACTCAAGCTAAATATTCAAAAAATGAATAAGCACAGTTTCTATGAGAAAGAAATTTTGAAATTACTTACCCTTCCTGATATAAAAGAACAGATAATGTTCATTATTGAAATAACGCAAGAAGCAGAATCATTGATAAAATTTTTGGAAACAAATGATTTTATATTGTTTGATGTTTACGATAAGATTAATAAGTTTATCGCAATGTTTTTGACGAGATTCTACGATCCCGAAAAAATAGCAATTGCGCTGGATGAAAAAAGGTTACAGGAGGATGATCTCTTGAGCGACGAAGATGTTATTATTTACAAATCGGTTTGTGATGGTGCTGGAAATACCGTACAGTGGCCTACATTCAAACAACGCGTCAAGAAACATTATTTCACATTTGTAAATTATTTGTTCGAAAAAAAAATTCTTTGCAATTTTTTGAAGCTTGTTAGTTTTATGAAACCCCAAAAAATTAAAGATGGGCAATCGTTTCAGCAATTGGTCGAGCTGGCCGAATTGGTGAATTTCCACCTTGACAAAACCAAAATTTACGAGGAGGTGGTTCTGGCAAGTGTTTTCTTCAGTGGACAAAACTTCGATTGTATGCTCTCCGACCTCGAGTTCTACAAATTGCTATTTCAGCAGAGCTGTTGCCAGGAATTACAAAAACTTTTCGATATATGTTCTTGCGTTTCGCATTCTAACGCGGAAATCGAAAGAAGATTTTCACACTCAAAAATATTGATGTCTGATGGAAGATCCCGTCTCGGTGAAAACACATTCAATAATGCAAAGAACATAATAAATGGAATGCTATTCTTCGACAATATGGTCACTAATTTTGTTTGTGATAAAAATCTCATTCTTAAAGCAAAATTTGCACGACAGGCTTACGAAGCGAAGATGGACAAGAAAAGAAATGAAGAAGAAAATGCTCAAAGGAAACAAGATGAAGAGGAAAAGAAAGACATTCAGAGTAAAATCCGACAACAAGAGAAGGCGCTGTCTCAGAAAGCAAAAGCTAAGCAGGAGGCGATGAATTTAATTGAAAGAGAAATTAAAAAGATTAAATCAGATCATCCGGATGTGGCCTACCTTAAAATTCTTCTTTCCGAGAAGGAAAAGCTTGCCGAGCAAGAAGATATTGAAGCAAAAAAATTAGTTTCTCTGAAGTCTGTTTAGCTTTTTCAAAATTACAGAATTGTAAGCAATTTAATTTTCACTGTTACAATTCATCTAACTAAGAACATCTAAAAAGATATAGAATAAAAACGAAATCATTTTCATGGGATTTTGTATGTTGATTTATTTATTGTGTTTATATGATAAACTAATGGACATTTTTAAATTATATTCAAGTAGATTTGCAAGTTCTGCGGTAAGTATCATGCGCATAAAAATTGTGGTACAAACGCTTCGCTCGAATATCGCGCGTTTTTATTTTCAACTTGGCGCGGATTTCGCGCGTTTTAGTGTTCGACTTCGCGCGGATTTCGCGCGTTTTGATTTTGAAATTTTTCGTAACAACCCTGCAATACTAATAGTTGGACGTTGTATGTTTTAGTGACGACACTTATTCTGACTGAAACTCGATTTTATGAAACCGATATATATCGAATTAACTCTTTGCTTGGCTCGACACGGAAACACTAAAAAGAGCTTGAAGCTAGATGATACTCGTATTCATTTCGAACGCAAAGCAGCTAAATGTTTGCATATTTCAACAGATAAGTAATTATTATAGCACACGGAATTCATTTCTGACTTTCAGGAGAGGCCGAATTGTGCAATTTTTATTAATATTGAACACTTTTCGGTGCATTTTTCTCGAGCGCAAAACAGGTGAAGGTTAATTATATTGGCTTTCGTTTGGTATTTTGGGGCACCAAAATATTTTTTCAAAGAATAAGTAACTTTTATAGCTCATATAGAATTTTGATGCTATTTCATTTCGAATTTGTGTGAAAGAAACTATCATAATGCAACACGGAACTGTGGAATTTACTATATTGAACATTTTTCTCGAACGCGAAGCTGCTGAATGTTGGTTTGATTTGCACCCGTTTGATTGATTTGGTTGGTAGTTAGGTTTTGTGTTTGGGTCTATTTTATCGTGAATACGACTTATGGGGCGTCTTTTCAAAATTTACCTTGTACAAGAACGGGGAGAACTTTATCTTTTGATGTACTTAACCCAACAACATAACTGTTTCTACAAGCTATCGGAAATATGATATCAGGAGTTTGTGATTAAATTTTCAACAGCATGTGATAACCATAAATAACTGAAAAACAAAGTTTTCTTAAACTTTTGGAAATTATGAGGAAAATTCGTCACGCTTGTTTGCTTTTTTTTGGCTATCTACTGAACGAGTATGAAAGGTAAACTTTGAATGAAAATCGTTCATTTCCTCTAGTGCTTCAGACGGAACTGGGTTTCGAGTTGTAGTTCTGAACGCTCAGGTTGTACTTTCATTTGGACTTCGATCGTCGGGATGAGAAGACGGCTATGAAATTGCAGACCTTTCGCGTGGTACAAAACCTCAAACGCATAGATCGCAAAACCAGTTTCCCTTCAAAGAAGATCGATTGCTTCATCCTGCTGCTGGTCGTTTCCATTGGAACAAAATGCAACGAAAAATGGACAATAATGGGGAACATTATGCAAAATCAACCCTTCTAATTATCTAAAGAACTATAAAGATTTCTTCTTTGCAAATCGGTAATTAAAACCATCATTCTAGTGCAAATCTGGGATAACGTGATTAGCTTTGTGCAATGTTTCCAGTGCAAAATTCGCAACAGTGTTTTATATTTTAGAGGATAACATAATTTGACCCTTCTGAATGCCAGTAATTAATCCGGTACTGCACTTTAATAGTTTCTTTCACTGTAATATTCAAATCCAAAATGACATAATCGACATCAAAATTCTGCATGTTGCTACTTTGAACCATAATTGTATACGGCCCATTTTCCAACCAGTTGTAGTTTGTAGTAGAATTTTCTGCTGATTTGCTATATAAAATGCATAACATTGGCTCAGAATAGATTCGAACTCAACTCGTCACTCTCCATCACGAACGCCTTCATAAAAGGTTTTTTTTAAGACCAACATTATTTTATCATAAACAACTATGCTGGTTATTTCGTAATATTTAATTGTATGTCAGAATGTTCAATGTAACTAACCTGTACTTTAGTTTAGGTGTATCGTTTCAAATTCTAGAAGTGAAAATAGGGAAAGCTTGCATAATTCAAATAATCGATCAACTGATTGATATTCGGAAGTATAAAGAAAGAGTATCAGTTTTATTCGTATTCATGATATCTTGTTATGTCTCTGACATTACCCACTCGCCTTTTTTTGAAGCGAAACTAGCACTGTGAACGTCCCGCAGCAGAACTGCTCATAGTGTGGATTGTTTCAATACTGAAGTAATTTCCGGGAAGGGCTCTCCTTTTACATGATCTTGTTCGCACTTTTTGACAAACGGGCGATCCTAATCGCTAGCAAAATGGCAACATATACAATTTTGATGCTATTTCATTTCGAGTTTGCATATTTTTCAGCGAAAGAAACTATCATAATGCAACATGGTACTGTGGAATTTTCTTCTATATTGAACACTGACCCATGCTTTTTTCTCGAACGCGAAGCTGCTGAATGAGTATAGAAAGACGTAGTCTTACCTCAAAACTACAAACTCCACATGAATCATTCCAATCAGATGCCATGCAATTTTTCCATCCACTAATAGGATGACTGCATAGAAACTGAAATCTCTCTGGTAAAACAAGTTTTGTACGGCACGCACTACTGCGTCGTATTTCGACGGCTTACCGGGAATCGATTATAACATCTAAATCAAACACCGGGTTGACTCGATCCCATAAGATGAGGTGTGCTTCGAAACCACTCGCCTGAAGAAGACGTGCTAATGTGCAACACTGCTTCAGTCCCAGTCCTCAGGAGGCCAGACGATGCTCGCGAGCGCTGCGATGCACTGTACTGCCACCAAGGAACCGAAGACGAAAGTGGGTTAATTTGTCGATTTAGCATACCGTTCGTAATTGTGGGTGTGAATAAACCCTAATTTATAATCTAATTTGTGGTGATAATATTCCATGTTAGATTAAATAATTTTTATATGCAACAATAGTATGCCGTTTGGAATTTTCATTCGAATCAATTTGGCTCCAGTGGCATCTTGCCTATGACATGTAGTCGAAGGTTTTCCGGTATTTTTTGTTATTTAGGAAGTATTAAAAATTAGTAATTTTCTAGTTTTCAACCTATTACCGACAGAATTTCGCCGATCATTCATTGAACCTGAATAAAAATCGATCCAAAATTCTTCGCCTGCTGCGTCATTCGGCTGGAATTTTTCGTTGTTGTGGTTTTACGACCCACCACCATATTTCGCGACCACAGAGATATTCACCGTCATGCAGATTGCACAAAAACATGTTCAACAGGGCGCGCAAAGAAACACAAACAACGGACCGGGGACCCCACATTCGTACAGTCCGTGTGCCCGTGGACGTGGTGAACTTACCTTTGGTAGCGCAAACTGGTACCGGATCGTACGGAATCTTGGTGGCCTCGAAGAACATGTAGAGGGCCCGGGAATGGGTTGAAAGCAGATCGTAGAACAATTTTACCGGTCGAGGCATTGTTACTGTTGTTGGAAGTTCAGTCTTTTCTTCTGGTTCAAGAGTTCAGTTGAATTAGCACGAGTTGGACAGAAAAAGTTTCAAATTTCACTCGAATGCAAACAAGATTATATCTCCTCTGCAAGAATCACACCACATCACACTGCGCCGTGCCACACTGCTTCCCTGCCGCCAGTCACGTAGTCAACCACCGAAAATTTCACTGTTTCCACCGTATCGAAGGAGGAGAACCTGAGCAGTCCGTTCGCCTGAAGCGCAACTTCAAACTCGACTGAATGGCCGTCCGTTGTGTTGCTGCGTTGTGGATGGCCCGATTGCTGCTTCTGTTGGCGTCGCTATGCACTCACTTCTTTTTTTTCTTCTCATAATGATGTTCGTACGCCGTGTCACTCAGTTACGCACCCGGTCATGGACTTGCTAGAGGCTTCGCGTATTTACCGGTTTCTATTTGAGTGACTCGCCCAGTAAACAAGCCGGTACTCACGCATGGAGCTCAGAGTTGTTGTGTTTGCGCGAAAGAACACAGCGGTGGAAGTGGGTCACAGATAAGCGGATGGAAGTCTCCTGGGGGTATTTATCGGAGGTTCGGTTTCGTCGGATCAGGTGATGTTTTGAAATTTGTTTTCATTTTTTTTTCTTCAATCTATTTAGATTATTGTTACAGGATTGTTGCTGCATGCATGCGCATTCGGTCACGTAAGATATAAATAACTATTTTGCTATTCCGTTGTTTTGACCTTTCTGTTGCCGAATATCATATGTTTAGTCGTTGCGATTACAGGTTGTCAATTTATTATATTATTTTTGCCTTTCTCATACAGAAAAGCTATGCAATCACTGCGTTCGTCGAGTACATAAAATCTATCTCCTTCTCTCTATCTCTCTCTCTCTCTCTCTCTGTATGTAACAAAAATGTGCACTCTATTTTCTCGGTGATGACTGCCCTGATTTTCACAAAACTAAGATTCAAAAATTCAAAGGTCTCTTGTTCCCATAGCTTGCTGTTGAATTTTATCCAGATCGAACTTCCGGTTCGGGAGTAACGGGGGTTGTGAAATTCTCTGACAAATAAGAAGTCCCTTCATTTCCACAGGGAAGATTTTAAATCTCTGTAGTAAATTTAGTATAAGTTCACAGTTAATTCAGCTATTATAATATATAAAACTCATATTTAGTAAATTCCTACTGTTTTAGTTCAGATGTAGCTCACGGATCTACTGCTGCTTCATGGATTTGTAACTACACATTATAGGTGTATTATTAACAATTTATGTATGATATTTTTCAATCTTCCGTTGGATAAATTTGAGAACTTTAGTTTTAAGATAGATATTTATCGAACAGTACACTCCTAGAATAAGTTAGGTTAGGCGATAAGTATCAATTCAATTAAGTGGCAATAACTTATACAATTTCAATCAAGTGACTATTTGAAACAGAATGTAACTGTAATTACGAAAATACTTATTTATAAAACTAAGCGGCGTTCGGCTCGCACACGTTTCCCAAACTCTCAAACCATTTGTTTTACTTCTTCTTCATCTATTGAACTGTCATTCTCTTCACGGTGCTATCGCTATCAAGGTGCGCTCAGCTTTTTGACAGGGGTAAAATGTGCAAAAACATAAAAAAGTGCACTTGATTTTCTCCGAAACCACTTAACCGATTCTTTTCAAATTAGATTAAAATTATGGGATTATAGTCCCATAGCCTGCTACTGAAGTTCATCTGGATCCGACTTCCGGTTGTGGAGTTACTGGCTGATAAGCAGTGTTAGAAAAAAATGAAAATTTCGAAAATCTCGACTGAAATTTTTCACAAACAGACAAAAACTTTTACTACTGATTTTTTTACAAACACGATTCTCATTGAAACTGATCTCATATGACAAAAAATCAGGGATGAGAAGTTCACTAGCGAACCTTATTCTTCGATATATAAGAAAAATGTTCGCTCATTAAATATATCTGATATGATTCTCGAGCAAAATAATTTTGGGAAATTAGTGTTCATAGTCTCTATATCTCAACCATTTGCAGAATACATGATGAATAAATTCGCCGATGAACAAAAACTTAACCTATCTGAAAATATTCATTGCGCGTAGGGTAGTTGAAATGAAAAAAAAACCTGTGCTAATCCACCTAGTGGTGCAATGATGCCTTTCTCATATTACTCATACCTTCATAAATATTGCTGTAGAGTCCTAAAAACAACAAAAGTCCTCAAAACATCCTATAGTCCAGGAACTGGAAGTGTTATCCACAATGAATTCAGAGATTTTGTATGAAACCTTTTCCTTTGAATCTATAAGTTTGTGAAAATCGATTTGGCCATCTTGAAGAAAAGTAAGGTAGATCCTTTTTGCAGTTTTTGACCACTGTACTACCTAATTCCGAGGACCGGAATGGCAGAAGATGGTTCGTATCACCACCAACTAATATGACCTACAAATCGGAACAGTTTTGTCGTGAATACGACTTACTTTACTATGGGGTGCCTTTTCAAAATTTACCCTCTGAGAGAGTGATAAGTTTTTGATCGTGAATATCTCTTGTTGTATCTATCAAATCGAGATAATTTTTGCTACACGCCATCGGAAATATGATTACAATTTTATGATAAAATTATCAGCTGTGTGACATAATCTCAAATAATTCAAAATTAAACTTTTCTGAAATGTTTGGTATAAACGAGTATCAAAGAGGATAATTCATAAGGCGCGTTTGCCTATCTCGTATTTTTAAAGCTCATAGCTCAGTGATCTGTGAAAGGATTCATATAATTTAACTACCAATAGAATCGAAATTTTTCAACTTAAGCGTTTATAGAAAAAGCATTGAAGTATTTCAATCGTACACTATTGAAAAACATGTCTCATTTGACCCATGTCAATACCAGCCAATCAGAACGCGTTCTAAGGAAGAGAACAAAATATCTGCTGCTGTACAACAAATCGTCCGAGAAAAATGTTCCGAAAAGTGGTGAATATCGCAGTGAGTTCCTAAATTTGGTCCTTTTGAATGCTAGAAACGAATCCCTACAGCATATTGATAGTTTCTTTCAATAAATTATGCAAATCCGAAATTAAATACTCGACATTAAAATTCTGTATGCGGCTATTTTTATAGCCGTTAGGACCGCCCATTAGTGAAAAAGCTACAAACGAAATCATGTAAAAAGAAAGCTCCTAACAAAAATTGGATCAGTTTGGATTCTATCGCCAATGCGAGCAGATGTATTTTGTGTCGTTTTCAAAGCTAGTTTCGCTTCCGACAAGAGCGATTACGTCACAGCTGCCAGTCATTTACATTAGTGAAAAAACAACGGTGGAGAGCATTACACAAAATCAGCCGTTCTAATGGCTCTAAAAGTTTTCTAAAGAACTATTAGGATTTCTTGCTCACAAATCGAAGGTAAATATCATCAGTTTAGTGCAAATCTAGATCTGTTTCATTTGATTTTTGCACTTTTCGCTGTGTGAAATTCACAGTAATCTAGATCAAGTGAAGCCGTCTTTGTTTTTGAGTAAAATGTGGAAAAGAGGAATGCTTGCATACTTCATACAATTGATCAACTAATTGATATTCGGAAGTGTTAAGGAACATGTCAGTTGTTTTCGTATTCACGACATCCAGTTATGTCTCTGACATTACCCACTCGCATTTTTAACCTAATCGACAACATGTTTTTAGGATTAACTTTCTACTTAATCCTAAATTCATAAAAAGAGCGTTTCTGGCGCCCGAGGCGAACTTAAAAATATTCGCCACAACCAACTTTTTAACCAACACCTTTAAGACAATCTGACATTATATTTTCTGTAAGGTTATTCCAAGTAACATTATTAATTTTATTAAATATTAGTAGCAGTCTTTAGTATACTACACAGAAGCCTACTGAAAACGGCATTTCAAGATCATATTCCAGCCAAGTTGACTATTCTTCATAAGGTTTATAAAGCAAAATGAAGAATCAGCGTTAAATCTATTCCGAAGTTTTTCAAAATTCAAGAAAGTTTCAAAACCGGCTTTACGATCAATATTAAATTTATGCGGGTTAATTTTATTGTAGGAACTTCTTTTACGACTTTGAGCATTCCTCTAAATCTAAAAAAGAATATATGTGATTTTATTTTTCTCGTAAAAATATAGATGAACATAAGAATTATTACTGAATTAAAGGCGCTTTTTGCAGAAGTCTGCATGGTTTATAAAAAACTATTTTTTGTATTTCATCGTAATTCGGATATAAAATGTGGCGATGCCAGTGCAGTAAATAGTAGTACGAACATCTACGCACACGCACAGTTTAATTAAATTTGGAGTGTCAGGAATGGCCATCCCTGTCTAAGGGTAAATTTTTGGTGGAAGGGGTAATTTGAGTAATTTAATCACAAAAGAAGTCATTTTTATCCAAGCTAAACTTTGAAAATGCTGTGTGCATTGTTTGGAAAGGTGACTTGTGTTTTCTTCTTCCGTGCCATCTCGTACCGGTGCCTACTGCTTTTGTATCGTCATTTCATATGGCGGTTTGAAAGTTTTGACACTCATCGCCCTGTAATTGCGGAACCGGAAGTCAGATCCTGTATCTGTTTTTGAGATTTGTATCTGTTTTTGACAATTGCTCATGAAACTGAAAATGTGCTAATCGTGCTTTAGTTCCGCAACCGGATGTCGGATCTGGATTAAATGCTCTAAAAAGCGATTATATTATAAGACCTTTTCTTGTTGAAATCGGTAAAGCCGTTCCCTAGAAAATTGAGTGCACATTTTGTAACTCCGGAACCAGAAATCGGATCCTGATGAAATTCAATAGCAAGTTATGGGATCATAAGACCTTTCATTTGAGTCTAAGTTTGTGAAAAAATGGTTTTGTCATATCAGAGAAAAGTGTTCATATTTTTGTTAGATACAAACTCCCATCGTTGGTATTAAAAAAAATCTTTTTTCTAGACAGTTCGAAGTGATGTTTTTAAAAATATTTTAAGAGCGATTTGCTTTTCATGCAAATTAGACTTTTGATTTATTTATTTTTGTTGTATATTAGTTTTCATGTATTGCAAGTACATTACACAATTTCTCCAGTCCCTATAAAGAGACACAACCTCCTGAAGGCCCCTGCGAACGTTTCTGGGACTTAAAGAAACAAACACAATTAACAGCGTATCAATCCTGTTCAAATAATATTAAGTAACTTACGCTTTGTTTTTAGATGAATGACTTTTGGGTAAAAATATAATTTGGCAGTACCAGCATTTGGCAGGAAGGAAAAATGACAACACAGACAGAGAAGGATATTGTTCCGGAAAGAAATGGAACGATCTTTATCTGTCAATGCCGGTATGATCATTTTGTTGGTGTTGATCTATAAATTCGTATTTTTACAATAACTTTACATTGAAATAAAAAAAATGCAGCCTAAAATATTGTTCTTATACAAGCAAACGTTTGGTGTCAGATGCACAATTTTTCATTTCTTTCAAATTCAATTTGTCACACAATTTTTCATTCTTTTCAAATTCAAACTTTCAGAAACACAATGATCATAATAAGGTAATTAAACATAACGTTACTTCACAATTCTGTAGGTTTCAATATTATTTAATCGCAAACTAAGCGTTAATTGCAAGATATTCATTGAAAATTCAATGCTATCCGATTTAGTTTTGCATCGATGAAAGTTTTCAATCAAAATTTTGATTCAATCCATGTCTATTCCATGTTACTATTGATTTACATGTCGTGTAAATTTTATTATTTCTTTCTGTGTACACTCACGGTAAAAAGAACGATGCCGAATAAGCAAGGTCTTTTTGTTGGTTTCCAACAAACTTCATCAGTTTATGCGGGAATTTCAGGAAAAGTTGGTCATTTATCAATTCCGTATATACGAGAAACTTGAAGGTTCAAATTTATGTATTCAATTGTATAAAATTATTATTTCGAATTAAACTAAATATCAGCACGAAAATGGGCGAAATATGAGAAGAAGAAAAGGAATTCACAATTCAGTTCACTTTTGTTCACTCAATTCCGACAGATTTCCGAATCAATCCGTTGGAGTGGAGGTAAAACTCATTCAAAAACGGTTATTAGACTCGAGTCAGCATTGGTTCGGAGTTCATGAAATTCTGAATGAATTTTTTCACCCAATCGAATTTGATTTGGGAATTCGGAATCATTCTCCGAATCTCGCTCGTCTTGTCTAACCCAATATTAGGGTAACAGAGGTATTTTGGCCACTTCATATATTTTGGCCCACCTAACAAACTTTATCGATTTCATCGGATTTTATCGTTGTTAAGTAACTCATTTTGCATCAATTTGAAGCTAATCACATTAAATTACCTATTGCGGGAGGGGTTTTTAAAGATATCACAATATTTGGTGAATATTTTTATAAAGTGGGCCAAAATAAAATCAATTCTAAAGTGGGCCAAAATACCTCTGTTACCCTATATTTCGACATGTTAAAAGCAAATTGACAATTTTTCTACTACATGAAGCTAGACACAATTACAACCGACAGTCAGATTCGTTTCAGTGAAGACCGACAGAATGTGGCAGAAATTTTGTTTATTGTTTTGTTTGTTAAGTTCGCAAAATAAATGAGTGACATTTTCATCATCTAACAGTCACATATATTTTCTACTAAGCTCTTACAGCTGATTCAATAAAAAGCGCGTGCATCAAATAGTAGCTCACCATCACCATTCGCTTTGTGAATTTAGTGAGAAGACACAGAAGTGCGAAGACAAAAGATGTGAATTGCAATGCACGGATTTTCAAATGACAATTTCTTTGGTTTCTTTGATTATGTCATCGCTAGATGCGCCTGCTTTGTGATAGCAACAAAAAAAAAGTAAATATTTCTTCATCAAATCGGATGATAGAGGATCACATCGCGCGGGGATAGGACGTTTTCTGTTCACGGAATACTCGAACAGCTTATATTGAACAGCTATTGTGATTCAGCAGTTCAACATAAACCACTAAGCAGATGTGTCTAACCTGACGTTTCGGACAAAACAAGGTTAGACCGATGCGGCACATCGCCCAATAATTCGTTCAACAAGAAACTCATAAACTTTCCCTTCTACTTCTTCCATGTCAATACTAAGGTTTTTCATACGGTGATTCTACAAATATTACACTTGTTAACATTATATAAACAAAGAAAAAACACCACAATTTTCAAATAAACACTAGCAAAACTCGTCATGCATACGCATATGACATTTGTTATCAAACAGACAATCAAAATCGTGCAATCTACAGCATGAACAGCCGCATCTACCGATCGGATGACAGATGACTTACAATCGTACGGTCATTGTCATAGTTACCGACCGTCGTGATGTTTCGGACTACTAACTGTTATCAGTTGCATTAGCTTATTGCATCACCGTAGAAAGTAAGCTAACCCACAATGTCAGCATGTACCTGATCGCGTGAGTTGACGCGAAAGTACGACCTTTCATCGCAGGAAATTAAACTGTTGACAAGTGTCATCAATTTATGATTCATTTACGAGTATCCAAAATGTCTATAATCTAAAGAGCTTTCCGTGCTTAAGCTTATCTTTGCTTTAATAAACTGGTATCGAAATAAATTGATAAAAAATGAAAGCAATTGCAGTGACACCAATCAGCAAAAAATTTAGTAAAATTCCGCTTACTAGGTTTGTAAGCAGAGTTACCACATTCACAGATTTTGTTGCCTATTTTGCCACACAGATTCTGTGTCACAGAACACAGATTTTATCAAAATTCACAGATTTCTATAGATTTTTGTGAATATTTCATAAAAATGGCAGATTTTCAAAAGGTTTTCACAGATTTTCCCAGATTATGACCGAAAATATGTAACACAGATGGTACACAGATTTTTCAAGATAAAACACAGATTTTAAAATGGCAACTCTGTTTGTGAGGCATGTCAACATGTAACTCAGAAAAAGAAAGCGAAATCATTTTTTGTTTGTTTACTGATAAGATTCCGACGGGCACAATTGGATGTTGGTCGTTTCTAGAAAAAAAAGTAGGCATTGCTTCGTGAGCATATTTGGTAATGGTTTTTGTTTTGTTTTGTGAGATTCTGCGCTGTTACTTGCCATAAATAGTGATAAGTGCAGTCGAATTCTGCTCACTTTCTTGAATGTCGCGGTCACCTCAATCAGTTGACCCGTTTGTTGCGATTAAACAGCAGAAGCAACGTCTGGAGAATTAGGGCATTCGTGCTTCTTCACAAATGTACACAGCTAGAAAAATCGTGTAAATTTACGTCTTCTGAGACCGACATAATCAAGCGTTAAAAATGAAACACATGTTTAATGCACATATTTTGAAAGTTCATACGCCTGCTTGAATTATGAGGCATGTTTGACACATATTTAAATCGTCATTTTAATTTAGTCATTTCACGGACTACGTTCTTATGAATTGTGTCATACACTGAGTTAAATTTTCACTTTCACATTATATGATATTCTAATATATTTGCACTACTGCCATTTCCAATGATAGTTACATGGTGTATTCAATATCATGTCAAACGTACAAGATATATATATTTCTTTCATATAGCGAATGAAATTATTAGGCTTAATCAAATTTAATAGCGCGTCTTAGAACCATTATAAGATAACCATATAGCATTCATTGGGAAAACTGTTGAAATGCATATTGTATTCAATCCGAATTTATAGATAGGTTCATGTAGAACATATGGCTTGTTGTATTAAATTTATATATAACGTTTTATGGAGGTCATTCTATTTCCATGTATCAGTTATATAAACATTAAATGATTACAATGGATTGAACTAGTGTGGTAAATTTGCTTCATATTAAAAATAATTAGCTTATTATATTATATACCATATGGCGCGTTATCGAACGGTATATGGAAACATTGACGACGATTCGGAAGCCTTAAGCCAAACGTCGGAGTGGAATTGTCGACCGGCAACTGCGTGGTAAGATTTTGAAGACGATTAAGAGGAATCCTAATCTCTTGGACCGTGATTTAGCCAGAAAATTCAGTGCTTCCCATAGTACCGTGAGGAGAACTCGACTCCGGGAAGGAATCAAGTCGTATCGAGCTAGCAAACAGCCAAATCGTACCATAAAACAGAATAGTGTGGTCAAAATTCGTGCTCGGAAACTATATGACCAGGTGCTGACCAAGTTCGACGGGTGCCTTCTGATGGACGATGAAACCTATGTCAAGGCTGACTTCGGGCAAATCCCAGGTCAACAATTTCACTTGGCAACGGCTCGAGGGGATGTTCCAGCCAAATTTAATTTTTTTTGCCGACAAATTTGCAAGAAAATTTATGATTTGGCAGGGCATTTCAGGCTGTGGCAAAAAAACGAAAGTTTTCGTTACAAATAAGACAATGACATCGGAACTATACCAAAAAGAGTGTCTCCAAAAACGAATTTTTCCGTTCATTCGATCTCACGACCATCCCGTAATGTTTTGGCCAGATTTGGCAAGCTGTCATTACAGCAAAGTCGTTCACTTCAACCCACCCAACTGCCCCCAGTTCCGCCCTATTGAGAAATACTGGGCAATCATGAAGAGGAGACTCAAGGCAAAGGGAAAGGTTGTCAAAGACATCAAACAAGTGACAACCTGGTGGAATAAGATAGCTAAAACGATGGACGAAGAAGGTGTGCGCCGCCGTTACAGGAAAATTTCGAGAATTCCCTCGAAACCGTGACGAATAATTTTATCCGTATTTTTTCTTAAAAGTATGAAGAAAACGCTACATTTGTATAAAAAAAGATCTTGAAATTAATAATAAATAACTGAAATACAGGTAATTGTCTTTGTTCCAATTCTATCTGAAGCAAGCTTTATCAGTCAATCCCATAGGGAAGCACCTTCTGATATTTGCGGTGGATAAATGTAACTCCGAAACTACAAAATGACATTTTTAGTCTATTTACTTTTCAAGTGTCAAAGAGCTATTTTTGTTTGGTGTATTTATCACATGTCGATTGATCCGTCAGTTGCTCACTGAATCTTGGCACTTTGCACCGCCGAGCTCTCTGTAATTATCTCGGCAAAAGATAAAATTGCTGGGTTACGGTAATCTCAATTTTGACAAACGTCAGTTTTTACCGATATCGTCAGCAAAAACTTTACTGTTCGGCATAAACTTTACTGAACGTTCGTTGTTTCGAGGACTTCCAATTTAAAAATATTCAATTTATCAGGTGTACAACTCTACTTCCGCCGTTTTTCGATAGTTGGCTGTACCGGCTGAGGCTGGTCAAAATACATAGATGATAATGCCTTTGAAGTGAGTGTGTACAGTGTCTAATGAATTGTCTTCGCCGTTTCAGTGACAGTTGTTCTTGTTTTCGTATTATTCACACTCGAAAATGTCTGTTTATGTGCCCAATTCTCGTCATTTGCGGGAAGTTTTACTTTTCTTTTACAATTCGAAAAAAATGCAGCTGAAGCGCATCGAATGCTCTCAGAAACTTACGGTGAGGCTGCTCTGAGTAAAAGAACGTGTCGGGAGTGATTTCAACGTTTTAAAAATGGTAATTTCGATGTCGAAGACAAACATGGTGGTGGAAGAGAAAAAACTAGTTGTTCATCTTTGAAGGTTTTGCTTGATGAAGATTCGTGCCAAACCCAAGAAGAGCTTGCCGAATCGTTGGGAGTGAGTCAGCAAGCCATTTCAAAACGTCTCAAGGCCCTGGGCATGATTCAGAAAGTGGTCAAAAAGTACCTGGAAACGCTGAAATGGGAAGTCTTGCCCCACCCGCCGTATTCCCCAGATGTCGCCCCTTCTGACTTCCACCTATTCCGTTCGATGGCACACGGCCTGGCAGATCAACATTTTCAATCCTTCGAAGAGTTGGAAAAATGGATTGCTCATGGATAGCGTCAAAAAAGGATTCCTTTTTTCGAGCCGGGATTGGAAAATTTCCGGAAAGATGGGAGAAAGTTGTCGCTAGCGACGGACAATACTTTGAATAATACATCTGTAAGCACTTTTTCGCAGCTTTTAATTTTGGAAAAAAACGGTGAGAGGAGAAAGAATATGAAATTATAGAGCCATTGTACTCAAGGAAGAGCAAGGATGTGAAGATAAAGTGCGGAAAAGTTAGACGTGACAAGGGTCATTTAAGTAAGCAGAAGGTTTCTCGTATCTTAACTTTTACCTTCTACCAGTTACCAGTCGAACTTAGGCATCTTAGCGAAACGAATCATCCGAGTCTCCGATATGTCGGAAAGTAAAGGCAAAGGTCGTTTGCCATTTACTATCCGAACCGGAAAATATATGTTGATATTTTCTCATCTCCATATAGCTAGTTATTACACCGGAATGAAAGATGGAGAGTTAGTTTGATATGGTTAAAAAACCGATTAAAAATTACTGACTGACCAGAAGTCATAAATAAAAAAATAAAACGTGAAAGTAAGGTCTGGAGCTTTATATAAATAATCAACCATAATTTGTTATTATACTTACTGGATAGATTGTAAATTCTCACGTCTTCCTTTTGGACTAATTCCATTTATTCTAATGACCACCGGATAATTTCTCTGTAATATTTCGTCTGAAAATAACTGCGTAGTGGCAAGCGAAAATATGAAACGTAGATGACAGACCTGCAGTTCACTCTTTCTTTCAGAAGAACTAGTTCTTTTAAGCCGTTCGCGACCGGATTGTCCATCTTTAGTGTCTAAGGGAAACGTTTGAATTTATTCATTTTGCCCTGCAGTATGTCCAGATAGTTAAAAGTTTTTAAAAGTACATTGTCATTCTGACAGTGTACCGCATATTGTGAAACTTGTCCTCGAAAATGTATATTACGATTGAAGGGAATCGAATTCGATCGTTATTTTCTAAAATATTGGCTGTTCCGGAACATGATAGTCATCATTAGGTGTCTGCAAATTTCTATGGTTCAACAGGAATCGTTTGAGCACACTTTTTCGCCACTATAGTATGGACACTTTTCGAGTGAATCGTGTGCAAGTATGTTATTTCTTTGCAATACCACAAGGCTTCTACCGGTTAATCCGTATCGTGACCAGTGCAGTAAAACTTAATTCAATTCAATTGAAACCGAATGTGAAACACACTGACGATCTCTCTACTGCAGTAAACTTCACACTCTGACACACACACACACACACACACACACAACGTTCACTGACGTACCGAACGGGCAGCATTCAGTTCTTTAATCGATTCTCTTCAAATCAAAGCTCAGTTTAACCACCGTCAGTTGATCTCTCGAAGTAACAAAATGTCTCTTTCAATAGTGTGAGAGCGGCCTTCAAATGAGGTTCATGTAAACATTCGAATTGGTTCAAGATAATAGATGAAAGACAAACTAGCTAGCTAAAATATCAATTACAGAATACACATAAATTAAATGTTTCTTTCTTCAGTTTTCATGTTTAATACTTTACTGCATTTATAATTCTATTCATTCAAACTTGCTCACTACCAACAGCGAAGACAATAAAGCAGCTAGACTACTTGGCACTTGAAACTGAACAAGCAGAACTTCAAATGATTAGGTACGATTATTCAACTGAAGATTAATTCTGGGAACTTCACTTGAAAGTGGCAGTAAAAGTCAAATGAATTTGTATCGATATGCTGACGATCAGTGGCCATAAATATCATTTTCATCTGATATTATTCGATTGAAAATGAAATTTTACCGCACTGATCGTGACGGATAATGTAATCGAATTTAAACTGTCATTTGAAGTTAGGCCCTTTGTTCGTGCCTTTTAGTATTCAATTGACGCAATTCCTTCGGTAAACCGTTGAATGAGATTCCCACGTAGTGATCGGCGACGGATGCAACAACTGGCTTATTGAACTATTGAAACATGCAACCTGTGTGATGCTCATTATCGGCACATTGAACGTCAACACGGCCACTACATCGCCCCGCTTGCTACGATTGTTTACTCAAATGACTGAAAATAGAAGTAAGAGTCTAACGTTTGATTGTTCTGCTGGATTTGTGGTAGAGTAGGTTGACGACATCAGCTGTAAATATTTTTTTTTTTCAAAATATTGTCCTCGTACGGTTTTCTGTTCTGTCGACATTAAAATGAATGTTGTATAATTCTTATACATGTTTCTATTTTTACATTCATATCAGTGTTTAGCTATGATTTAAGTTTCTGGAGAATTAAACTGGGTGCTCAGCCAGATCCAATTTACGCAGAAGCTTTTTTTATTCGGGGGATAACATATATACCACATAGAAAAGAAACTGCATATCATAATCCCATCGAATTCTCATTGAAGCTTACGGGAAAGATGCTCCGTTGGTCGCGACATTTGAATGTTGGTTTAAACGATTTAGAAGAAGAAAGAGACGGACAAAGATAGCACAAATCAACGCACGAACTATGAAGACACCTAATTGCAAGGACTGTTGAACGACAAACTCAAAAGCATATAGCGGAGAGGTTAAACGTTAGTCGTCAGGTCATTGCTGATCGTCTACACGTCATGGGAAAGATTTTCTGTCTTGACGATACTTACCGAATTGATTCGCCATTGGTGCAAAAATGGGTTCCTCATTCACACAACTAATGCATTTTCTAGCTTCACTAGAAATGGGGACGTGGTGCGGTAAAAAATGGTCAAGGAACATTAGATGACAGGTAGAGTCTTTGCTTAATTAATGAATTTGCTGATTCCAGTGAATTTATTTATTGACAAGCTCAGAAAATATTCAGCAAAACATCGATAAAAGGATGCGCGCCACTGAGATATCAGAATGTTATTTGAACGAATCAGAAAAAAAAGTTCGATTTATATCTCATAATGTTTAGAAAACTTTTCTGAGCAGTGCGGTCTGGTCGAAGTATTTTATTTAATTTATTTTTGTTATATCGTTTAGTTTACCCCGGTCTTAACCTTTTCGGTCGTTCGCCGGGGACTTGATTTAATTATATTCGAGTTGCAATGAGCTGGAGTAAAATTAGCTGGATAAACGAGAGAAATGAAAGCTGAAATAACCAATGATGAAATTCTGTTTTTGTTTGTTTTCCCTGGTTAGCTCCGCCTCATTGGCTGCAAACTTGTTACGACGCGAGTATTTAAAGAGAATCCTTTTCAGCAGCTAGAGTCAGTATTGTCTTAATTCGCCATTTCGTTGCCTGTCATAAGAAACCAATCTGCTAAACATAACCTTCGCTGGTTTCTTTTGATGCAATTATAACAGATCGGCTGAAAAGTTTGTATCGTTTCTATGAGAGGGCGCCACTAGAATTAAATCCATACCATTTTCAGTTAGTACCAACCTTTAAAAGATACGTGTATAAATTTGACAGCTGTCTGATTATTAGTTTGTGAGATATTGCATTTTGAGTGAAGCTACTTTTGTTATTGTGAAAAAAATGGAAAAAAAGGAATTTCGTGTGTTGATGAAACACTACTTTTTGATGAAAAAAAGTGCCGCCGATACCAAAAAATGGCTTGATGAGTGTTATCCAGACTCTGCACCGGGCGAAACAACAATTCGTAAGTGGTTTGCAAAATTTCGTACTGGTCATATGAGCACCGAAGGCGATGAACGCAGTGGACGTCCAAAAGAGGCTGTTACCGATGAAAACGTGAAAAAATCCACAAAATGATTTTCAATGACCGTAAAGTGAAGTTGATCGAGATAGCTGACACCCTAAAGATATCAAAGGAACGTGTTGGACATATTATTCACGAATATTTGGATATGAGAAAGCTTTGTGCAAAATGGGTGCCGCGTGAGCTCACAATCAAGACAATGCACCGTGTCACAAGTCGATGAAAACCATGCTGAAATTGAACGAATTGGGCTTCGAATTGCTCCCTCATCCACCGTATTCTCCAGATTTGGCCCCCAGTGACTTTTTCCTGTTCTCAGACCTCAAGAGAATGCTCGCTGGTAAAAAATTTAGAAGTAATGAAGAGATAATCGCTGAAACTGAGACCTATTTTGAGGCAAAGGACAAATCGTACTACAAAAATGGTATCGAAAAGTTGGAAGATCGCTATAATCGCTGTATCGCCTCTTAAGGCAATTATGTTGAAAAATAAAAACGAATTTTGGCAAAAAAATGTGTGTTTCTATTAAACGATACGAGCTTTTCGTAAAAATATATGTCTTTGCTTTGATTCGTTTTTTTTCAGAACAGAACTCAATGCACTCTTTATGGTACGTTTAAGACAACAAACGTACAATAAAACAGTTAACGATGAAATTCTGTTATTGAATTTTTACTCTCGCTAGCTCCGCCTTATTGGACGTAAACCTGTTGTGACGTGAATGGTTGAAGAGCACCCTTTAAAGTCAATATTTTAAAACTTAGAACCGTGCACAGTTCTGTGGCAGGACAATTTTATTACCTTACTAGAAACTGCAGGGCAAATTTTCGTCATAAGAAACATACGAAGATTCTATTTGGTTTATTTGCTTTATTATTTGGTTTTTCACCTCCATGTAATGTTTTCATCAGACAAGTTAAGCTGCCAATTTCTCAGAGAAAAAAAACTAAGCAATATATCGCTAATATAACAAAACTATAATATTGTTCGATAATAGAACTAAATGAATATTTACAGTATAAGATCGCTAATGCTTCTAAATATTATGCTGCGTAACTGAAGTGTTTTTAGGTGTAATGTTATGGTTACAACCCGACCTTCATGCACTATTTGTGCTGATTTCATGCCAATTTAATGCTATTGCCTAATGCTAATGGTTACTTCGGTAGTTAGGTACGAACAAGTGGCAAATAGGTCGAATAATACACAAGTGAAAATTATGCGGTGTTAACGGAAAAGTTCCGCAAAAATTTACCCGATTGACATACGAAAGCAAATGCTGTGATGCTTTGTAATCAATGTAGTCAACTAGTTTTCCTGGAATTTCCATCAATCTGGGAAATTTAATCAGGAGAGTATTATTTCTTGAAATTGAATCCGTTATTTTCCTAAGCAAAATTTTCGGTGTGCGATTTTGAGTCAACAAAACTGGCTTGAAAAACAATACCTTACTTTTTTTTACAGACTCGAAAATAATTGGTTGACATTAGTGTAATTCGAGGAAATGACCCTTTCGACAAAGTGGTTTTCGCAGAGACGGCTCTTTCGGTGAAATCATCCGAGAATCTTTCGTTGTGAAGGTGACAGTGAAAAAGATAGTCAACTTTCGTTATTGAAATAATACAAAACTTGAAATAGTAGTTCAGTTGTGGTTTGATTTCACAGGTAAAAATCGTATGAGAAACACGTAGATGACAAACTGACCGGAAATTATTTAATTTTATCATTATTATGCATTCATCAAAAGTATTGTGCTAGATTAAAAAAAAAACAGTTTTTCTACACAATATACTTTCTTTAAAAAGTAGATGAGTGGTTTTCGGATATGTGTCCCTAAAACAATCGGGTAAAGCGAAACCAACGTAAATGAAGCCACGGATTCGGTACTTCATTTTCGTTAGCCCACCCCTTTTTCTGTCATGAGTGATTCGTTTTAAAGAATTTTATTCAATCCTTAGATTAATTGTTTATTCTTAATTTAATTCATATAAACATCAAACTTTGGTTGCTTTGCCGGGGAAGAAAAATGCTCACAGAAAAAGAAAGAAGAAAAAAAAACAATGCGAATCTTTATCCTCAGCTAAACGGAACCGCAAATCAACCTAATTTTAAGTACATTCCACCCAATTTGGGGGTTTCGTTCAATAAACTAATTTTAGGTAAAGTGGCTCTAGGTAGTTTTCGTAAGACACGTGCAAAAAAATACTTAAAGATGAGTTATATTTACTCTACAGTTGAGTCGTATTGACTCAATTTCAAGTTAATACGGTTTACTTAATTTTAGCTTATTGAACGAAACTCTCGCTGTTGGGTGGTTTTGCTCTTTGTATTTTGACAACAATTGAAGGAGCGAATGAAAGGAAGTACTCAAAATTAAGTAAAAAGAAGTCAAATAATAGGTAGTTTTTATTTTCCGTGTACACTCAATATTTACAACGATATTCAATCATAGCAAGCGACTCTCTGTTTGAGCAAAGCATATCAAAACAGTCCTCATAGCTAACTGTCAGTTGCTGAGTGAAAACGGTCAATAAACCTTCTGTCATTATTCAAAATTTCCCGGTTGATCTTCGCGTTCTTTTGTGATAACGAGCAGTAAGCCGCCTGTCAACATCCACTTGGAAGAAGAGCCAAAGTTGATCTGCAATTTCTTTCCTATTGGTTGTTGACAAAAAAAAACGCATGAATTCTACCAGCATCCACAACAAACATCACACGATTGAAAAACTTCTTTTTTCGTTTGCCAAATGTTTTCGAATTTTACGTCATTGTCTTTCAAAGTTTTGACCGTTCATAAACATGAATTATTCGAATGGGTTGGAATTCGTTAATTAATTAGCAAACTCTCGTTTACAGAGGGCTGAGTCAGTCGAAAAAAAAATCCTTTATCATGTCATTTCAGTTCTGTCATTTGATTTCCAAAATCGGAGTTAGCAATGCATTTTCAAATCTAAGCAACAATATCCAAGAGAGGCCAAAACAGTAAGGAAGCGAGAACCAGCACAACTGCAGCTTCAACTAAGGGGTGAAACCATAGCTCAGGTCTTCACATTTAAATATCTCGGGGTCTGGTTCGACTCCAAAGGCACCTGGGGATGTCATGTTAGGTATCTGAAACAAAAATGCCAACAGAGAATTAACTTTCTTCGTACAATAACCGGATCATGGTGGGGTGCCCACCCAGGAGACCTGATCAGGCTGTACCAAACAACGATATTGTCCGTAATGGAATATGGATGCTTCTGCTTCCGATCCGCCGCGAACACCCATTTCATTAAACTGGAAAGAGTTCAGTATCGTTGTTTGCGTATTGCCTTAGGTTGCATGCAGTCGACTCATACGATGAGTCTCGAAGTGCTTGCGGGCGTCTTACCGTTGAAAAATCGATTCTGGGATCTCTCATATCGATTGCTAATCCGATGCGATATCTTAAATCTGATGGTGATTGAAAACTTCGAAAGGCTTGTCGAGCTCAATTCTCAGACCCGTTTTATGTCCTTGTATTTTGATTACATGGCTCAGAATATTAATCCTTCTTCGTTTGTTTCCAACCGTGCTCATTTGTTGGATACTTCTGATTCTACTGTGTTTTTCGACACATCCATGAGAGAAGAGATTCGTGGAATTCCGGATCACGTGCGCCCTCAAGTGGCCCCAAATATTTTTTATAATAAATTTAGAACAGTCAACTGTGAAAAGATGTTTTACACTGACGGATCAAACATCAACGAGTCCACAGGCTTCGGCATCTTCAATCAGAACATCACCGCTTCGTACAAACTCAGTGATCCGGCTTCAGTTTACGTCGCAGAATTAGCTGCTATTCAGTACACCCTCGAGATCATTGAAACGTTGCCCAAAGACCATTACTTCATTGTCACGGACAGTCTAAGCTCAATAGAAGCTCTCCGGGCAATGAAGCCAGGAAAGTATCCCCCATATTTCCTGGGGAAAATACGGGAACACTTGCGAACTTTATCTGAACGGTCTTATTCAATATCGTTAGTCTGGGTCCCTTCACATTGTTCCATTCCGGGAAATGAAAAGGCAGACTCATTGGCTAAAGTGGGCGCATTAGAAGGTGATATTTATGAAAGACCAATCTGCTTCAATGAATTTTTCAGTATTTCTCGTCGAAGAGCACTTGAAAGTTGGCAAACTTCATGGAGTAATGACGAACTGGGACGATGGCTACATTCCATTATCCCTAGGGTATCGACGAAACCTTGGTTCAGGAGGATGAACGTGAGTCGCGATTTCATTCGTGTTATGTCTCGGCTCATGTCTAATCACTACACATTCAACGCACATCTTCGGCGTATTGGGGTCATGGAGAGCGGTCTCTGCACCTGTGGCAACGGTTATCAGGACATCGAGCATGTCGTATGGTCATGTGTGGGGTATTGTGACGCCAGGTCTGTTTTAAAGGACTCCCTCAGGGCCCGAGGTAGACCACCTGATGTTCCGGTTCGAGATGTGTTGGCGAGTCGGGATATATCATATATGTTACTCATATATAAATTCCTTAAACACATTAATATACAAGTGTAATCTGCGTTAGTTACCCCTGTTCCTCGACTGATGCGAAGAAGAAACTCCACCCACAGGTTCGACACTAACATCCGCCCGAATCTCCCCATCCCTCGTCTGTCCACCATCTTCATTGGAACTAACAAGATCTTTCTGCTGTCACTAAATTTTCTGCTTCCCCCTCCCACGTTTTTTCACCATCTCGATGTCAACTAATTAGATCTTTGTCGTTCTTAGTCATTTTGTTCCCATATCCCCTTTTTACTCTGTTCTCCGTAATATTTACTTCTCTGTATATTTTTTTTTTCATTTTCCTCCGTAACATCATCATCATTGCCCACGGACGGCCGCTGTAGTCTATGAGATGAATATGGGCCTGGTATTCGTAGCCTGGGGGTGTCCCCCGCGAACCCACACGGACAGAAAAAAGCGGCTAATACCAAGATACTTACCAACGTGTTACATTCAGTACGCCGGCCGGTGCCGATTGCCAGCTGAAGGCGGGATCTGCCAAAGTCATTACATTATCTTAATATACTATCCTAGTTTTAAGTTATTTGTTAATTAAAATTAGAAAAAGCCCTTGGCATCTTAGAGCTTAAGCAGTGTGCCTTAATAAATTATATGATTGAAAAAAAAAAAAATCCCATAAAAAAAAAGAGGCCAAAACAGTAAAAGTTCATTTGTTATCATCTCCTAGCAGCAGATCTTAAAATAAAAACAGAAAAAAACTGGTTTATCACGTAGTCCACTAGATAGGAGCGCTGTTTTGGTACTAAGAAAATATTTTTTTTTCGCCGGTTCTGTTTGTTTTCCTGTTGCCTCGGATAAGATTCGCATTACCTTTTTTAACGCTGTCACTATCTGCAGTTTCAAAAACAAAATTATCACCGATTGGATTCGTGTTTGGCTTGCAATTAGTGTGAGTATGAATGTTTGTGTGTTTGGGGTTGGATCCGAGCACACATTTACTTATCGGCTAGGCGTGATTTTTTAGAACAAATATACCACTTCTTTTGTTTTTTTTTGGTCAAGTAACGCGAATAAACATTGATAATTCTAGGAGAGCGAGTTTTTTAGAGGCTTGGTTGATTTAACTTAATTGTTCTAATATATGTAGAAATCTGACGAATCACAAACGAAAAGATATGGTAACTTGTAAGAGCTGATATACATCACATTGCATTGCGCGTGCGCGTGGTTGTGTGTGTGTGAGTGGTTCACTTCTTATGTTCACTAAATAAACTAACTAGGGATCAGTGAACTACGATCAGAATTGGCATTTCGCACTCGGCGCCCACTATGATGCATACGGTTTTTTGTTTGTTTTTTTTTCTTTGTACAAGTACATCTAACTACTACATCTAAACTTGTTTACTGCGAATTTGTGTTGGGCTCTCGGTTTCGAATGTTTAGTAAAATACCTTCAATATATATATTTCTGAATTATTCACAAATCTATGTGCTATTTTAGTCAGTGTGAATTAGTAGCTACGACTTTATGTGTTAATGTTCTACAGTTACTGTTTTACTTGAAAAGGCATTTTCTTTCAATTTTTTCTTTCCTTGTTTCGCGCTTTCTGCTTGAGAATGACTGTTCTAAAGATGTGTGAGTGAGTATTATTGTTATTCATTATTCTATTGCGTTTTGGTTCAAGAATTTTAAGCCGTTTTGCAGTTGTGTCGATGAGTATTCGTGTAAAATTTTCTTTATCTATTGTATTTATTAGCATCGTTAATTTGCATGATTTTCCACCTAAAATCTGCCTTCACAGTTAGTTTTGGTTCACGTTTTGTTTTGCACATCCCCCTCCTTAATTCCTTACTAGTATTACGATCATTGTTGTGTTTTTTTTTGGAGCCGTAGTCTATTGCAATTGTATTCTTTCGTTGAACTGCGCTGTAGTCTGCTGAAAACTCCAATGACTATCACAAATTGCCGGATCTAAGCGAGCGGTGACAAAAGCACAGTCATCCACTGATGATTCGATTTCGATTGACAGCTTATTTCGTTCGCCATTTTGGTTATTACTATTGCTACTTTTTCAAACCGGTAATGAATTTCGACTGTATTTCCGAAAAAGTAAATTAAGTTATCTGCTGTTTTGAATCAGTTTCCGTTGCAACAATGATGGATCCTAACAAGTTTAAGAGGCAATCAATAATCTTAGAATGACAGCCATTGTTGCAAAACGCAACAGTAGTTTTCTTCCTAAATATCAGTTCTTTTAGTACATCAAAACAAAATGATATTTTTGCGTTTTTCAACATTGACTGTTCTCCTAGGATTGTTTTGTAGAAGCTTAACGATTTTAAGTTATGCGACATTTATGTCTTACTGTTGCTACAATATTTTCGAATTAAAGAATGCTGTTTGATGCGACTGTGACACACATATTTTGTGAATTCATTTTTAGACTCGTAAACAAATCAGTTACTGTAAATCGAACAGTTGTCAGTTCAACACAGTATTTATCTTCTCTGTTGTCAAAGATCCCTGAATGCTTAATTTTGACAGTTCAATTGTTAAATAACTTAAAGCAAATAAGGATACGGTCTACACGGTTGAAATAAAATACCCGTTTATGAGTACCACAATTACCCATTTTCGACTTCAATTCGAGCTATCAAAAGCTGGATATTATTTACATATAGAACTAGGTGAAATACTACCGATATCCATATTGCTGGTCAATGAAATAAATGGGTCAAATAATAATAACAATAATAAGTGGTTGAAAAGTTCTTGAATGATTTTAGGAAGCGAGAATTTTTCATAAATCATCAGAAAATGAGCTTAGCAGAGTGCATGTCTCGCCAATTTGTCCAGTTTAAATAAGTTTTGACACTTTTTTAGTTTGGATTTCGAGATATTATGTTTGATTCTTGTTTCAGGAGTTAACTGATTTTCATTTAGCAGCTACATTTACAACCAACATCATTACAGGCATGATCCACGTAAATATTCCAAAAAAAAATTTCCAATAATCTTAATTCATTTTGCTATTTCTAAGTAATCCGGAAATTCATCATGATTGATTTCTGAATTATTTGAAAATGAGTAATTCTTTATTCATTCTTGGTGCGCTCCTTCATGTAAAACTGGGTAATAAACCACCCAACTTTTACCCATAGTTGTTATACCTATCAAAAAGGTTACTAGCCCATTGAATGGGTTTTCTCAGCAGAGATGCCATTTATACAGATTTATCTGTATTATACAGATTTTTGCATGCTCATACAGACTTAATACAGAGTACAGATTTTATAAAGATTTCCTCAATTTAATACAGATTTATACAGATCTTACAAAAAGTAAGAAAGAAAAAAAAAGTATTTGATTCATGCTACGAGAAAAAGTCTATCAATCAACGAACAAATCACAAATTAATATGGAAATCTGTTGTGAAATCCATTTATTTTATAATTTGAAACCAATTTGAACTGATATTCAAGGAAGTGATGGCATCATGACACTTTACTGTCAAACTGAGAGTTGTATGACCCGACTTGACGTTGCATATTGGGTGTTAAAATTCCATGTCAAATTATGAAGTCAACAATTTCAAACTAGATGAATATATTAAATTACAATTCAAATGTTGTGGATAAAAAATAAAAAAAACTATGAAAATCTACCATCCTACAACCACTATCTATTGGAATAACATCTTTTAGCATCATTTTGTTGTAAGAATTTCATTTTATTAGTGAATACAGATTAATACAGATTTTTTGTACAAAGCAATACAGATTTTTTATGAAAATATCTGGCATCTCTGTTTCCCAGTTATTTTTGGAAATGGGTTGAATAGTATCCATAAATGGGTACTTTATTTTCACCGTGCAAGACAAAAATCATAAACGGTGAAATCCCGCTTAAGAGAAATTTTGGCAGCTGGCAGAAGCTTCCAGCAGCTGTCAAATTTTGCATGCGGAATTGCGTCATTATCTCGTCACGTCACCCTTTGCACATTCTCGAGCTTCCTACTTTTTTCTGATCGACTTAAATTGTCAATCGCCGCTCCTGCATGCACATCCAAAAATAAAAACGAATTTTGAGACCAGGTAAATTAGATGCAATTATGGATATATTGAGAGATAAAACTTTGCATTGTTTGGTAGTGTAAAAACTGTTATTACTCTTCATATATATTTCTTATGAAAAAAACATACATAAAATCAAAGGCACTAAAAATGTAGAACCGATTCAAAACGGTTCTGCCAGACTTGGATGGCTAGAATCTGGCAGAAACAGAACCGTTCAAAAGTGCAAAGCGAAATTTTCTGCCGGAAACTGTTGCTGCATTGTTGCCAAACTCTTGCCGGAATTCTGGCAGAATGTTGGCGAAAATTTCTTACAGGAATAGCCAATCGTTTAGGGGGGAAATCAGCCAGCCGCGACAAGTGCGAATCTGCAAATAAGAACCTATTCTGTTAAATCATCTGAAATTTGATTCGGATTTTCTTTTATTCTCTCAATGGAATCCGCTTCAAATACAAGAACTAATTCCTAATTCGAATCGATTTTTGGTTCGAAATCGGAATCCACATGTAAAATTTCAGACGATTTTAAATGGGCTCGAGGTTCAGCACGATTTAGGCGTGTAGACAAACAGTTAAATAGAGTAGATAGCGAATGAAATGAGTAATCGAGAGAAGAGAAAGTAAATGAAATGGATAATATGAGTAAAGGAAAAAGAACTTGAAGGTTGAGGTTGAACTATATGCGATGTTACGCTTGTTTAATTGTTTGAAGATTTCGCTGAACTGATAACTCATGGGAATAAATCTTATACATCAAGTTACAGACTTTCTGACGATCAGTTGTTTTGTAATTCGTTTTCGTATTTGTCTGTCATAGGAAATATTGTTGCTGTAGCACTAGCCTGCAATTCGCTGAACAGTCCAGCGCAACGACGATTCCGAGCGACGTCAGTTGAACTGTCATTTCCTGTTCATCAACTGATAGAACCATGTTACATCATACATATTTTGTTGTCTTGATTATGAACCACGTGCTTTAACATAAATGAGTACATTTGGTTGCTTCCACTATTGGAGCACATAACTAAGTAGGGTAAAGTGAAGCGCCCCTGCTGGCCGAAACGCCCCCTACCTTTTTTAAGCATTCGAGACTTTTTTAAACAAAAGTTTATCACTAACTCTATCTTTTCGTAGGATCTTTCTTCTATGCAAGTTTTTTAGTTGTCGTTTGCTGGAAAATATGAAATATCTGAAAATATCATTCGGCATCTTTCGATGTAAGATTTTGCTTCGACTGAGCGAAAAAACCAAGAATGTGATCGTTTTGGAAAAAACAGTGTTAATATCAATCAGTTCTCATCACTTTCTGTATGCGCATTAAGTTGATAATGTATGTTAGTAACCAATCCGCTGAATGTTGCAAAGTAGTGAAATTTCGTATAATTATGAGTGATTGATTTATCGCATGACAGTCTACATAACATTGGTACACAGTGAACTTCGCTGGAGAAACATAATCCGGCGAAAGAGACGTCACTCCTGATTTTTTTCTGCAAGCACGATACTAATGCAACATTCTGACGGTGTTTCATTGCGATTTCTGCTCGAAAGTGCAAAACCAGACCAATCCACGCCACCAGTGGTTTTCAATGAAAAACGCCATATGAAAAAGGAAGTGAGTGCATTTATCGTCAATCAAAGTAGGCTTAATGCAAATGCGACACTGTTTTTCATCTTTTCCATTTTCAACTCGATGAACTTAGCAAACGTCTGTGTGTGTCTGTGTGTGTTCTTAACAAAATTCTCTAGCTCTCAGAGATGACTGGACTGATTTTGAGCAAACTAGTTTTAAATGCAAGGTCTCCTCGTGAGCCTGATCACTATTAAATGAACGACTGAAAGTAAATATCGGATAAGCTCAACATAGATTGGAAAACCCGTTTAAGTATCTTTGAATACAAAAAACCGGGTTAAGAAAAGACACGGAATGCAAGAATCGTTTCAAAACATCTTTTTTTTTGTAAGAAACGGATAAACTTTGAATGCAAAAACCGGACAAAAACTCAACCGGTTCTTCAAAAACAAATGTTTTTATCCGGTTTTTGCATTCAAAGTTTTTACCGATTGTCGTCAAAATATCTGTAATAATTGACTAATTTGTTAAAATGTTGTTAGGAGTTTTGAGCGCTGTGTGATAAATCGTTGCAAAGTGAAACACGGTTTTTAACACTGCTTGTTGCAATTGTTTCTAAGCACCATATAGATTGTCTACAGGATCGTTTCTCACGACATTTTGCTTCGTTTCGATTTTAAGCACGTTCGTTTTTTGGCAACATAATCTTTCGAATATAACGTGTGTATTAGAAAGATGGCATTATCTTCGAATTCAAAACAATTTTCATATTTATATTGATTTAAAATGCTTACAGCAACAGGTTCTGGAAGAAAATAACTTCTTACACCCATATATCATTCGAATCAGTTCGTCGAGATCAGCGAGTGTGTGTGCGTGACAAAAAAATTTTACTCAATTTTCTCGGAGATGGTGTAACCGATTTCTAAAAACTTAAACTCATATGAAAAGTCCTATGCTCCAATACAAGATTTCTGCATTTCATTTGGATCTGACTCCTGGTTGTGGAACTACAGGATGATATGTGTAACGAAATTACGTAATGTCTCTTATTTTTCTCGTAGATGGCTGAACCGATTTCCTCTATCTAAGATTCAAATGAAAGGTCCTGAGATCCGATGAATATTTATTGTTTTTTTTATCAGATCCGACTTCCTGTTCAGGAGATACAGGAAATTTATCGGGTTTACCGATTTTGTTAGTCGATGACCAACTGAATTTATTTCAGTTTCCAGTATCCGGCTTTCGATCCCGGAATGTGCCCAAAAGTTTTATTTGAAACGCACTACGATTTCTCTAAAATGTCTATACTGAGTTTCAAAAATTTTGAATCAAATGAAATGGCTTACAATCTCTTATGTGAATTTAACTGATTTAGGCTTTACGGATTTTCGAATTCCGGTTCCGAAAGAGCTCAATCGTTCCTGCAAAGAAGGTCAAAACGAATTTTACAAACAAAAATTCAAATTAAAAGACTTAGTGTCCCTTACAAAATTACTGAATGTTTCTCCAATTCTGGAATTACAGGGTGATTAAAATTCAAACTGTCGTAGAAAATGACGATACCAAAAATCTTCAAAGCTGGGCTCAAAATTATTTGAACCGTTTTGGGTTATGCTGGCCCTTGAACACCGGTTCTGGCCCTTGAACACCGTAACCTAGGAAATTTTGTTCACATGAAAAACCAAAACATCAAAGTCGACAACCACGAGCACCTACAAAGTTACCTACTTGGATAAAAAAAGACGTTCTGTAATTGCTCCATCTCCCTGTCTTGGATTGTCATGTGGGCTCCGTTCACGGTATCGTTGTTATTGTGTAAATGTTAGCCGATATTGTAGAGTTGAGATTAATTGAGAAGTTTTTGAAACTGAACGTGTCACTCAGATACTGAAGTTGAACAAATCAAGAACTTTTCATCAAACTCTCACTATTTTTGTTGGTCATTTTGCCTAAGAATCTAGAAATACAAAGTTTGAAACTGCGTCATTAGATCACAAGCACAGGAAAACTTCTACGAAACTAATTATTGTTCTGAAAGTGACTGTGGTCAACCACCACATCCTAGTGTGAGAAAAAAACTGATTGTCCACCAGTCTCGCACTAACTCGCGATACAACTGTCAACAAAACTGCCTAAATCCGGTTTCACGAACCGAAAGCACCGAGTACGGAAAGCACGAAAAGCGTCCTATTCTTTGCACCCTTAATGGTAACTCTAAACGATTCACAAAATCGAAAACCCTTCCTATCAAGTCTACACATTCTGTTCGCCATCCTCGTCCTGTTCGTCCAGCAGAAGCGGACTGTTGTCTCCGATGGCACCTCCAGCGCCGCCTGCGCCACCAGGAGGCAACCCAGTGCCGGGTGTTGTCGGTGCCGATTTCGACATCCAGATGCAGCGACTTCGGCCTCGGCTTAGCAAACCGATGGCTGCGGCACTTGCCGCGGACGAGGGGCTCCACAAGGACCGTCCGCCACGATCCCCGGTGGGATAATGCGATTGGCTGTTGTTGTTGTTGTTGGATGAAATGGGAATGTACAGAGCTTTGTGACCACCGAGAGACGATCCCTGCGAGGGATGTTTGGAGAAGAACTTTTTCTTGCTGGTCAGTGAGGATGGTCTTCTCGCGGGATGGCTAGACGATGGTGACGCAGTTGCGACACTGCTAGCATTGCTATTACTATTGTTATTGTTATTGTTGATGTTGTTGTTGTTAATGTTGATTGAACTATTTGATACCGTCGCTGAAACGTCAACTGAGGGCTGAGGTTGAGGGTTTATTACGATGATTCCTTCACTTGCGCTATTCGTTGTACTGACGTTCTGCAGTTGTCGTATCTGTTCCAGCAGCTCACGGACTTCCAGTGTTGGACTGGTGGCACGTGGCGGTGAATCCGGTGTTCCCAGGTTTGCCAAACTGGACACGTTGGAGCCGGTGTTCGAACCGATGTAGGAACTGCGTAGTCCTTCGAATTTCTTCGCTAGTTCGATGTTGATGGGCGAGTCTTCACTGTTCGCCGTGAAACCAGAGGAAGGCTGTTGATGTGAGTTTCGGAATTGGGCCTGCTTTTGCTGCAGGATCTGACAGCACGTTTCCAGACTCTGTCGCAGTGCGTTCAGATCCTGGTAGCCACACTCCGAGTTCGCCGGTATGGTTATCGATATTCCACCGATCGAACCACACGAACTGTAGATGTTCGCATTCGCCAGACTATTTCTATGCGTAGACGCATTACCGTTTGCGTTACTATTGTTTCTATCTTCGCTAGCGGTTGGTGGTTGTACACTGTCCTGACTACCACCGATAGATTCGCTGTGATTGGATGAGGCCACCGGTGCGGCATGGTGCTGCGCATACACCAAACCCATCGGATTGGATGCTTCGCTGGCAACACTGTTGTTGTTGGTGTTGCTGTTGTGTACACTAAATCGATAGTGATCACTTTGTGAACCGGAAATTTGCGCCGAACTGCCCGACTGTTCGCTACTTCTACCTCCGCTATCCCCACTGCGACCTTCACCTCCGTTGCTTAGTATATTATTGAATTGGGCACTTTCTGAAGCTCGCAGGACAAATCCGTGACCTCCGACGAAACCTCCGTAGTAGTTCGAGTTGGGCACCGAGTTCGGCCGGTGTCCACTGCTGGCACCTTCCAAGGTGCAAGCCTGCTGTGAAGCCGACCGCGGCATACCACTATAGTTCCGGATCGAAATCGAATGATCCGGACTAGCCGCTCGCGAATATGGCGGCGGTATCAACGTGTTGGCCTCGTTAGCCGTACAGATGAAACTAGAGCTCAGCGAATCTACGGTACTCGCACCGGACAGTGATCCCACCGGTCGGACAATGTAGTTGCGGAAGTATTGCACCATCAGATAGTTGGTTCCTCCTCCACCGGGACCTCCTGCCTTGGCCGTATCACCGGTATAGCTGAATACCAGCGGATAGAGGTCCGGTTTGGAAGTCACCTGAAAAAAAACGAAACTTTTCACATTAGAAATCCATTGGAAAGCACTTCACGTGTCTCTTACCTCAGTGTACGGCGGTGGGGCGTGGATGTGGAACGAGTTGCACCGGCTGTACTGGGGCGGTGCGTAGCACGATCCCGCCGAGTCGCCTTCCGATTGCGAGTGGTGACCCGGTGAACCCCAACCGCACAGCTGGCGGCGTTTCTTCCACAGGGAACAGGCACACAGCAGGGCCAACACGATGGCCAGCAGGAAGCACCAGAAGTACCAGTGGTTGATGAAGAACAGATTCAGCACGTGGTCCGTTGCCGGAGTCGGTGTTCGCGGGGCACTGGGCGGTGCGTATAGATAGCAGCAACCCTGGGCGCAACATTCCTTCGGCGGAAGGCACCGGTGTCCACCCTCGCAGAAACGAGCCGCCACCTGTTGTTGTGGGTGAACAGAAACAACAGAAGAAAAAAAACAGACACCGATGAGTTACGGAAACAATCCGTCCGGAGGGCATGGTATTCATCGATCGACAGAATATAAAAGGCTAAATTTTAATAAACTACGAATAAAATGGGTTTTTGGTAAACAACATGCCGATAAATCATTCATCTCCATTTGGGTTTTGCAGTGCCGTGGAAGGCAGAGTGGATACCAATCCCAACGCGGTTGGATGAAGAGCCAAGTGCAGCAAAAAACATCGACGGTAAAATGTGCTCGTTTGCATAACTCTATATATGCAAAAAAATATAAAAAAATAAATAAAAATTAAACGGAAGCTCGAAATCAAAAGCTAAAATCTGTGCTGATGATGTGGTGGTGGTTTTTGGGTGGTAGAAAGTGGTGCAGAAATCGGCAACGTCATCATCTATGCAGGAAGGTGCTTGTGTTGCAGCGTTTTTTTTGTTAATAAAAGTGATTTATTTAATAGTACAGGTGCACAACTAGACGGCAAAGGGGGAACATTGACAAATATTTCAAGGCTTATGGGCTCCGCTATTTCGGAGATGGTGGTGATGTGATAAATGCTGGAATGATTTGTGATGTGCGATAGGTTGGATGATGTTAGAGTTTTTTTTTTAAATGGCAATAATTAAAATTTCTACGAAAAGATAGTCAAATAATTGACGATGTTTCGAAGTCTTAAAATTTCTGCGGATTGAGTCATTGAGTGTTGGACTAAAATCGTGAACGACAGTTGAAGACTTTTTTCTTAGAGGGTGAATTTTTGATAAGGGGTTTGTAACAGTTCATTTACCAACAGACATTTCGGTTGATTTTTCAAACGGCCGTATGAGCAAAAGACAGCCTTTCATTATCTTTCGATTATTGCGACCTGAATATAAAGGTTCTTTTAGATTTTGCAATTTTTTTTATATCATTTATTTTACCCCGGCTTTAACCATTTTGGTCGCTCACCGGCTAGAAGTTATAAAATTTAACCGTTTTGGCTTACAGAGTTTTGTGTTTTTTTTTATGTTTGTTTTGTTTTCCTGTTTCGTTGTGATAGCGGGGGTCATCCCAAGGGTGTCCAGCCCCCTTGCGGATGGCCCGCATGTTTTCTTTCTTGGTGGGTTCGTTATGGCTGGTTTGTTAATTAATACAAAAGTTAAGTTAAGTAAACAAAACGAAACTGTCACTTGCTCTTACGGTCTTTTGAAAAATCAACCGAGAAATGATCAGTTCTTTGGAAATAATCAGGTTTTACACGAACATAACATAACCTCACAAAAATGAACAAAATGAGTCAATTTTGACAGCTATCAGTGGTTTGTTTATGTGTTCATGGCGTTCATTCTAATTTGAATACGTGGTTAAAGATATGTAAACAAACCACTGATAGCTGCCAAAAGACGAACTTGATTCATCGGCAGTTCATTCGAGTGGCCATCGTGCAAAACCTAATTGTTTTAAGTTTTACACGAACATGACCTAATCTCACAAAATGAACTTTTTTGACAGCCGCCGATGGTTTGTTTACAGTTTAAAAGTTCATCAGAGGTTCATTTAAAAATTGCAAGTCGCTTCACACTAAACAGTTGTAGAAAAATTCAAATACAGTAACATGTGTGCTGTTAAAAACTTCCAAAATCCTTATTTATCCGCCTACGCGCATGATTTGTCTCCCGCTAACAGAGAATTAGTTTTTTTTATCGTGACGTCACAAATGAACAAAAATTCATCCTTGACAGTTCATCGGTACTGTTTACAAACAAGCTAAAAACAAAATCGAGGAACATATCTTAAACAATCTTTATGGACGATATGGACCGTGAACGGTCTCATCCGTTTGTCAACAGACAAACAAAAAAAGTCTGTTTACAAACAGTACCGCTGAACTGTCAAAATGTGTTCATCCGATTGAGGTTAGCAGTGACGGTAAAAAACCTAATTAACTTCATTGTCGCAACACAAAACAAACCACCGGTAGCTGTCAAAGATGACACAAAGATGGTTCATCGGTAGTTTATTTGTGTCGTCATCGTGTAAAACCTAATTGCACCGCTCACAGAAGCGCTGAATGGACAGCACTCAGTTCTTCATCAGTTGCACCGTCAATTGAAATTCATGGAATCCGTTGTCAGTGTCTTCATCGAAAGAACAAACATTTCCTTCGATTAGGTTTTGCACGAAAATGATATAACCTCACAAAATGAGCTGGATGAAGATCGTTTGACAGCTATCAGCGTTTTTTTTTGCATATTCATTCCGCATCATTCCATTCTATTCCATGTTAATCTTGTGTCATTTCATTATGTTTCTTTGTCATTCCAGTGAAAACAAACCACCGATAGCTGTGAAAGGTGAATTTGATTCATCAACAGTTCTTTCGTGTCGTCATCGTGCAAAACCCAATTGACAGAGAGAGAGAGAGAGAGAGCGCCTATCAAATAAGTACCTAGTGAGTATTCAGTTGGGTTAAGATAATAAATGACCGATAAATCAGTCTTGTTAGTTGAAATCTCAATCACAGAATATACTTAAATTTTCTTGCTTTCTCTTCCAATCTTACCCACATTATCAGATTCGATGATCTCCGAATCGGCGAAAAATTTTCATTCGGAATTCCATGTGAAAATCATGAGGAATTCCGAATAAATTCCACCTCCAGTGCAACATCCGATTCCGAATGAATTTCTCCTACAACCGGTTGATTCGGAAATCTGTCGGAATGCGGACTGAATAGTCAATTCGTTTTCTTCTTATTCTTTCCCGTTTTTTTTGTTTTCGCACTGATTTTCAGTTTATTTCAAAATAAGAAATTTATATAACTGATATATTTAAATTTAAATATTCAAGTTTTTCGGATATACAGAACTAGTATAAACCAGTTCTTTCAGAATTCCAGCCTAAATTGTTGAAATTCGCTGGAAATGGATCAATAAGTTCTACCTTAGTCAGCATCATCCATTCCTCTAGCTGGAGTTTAATAAAAGGGCGTAACTTTTACACTAACACATTCGTAAAATGAGCGAAAACTCAATGACATTTATACTGTCACTGTCAATCGGGATCGAGCACCCAACTCAGGCTAAAATTCTAGCACTGAACCGATCGAGCAATGAAAAATCGAGTAGTCGAGTAAGAATTCATTACTCATTCCGTCATTTCGATAATGTCAATGCATACCAAAAATTTGAAAAACTCAAATGGGAGCCGCCGCCTGAACAATTTTCGGAACAATTTTCTGTCATCGAACTGAACCTTTAAAAAAATGTATAATCATTTTTTATTATTGTAGGTTTCGAAATAGATTCCGATGTCGGTTGTTACATTTGATTCGGGATCCAGATTTTGGACTATTTAGGCTGCGAACCATTTCGCGGTTAATTTTAACTTTTGGTTGAAATCTGACACTTGAGTGTTTATTTTGTGTCGAGTAGTTTAATTTAACTAAAACTGCGGCCCATTTCAAAATTTGACGAACGGAAAGTTATTTGGGTTCATTTTCCAGTGGAAATAATTTCAACTAAAGAATTAATACTAGAATTGGCATTGCAAGATTTTTTTCAGTGTCGGAAAATAACCATCGATCTGTCAAAAGTAACCATGCTCCCGAGCAGGATTATTTTTGACAACATCAAATTAACTGCTCGAGTGTCAGATTTTAACCAAAAGTTAAAATTAACCGCGAAATGGTTCACAGCCTTAGTCATCTCATCAGCAGAGTCGCAATATTTTTTTGCCGATTACACGTCTTTCAATCAACAAATTGTGATAAAATCGTATACAATATCTTCGGCTTCGGCTCTAAGAAGCAATATCGCAGAAAAAAGGCGGGTGGGTAATGTCCGAGAGTTAACTGGAGGACGTGAATCCGAATAAAACTGACAAGCTTCACACTTCCGAATATCGAGAATATCGTTCGTATTAGTTAATTGATTGTGAGAAGTTCGTAACTTTTTCTGCTTCGCTGCCGGAATTGTAACGATACGTATATACTAAATTTTCACTTATTGATGACAAACATATTCTATCAAATAAAAAACGCTGAACCAATGAGGGTAAAAAGTACAACAAACAATGTTAGTTTTTTGTTGTAGATTTACATACTCAGTGAAACAAAACATCGCATAATTCTTTGAGAATATCCAAACGGTTCTAGAAGAACAGACTAGTGGATTTTATCAGATGTTTTCTCAACTTTTGAGTACTATTTGGCATAATGTATTTAGAAATTGGAACTGGATTCAAGAACTTTATTTGGAAGCAGGAACTAAATCCGGACTGGTTCAAAATCCAGTTACCAAATTCAGGATCGGAATCCAGGTCAAGAATTCGGTTTATAAATTTAGTTCTAGCCTTCTGGAACTGAACTCATTTCCAGAATTCAGACTTCAAATTTAATTCTAGAGCTGAATTCTGAGCTCGGATTCCGCGACTACAGAATCCAGATCTGGAATTCATATTGTTCCGAAGAAGAAGAACGAAGAAATTCTTCAGCAAATCAAACCACCGTTTTCATGTAGTTCAATTTAGCTTTAAGCAGTAATTTATTTTTAATTTAGATTAAGTTTTAATGATAATTGTAATTTTACTCACATAAAACGGTATGCCAATTATAATTTTACGCATTCTCCCGCATCTAGTGCAAATTTCTAGATTTATGCAAGGAAAATGTAGGATAGAATTACATTTTTTACATAAGTTTCAATTACTTGCAATAATTCTTCTTCGTAGATTTAAGTTGTCAATAAGTTTCAACAAAGTTCCATGTTTTAACAAATTCAAATGTTTGTAACTTTTGATTACTTTGAATATTAGGTTTAAGTTTCATTTCTTCACGAAAGATAACGTTTCAATATTCGTGTTCGATTTTTGCTACACGGAACCGCAAAACAACCGAATGTTAATTAAGTACATTCCACCCAATTTGGGGGCTCCGTTCAATAACCTAATTTTACATAAATTGGCTCTAGGTAGTTTTCGTGAGGGACGTGCAAAAAAAAACTGCATAAAGATGCGTTTTATTTACTCTACAGTTTAGTCGTACTGACTCAGTTTCAGGTTTATACGGTTTACTTAATTTTAGTTTATCTCGCTGTTGAGTGGTTTTGCTCTTTGTATTCTGACAACAATGGAAGGAACGAATGAAAGAGAAGATTCAAAAGAACTCAAAATTAAGTAAAAAGAAGTCAAATAATAGATAGTTTTTATTTTCCGTGTACAAACGGTTCTCTCCTCTACACGCTTAGTAACTTTCCGCCACTCGCTTCGTTAATCGTTTCATGGATAGCAGTACTGCTAGTTTCAATACGTATTATAAATTTTGTTCTTGAGTTCTGAAGTGAATTCTTGAATCCGAATGAACTCCGTTCAATTGAACATCAAGACTGATATGTTCCTGAAAAATCCAAGCAAGTGAGTAGAATGTTCCTTAAAAGTGTTTATCAAAAATTCGGTCAATCTTCGGTTTAGCAACGCCATCGCACGGCATCATATTCAACATATCATGTCAATTGTATTATTGCGCAGTGCTGTTATTTTGGCGCGCACGAATTAGACATTTCTCTCCTCTACTTTTATGTACGAGATTGGATGCGGACTTGCCTGAGGGCGCCATGCTCGCAAAAAGGATGTTGCCAATGCAATGATTTGTTCGGGAAATGTGAAAGCTCTTGTTAATATGATGTATTTGGTTCTACCCATTTTTCCACAGGGCGGTTTTTGAAAAAGGATAGCCCCATAGTAAAGTAAGACGTAATCACGTCAAAATAGTTCGAAAATTGTTCAAGACTGCTGTCATAGCCATTCATTTTACCCTTAAAGCAAAGACATCATATTAACAAGATATCCAGCTCTCACATTTCCCGAACAAATAATTGGCAACATCCTTTTTTGCGAGCATGTCGCCCTCAGGTGAGTCCGCATCGAATCTCATACATAGAAGTAAGGGAGAGAAATGTCAAATTCGTACGCGCCAAAATAGCAGGGCTGCGCACCCATACAATTGACATGACATGTTGAATGAGACGCCGTGCGATGGCGTTGCTGAACTGAAGATTGAGATCGCTCCAAGCTGACAGGGTCTGCTTAAAGTCAATCTATCGAACAGAGATAACAGATCTCACTCTTACTAATGGTTTTCATGTAGAAAATGACTGCTGGAGCCGTTAGTCTACATAAATGGTAAGGGAGGAAAATGAGTATAGTGGGATGAACCTTTGCTGAACAGTGTCACGTGTGGTCAGCTTTATGTGTACAGCTTGTTATGAAATATTAAATTGAAATTTGTGGTAGCAAATCGAATTGCGATTTGCTTTTCACAACGCCGTATCGGCAATTGATCAATTTGTTTAATTAGCTGTAAACTTCAAGTAAGGGCTAGTGAACAAACCCAACAGTAGGCTAGGAAATTGATGATTGTTTCAAAATACCGGCTCCCGTTAGTCGGTATGACGTTTTAAAAAACGGATCTAGAACGGCATCCTGCACCCGGCTGCAAAAGTTGAGTCCTTCATCTCATTTTGTGACCAAGTTCATAACGGGCAACGTGATTCCGTGGATTCGAACGGTCCTGCCCATGAATTGATGATATCCCGTGACCGGAAATAAATACGCAATGACGATGTCAAACGGAGCTAACCAGCATGGACAATGAATCTATTACGATGATGAGCTCCCCTAGGGAAAATGGAAAAGTGGATTCGGCCACTTGTTTTAATGATCCGTTTCTATTTTTAGCTCACGAACGAAGTTCAATGGCAGCGGTTCACCGGGTGTTCGGGTTCGGATGAATATATAGATGGCACTAGTGAATGAATGAAAATCGGAAGCGTAACGAAACATGACTAGGTGCAGCTCTTGGAGTACGTGTCGTGGTGGTTGACAAGACTAGGTAAAATTAGCAAAAAAATACAGTTTTTATTTACGACTGAATCTTTTCTGTGCATTTGTAGATTAATTTTGATTGATTTAAGTCAATATTCCCAGGAAACAGAATTGCCGTTCTTCACTTGTTACGGTTGCCTCTTTTGTCCATATGTGTTAATGTTTTCATTTCGCAGTCATAGATTTTCGGCATAGGCACACACTTTCACCCCAGGCACCAACAAACCGTACAGTAGACACACACACATGTGTGCATCACCATTGGACACCAGCAGGAAACGAATGTTCCCAGTAAGACAGCAAGCCATGCTTTTGTCGCGTTCCTGCTGCTGCTGCTGCTGTTGCGGTCGAGGACAAATCCGACGTCATTTTCTATGTTTTGTTGTCGGCACTACGGCACTTTCCACCAATCACCACAACCACTACCACTACCACCACCAACTTCACCGCACCCGCACTGTTAGATATTTTGGATAACCTCCTTTTACTGCGTACTGGCCCGGCTCATCACGACTAAGTGCTAGAAGGGATTACAACATGTCCTTTTTTCCGTTATGCCACTGCTGATGCTGCTGCTTATGTTTTTGAGGGTCATTTTTCTCTCTCGCTCCCAGTATAATGTCACGCTAGATGCCCATGACGGAATACATGTGTACAATACAGTGAATTTTGTGGTGATTTTGAATGTGGTTTGCGATGGTGGTCGGTGGAATGTGTACTAAAACTAGGTTAGGTTAGGTGCTGCTCTACGATGGGCAGGAATATGATACACGGAGTGTCGGGGAGTTGGTTTTACGGTCTAAATGAAATGAACCCATGGAGAAAGGTTTGGAGGTTTGAGGTGAAATGTCCTTCAAAAGTATTTCCGATTTGTTCAATTTTGGTCGATATTAATTCGTTCAATTGTTCTCCAATGGAGCCCGGGAACGACTGAATAATGAACTACTTTTAACTTAATTTGAGTTTTTTGTTGTTGTTTTGGATGGTTGCCCGAGAACCATGGTTCAAACTACGAAGCCACGAGAACTCTCAGGATAAGGAGTATAAATTATGTAAGTTGGAATTAAGTGAATAAAACTTTTTCACGACCGTCATACTTAACGTCATCGAATCCGTACTGTATTTTACAGTATTGTACTGTATTTTTGACCTAAATATTGCGTACTTTTTCCCCTCCTTTAATGTACTGTATTTTAATTTTAACTGTATTTAAAAAGTACTGTATTTTTTAGGTTAGGATCATTTTGCCGAAAGCCGGTTCACCGAAAGCCATTTCCCCGAATACTATTTCGCCGAAAATCATTTCACCGAAGACACAAATCTCCAAATAATTACACAAAAAATCTGGAACCGAATGCGACAATACCAGCCTAGCGTGACCCAAACCAAAGCTTGTATTGGATTTACTTATCCGGATTTCAGCCAACTGCTACGGAGGTAGACATATGAGAATTGGTTCATAGAAAAGCTCGTAAACAATTTTTTCGGACACGTGACTTAGAACGTCAGTTCGATTCTCTGAATGCAACATGTTTTCGGTCATACGTAGATCGACTTGAGACCGGTTTGAAGGATGATCTTAAGATGTTCTGGACTTATTTGCGAAATAAAACATCTACCCGAGGATTCCCGGAAAGTGGGACGACATTCTTCATCATCCGAGGACACTTTTTCAAAGTGTGCTAAATAGTAACTCACCACCATAGTAGGAGCAGTACCTGAGTAGTTTGCCTTCAATTTACCAACGATTTCTTTCTCTGATCGTCGGGTGTATGAACATTTTTGTTCTGTCGATAGTACCACGGAAGCTGGACCGGATAAAATCCAGCTGACATTTGTCAAACAATGTTCGTCAACTCTGGCGGCACCGGTGTCTATACTATACAATCGTTCGCTTGTATTGTCGCGAAGATATTTTTCGTAGAAGAAGGCTTCAATTATACCAATCCACAAATCCGAAAACGTGCATAATGTAATGAATTACCGAAAGTTTTTGAAAGTGTGTTGCTGAACATTCTCTACCCTGCTGTAAAACACATAATATCTTTGGATCAATACGGTTTTGTCTGGAAACGTCCTAAGGAGTGTATCGATAAGTAGTTAGCAACATTCAAACAGTTATTACTCTGAAATGGCTTAATTTTTTGCAGCGTGTTTTGCGGTGACATGTTTGTTTACATGTCAATAACAGCTGCGCAATCAATTGGTTTCGGTACGGTTTATCGTTTAAATGATGAGTCGAATTGATCCGGAAACGCGAAAGTAAATTCTGCATACTTGGTGCTCAGAAAGTGGTGTCACGTACAACGAAATTGCAAAACGGGTGAAAGTGCACCACACCAGTGTCAAAAATATTATCGAGAAGTTCGGTAAGACCCTTTCCATGAAGGATTTGCTCCGATCCGGTAAGAAAACGGGTCCCAGCCAACCCGTCTGGGACTTAAAAGTGGTTGAGTACATCAGGAAAAACCTATCGGCGTCGACGCGAGATTTGGCCAAGCAGTTCAACACCAGCATCGGGATGATTCAACGGATCAAAGTTCGGAACTCGCTGAAAACGTACAAGAAATAGAAGGTGCCGAAAAAGTCCCTGGTACAGCAAGTTCAGGCCAAAACAAGAGCGTGAAAACTGTATAACCGGATTCTACAGAATAAAGACGGATGCATCCTGATCGACGACGAAACCTACGCCAAGGAAGACTCGAGCACTGCCCGGACCGCAATATTATACGAAATCGGTGTACCAGGACCTGGACGACGCTGACACCACGGTGGCGATGGAAAAGTGTTGGTTTGGCAAGCAATTTGTACCAATTTGCGGTCGAAGGGCACAATTAACGCCAAGGTGTACGAGGAAGAATGTTTGAAGAAGAGAATGCTGCCACAGTACAGAAAGCATAAGGCTCCTCCTCTCCTCTGGTGGCTTTGGCTTCAGCCCACTACGCCAACTCCGTTCTACAGTGGTTGTCAAAAAATAATGTACAGTTCGTGGAAAAGGACATCAACCCACCAACTACCCGGATCTTCGACCAATTGAAAGGTATTGGGAAATTGTCAAGCGGCACTTTCGGAAGGAATGTACAGTGTCCCAAAACATGCAGGAGTTAAAAAAACTGGGCAGCTGCCACCAGGAAAGTCACAAAAGTAACTGTGCAGAATTTAATAAAGAATGTCAAGTCCAAACTGCGAGCGTTTCACAGAAACTAGGATTTCTTCAATATAATCAGTGAAATGCCTAAAAATGTAATTTTTCTACAATATATCGAAAACTAATGTCAAAATATGTTTTTTTTCGCTTTTTTATTCAATAATCAATTTAGCTAACTACTTTTCGATACACCTCCTTACTACAACAAACTTGATATGAGGCATATGTCTTCGCTTATTAGCAAACTAGAAAAAAAAACACGTCAACAGACCGATGCAGTATATGTAGACTTTTCAAAGGCTTCCGACTGCGTTCCACATCACCATGCATTATAGAAGCATCTGTGAGGCTTGGGTCTTCGTGTTCAGTAAGTTTCAACATTACATCTGGAGTTACTCAAGGAAGTAATCTCGGATCTCTACTGTTTGTACTTTTCTTCAACGACCGAAACAACTCTGGTATGCTGTTGTGCTCTACAGATGGATATCAAGAGAATTCTAACATGGTGTCATCAAAAGGGTATGGGAGTGAACATTGCAAAGTCTAGCATCTTTACTGTTGCACGAGTACGTTCTTCAATTGTTTTCAAGTATACTATGAACGCTGTCCCGATGAAAAGAGTATCATCGGTCAACCCAAGTAACATTTTTAATATTATGAAATACTTGTGGCTGTATGCTAAATCAACTAACTTTCAGTCTCTTGATGCAAAACAACAAGCGCTAGATGCGTCGTAACTATGGCAATGATTGTTTATGTTCGAAACAATATCAAGTAACAGTATGAATGATATTGAGCAATTTAGCTTCTTATCCAGTGATTATTAAACAAGAAACTAAGAACTACTCAGAACTATTCCTTAGAATTTATTTAGTTTGTTATTGCCTTATCCCACGAAGCATTAAAGTCAATTTAAGCAAGAAATAATTATGTGCTGAACGTAAACATATTTGCTTCCTTCCTAACTTGTATTGTTTCCATAGCATTTTACCGTATTATTACTGAGCCAACCGGTTCACGATTACTGATACAACATTTTTCAATGGATCGTATGGGACATTGTAATCTTGAGTTTTGGCTAAACTTTTATTTTACTGGTAGCTGTGACGTAATCGCTCTTGTCGGAAGCAAAACTAGTTTTTCAAACGACACACAATACATCTGCTCGCAGTGGCGATAGAATCCAAACTGATCCAATTTTTGTTAAGAGGTTTCTTTTGACGTGATTTCGTTCGTAGCTTTTTCACTAATGGGCGGTCCTAATGGCTATAAAAATAGCCGCATACAGAATTTTAATGTCGATTATTTCATTTCGGATTTGCATAATTTATTGAAAGAAACTATCAATATGCTGTAGGGATTCGTTTCTAGCATTCAGAAGGACCAAATTGAGGAACTCACTACGATATTTACCACTTTTCGGAACATTCTTCTGGAACGATTTGTTGTACAGCAGCAGATATTTTGTTATCTTTCTCAGAACGCGTTCTGATTGGCTGGTGTTGACATGGGTCAAATGAGATAGGTTTTTCAATAGTGTACTATTGAAATACTTCAATGCTTTTGCTATACACGTTTAAGTTGAAAAATTTCGATTCTATTGGTAGTTAGATTATATAAATCCTTCCACAGATCACTGAGCTATGAGCTTTCAAAATACGAGAAAGGTAAAAGAGCCTTATGAATTGTTCTCTTTGATACTCGTTTATACCAAACATTTCAGAAAAGTTTAATTTTGAACTATTTGAGATTATGTCACACAACTGAAAATTTTATCATAAAATTGTGATCATATTTCCGATGGCATGTAGCGAAAGTTATGTTGATTCATTAGATACATCAAGATATATTCAGGATCAAAGACTTATCACTCTCTAAGAGGATAAATTTTCAAAAGGCACCCCATAGTAAAGTAAGTCGTATTCACGACAAAATGGCTGGCAGACATAGCAAACCTTTCGAGGGGAAATCTGCCCACAGAAAACCGTTTCTAACTAAAATTTTTGTCATCCAATACTGACACTTTTTTTTTTTCGGGCAACTAGCGATAGTGACTTCTGTGAAAGCTCTTCACAAATTGAGTTTCATTGGATTCTTGGATAATTATGACTTTCAATTTGGTTTAATTCTTGATAAAAAGAAATCACTGGAAAGAGAATTCTGTTTGGACAAGAGGCATTTCACTAAGCTTATGTCACTGGACTGCTGCCAACCAGGTTCTACAAATCACCGTGTTTTGAGTGTCTGAGAGCCGGTATGTCAAACGTAGAATTCTCTCGATATTTCACTCGTCAGGACGCTCATTGATTACAATTGATATTATCTTCATTTCTTCTGTCACTGCTTGATTACGATGTGACTAAATAATATAAATCGAAGGGCATAGATATGGAAATTTATTCATTGAGAGGAAAGTATTATAAACGCTCTCTTCCTTTTTTAGGTATTCAAGACTTTTCTAAACAAAAGTTTCATCACTAACACTATCTTTTCGTAAGATCTTTCTGCTATGCAAGTTTAGCAGTTGTTGTTTGCCGAAAAAAAAACTGAAAATATCATTAGGCAGCTTTTCGATGTAAAGTTTTGCTTCGACTAAACAAGCATTTTAACCGTATAAAACGTCTAATGGTCGGTTGCTACTTAGGCTGTGAACCATTTCGTGGTTAATTTTAACTTTTGGTTGAAATCTGACACTCGAGCGGTTATTCTGATGTTGTCGAAAATAATCCTACTCGAAAGCATGGTTATTTTTGACGGATCGATGGTTATATTCCAACACTGAAAAAAAATCTTGCAAAGCAAATTCCAATATAAATTCTTTAGTTAAAATTATTTCCAGTACAAAATAAACCCAAATAACTTTCTATCCGTCAAACTTTGAAATGGCCCCAGTTTTAGTTATATTTCACTACTCGACAGAAAATAACCGCTCAAGTGTCAGATTTTAACCAAAAGGTAAAATTAACCGCGGAATGGTTCACAGCCTTAGTAAATAACTTTTAGCAGTGATAATGTCTCTATTTACAGTATAGAAAAGCAATTTCTTTGATATTCGAATTTTCTTATAACAGTCACTCAACGGAAATTATGCCCCACCTTCGATTCAACAGTACGATTCGAGTTAAAATATTGTTTTAAAGATTTATAACGATTATTCAAACAAAATGTAGCGTTGGGAGGATCAAAACGCTTGGTTTCCAATTGTAAATAATTGATTATGCAATTGATTTCTGATGCAAAGAATATCTTCTTTATCTGCTTTTCTTCTATATCGACATTTCAAGGGGTATGTTGCATCATTGTTGTGGGCCATACCACTGATTTGTTTCTAGGCATATCATTACGATTGCTGGGGCATTATGCCTACGGCAAGCGAAAAAAACTGAGAATGTGGTCGTTTTGGTTTTGGTTTTTTCCATCACTTCTACCGGAATACTTACATTTTCGAAGAAAATATATCAGTACATTTAGAAATATATCAATGTTTTCTTAAGGGGGACATATTATAAAACTTTATCCGATGACTTTTTGCAAAGAATAATTAACTTTATCGATTTATGTTTATGTTAGTACCCAAGCAACCAGAAGTTCCACAATTACTTAAAAAGTCCACTTTCTTGCTGCTTAAAAGTACAGATCAAGTTCCGCGTGAACTTTCTAGCTGATTAAGAAAACACGTGGCAATTTTTGACAGTTCGAAGTACAGAACGAGCTCCGCGTGAACTTACTCGTTGCTTAAGAGTGCACGTGGTACTTTTAGCAACTTGAAAGTACAGAACAAGTTCCGCGTGAACTTTTTCGCTGCATAGAAGCTGAACAATGTATTCTAGAAGCAGCTTAGAAGTTCGTTCCGCTGCGTCGCGCGAACTTTCAAGTGTGAATAATTACTTAAAAAATGGGCTGCTTAGAAGGCTATTGATTAACTTTGAGAGCTGCTTAAGCCAAATCAGTCCCTTTTATCCGAACTTTTGGTTAGTTGGGTACTGTCTTCGTTTTTTTTTTACTTCAACATATCATAGAACTATCGAGTATCTAATTTGACAGTCACTTTCACAGTACAGATTACAGTTGGCGATGATTTTAGTCAGTCTGTCAAGGTTATTCGACGTGACTGACAAATTGCAACTCTGCTTTTGATCATCTTAGACGGATGAACTGATCTAATCCGTAATTGGTAATCTCACCTAATCCCGCACAATCCCACCTAAACTTTTCCTAATTTTTCCATTTCTGTGCACATTACAGATTAATTATATTTTCACAGATAACAGATATACAGGCTCGAACAAAATATTTGAACATCATGTGTAAATTTCAAATTTTCAATACGTTGGAAACATTACGATCTTTCAAAAGGTTCCACTACGTTCCGGAACGATAACAAAGTTCTCCTGCCTGTTATTGGCCTTTAAACGCAAAACTCAAAACAACTCAACGCCTTCTATATTTTACTTTAAGTATCAAGAAAACGATGATGTTAGCAAATTGTCATAAAGAGTAATATAGGTGTCGAGCATCAATTGCCGAAACAATATAAGCAATGCAATATTTCCTTATGTCTTTTTCGCTTGACAAAACTGAAACTGACCCAGAGTAGTTTCATCAAACAAACACTTTTCACGAAACTGTTTTGATTTGGCACTTAGCGACGGGTGTTTGAGTAAAACTGATTTAAAAACCAGGTTCGAAACTGACTTGATTTTCAGTTCAACAACGTTGAAAGTAGGTTCGAAACTGACTTCAAACAAACGGTTTGGCAGCAGTTAGAGGGGAAACTTGGTTAGGTTTGGCATCAAGCGAAACGACATTAAACAAACTTTCACATTCGTAGAGCTTTTGTGCAAAGTAAATCTTCAGTCTTAATACTGAACTAAATAAACTTGTTAAATGCAACTTTATTTCCATTTCGCAGAAATCACACGAAAACTCGATAAGAATAAAACAAAAATAAATTTTAACCAACAGCAAAACAAAAATCCAGCTTGAAGTGAATGTAGTACCCAAAATTGTGAAAGGGGCACCCAAATCGTGGTGGCACTCCGTGTCGATCGTGGTGACATCTGCAAGTGTTCGGCACACTGAATGAGAAAATTTTATATACAGTTCATATGTGAGCCTGAAATTGTTATGTGCACTTAGGATCTTTTCAAGTTTATCAAGAAATATTGGTTTCAGTTTGTGGTTTAATATCAGCTTTTCAGTAGGATGTAGGACTGATAGGTCTTTAATGACATAGTTTTAAATTGTATAGTTTCCATGAAAATATTTGTAAACAGACATTTTACGGGAGTTATTCAGAATATTTCATAACTCAAGTTAGACATAGCCATACCAAAAACAATCCTATTGCGTATTTCTTCTGATTGATAAAATAATAATAGCTAATTGCGTCCTTCTGCCTGTAAAAAGCACATTGACATTTAACACGAAATTACGCAGTTACAGACAACATTCATTTCAATGGAACTTCCAAATCTGTAGGTGTCTTCTGCATATCCTGGAGCATTTCATTCAACAATGTTAGGTCATCAGTATGTTAAATAATACCGGGAGTGTGGAAGGTGACACAGTTGAAGGATCATGTAACGATTGATGATGCGGATGGACGAATATCGACTATTTTTTTCATGTTTGTCTTTTCTTCAAACGAATCTGACTTGTTATGAAAATGATATGTAGCCCCCGAAGGCAATAGCAACAACGACAACCACAGCAGCAGCAGCAGTGAGCAAATTAATAATGGAAAAGAGAAAAAAAATAATCGAAATCATAACAAAGGAAACAACGTGTCAAACAAAAACGATCCCATCGCCATGGCATACTAGATCGGACAGGGCTGCAATTCCGTAGAACATCAACAGTAGACCTCCGCCAGCAGTTGAAGTTGGCCCTCTGCTGGTGATCATCGTGTTTTGTCTCGGTCCACCCCACCCCCTTCCGTTCCGTCTTTCTTTGTTCTTCCTCACGGTCAGGTCTGGCAGGTGGTGGGTCTGCCGAGGAATATCCTTGACCTGCTGGCTCTGCGACGGACTTTGCGGGATGAGATATTCCTGCCCTCACAGCACCGTGATTACTGTCCTGATTTATTGCTTTGCTCCAATCATAATCGTTGTTTTCACTGTTTCGATTCGTTTAGTTTTTCCTTGTAAGCACATTTTCACTCGTATGGAAATGGCCATTACGCACACACTGATACGTGCAAGGCGAAAAATCGCCTTCGGTTGTGGTGCTAATCCTCTTGGTTTATTTCCATTGTGGCACTTGGGCAGGATAATGTTGCACCATATCCTGTTGTGAGTGGCGATCTTATCCCTAAATTGTTTCACTAGAACTGGAAAAAAATACACACACACAATGCGTCGCGAAAACTATCTCTTTTTTCGACTCGCGTAGTAAAAGTAAAGGATAAAAAAAACTTTTTTTTTGGGGTGGAAATTTTCTGTCGCCGTTTTACGTGTTTTTCACTTGGTTATTTGGGTGGAAGTGAATCCTGTTCGGATGTGTAATGTAGAATATTGACAGAGACTGGCAAGCAGGGGTTTCTCGCACACAACCCCACGCAAACACATACCATTTCACCCTGTTGAGTAATTATACCAGTTGCGGAAGGGCGCTGGTATAAACATGTGCGCATGCTTGGAAATTCGAAAAAAGGATTTCGTTCGTTACGGTGGTCTTGAAGGCGATCTGACTAGCATGCAAATTGTTTTATTATTTGGGTTGATAGTGATTTAAAAATTAGTTTGAAAAGTTGTATGCTAAGTATTTTTACAATCGGAAAAAAACCGAATGAACTGATATTCATACACTTTACGTCCAGTTCCGGAGTTACTCATTGATAAGTGCTATAAGCTCATCATGAGGTTCAATAATAGTGTTTCAAATTGATCAAATTTGATTTGATAGAAGTTCCATTTATATCAGAGGTGGAAATAAGCCCCTTTTGCACATGAAAATGTGAATCAAGTTTTCCGATTGCGAATTAAAAAAATCGAACACAGCGAATTAAAAAAAAACTGGGTAACAAAACTAAAATTGCGATTATGTTTTTAAATTAAATTGAAGACCTTTATTTAAATTCTAAGTAAAATCAAAATTTATCTTATCAAAAATCATTCGTTTCAAAATTCATTAAAATATCTACAATTAATATGTGATATGAAAAGATAATACTGACTATTTTTATTTACTGTGAATCAAAAAATTTGCTTATTTCCACCCCTGATTAATATAAAAGTAAACATCATAATAAACGTCACATACACCGAAGTGGACTGTAAAAAATACAGTTAAGTGTGTAATTTATAGAATGTGGAACTGTCACAATTGCCGAGCATTTCAGTAGAAGTATACATTAAACAAACCTTACACACATAGAAAATTTCGCAGAATTCGGTAATTTTTTACCGAATTTCCAACAGCTGAACCTTCGGTAATCAGTTCGGTAATTAAATTGATTACCGATCGTTCGGTAATTGCTGAACTGTCAAACAACTACCGTACACTGTAAACTAATTGGATCTAACTGATTGTTCGGTAATTTATTATTTGTTTGTTTTCCTTTAGTTAAAATTTTGGATTTTCGGATTTCAAAAAACAACACAAATTCACAAAAAACGAATGAAGGAAATTCCAACCTGTTGTGGCTATGATTTTATTCCACAAAAAAAGGTCAAATGTTCCGGCTGACCGGAACTATGAGCGCCTTCCAAAACACTGAACAATCCGTCGACTCCACCAGAAGTTACCCTCGAATTTGTGTAGGCAGCAAGTGGACAAGTGATACATAATTATTTTCTGCCTATAAGTAAACAAAAAACTTTTAGTGGTTCAAATGTTTTAAAAACTTTTGCACCTGTACCTCAATCCATTCGATTAACTCTTCAAGACTGTTTTGTTTGGTTAATAAAAAGACACTTACTAAAATCTGTTTGACAGTTAGTTTCATGACAATCAGTTTTCACAGAAGTTCGGTTATTGGAAGATAATTTTACCATACGGACAGTATGGTTTTTACCGTACTCGGCAACTATTCAGATTTACCGTATGAATTGTATATCTATTTACAAAATTCTGTAATGAAAATTTACGTGAGACTGATCGTCCGGTAAAAATTTGCATAATTATTGTAAAAGAAAACTCATGTACCGAAATATCGGTCATTTCTATAGATTACCGAAATTTCTCGTCAAAAATATTACCGAACAAAGGAATTAAATCTTAGTGTGTACTGTTAATTCAATTCAGTTTCAGGTCTCTTCCGTGGCCGGGACTCACCTGCCGGAATGAGAAGGACCAATGTTAATTCAGTCCAGTTTCAGGTCTCTTCCGTGGCCGGAACTCACCTGCCGGAATGAGAAGGACCAATGTTAATTCAGTTCAGTTTCAGGTCTCTTCCGTGGCCGGGACTCACCTGCCGGAATGAGAAGGACCAATGTTAATTCAGTTCAGTTTCAGGTCTCTTCCGTGGCCGGGACTCACCTGCCGGAATGAGAAGGACCAATGTTAATTCAGTTCAGTTTCAGGTCTCTTCCGTGGCCGGAACTCACCTGCCGGAATGAGAAGGACCAATGTTAATTCAGTTCAGTTTTAGGTTTCTTCCGTGGCCGGAACTCACCTGCCGGAATGAGAAGGACCAATGTTAATTCAGTTCAGTTTCAGGTCTCTTCCGTGGCCGGGACTCACCTCCTGGAATGAGAAGGACCAATGTTAATTCAGTTCAGTTTCAGGTCTCTTCCGTGGCCGGGACTCACCTGCCGGAATGAGAAGGACCAATGTTAATTCAGTTCAGTTTCAGGTCTCTTCCGTGGCCGGGACTCACCTGCCGGAATGAGAAGGACCAATGTTAATTCAGTTCAGTTTCAGGTCTCTTCCCTGGCCGGGACTCACTTGCCGGAATGAGAAGGACCAATGTTAATTCAGTTCAGTTTCAGATCTCTTCCGTCGCCGGGACTCACTTGCCGGAATGAGAAGGACCAATGTTAATTCAGTTCAGTTTCAGATCTCTTCCGTCGCCGGGACTCACTTGCCGGAATGAGAAGGACCAATGTTAATTCAGTTCAGTTTTAGGTTTCTTCCGTGGCCGGGACTCACCTGCCGGAATGAGAAGGACCAATGTTAATTCAGTTCAGTTTCAGGTCTCTTCCGTGGCCGGAACTCACCTGCCGGAATGAGAAGGACCAATGTTAATTCAGTTCAGTTTTAGGTTTCTTCCGTGGCCGGAACTCACCTGCCGGAATGAGAAGGACCAATGTTAATTCAGTTCAGTTTCAGGTCTCTTCCGTGGCCGGGACTCACCTCCTGGAATGAGAAGGACCAATGTTAATTCAGTTCAGTTTCAGGTCTCTTCCGTGGCCGGGACTCACCTCCTGGAATGAGAAGGACCAATGTTAATTCAGTTCAGTTTCAGATCTCTTCCGTCGCCGGGACTCACTTGCCGGAATGAGAAGGACCAATGTTAATTCAGTTCAGTTTTAGGTTTCTTCCGTGGCCGGGACTCACCTGCCGGAATGAGAAGGACCAATGTTAATTCAGTTCAGTTTCAGGTCTCTTCCGTGGCCGGGACTCACCTCCTGGAATGAGAAGGACCAATGTTAATTCAGTTCAGTTTCAGATCTCTTCCGTCGCCGGGACTCACTTGCCGGAATGAGAAGGACCAATGTTAATTCAGTTCAGTTTTAGGTTTCTTCCGTGGCCGGGACTCACCTGCCGGAATGAGAAGGACCAATGTTAATTCAGTTCAGTTTTAGGTTTCTTCCGTGGCCGGAACTCACCTGCCGGAATGAGAAGGACCAATGTTAATTCAGTTCAGTTTCAGGTCTCTTCCGTGGCCGGGACTCACCTGCCGGAATGAGAAGGACCAATGTTAATTCAGTTCAGTTTCAGGTCTCTTCCGTGGCCGGGACTCACTTGCCGGAATGAGAAGGACCAATGTTAATTCAGTTCAGTTTCAGGTCTCTTCCGTGGCCGGGACTCACCTGCCGGAATGAGAAGGACCAATGTTAATTCAGTTCAGTTTCAGGTCTCTTCCCTGGCCGGGACTCACTTGCCGGAATGAGAAGGACCAATGTTAATTCAGTTCAGTTTTAGGTTTCTTCCGTGGCCGGAACTCACCTGCCGGAATGAGAAGGACCAATATTAATTCAGTTCAGTTTTAGGTTTCTTCCGTGGCCGGGACTCACCTGCCGGAATGAGAAGGACCAATGTTAATTCAGTTCAGTTTCAGGTCTCTTCCCTGGCCGGGACTCACTTGCCGGAATGAGAAGGACCAATGTTAATTCAGTTCAGTTTTAGGTTTCTTCCGTGGCCGGAACTCACCTGCCGGAATGAGAAGGACCAATATTAATTCAGTTCAGTTTCAGGTCTCTTCCGTGGCCGGGACTCACCTCCTGGAATGAGAAGGACCAATGTTAATTCAGTTCAGTTTCAGGTCTCTTCCGTGGCCGGGACTCACTTGCCGGAATGAGAAGGACCAATGTTAATTCAGTTCAGTTTCAGGTCTCTTCCCTGGCCGGGACTCACTTGCCGGAATGAGAAGGACCAATGTTAATTCAGTGCAGTTTTAGGTTTCTTCCGTGGCCGGAACTCACCTGCCGGAATGAGAAGGACCAATATTAATTCAGTTCAGTTTTAGGTTTCTTCCGTGGCCGGGACTCACCTGCCGGAATGAGAAGGACCAATGTTAATTCAGTTCAGTTTCAGGTCTCTTCCCTGGCCGGGACTCACTTGCCGGAATGAGAAGGACCAATGTTAATTCAGTTCAGTTTTAGGTTTCTTCCGTGGCCGGAACTCACCTGCCGGAATGAGAAGGACCAATATTAATTCAGTTCAGTTTTAGGTTTCTTCCGTGGCCGGAACTCACCTGCCGGAATGAGAAGGACTAATATTAATTCAGTTCAGTTTTAGGTTTCTTCCGTGGCCGGGACTCACCTGGCGGAATGAGAAGGACCAATGTTAATTCAGTTCAGTTTCAGGTCTCTTCCCTGGCCGGGACTCACTTGCCGGAATGAGAAGGACCAATGTTAATTCAGTGCAGTTTTAGGTTTCTTCCGTGGCCGGAACTCACCTGCCGGAATGAGAAGGACCAATATTAATTCAGTTCAGTTTTAGGTTTCTTCCGTGGCCGGGACTCACCTGCCGGAATGAGAAGGACCAATGTTAATTCAGTTCAGTTTCAGGTCTCTTCCCTGGCCGGGACTCACTTGCCGGAATGAGAAGGACCAATGTTAATTCAGTTCAGTTTTAGGTTTCTTCCGTGGCCGGAACTCACCTGCCGGAATGAGAAGGACCAATATTAATTCAGTTCAGTTTCAGGTCTCTTCCGTGGCCGGGACTCACCTCCTGGAATGAGAAGGACCAATGTTAATTCAGTTCAGTTTCAGGTCTCTTCCGTGGCCGGGACTCACTTGCCGGAATGAGAAGGACCAATGTTAATTCAGTTTAGTTTCAGGTCTCTTCCGTGGCCGGGACTCACTTGCCGGAATGAGAAGGACCAATGTTAATTCAGTTCAGTTTCAGGTCTCTTCCCTGGCCGGGACTCACTTGCCGGAATGAGAAGGACCAATGTTAATTCAGTTCAGTTTTAGGTTTCTTCCGTGGCCGGGACTCACCTGCCGGAATGAGAAGGACCAATGTTAATTCAGTTCAGTTTCAGGTCTCTTCCGTGGCCGGGACTCACCTCCTGGAATGAGAAGGACCAATGTTAATTCAGTTCAGTTTCAGATCTCTTCCGTGGCCGGAACTCACCTGCCGGAATGAGAAGGACCAATGTTAATTTAGTTCTGTTTCAGGTCTCTTCCGTGGCCGAGACTCACCTGCCGGAATGAGAAGGACCAATGTTAATTCAGTTCAGTTTCAGGTCTCTTTCGTGGCCGGGACTCACCTCCTGGAATGAGAAGGACCAATGTTAATTCAGTTCAGTTTCAGATCTCTTCCGTGGCCGGAACTCACCTGCCGGAATGAGAAGGACCAATGTTAATTCAGTTCAGTTTCAGGTCTCTTCCGTGGCCGGGACTCACCTCCTGGAATGAGAAGGACCAATGTTAATTCAGTTCAGTTTCAGATCTCTTCCGTGGCCGGAACTCACCTGCCGGAATGAGAAGGACCAATGTTAATTCAGTTCAGTTTCAGATCACTTCCGTCGCCGGAACTCACCTGCTAGAATGAGAAGGACCAATATTAATTCAGTTCAGTTTCAGGTCTCTTCCGTGGCCGGGACTCACCTGCCGGAATGAGAAGGACCAATGTTAATTCAGTTCAGTTTCAGGTCTCTTCCGTGGCCGAGACTCACCTGCCGGAATGAGAAGGACCAATGTTAATTTAGTTCTGTTTCAGGTCTCTTCCGTGGCCGGGACTCACCTGCCGGAATGAGAAGGACCAATGTTAATTTAGTGTTCGGAAATGTTCTAGTAATTTCACATTATATTAGGCTTTATAACAGCTCATTTACAATCACAACTACATATGAGATTGGTTTGTTTTCATCAGGAAATGCCAGTATCAATTATGATTCAGACGATTAATCAACTTCGATCGACGCCAAGATTATTTTTTAGAATTTTTTTAGCCGGATATTATTCACGTACGGGCGTCAAAATGTTACGTGACGTTGACGTTGTTAGTATCCACAAGAATTGCTTACAATTAATGTTGTTGTTTTGTAACAGTTCCTAGTTGGGTGATGCCACGTGTGAACCGCTCTTACCCGCATGAGCATGGCTGCTAGACGGCTGACTAAACGCTGCCAGTGGGCAAAATATAGCTGCCAGCCATTCTGGTAACCGACTGCCTCACCGCTGCCAGATATACACCTCAAACGATACAACCATATCCAACAGGATTTTTCCACATCGAAATTTTTGACATTTTCAGCGAAGGTGAACAGATGGAAGCGCTCGGCTAACTAAGATACAGGCGACTATGTTTTGCCAAATTGCATTTGACAATTGTCACTGAATCAATTTTGGTAGCCGTCTGGCGGCCAGGCCGAGCGGTTATCTATTGTTTTGTTTGCATCACGAACAGAGCTGCCAACTACTTTTTTTTCAAAAATCTGTATTTGGCGGAAAAATTAATCCGTACAATATCTATCTTAAATAATCTATTTAGTGAGACTGGTTTTGCGAGTAAAGAAAAAAGGTCACTCCACCATCACTCCACCTGGAACCATCGGTACACAAAAACTAAAAATGGGTATTTATCTGTATAAAAATTGAATTATGGGTATTTCAAGAGAGCATATCTGTATTCCTGTTTTGAGCACAAAAATTGGTATAAATACCGATAAATCACGAAATATATTGTGCTGATCACGGAATATATTGGCCACCAACTTTGAACCGGGGTCGTCGTTCTCTTTTCACCGGAAGAAGAAACCTCAATGAACATCTTTAAAATGCAAAGAAAACAACACGCTCATGGTTTTCTTTTCAAGGTTGAAAATTTATATATTTTGATACTTATGTTGACAACCCAAGTAACAATTTTAATATTATTAAATACTTGTAGCTATCTTCAATGCTACATAATAAATCTTGCTATAAAACTTTAAACTCCACGAAAGCCTACTGAAAACTTCTATAAGAGCATGTTCCTGCAAAGTGGACCATTCTTCATTAGGTTTATAAATCAAAATAAAGAATCAGCATAAACCTGCTTTAAAACTCCAAATTCAAGAAAATTTTGAAACCAGCTTTACGATCAACATATAATTTCTTGGGATGGAATGAATTCCGCTATGAATAAACTGTCGTTTTGATGATAGTTTTCTTGACTATGTGTGTCATGTCCACTTTGAATGCAATCAGTAAGAATATATTATATTTTAATTACGAGTTTGAGACCTTTTCCGAACGTAAAAACTTCATGCGCTTTTTTTTCATCGTGAATGTAAGGATAAAAATAAGAATTATAACTAATCGCTTTGAAATAAATGCGGTTTTTGTGAAAGTCTCCATGATTTATGAAAATTATTTTTTGTGATTCATCATCATTTTTGTATGAAACTATTCTGTGGCGATAAAACTTGTGCATACGATCTGAAAATGAATCATGAAAGTCCAACATATTTCCTCGTTTTTGCATTTCGAAGTTTATTTGATGTCAATAAGTGCTACGGTATAGAACATCATAATGGCGGCCATGAAATTTCTTTTAATGCAAATTACACTTAACCTAAGAAGCAATAAATCAAATAGCCTACAACTAATTTGTCATAAATGTACTTTAGAACCCTCAAATTTACTCTGAGTGAAATTGTCATAGAATGAACACGCACACACACAAAACTAGATTTATGAAAGAATTTAACTGACAATAATGTTTTAAAGAAAATGTTTGAAAGCAATATTGAGAGTGTTTGCATGGTTTTATTCTAGTGCAAATTGTATTATTTTTATTTTATTTTTAGTGTAGGTAAAGGGTTTTATAGAAGCTTTGAAAACTATGATATTACTGGTTAAAAGAGACACTTATTATAGTTGTCATAAAACAGGTAGTGATTGAAAAATCAATTACAAAACTTCTATAAATTATAATCAAAACCATAAGGCATTCGAATTGTTACTTGGGAATATAGCTGATGCTAATAACCAGAGACACAGATAACTTTTTTGGCATTAAAAATGTTTTTCTCTGCACTATACGAGGCTGGATGTCAATTTTAAAAATGTAAACTAACCACGTAACCTTTTTCTGTCATAATAATACATTTCTGCTTTAGTTTACCCATGGCTGTCAGCGAGCAAAGCAAAGCAAAGTCCTGGCATTACATTCCTCTTGTGGAATTTGGCCTTTCTGTTTGAACAGACTTCGCAGCCGATTCTTGGAGTACAGAATCATTGCCTGGCTAGTACTATGGATCCTACTGACACTAAGAATCCTTCCAGGTCGGGGTTCGAACATACGAGCAAAAACATCATATTAACAAGATATCCAGCTCTCACATTTCCTGAACAAATAATTGGTAACATCCTTTTTTGCGAACATGGTGCATCGAATCTTGTACATAGAAGCAGGGGAGAGAAATGTCAAATTCGTGCGCGCCAAAATAGCAGCACTGAGCATCCATACAATTGACATAATATGTTGAATGTGATGCCGTGCGATGGCGTTGTTGAACTGAAGATTGATTTCGCTCCAAGCTGACAGGGTCTGCACACGGAAAGACCGAAATCAGCATTTTGGCGAAAAAATTAGTTGATTTTCTGATTTCAGTTAGTTATTTTTTGAGACAACTAAAAAATCCTACTTTTGCTAATTTAGATTTCTTAATTCTCATTCCCTTAATAATAGTAAAATATTTGTTGAAATGTCTATTTCTTTAGTTGAATTCACCAATTAAACGTGCTGTCATTTCTTAGCTAAGGCACACTTCATATCCATTCAACTAATTTTTTAGTTAAATTAGAGAAATAAAGCGTTGTTTTCAACCAACATAAATGGTTGAATTGGTTTCTGCAATTCGCAACCTTATGGCGCTCTGTCACCGAAAAAACGTTAACACCGTAATGACTACTAGCCACTAGATGGCACACTACTATCGAAAAAAATTTCAGTCGCGGTTGTCTTTTCTTTATTGGCAGGTATAAATACGATGTTGTATTGGAGAAAAAGACATAAACGAAACATCAACTTTTTTTTGAAAAATTTTCTTTTAAGTCGCTGTTTTCTTCATTCAACTCGCGAAATCGACTCTCACTGAAAACTTTAAGCACTCGGAAAACATAAACCGAATACATATATAATTAGAGTGCAACATTTGAGACTCATTTCACTGTTCCGCGTAAAAACATTATTACGCACAATCGTCTAAAATGCGCACAAATTCTGAATAAATCCACTTTCCACTAAGAGTTTACGTCATTTTTACATATCGGTTTAGAAATTTATATATGGATATATCGTAACACATTCGAAAAACATGTAAACAATTTGCAAGCAGTTCCAACAAGACTGTTCTTTTTAGCTTTTTAATGGATTGTTTTGCTTTGACACTTCTCATGAGTTTTTGACTAATAAACTTGTTAAAAAACCAATTTCATTTTTGTTTTTTTTTGTGCTGTCAGTAATGGCGGTGATAGATAAATAGAAACAATTTTCTGATTTTAATAACGAAATTAGTTGTCAATGAGAATTTCGTGTTGGATTGAAATATTGCTGGTTTGTGTCCAGAAGTAAATTCTCAATTTTAACTAATTTTATAGTTATTTTGGAAATTTTGTTGTTAAAATCAACTAATTCAAAAACAGTAATACGAATTAGGCGCAGAGCTAATTTCGGTCGTTCCGTGCAGCGAGGAAGGTGTTTGAGTAGTGAGTAGATAACGAAACTGAAAGCTACATCCATTCGCTCGCTGGATAGTCACTTTTGTATGTGTGCGGTGTGTTGCAGGCCAATTTAGAGCTATCGGTGGTAGATTTTTCGCACCTAATTTGAAGCACTTATATCTCGGTAACATAACGCACGTAACGCCTACAACTCACAAAAAACTAACGCTCGTAACGCCAAAAACTTATACAGAGCACATGTCACATTTCGTAACGGCTGGAACTTATAAAAAGTAACGCTTCGTAACACTTGTAACTTACAAAAGGTGATGCTTCGTAACGCCTATGACTTACTTAAAAATATCGCATGTAACGTTTCGTAACGCCTATAGCTTACAAACAAGTAACGCTTCGTAACGCTCTGTAACGCCTTTAACTTACAAACAAGTAACGCTTCGTAACGCTCCGTAACGTCTATAACTTACCAAAAGTAACGCATGTAAGCTTTAATTTTCAAAGAAGTAACGCTTCGTAACGCCTTTAATTATAACACAAAAGTAGCGCCTATGGTACACAAAAAAGTAACGCTTCTAACGCTTCGTACCACCGATAACTTATAAAAAAGTAACGCATGTTACGCTTCGTAACGCTTATAATATACAAAAAGTAACGCGTGTAACGTTTATAACTTACTTAAAAGTAATGCATGTAACACTTCGTAACGCCTATAATTATAACACAAAAGTGGCGCCTATGGTTCACAAAAAAGTAACGCATGTTACGCTTCATAACGCTTATAATATATAACAAGTAACGCGTGTAACGTTTATAGCTTACTTAAAAGTAATGCATGTAACACTTCGTAACACTTATAACTAATAAGAAAGTAACGCATGTAACGCTTCGTAACGCCTATAACTTCCTCAAAAGTAACGCATCATAATTCGTTTACCGCAAGAATCTAACCATTATAACGGTATTTAACATTCATGATATAAAAAAAACATATGATTTGTAACACTTAATTTAAGAAAATTATCGTATGCAATGCTTTCTATCTTCTTTAACGTAACGCTTTTCATTTCACGATAATATCGAGTGAAACGTTTCGTCAAATGGAACATTTTTCTATATTGGGGACGGTTATAGCGTGATACCTTTCACACAACCCGCCTGGGTTCGATTCCCAACCGCGCCCATAGGGTCAGAAATCTTTTCTAGCCCGAAAAGGCGAATGATCTTAGGGTTACAACCTCTATAATCGGAGCAAAAAAAAAAACATAGTACCTTTACTCAGGCGTTATTTCAGATAGGCCTCAGAAAACTTCGTGAGGTATCCTACATTAGCGAAATGAATTTTTAGGCTGTGAACCATTTCGCGGTTAATTTTAACTTTCAGTTAAAATCTGACACTTGGTGGTTATTTTGTGTCGAGTAGTTAAATTTAACTAGAACTGCGGCCCATTTCAAAGCTTGACGGATGGAAAGTTATTTGGGTTTATTTTGCACTGGAAATAATTTTGAGTAAAGAATTGATATTAGAATTTTCTAGCAAGATTTTTTTCAGTGTCGGAAAATAACGGGGTTATTTTTGCCAACATCAAATTAACCGCTCGAGTGTCAGATTATAACCAAAAGTTGAAATTAATCGCGAAATGGTTCACAGCCTAAGAGGTCAGTTTCGAAATTCTGGTTCGGAGTTCAGATCTAATTTTGTTACAGGATCTAAATCTAGAATTGCTGAAGTTATTGAATTCATGAATCAGGATTCTGAATACGAATTCTGACCCTAAATTGAGGCATTAAATTCAATTCTAAAATCTAATCTAATCTAGTTTCAGAGTCTAGAATTAGGATTCAGTTCCAGAATCTTAGTTTTAATCTTTGAACCTGTAAACACAGAAACTGAATTCTAAAATTTCATTCTAAATCCGAAATTAAATTTAGAACTCAGGTTCTGAATTTAGCCCGGAAATCTAAATTTTGAATTCTGTCCCAGAATACAACCTCGCCTCTAAAGCACTAACGTTTATCACTTTTGCTAGTCGAATATTGACACCAATTGAATATGATCAACAATTTATGATAGAGTTTTCAACACTGTGAAAAAAAAGGCCTTGGTATTACATTCCTGTAGCGGAATTTGACCTTCTGTTTCAACAGACTTCGCAGCCGATTCAGAGTGTACAGAACATGGCTGGTGCTACGATTCTACTGACACTACGAATCCTTTCAGGTCGGGGCTCGAACATACGACAACTGGTTTGTAAGACCAGCGCTCTATGCATCGAACCGCCAATCCGGGACAACACTGTGAGATAACCATAAATAACTCAAAAATTTAGTTTTCTCATGCTTTTGGCAACAACGAGAAAACCCATCACGCTTGCTAGCTTTTTTCGCACTCGGACGACGGGTTTGGGGTAGACTTAGGCCGTGGACCATCTCGTGAATTATTTTAACTTCTAGTTAAAATTTGACACAGCTATCTGATCGCCAATTCACTACACAATTTTCACGGCAAAACAGAAATTAAAAGAATATTCAAGTTGGATAGATTTAAAACTAATTGCGTATATTTCACGCAGTGCACCATTTGTACATTATTTTAAAGTTTAGTTGATTGTTCTAGGTAAACAAATCCGTGTTGTAAATATTGTTCGTCTTTTTTTCAGTCACGTCAGTGGAGTGATGACGAAGGAAAAGAAATTATCAAAAATTGATCTGAGAATATACGATAATTTCCAAATAGGAATTGAAACCAAAGTCGAACCATGCATCGATGTTATTTTTTTCATTTGCTGTCAATCCTAGTTTCGCTCTTCTTTGAAAATCAGTCGAAAGTCATATGTGAGAGTGGTTTGAAACGTATTTGCTGGACTTCTTACTGGGAAACATTTGCTGCTCGATTGAAAGTTTTCAGTTGGAAACTGCTCGAAAAGTCGCTCACGCGGTAATTTTTTCTTTCTGCAGAGAGGCGCAAAATTCAGCCGAGAGAGCGGGCCATACTTTTCGAACAACAACAGAGAGCTTGATGGCATAAATTCTCCACCTTCTCGCTCGTGTGGAGAAACTACTCTCGTGTGCTCATTATCCAGTGACACATAAACAAACCAACGTCAGTTTTGACAGTTATGTTGCGCTGGCAAACGTCCACGTCCTGTTTCGGTCAGCGTTTGGAATTTTTGCTGCCCTAGTTCGAAACATATTTCCCATTAATTCCGTGATTGAAGCTGTTCTCTGAAACGATCATGACAATTTAGGTTAGATCCGTTCCGTCGGTTCCGTTAGTGTTGTGGTGTGCGAAGTAGTGAAACGAAACAATTCACGGAAAACGTTTTTCAAGAACACTGAAAATGGCTGCAAGCCACTTGGTCACTTTTGTGCTGATTGCGGCAGGAATTCTCCGTTGTTCTTCGGCACATGGCTGGGGAGCGGACGATATGGAAGTGTTTGATCTGGTCGAAGAGGTCAACGAGAACTTTTACACCATGATGCAGATCAATCAGGTGCGGTTTGAATTTTGGTTGTCGTGAAAATACTTTTCCTAACAAAATGTTTGTTTTAGAATGCAACTAATCAAGAGATAAAACGTGCATTCCGAACACTTTCGGTGGTGCTTCATCCGGACAAGAACGACGCCGAAGATGCCAATATTAAGTTTCGAAATTTGGTGTCCGTTTACGAGGTTTTGAAGGATCCGGGCAAAAGGGAAAAGTACGATCGAGTACTGAAGGATGGACTACCGAACTGGAAGTCGGCACTGTATTACTATCGGCGCGTGCGGAAGGTTGGACTGGCGGAAGGTGCCGCTATCCTGCTGATCGTGGCAACCGTAATGCAGTATTTCATTGCATGGGCAGCTTATGCGGAAAAGAAGTACACTGCTGTAAGTCGGGGGATGCAATGAAAGTTAATTTTCATGGTAAAAAAAAAACAAATTTTCTTAATTTTAGGAACAAATTTTGGGAAGCAAGTTGAAGAAATGGCAAAAACGGAACAAAACGAATGTCGATATCGACATGATATTGAAACAAATTCCGACACCGAGCATATGGAATCTGCTTCCGTTCCAGATTCCGTTGGGTATTTGGCGAACGGTAATCGGAATGCCCGGAGCGGTAAAATCGGCCATGCATTTCTATGCTGAACAGAAACGGCTGGAGGAAGAGCGCAAGTTGAAGTAGGTGTTTGAGGATTTAATTATTTCAATAGCTCTAATTTCACCGAGATTTGTTTCACAGAGAAAAGGAAGAGGAGGAACTCCAGCGAAAACTGGAAGAGGAACGTGCTCGCGAGAAGGAAAATAATAAACTCCGTCGACGGAATAGGAAATTCGTTGCACCGGAACGAACGGACGAAGAACTGGCCGGATACAGTCAGAGCATAATCAGTCAGAAAGAAAAACAACAGAAAGCGGAAAACGATGCGAAAAATCGAGCGGCAGCTGCCGTCAAACCCGCGGCCAGTGGTGGCCTGTGGACCGAGGATGATCTTGCCGAGTTGGTACGTCTGGTGAAAAAGTATCCCGGCGGAACGACCGACCGGTGGGAGATCATAGCGGAGATGATGGGTCGGTCGGTCACGGAGGTAACCTACATGGCAGCTAAAATGAAGGAAAGTGGATATAAGGTAGCCGGACAGACCGAGAGTGTGGCGGAGGCAATTGTTCAGGAGGCTGGCAAACAGAAGGTAAAAACGAAAAAGACTGAACCGGACCTGGATGAAGCTGAGATAACGACCAACTGGAGCCAGACCCAGCAGGCGGCTTTGGAGACTGCCATCCAGAAGTATCCGAAAAGTGCTTCGGTCGATCGTTGGCAGAAGATTGCTAACAGTGTGCCCGGCAAAACGAAGGAGGAGTGTATGGCACGATACAAGTATCTGGTGGAATTGGTCAAAAAGCAGAAGGAAAAGGAAAAGGAACCGGTAGACGCTCAGGTAGAGGAATGTTCGGTGGACGAACGTAGTAATGAAACTGCTGACCTCAAACCTAAGGTAAACAAAAACCGAACAGAGTGTGAACAGGACATCCTAGTAGGCAACGATGAAGATGCTAGCACAACTGACAATTGCAAGGCGGCAACAGGCGGAAAGGCTAAAAATAAGCGTCGGGAGCGAAAAAAAGCCATTGAATATTACAGTTACGAGGATTCCGATGGCGAGAGTGGTACGGAGGAAATGTAGTTGAACCCGTGAACTGTTGCTGTTGCTATCGCGTTTAAGTTATAATTGGTATCGCATATGGGTGATTTCGAATTAAATAATGCACAAATAATTTTGGCTGTGTTTTTTTTTGTTTTCTTCAAGCCCGAAAATTTGACTTGCATAAAAAATTGCATACAACCAGGGTTGTTACGGTCGCGCGGATTTGGCGCGGTTTCTGCTAAGATTTTAATGCTATGGCGCGGATTTCGCGCGAATTTCAAAAAACTTCATTCCGCAAAATTCTTTGCAAATTTTTGAAGTTTGTGTGTTTTATGAAACTCTAAAAAAATTAAAGATGGGCGAACGTTTCAGCAAATTGGTCAAGATGGCCAAGATGGGTGAAAACCTTGATAAAACTAAAATTTACTAGAAGTCGGTTCTAGCCAATGTTTTCTTCAGTGGACAAAATTTTGATTTTATGCTTTTCGATCTCGAGTGATACAAGTTGCTATTTCAACATTTTGCACTCAAGGATATTGATGTCAGATGGAAGATATCGTCTCAGTGATAATACATTCAATAATGCAAAGAACGTAATAAATGGAATGCGATTTCAATAATATGGTAACAAATTTTGTGTATGATAAAAATCGCATTCCTAAAGCAAAATTTACACGACATGCCTACGAAGCGAAGTCTGACAATAAAAGAAACGAAGAAGTTCTGGGATTCCATCCGTGGTAATAAGCTAATAGTTTGTTAGTTTCACTATCCAACATTTTCAATTGGTCTTTGCGTCCTAAATTTTTCCTGAAATATGGAAAAAAAACTTATGTGAACAAGGGTATAGTATCCAACTACCTTGGAATTGTTGCTTTGTGCGCTGTATCGAAGCTGTTTGAAATTATAGTTCTGGATATTATAACACATAGTTGCTCTGACTACATATCAGAGACTCAGTTTGGATGCATGCCAAAGCCTTCAACTTCCCCAAATTTAGTAACCTACACTTCCTTCATCATACGTTCTTTACAAACACGACTACAAGTAGATTCTATATACACCGATTTCGCTGTTTCGTTCGACAAAATCAATCATCACAAACGATCTCCAAGTTAAGTAGACTGGGATTAAACGGATTATTTTTGAATTGGCTTTGATCATATCTAACTGGCCATGGAATGATATTGAAAATAGGAGCCTGTACAACCTCGCCATTTGCTGTTACCTCTGGAGTTCCTCAAGGAAGTCACCTTGGACAGTTATTAATTTTATTGTATTCCAACGATCTAAATTTTTCGATCAAGTGTATGAAACTATCGTTTACCGATGACTTTCATATTTCATATTTCAAGTCTGTATTCAAGTTCGACTATAATATTTCACGCGCTTCGTTTGTTAAGGACCTGGGTGTTCTTCTGGAATTAAAGTTAAATTTTAAAGAGCACACAGAGCTTACTATACTCTAAGCCTCTAAGCTATTAGGATTAATTATTCGCGTTACTAAAAAAAATCTCTGATGTACATTGCTTGTAAGCTCCGTATTGCGCTTTAGTTCACTCAACTGGAATATGCTGCGGTTATCTGGTCACCTTATTACCAAAACGATATCCAACGCATTGAAGCGATTCAACGCAAATTTGTCCGATTAGCTCTCCGTCGTCTTCTATGGAGATATCCTTTAAACTTACCGAGTTACCATGACCGCTGCAAACTGATTGGTCTCGATTTATTATTTGTCCATCGAGATGTTTGTAAGGCTAGTTTTGTGCCAGACCTACTTCCGTCGCAGATCGATTGCTCCGGGTAATTGCAATTGTTACAATTTGTCATTCGATGCCGTAATCTTCGATCCTATTTTTTTCTTCGGATTCCCTATGTTGGAACTAATTATGGATATGACGAGCACATTGTTAGCATGTGCCGCATATTTAAAAAATGTTTCAATTCTTTCGACTTTCATTTATCACGTAATGTTATCAAGAAATCGTTTCTTATGTTACTGTCTCATTAGATTTAGTTACTATAGAAGCACTAGATTTAAGGAACTGTATCATTTGGATGATTTTAATCTATTAATGCAAAAGATGAGGAGGTTTTATGCCTGCTGGAGAACAAGTTTGACAGATACTAATTCCAGTGGGCTTTTCCCTGATCCAAATAAAAGAGCAAAAGATGAGGAGGCAAAGAAAGACATTCAGAGTGAAATCTGACAACAGGAGAAGGCTCTATTATAATTGAAACTGAAAGTAAAAAGTCAAGTTAAGAGTTAATCAGATCATCCTGATGTGGTCTACCTTAAAATTCTTCTTACCAAGAAGGAAATGCTGGCCGAGCAAGATGTTGAAGCAGAAAAAATGTTTTCGCTGAAATCTGTTTAATTTCTTTCAATATCACAATTGTAAGCATTTTTATTTTTTTATTATTAACTAAGCATCGAAAAAGCTGTAGAATAAAAATGCAATCATTTTCATGGGATTTCTTGAAGTGACGTGTTGTATGCGAACTTATTTATCGCGTTTTAGTTTTTGACTTCGCGCGGATTCGCGTTTTGATTTTGAAATTTTTCGTAACAACCCTGCACAAGTCTGCTGATTATGTTTTAGTCTTTGAAAATTTCTAAATTCACAGAAGTCTATTTAAGACCATAGTTTTTTAATTCACATTTCTTTCGTTTCTTCTTTTTCGTTTATATAAATTTTTGCTTGTGAACTGTGACATTTTATTTTGCCCGTCGAATCGATCCCTTCATAACAGTTCGGCTGAAAATTTCGTATCGTTTAATAGAAACAGACATTTTTTGCCAAAATTCGTTTTTATTATTCAACATAATTGCCATCAGAGGCGATACAGCGATTATAGCGATCTTCCAACTTTTCGATACCATTTTTGTAGTACGATTTGTCCTTTGCCTCAAAATAGGCCTCAGTTTCAGCGATTACCTCTTCATTGCTTCTAAGTTTTTTACCAGCGAGCATTCTCTTGAGGTCTGAGAACAGGAAAAAGTCACTGGGGGCCAAATCTGGAGAATACGGTGGATGAGGGAGCAATTCGAAGCCCAATTCGTTCAATTTCAACATGGTTTTCATCGACTTGTGACATTGTGATTGTGAGCTCACGCGGCAGCCATTTTGCACAAAGCTTTCTCATATCCAAATATTCGTGAATAATATGTCCAACACGTTCCTTTGATATCTTTAGGGTGTCAGCTATCTCGATCAACTTCACTTTACGGTCATTGAAAATCATTTTGTGGATTTTTTTCACGTTTTCATCGGTAACAGCCTCTTTTGGACGTCCACTGCGTTCATCGTCTTCGGTGCTCATAGGACCAGTACGAAATTTTGCAAACCACTTACGAATTGTTGCTTCGCCCGGTGCAGAGTCTGGATAACACTCATCAAGCCATTTTTTGGTATCGGCGGCACTTTTTTTCATCAAAAAGTAGTGTTTCATCAACACACGAAATTCCTTTTTTTCCATTTTTTTCACAATAACAAAAGTAGCTTCACTCAAATTGCTATATCTCACAAACTAATAATCAGACAGCTGTCAATTTTATACACGTATCTTTTGAAGGTTGGTACTAACTGAAAATGGTATGGATTTAATTCTAGTGGCGCCCTCTCATAGAAACGATACGAACTTTTCAGCCGATCTGTTAGATGGAGTTGAGCCTTTTTTGCTCACTATACCTACGATTAGGGATGATCGAATCTTTTTTTGCCCCAGGCGCATATTTTCTTAGGTACCCCACTGGATTTAAAATTCACGAGAATCGTGCAATGCAATCATAAAACCAGAAATGAGCAAGGTGGCACTTTAATTTGCAAAAAATTGCTTTAAAACCAATTACTAGTGAGCAGTTGCCGCCATTTCCCCTTAGCATCTTTAGCTATTAAACATCGTTTTTGCACCATACATTTTCTATGGAAGGAATAAAAAACAAAACAAAAAGAATGCCACAACTTGTAAATGAAGAAAATGAAGTGCATAGTGAACATTATATTGGCCCTTATTACCGGTATCACTACACGGTGAAAACCAAGTGAAGTGAATTTAGGTCCTTATCAAGGAAGTCGCTTCAAAGACAAATGTAATTATTTAGATGAACTTGATGTCATTATGAGCATCACGCCATCAACATTTAGTTGAAAAAATGAATTTTTTTCCACTACAGTGATCACTACACTATGCGTGATACTGGTAATAGGGAAAATCAAGTGAAGTGACATGTAAGTGAAATGAATATGAAAGTGGAAGTGAGAACGGTAATAAGGGCCATTGAATATTGATCACCTATCATATTGCCACTCAAATCGTTGATTAACGGGTGGCAACTAAAATTTTGGAATTTCTTCCTCAAGCTGTCAAAAAAAGAACAAACATACTTGGAGAAGATCTGATGTATTGAAATTAAAGATACATTGTTCATTGTTGAAAAAAAATTAGTGAACATTTGAAAACGGTCCGTAATCGGATGTTCGTTGCGGCCTTCATGTCAACTTTGCGAATGCATCTCTTGATTCTACCGATCAACTGTTAGCAATTCGTGGCTCTCCAGTTATTTTTGTACACCAAGGAGCTCAAAGCCCCGAAGAAATCTTCGATTGGGCGACACTGAGGCAGATTTGTCGGGATGTGGTTTTTGGGTGCAAATGGGATTGAATGGGTATTCAGGAACGATTGTGTTTTTTTTGCGTAATGCGATGACGCTTTATCCGGCCAAAACACGTATTGTCCATCAACATGATGTTTTTAAAAAAACGGGATCAAAACTTTCTACAAACATTCATTCTGGTACACATCTTGATTGATTGCCAAACCAGAGGGCTTGAACCATGGCTTAGAAATACCTTTCTCGGTGATGGCAATGTACAGCATCACTTTCTGTTCAAACTTATGTTTAAACTAATATTTTATGTTCGGATGTACAGTAGAACCAAATACAAATAATAATACCCCTAAGTCCCATACAAACGTACCGCCAATGTTTGGTTTAGCGAATTAACAAGTTAGCCTAGCGTATTCTTCCATTCAGCTTTGACAAAGGAGAGCAAACGAAAATGTTCTAAACTGGCAACTTGACTGTCTCAAGTTATGCTAACATGTTTTTATTGTAGGGATATACCCCTTTCAGTGGTTTTTCGAAATATGATATGAGGAAGCGTCATATAAACTTGATATTAGTCCATGGCAAAGCAAGCAATCAATAACTTTTATGAAGAAATTCTAAACTTTTATGAACCTAGTATTGGAGGTCTGTTTATAGAAATATACTCTGTTAAATCATTTGAAAGTAGTTTCGGGACTCATTGTGATTTCTATGAAGATTTCAAATCAGATTCAACAACCGTTTCGGAATCAATTTGGAAAAAATCGATCGACTTATCTCGCAAACATTTACGCATAAGCTACCAGCTTATAGCGATAGTGTGTCATTTATTTGAATCTGTGTTCATAAAAATCGGAGAAATGCAGGGATCTCTGAGAAATTATTGCGATGGGCATCAAATTTGTGACTCCACGATACTTTACATACCACATACAATTTGAATACTTAACTCGCCCGTCATTTTCCTTTTAGTACAAGGATAGATAGTCTCATATCATACGTTTGTTGAACATCTGTAAATATAAATAATCAAACTGAATACTTGCACTGAGCTCTGGTTCCCAGAATTGAATAAACAGCAAGGTTTTCAGGAAGCACATTCGACAATTCTATATAGACAATAGATATGGTATATTTGTACAATAGATAAGCCCAAACAAGTTTTTCCTCTCTAGTCATCTGACAGTTGAGCTCAAAATCCATTCACCTGCTCTGTAACACCTATAAAGCTTGTTACTTAGCGAATCAGCGATTGCCCCTAATCCCTGACCAGAGCCACGGGGACCGTCTGGGGTGGCTCCAAAGATCTCTTGTCACTGGCAAGCTCAAGCGTGAGATTCGGAGGCTCAAGGACACTATGACACCAATCAAACCCAAACATGGTCTACAGCAATCATTTCTTTATTACAACTCTACTCGCAATTTTGTTCGTGTGTGAGTGTGTATGTATACTGCTTTTCGGTCGGCCGGCGAATTCTGGGTGACAGTCAAGGGGAAGACGCTTAGAACAATGTACCAATCACACATTAACACAATGCGTTGGTACATTTATCAATGTTGGCACTTTTGTTTTCAGACAGTTGCACAGTTGCGGCACACAATGGGCTCAGTTTTGACAAGTAACTGTTTCTTGGGTCACAGAGTGGCATACTTATGTCGTTTTCGTTTTTAAATTGCACTACACTGGTGTAGCGAAAGCTGCACTGAAACCGTTCGTTTTTACCAATTGCACTACACCAGTGCTACACTTTTTCTTCCCCGATACCACTGGTGTAGCACTCATCAAAAGTTTGGTGTAGCTCCGTGCAATGGAATCGTTTATTGTAGTCAATGGTTACTGTTTATGTTTTCGTCATTTTTGTTCGTTTATTCATGCCTCAGTGTAGCACTGCACCGGTGTAGTGCAAATTAAAAACGAAAACGCCATTAGACTCACAGTATATCACGTGTTTTTTTAGAAGCATAATATAGTTTGTGTTAAGCGACTCTCCCCTTGGTGACAGTCGATAATCGCTGAACTGTCCGTCTGGAATGAACGAAGGTAGATCACTCGTAGCGATAACGGTGTCTGTTTCGACTTCCTTTGCCGAATTCGGGTGGAACGTCAGTAGCAGATCTGTAACATTCTGCTCGTTGCTTCGTGGGGTTGTCGTACAGCAGGTTGCGATTTTGGTCCCCTTAGACATGCGCGTGGTCCGGACTGTAAGTCACTTCGATGGTTTTAGTGTGTCACTAAGAGGTTTTGATTTGGCAGTAGGGAGAAGGTTTACGACTACGAACCTGATTCATATTTTTGATCGATTCCAGTACTTGTAATAAGTTTTATTTTTCCACGCTGACTTTCCTTTCTGTGGACCTTTTACGAAACTAGGTTATTTCATTTTAAATGAATGCTTTTTGGCCCTGGAGTTCCTGCAGCTTGAAAAAATAAATGGTAGAAATAAAATTTCTATGGTGAATCTATTTGCGGTCATCAGAGATGCCAGTTTCATAGAAAATTCAATAAAGTACATTATCACTTTGACAGTGTATCATGACAGTGTACCGCACGATGCAAAATGTGTCCTTGAGAATTTGTCGAAGTATTCCGTATTATAATTTGTATTTGGTAGAACTATCCGTTGAATATTATCGATCGTTTCCGGGAATCTGCGTCTTCGAAAGAGGAAAGTAACTTTCGTCGTCCAAAACAAAACTTTTTCCGGAAAAATTTTCAATCAACCAGCGGTATTGGGAATTCACCGTTGAAATCTGTGCGTCAGTATATCCCGAGGCTCGTGTCTTCTTTCGGTACTTTATTCCGAGTCTTTTCAATGTTTTGCAGATGTACCTACTGGTGAGAACAGTTGAACTTTTTTGCGGCATCCCTTTGCCTCAGCGAATCCTTGTTGTTGAAGGCACGAGAAAGAGAACGAAGTCCTTTTGCGTCCATAATTTTGGCTGGTTTTCCACTACCTTCCTTACGAGCAGTTATTGGGCATCTTAGGATATTGTAAACTGTCGAAGCCGCAACATTTTGGCCTTCAAAATGTTGTACCGTATACTATTTGCCGAGATTTCTGTGCAGTTCGTAGAACTGTACAATGCGCTCGTGAAATACTTCTTGTTTCGACGGCATTTTGAGCAAAACTGAGCAAGCATGAACAAAACAGAAAATACTAGCAGAAAGAGGAGAAAGAGAGCTAACACATACACACTCTTATACCTTTTTCGTTTTTGAACCTAGACGCGGGCTACTCTGACTCCGAGTAAAACGAACACGTGGTACGCGCCCTAAACAACAACTCATGAAAAAAAGAAAAAATAAACAAACTCGGCTGGATGCGTGGTGCGACCCGAGAAAATTTTCAGAGCGAAACTACGCGATTGGAGTCCGATCTAGAGCGACCTCAGGTTGCTAAAACAAACATATCAAACGTTGTTTGGGCGACTCTGGGTCAGCTTTCGGGCTGCTCTGATCAATAAACGAAAACGGTATTAGTTCTTTCTGAGCTCGTTTGTTGTTGAGCATACAGGCCTCGAAAAAAATTCAAAATTCTAGTTGCCACCCGTTAGTTGAACCGAAACAGTAAACGTCTAGTGGCTATATGCGCCGTCACTATGACAAAGTTTGTTTTCATATTAGTAACAATGCTGCATTACACTCCGCGACTCTCTGAATTTGAATGAAATATTGAATAAGTATGATACCTTTCAATTCGCGGATCAGGAATCTTTTGCGCAAAACTTGTAAACATGTTCATTTTTTCGGTATTGTAGTGTTACAGGGACTTTACTGTTGTAGTTAGAGTCACTCGGAGAGAAAATTCATCAAACTGGGACCCCGGCCACTGTAAGATCTTTCTGTTATTTGTTTTATGCCCCGTTTACACTTCTGGCTGCCAGCATGCTGGTGTCAGTGTACTGCCCTCTTAGGAAAAAAACGTTCAACGGTGGTCCTTCGTTGGTCTAATACTTTGGATCATTGGACCCAAGGATGGTTTTTATCGTATCAAAGAACGTTCACTGGCAACTCTTCAACGATTGAATCAGTGCCATCAAAGAGAGTTGGAAATCATCGCAACAACAAAAACCCGGCATGGCTTATTTAACATAGAATCGACACCAGTGCGAGAGCGAATTTCTCTCGATGACATTTCTGAGAATCAAAGGTTAGCACGCTGCTGTGGGGATCTTCTCTGAAGCAACAAACGGTCCCTTATTCTCGTTTCGCGATCCGATTCTATACAGGCAGTTGATAATTGCGATAGAATCATTTTACTATTGCCACTTATTCTAACTATGTGCATATAATCTTTGTATAAGTTGTGTCTATGAAAATGTCTGTAATGCTCCACACAAGGGTTTTGAAATATTGCAACATAGTATGAGAATCATCAAGTTGAATCATCGACTCGATTTTCTGCGATAATTGTCAACTTGCGATTCTCTCTTGGGAAATTCCACACAGCAACGATCATTATCAGACTGTAATTTTTTTTTAAGGGCCGTGAAATACTCAGAGTATGAAGTGGAGCGAAGGAATGTAGAAAAATTCTCTCGCGGTTCATGCATTGAGAGACTCGAGTTCTTGTAGCATCTTCTACCGGATTGAAAATGTTGTATACAATATAGATAGCAATATAGCAGCTTCTGTCAAATTTTCGGCAATCACCAACACTGATCGGACCACAGTTGATCGTTTTTTTCTAAGAGGGCAGTACACTGACACCAGCATGCTGGCAGCCAGCAGAAGTGTAAACGGGGCATTAACAACCATGCTAATTCGGTAAACTTCAAATGACTCTTAATATGAAATTTAAAACCTTGAATTCGTGTCGGTATTATAATTATTATAGATATAAGTTGAAATGAAGTGTGCTGTTAAATTGGTCAAACCGCATCTTCATCGTGTAGTAAACTGTGTTTGCGGTGACGGTTACGACGACATCGAGAATATTATTTGAGCGTACTCCAAGTATCATGACGCCAGACTCCAGCTAATCGATACCCTTCGGGCCCGAGGTAGACCTCCGTATGTTCCAGTTCGTGCCGTATTGGCCATCCGAGATCCTCTTTACGTGACCTGTCTCTATAACATCTTAATAGCCATAAACGTGCACATTTAGTGCTTTCTTTTTTTATTTCTTCTACAGCTCATCCTTTTTCTTTATGGCAAGATTCTGGGTGGAAAAGAATCGTTAATAAACGCTAGGCAAAATTCTACGCCAGAAATGGTTGTTGCGTTTTTGACCGACTCTTGTTAGAATACTGGCAAAATATCGACAAAAAATCTAACCGGCATAGCCCGAGAGAGGGAATCTGCCCGCCGCGTACTAGAGGGAGACAGTACCTGAAAAACAAATGTACAAATGTGATCTGTTGTTGTATCTTTCTCAGAAAGTCTGATCCTATCTCTTGACGATGCTCCATCGAGAATAGGAACAATCTTCACCTGCAGGTTTGACCCTAATATTCGTTCGATTCTTCCCATCCCTAATCTATCCACCATCTTCATCGGAGCTAACACGATCTTTCTGCGGTCACTCATTGTTTCGTTCCTCTTGCCCTAGTCACTCCAGCATCTTGATGTCGATTAATAAGATTCGCCGTCATCGCTCACAGAGGGCCGCACCTGTCGATGACAAACATGCGGGCCACTCGCCTGGTCTTTGTCACCCGGGGGTGTTTCCCGTGGACCCACACGGACCGAAGGATGCGGCCAACATCGATTGTACCAACGTCATCTGGATGACTCTCGTGTAATATTCGACCCACCAGCCACTGCAGCTACCTAGTTGAAAATGGATCTGCCAAAGTCGATCACTACGACCCATTACCTAATAATTCGTTAATTAAAATTAGAAGAAGCCCTCTGTATCTTAATGCTTAAGCAGTGTGTCTTATAAATTATATTATCTTTAACAAAAAACGACCTGACAACTGGAGGCTGATTTTGATCAAATTTTATGTCAGAATGTTCCACTTTCTGATTGGCACCATTTAGAGATGATACTTTCAGCAAGAGCTGTCAAATCGTCAGGAAAAATCTTAATTACATCTCCTTTTAATCTCTTATAAGAACGGGCAAATATGAAATCGTTTTACAAGAGAAGTATGCCGATATGAAAATTTTCGAAAGAACCCTTCTTTTCTTGATTTCATTTTTCAATGCTAGGTGTCGCTACCGGTAATTCAGTGCCAATAGTTTGATACAGGACAAATATAAATTAAGGCGGACAGAGTATATGTTCTTGGTTCGTGGTTCTTCGAATATTCACTCGAAAACTAATAGCTTTGTGGTATGGATAAAAATCGATTAAATGTGAAGAAATTGCGTGTTAAGTCTGTGATTGATTTCGCGGTTAATTTTAGTTGAAATCTGACACTTGAGTGGTTATTTTGTGTCGAGTAGCTAAATTTAACAAAGGTGCGGCCCATTTTAAAGTTTGACGGACGGAAAGTAATTTGGTTTTATTTTTCACTGGAAATAATTTCAACTAAAGAATTATTATAAGAATTTTCTTTCCAAGTTTTTTTTCAGTGTCGGAAAATAACCATCTCGAAAGCATGGTTATTTTTGACAACCTCAAAATAACCGCTCGAGTGTCAGATTTCAACCAAAAGTTAAAGTTAAGGTGACCGTGGACAGAAGCCAAGGAAAATAAATGTAAAAGTATTGGTGAAACAATACTTTTTCATATGGTAATACCACAGACTAACAGACAGGACACTCAAATTAGATTCTTCAATCATTTTAACGGTCATTTCGAATATTCCCTTATTTGGGACAGTACTCACATGTGTCATGATGGCGCCACGTTACCCCATCAAAAACATCCAGGCTGTCATCTAGACTGTGTTTATTTTTTTCATTTACCAACAGAGTTGCCATTCATACAGAATTACCTGTAATGTATTGATTTGTATACGTCCATGCGAATTTCATGCAGGATATGGATACATATTTAATACATATTGCCAAAACTATATACATAATTGTGCCTACTTCTCATCCTCCAACGCAATACAAAATCGAACCCGTTTTGTTACAATATTTACTTGCTTCTGGTCTACCGCCACTTAATTTCGGGTGAAAACTACAAACACAATAAAAAATAGTCTATATGAACAACGTTTAGTCAAATAAATTGTTACCTTAAAACATCGCGAAAAAGTTAAATATATTATCAACGTAATCCAATAATTTATTGTTACGATTCATTTTCAAACATTATGATGAAATCAGGCATCCCTGCAAGCAGCTGATCGGTGTTGACAAACGAGGGGAAACCAACTAGTAAAAAAACTTTTACATAACACAAGGGGTGTACAGATAGTAAATAGTCCGCGCAGTACAATATAGGTGGAACTAGTGCATCACGAAAAATTATTTTTATAAGAATTTACTCATACTGTCATGTCTGTTAGTCTGTGGTAATAGTATTTGTGAAAAGAGAGGAATGAAATAATATTTGTGTGCTGAAAAGAATACAGTTGCCTGAACAAAATGTAAACATTGAAACTATTCAAAACACCTAGCAGAACAGAGTGGACTTATCTCATCTTCATGCTTATTCTGGAGTTAACATATTGTAATTATGCGACCAAAAGAATATAATGATTGTGCCAAAGAAGATAGTTTACTTTTTGCCTTCGCTTGGTTCTTGGCATTTTTCTTACATTACAAAGTGGAAAGGAAGCTGTTACATTGATGAATTAAGTATAGTAACACGAAATCAGAACAAACTGTGCTGCTTTAAAATAATTTTAATTTTTAAACATGAAGCTCTCATGTTAGGAAAATACAAACCAACAAATTCTTCATTTTCCATTTTGTTGACAACATCTTCGTTTTCGGATAGGAAAGCAACCTCACCCAAAGAACAGTCAAGTGGCACTTGACGAGAGGGATTGATGACAAATCGGCTATTTGCTCTGAAAAGATTTATCATGCAAATTTGAAGATATAATTTCATGTATTGACGAAAATATTTTAAAACTTCACCTATTGATACCAAATTATTGGATCCAGTACAGTTTCTAAATGCCGTGGTATTGTTTTGAACCTGCACTTCTGGCAGTTCTTCCACTGTTTGAACTGATGAGTCCCGCACATACTCACTACCCAAAACACACCCTATCAACGTATTCTACCTATTTTTCTATTGATTTTCGAGAATGAGCGCTGCTTTCCTCTTCTTAGATAGACGAGGCATTTTGAAAAGATTGCAATACTTGAATTACTTGTTTATTTTTTGCATTTCATAGCCACGGTAAATAAAACAACAGAGTTGCGGATAACTTGGAGGGGAAGTAATGTTTGAAATGGAAATTAGGGAAAATGTTATCGTTTTTTTAAAAAAATATTGAAATTTTGATCCGTAATTTTAACTAGGGTAACGGTTCCCTATTTCATCTGAGCTCCTATTTCCATCTCATTCCTTCACCTCATTACTTTGAACATGAATCATATTTTACAACGTACCTGAACCAAACTGTGAAATGTTTAAAAATGAATATTTAGGCTATTGTCACACTTATCCTTTGGAAGAAATGGTTTTAAATTTTTCGGTGATCGTCTTTTTCATTCAAAACAAACTCACTTTTCGATTTAGGACACATTTTCGTCTCAAAATGTACAGTTCGTCATGTTTCTGAATATCTACTAAACGATTAGTCTCAAAACATAGTCACTGTTTCGCCCAATTACACTACTATTGAATGCTGGATGACTTTATAATTAGTAATGTTCACTTGCCACTTGTTTAATTAACTATTAAAAACTTCAAAAACTACCCGACAATCAATAAAAGTTTTCAAAAATTATGAGATGAAAGTTTTTCACTTAGTTCACTTGATTGCGCTTTGTTTTCATCTCATTTGGGTTCGCAAAGTTGCCAAGTTTTCTCAAAATGTTACAAAAAAAAAATGATTTTCTTTTTCAAATTATCATAAAAAAATATGTTTTTGGTATCCGTAACATTAGTTTAATTAAGTTATTGATTTTAATATTTCAATAAAACTATTTCGGCTTCGAATATAACCAGAAAGAACGTGTTAAATACTAATGAAATATCCATTGTGGCAAATCTAGTAGCACTGGTTTTATACTGTTATATGTCAATACAACGCTGTGAAGTGTGTGTGTTTCATCAACTGTGCACAGAGATGCCAGATATTTTCATAGAAAATATGTCTTGCTCTGCATAAAAAGTCAAATTGGTTTAAAATTTTAATATAAATGTTTGTCAGTGTTCATCATCGATTAACTACTCAAAAGATTTCCATTTTAACATGTGATTTCTCCGTTGATTAATAAACTTTTAATGAATCACTGCAATAAAATATTAAGAGATACTCAGGGAGAAAAGTCTATTTTTTTACTTCTCACTTTTTGTGAACCTGTACAAATCTGTATTAAATTTAGGAAATCTGTATAAAATCTGTACTTTGATTTAAATCGAACGCAAAAATCTATACAATACAGATAAATCTGTATAAATGGCATCTCTGACTCTGCCTTTTTTTTAAAAGGGCTAATGCCTAAATAGTAACCATTCCTTTTTTGTTTTTATTGAAACTTCATCAAATTAAAATTACAGTAATATTTTAAAATTAAAACGAAAGGTAACGAAAACGACCGAAGAATTTTTAAACGTCGAAATGATTCCAAACTGGTTCTAAAAATGTACTGTGTTGTCTCATAGTTGGTATTAGGCCGTTTTTAAGAAGAATTCTGACATTTTGAACATGTGAGTGTAATAGTGCAATATTTTGTTTTGATTGCTGTCGCCATTGCTAATTCATAGGATGAATAAAGGACCAACGATAGGATGGATAAAAATCCATTGAGATGAAATTAGGAGCAGAGTAGTGAACACATCATAAGTGTTTTTAGCTGTTTTATGAATATTAGTTTAATTTTGAAGAAATGTGAATCAATTCTCAATGTGGAGCAAGGCGAATGAAGCTGAAATATGAAATATTTATCGTGATTTTAATGGCTAAATCGGGGTATTGAGGCAACGTGCTTATAAATGAGATGAAATAGGGAGCCCTTACCCTATATAAATGTGCGACTAATTGAAAATAATGTAATTTTTAGTGCATTGCAAGGTTTTTTTTTCTCTAATTATGTATGGCATCACTGCCAATATAAAAGGGTGGTATTACCAATACTAAAGCAGGCCGGCAAACTTTTTATCGTGGATTTTTGGAAAATTTTCAAAACCAGAACTGTGAATTATTCAAAGGTTTTATAATAAAATGTTTAGATCAGAGGATAGGTTTACCGGTGACGAACAACTCAAAAGTGTTTCATAAAGCTTACTTATGTCACAGAGCTCTAAACAGCAGTTGAAATCTTGAGGTGAGTGAAAAATAATAACATTCTATGAAGAAACCTTCTAATGAAGGTCCGAAAAAGTTTTGCACAAATCATTCTTCAGAGTTGATAGTTTATCGTAAACATATATCAATACGATGAGTGATTATGTCACCAAATTGCAGTAGCAATTCTACGCAACATATTTACCCCTACGCGTAGAAAAAATGTATTTCATGGTTTGTTTACATCTATAGCAGGGCAAAATAGCGGAAGGTGGAGTGGGAGGTAGGTGGTTTCTTGGTTGCCATTTGTGGCTCGCTTCTATGGTCACCTTAACCGCGAAATGGTTTACAGCCCAAATATTAACAATTAGCGGCCCTTACACGATCATTAAAATTGTCATTACTAAGTAATGACACTTCTGCTCAAACGCTCGTAATTACTGCATAACTGTACATCATTACTTTTTAGCATTACACGTTCATTATTTATGATGAGTATTTGTAACTACTCCAGCACGAGGCTTGTAACCAGAATAACATTCCCTCAGTAATTGGGCTGAGGACAGTACCGTAAAGTGGTAGGTTTTTTTGCTATTTTCCCGTTTCAAATTAAATTTTCTTAGAAACGGTGCAGAACATAGAAAAACCCACCTGACAATGTCTTTGAAATTTAGTTGAAAATATTCTGTGAAATTTTCAGAATGATTCATTGAGTTTAGCGGTCGTGTTTTATTTTTTTCTGACTGAAGAACTGCTGAAAATTGGAACGCTCGGAAATGCATACCTCTACTCCATCGAATATCTCGGCTTTGAAGGCTTGTATTATAAATCTACCGTGACAAAGTCTAGATAATTTAGTTTAGATGCGATTAGTACATAAAAACATACATGTTATCGCGATAAACATAAAGTCTTGTATTTTTCTGTGAAACAAAGTCAGTTTCAATGCATCCACCATTTTTTTCGCTTTGGTTTCCTGATAGCATTCTGAAAAAGGAGAGAGAAATAAAATTGACTCGACAAGACTGCCAAACACACATACATTCAATCTTTGTGAAAGTTGAATATTTTTTCATTGTTCATTGGAATCCATGTTATGTCCAACCCATACGATAGATTAATGTAATAAAACTTCTCATCAAAATAATAAAATATATGCTGGCAACCCGGTACAGTTTGCTCATATACGAGAGAGTACAAGAGAAATACAATGCGCAAAGGAAATTGAGCGTGCCACGTGGTCGATTTAAAATTCAACACGTGACCCTCTGTCCTCAGACCTTAAAGAATATTAGCATTATTCTTTATCTTAGTTTAGCTGAAAATAAATTTTATTTGCCATTGAAACGTTAAGGTTAATGAAACATTAATAATTTAAATCTACACTTTGTCATTTCCAGAATTTTTTTTCACGTACAGTTCTGAAGAAAATGTTTACTTCATGGTTGTCAAAATTTCTCATCAAATACAACTGACGATATTCAGCACTTCCACAAAAAAAAAAGTAGTAAGAAGAAATATTGTTGGTAATGATGGAAAATCCGGAATTCCATCATTACTCGTGCCATTACTAAACTCGTAGACCTTACTCGATCATTAAAAGTGTCATTACTTTTTAGTAATGACACTTTTAATGATCGTGTAAGGGCCGCTATAAGACGACTGATTGAATTGATTTTTATTTATAAATATACATGGAATCGCAAATAAGCTGTCAGAAACCCAACTGTTCATTTCGGTATTGTATTATTTTACTTGTGATTGAGCATCTGTTCAACCTAAAGCTTCGAATGAATCGAATACGGATGAGCAGAATGATAGCAACCGGGCGGCACCCTTAATTCACTACTCACCTGCTTCGAATCGGAATCATCTCCACAGTTCGATTCCCGACGATAATCACCGATAATTCAAACAGCAATCGTAACCATTAAATCCGTACCAAATTATCCAACGAAATGCTTCCCGAAAAAAAAGTAGACCTTTCTCGTTTCGTACCGCCCCGAATATCGATTCAGTTTCTCGAGCAAGTCAAATTGCCATGTGCATACGGCTTACATGGTGATGCAGATTGCCGTAACTACGGCGGAGTGCAACTGGCGGACCCGCCCCGACCTATCGCCCGTATCTTCAGCGCAAGTAAATACCAGGAATCGAAAACACGCACGCGGTGGAAAATCGCACCCCGCGAACACAATGGAAACGCATTTACGGGGCTAAATTTCAGTTTTTTTTTCTGTTTATGGCAGCATTTTCCAACCACCAGCTCGCCGATTTCTCATCACAGTTTTCGGAACCCAGCTCCAGTTCAAAACCTACTTTCGCGCACTGAAAATGCGATGATGTCGGTAACGCAATGCAACATAACCTATAATCTGATGGTATAATCAGTCGAACCCTTCGGAACACAACAACCACAACAACAACAACAAGACACGACTTGTCGATAATCAGTTGCACCCAGAGGTCTATTTTCTCGCTGGAGGTTAGATACCAGTTTTCATAAATTATTACATACTTGACTCGGTGGGTGGCAAGAGTGAACCGGGTGATTACGGGATGTGTAAAGTGCATGTTGCTGCAACAATCACGGGAGCTGCTGGTCTCGTTGTTGAAAGGTAGTGAACGATTTGGATTGCATTCCAACCGATCATGAAGTACGTGTCCAATCCAAAAGCAGTTTTTTTTTCTCGTGGATGCAATCAAATTATGTTAACATTCTAACCAAACAATTTCGGATTCAAAGTTTGTCACTTAACAGGTGTCAAAAGTCGATTCCCGCAAGTCACAATGCATAATTGTGTGTCGAGATTTGATTAAAAGATATACAAAAATAACGCCATCACTTTTGAAACAAATCGTTTTGTTTCCAATGGCAACCGAGACACCTGTAAAATCCCACGACTTACTATAATTTTTTTCCTTCTCTTTTTCGTTGACTACAATGTCCTTCAAGTTATTCGATTGCACTGAACTTACTTGCCCATATCTAAAAATCGTTGTCAGTAACTCTGTTAGCGGACCGAACCTAATAACCCGTAGCAGATCCATGGTTCACACGGTCACGGAGTTCGGTTTTTTTTCTATGCCGAGAAGAATTGAATGAATGTTTTTGTCGACGGTTTGTTTGCTGCTGTTCTGACATAGAAGATGAGAGCTTTTAGCGCTTGTTCAAGATCATTTCCAAATGCCATTCAAGCGCTATTTATTAGTGATGCGCATTGCACTGCATGCGAAAATAACATGCCCAGAAGCTTAAGATTTAAGGTCATTTTGGCCGTTTACGTATCAACGAATACATCGTATCAATATCAATGCCGAGATATAATTTGATCTATTGAACATAGTAGGCATTGATTTAAGTAGTAAATAGTAGAAATACAAGCGGATCAACCCTCGGAACATGTCAGAATATCGCTCAAACGAAAAAAAGGCGAGTGGGTAATGTCACTGACAGAACTGGAGGACGTGAATACGAATAAAACCGACAAGAGTCTTTCATGCTTCCGAATATGGATAATTGTTTGTATTAGTAGTTTGTGTGACTTTTACTAATTTTATTGCATCGCTTCCAGAATTGTAACAGTGACTCTATACTTAAATAAGACTAATTGAGATGACATACATATTCGACTATACAATTCCTACTTTAAATGACGACAATTCACTGCGCAACCGATTCGTGGAGAACGAAAAACATCATCTAAATTGCCGATTCTAGAATGCCGACTTTGTGATCTTTCCGTCCCAATAATAATGGATTCAGTCAAACATGTACCCGAAGTATGCTTGCGTTCGTCTTGCTAGCCCTAAATAAGTATTTGCGGGATCCAGCGGCAAGATATCTTTCTTATCTGCAGAATCTTGCTAAACTAAGGCATACTCGCGCATTTTCTCCACAGACTAACGGACATGACAGTATGGGTAAATTCTTTTAAAAATAATTTTTCATGATGCACTAGTTCCACCTATATTGTACTGCGCGAACTATTTACTATCGGTTCACCCCTTGTGTTATGTGAAAGTTTTTTACTAGTTGGTTTCCCCTCGTTTGTCAACACCAATCATGCTTGCAGGATTGCCTGATTTCATCAAAATATTTGATAATCAATCGTCACAATAAATTATTGGATTACGTTGATAATATATTTAACTTTTTTAGCGATGTTGGAAGGTAAACATTTATTTTTCTCAACGTTGCTCATCTAGATTATTTTTTATTGTGTTGGTAGTTTTTTTTTTTTTACAGGTAATTCTGTATGAATGGCAACTCTGTTGGTAAATGAAAAAAATAAACACAGTCTAGATGACAGACAGGATGTTTTTGATAGGGTAACGTGGCGCCATCGTGACATATGCGAATACTGTCCCAACTAAAGGAATATTCGAAATGACCGTTAAAATGATTGAAGAATCTAATTTTAGTGTCCTGTCTGCTAGTCTGTGCTTTCTCTTTCCGGTCGTCCAATACAATTTTATGTATTATTATTATAATTATTGTCATTTATTTTACCCCGGTTTCATCCTTCATTTTATGTGGTTTTGACTGCTGTTCTACTTCATAGGACTAACAGCCCCATAATATTTCTCAAACTTTTTATTCGTTTCTTTTTTTGATTTTAACACATACAGCTTACAAAAAGTAACACATATAACGCCTCCTAACACAAAACTTACAAAAGAGTAACGGATGTAACACTTCGTAACGCCAGTACTGTAAAAAAAAATGTAACAAATGTAACGTTTTGTAACACCTAAGACTTACAAAAAAGTTACGCATGTAACGATTTGTAACGCCTATAACTTACGAAAAAATACCACATGTATCGATTCGTAACGCCTATAACCAGTGATGGCCCAACACACGAGCCAGCTCTCATACAGTCCGTGTGCTGTACCTTTTCAAAAACACGCACACGAAGTCTGATGCACAGTCGTATGCTTCGTATGAGTCGTATGCTTCGAAAAACCAGCTCGCGATGCTGGCTCATCTGCTGGCTCATGAGCTGGAATGGGGAGCTAGCTCGTGAGCTGACTCATGCGCTGACTCCGTTTTTTTATTTTATTTAATAGTATAATATAATTTTTAAGCACACAGTGTCCGCTCCTTATTGTCTCTTGTCAGTAGGTGGACTACACAAATAGCACACGTTCATGAGTCTGGCTTGAAAAGCACAGCACCCGAGCTTAATAGGCACACACTGCAGGTATAGAGCAACTCGTGTGCTGAACTCGGACATCACTGCCTATAACTAACCAAAAAGTAACGCATATAACTCTTTGTAAGGCCTATGACTCATGAAAAGGTAACGCATGTAACGCTTCGTAACGTCTACAACTTACAACAAAGTAACGCTTCGTAAAGCTCCGTAACGCCTACAACTTTCGAAACAGTAACGCATGTAACGCTTTTAACTGACAAAAAAAATTCGCTTCGTAACGCCTATTACTCACGAAAAAGTAACACATGCAACGCTCCGTAACGCTTATAACCTACAAAAGTAACGCATGTAACGCTTATAACTTACAAAAAAACAACGCATGTAACGCCTATAACTTACTAACAAGTAACGCATGTAACGCTTCGTAACGCCAATGATTCACAGAAAAGTAACGCCTACAGCTTACTAAAAAAATAACGCATGACTCACAAAAAATTAACGCCTGTAACTTGCTAAAACGTAACGCATGTAACGCTCAGTAACGCCTATGATTCATAAAAACAAATAATGCATGTAATGCTGCGTAACGCCTTTAGCTCACGAAAATGTAACGCATTTAACGCTCTGTAACGCCTTTAACTTACAAAAAAGTAACGCATATAACGGTTCGTAATGCTTTCATCTTATAAAAAACGTAACGCGTGTAATACTCTAAAAAGTACAGCATGTAACGCTTTCAACTTACAAAACAGTAACGCTTCGTAACGCTTATAACCTACGAAAAAGTAACGAAAGCGACACTCCATAACGTCTATAACCTATAAAGTAACGCTTCTCAACGCTCCGTAATGCCTATAATTTACTTAAAGGTAACACATGTAACGCCTCCCACTTACTAATAAATAACTATCTAAAAACAGTAACACATGTAACGCTTCGTAACGTCTATAACTTCTAAAAAGTAACGCATGTAACGTTCCGTAACGCCGATAACTTACCAATAAGTAACGCATATTACACTCCGTAACGATTTTTACTTATAAAAAATTAGCGCTTCGTAACGCTCCGTAACGCATATAATTTTCAAAAAAGCAACGCATGTAACGCTTTCAACTTACTAAAAAGTAACGCTTCGTAGCGACTTTAATTTACTTAAAGATAACGCTTCGTAACGCCTATAATTCACGAAAAAGTAACGCTTCGTGACGTCTATAACTTACAAAAAAGTAACGTATGTAAAGCTTATAACTTACAAAAAAGTGACGCGTGTAACGCCTATAACTTACTACAAGGTATCGCGTGTAACGCTTCGTAACGATTATAACGCACTTAAAAGTAACGAATGAACACTACGAGCACTTATAATTTATAAAAATAATGTATGTAACGCTAAGTACGCTTCGTTACTCAATTGGCACATTGCCTCGAAACTGAATTACCGGTAGTGACACCTGCCATTGAAAAATGGAACCAAGAAAAGCAGGATTCTTTCGAAAATTTATTATATCGACAGTAGTGATTTACAACATTTTCATCGTTTATTCAATAGTACAAATAGATATTAGCAATAAAAGTACACTCGGAGTAGAAGAAAATCGATTTCAAAGTAATTACTACTACTTTTTTGTGGGAAACTACGATTAATCATGAAGAATCTTCAGAAGTGTGTGAAATTGGGTAAGGTTAGGTTTTTTCGAACCAACATTTTTTAAAACAGAAACCAGTGTAATGTTAATTTCTCGAGTGCTAGAATGTTTAGCGATCGAGTACTATTTATTTTTGATGCTTTATTTATTTTTGATGCTTTATTTATTTCCAGGCATTTGAAAAATGGTATCAAACCAAGTATAATGCTCAATTCTAAATAAACGGTAGTTTTAGCACAATAAATTATGATCAACATTACCACCTCAGAGTAAAGACTTTTTCTTCCACTTCTACTATGATTTTTTAAATGAATTTGCCCGTTTTTATGGGAAATCGTTAAAAAGATGAAGTAATTAAAAAATATCCTACCGATTTGACAGCTCTTGCTGAAAGTATCATCTCTAAACAAGTAGCGCCTCTACATTTGATTGCAGCGTCATTGGGCTAATCCTTTCTAACACATGCAAATCCCATTCTTTTCAATACATTTTTTAATGAACTGTCAAAAAATACTTCATAAATCACGTTTAAAGTGAAAGTGCAAAAACAAAACGACAGACTGAGATGCGTTGATCATTTAAACTGAAAGACGAAGCAAAATCCCGGCGCGAAGTGAAATCTACTGAATATTGAAGATGAGTGACTCGTCAGTCAGTCAGTGCGGAGGATCCTGTGGCAAGCACCTAATATATCACAACCGGGTGGCAAATGAGGGGATCGTCAGGTGGACCTCATAATGAATTCTGCCAACTTCTCAGCAGCGCAGTTAGTTCCGCATGCCATTCGGTGCGCGAAACAGCAAGCCATAAGAGAAAAGTAAGAAACAAACAAAAAAAAAATCCAAGCAACCACAGTTCATCAAACTGCCTGCCAAACAGACTCGAGTCTGACTCACAGACAGACAGATGTTCGGGCGACACTTTAAATTTCTAAAGCGTTTTTGTTGCCAGATCTTTATCCTACTTATTTAACATAACAGCAAACTCTAACTCTTTTTGGTTCTTTTGTTTCGGGCTGGTAAACTTGCTAATCGCATAATGTACTTCAGGAAATGCTTCAGGACTTACATAATATTCGACTTTATTATAGTGCCCAACTAGTGACAGGTTCATTGAAATAATTTTATTTCAATATATCATAACTGAAGCTTCCGAGCTCGCAATTTTAGATTTTTTAAAATTATATTTGAATATAGAATTTGAAGTTTTTGTAATTTACAACGTGAAGCTTTGAACAGTTCCCAATTCCGAAGGGCGTATTTTTAGCTCTGAAGTTGAATCTTCCTACTAAAAATTCAAAATTTCAAACACGAATCTATATGTTTTTAACTATGAGGGGATTAGATTTCAATTTTTAGTATCGAATTATCTTATTTTCAGCTTGGAATTTTGAGTAAGGGTTTTGATTTCTGGAGTTTGGATTATGAAGTTCTGAATATTTTTGAAATTTTTAGATTGGAATCTTGAATTTGAAAATTAGAGTCTGGAGTTTACAACCCTGCATTTGGAGTGTGAAGTCTGGAAAAAAATTGAAAATTAGAATTCGAGATATTTTTTTGTAATACGGAATATTTTTGAACTGGGCTGTTGGATTTCAAAATTTGGAATTGGGATTCAAAGATATGGAAAATTATATTTAGAATTTGGAGCGCCGAATTTGAAATTTGCAGCTCTAGATCCAAATAGCAGGGGCCATTTCTCCAACTATAAAATTCTATCATCAAACTTCAAATTACAATTTTCGATATATTATTAGAAATAATTTTTTAGAATATCAAAATTGAGTTAGAACTGACAAACTCTAATTTTCAAAATTCATACTGTAACCTACAAGTTACCGCAGTTACCTTTCAAATAGAACACAGTTTGTAAATATAGGGGATGCGAAAAGCTCAAGACGCCAAATCGACGTAGGTGTTCCACAAGGCAGCAATATTGGACCTCTCTTGTTCTTGGTATATATCAATGATATTGGTAACCTAACACTGAGAGGTATTCCGAGATTGTTTGCTGATGATACTGCGCTTTTTTATCCATGCAAAGACACACTAACTTTAGTGACATGCATAGAAAACGACTTACGTATCCTAATGGGCTACTTTAACTCTAATTTACTGTCTTGGAACATAGCGAAAACCAAATACATGGTATTCCATTCACCTAGGAAAAAACTGACGCATCACACGAACCCATGCATTGGTCAAACATATATAGAGAAAGTTGATAGTTTTAAATACTTAGGAATTCACCTAGATTCAACACTATCTTGGGATAGTCACATAAAAGTGATTGAACGCAAACTATCTTCACTTGCCGGTGCTCTCAGGAAAGTTCGCAATTTTGTTCCTAGGAAAGCATTGATCAGCTTTTACTTTGCATGTATCCACTCTCATATACAATACTTATTGATTATATGGGGTCATGCCTCGAAATCCAAGCTAAAAAGAATTCAAGTACTGCAGAATCGCTGTCTAAAAACTATATACAACCTCCCATATCTTGTTCCAACATTGCAACTTTATTCCGATTCTTCACACTGTATCTTACCTCTTCTGGCACTTCGTGATATGCAGGCTATCTTGTTTGTGCACAAAGTTCTCCATCAACCACATGCTCATCACAACATCTCATTACCCGTTGGTACCCAGCAGCGGTATACGAGACAGGCCAACTCATTATTTCGAGTAAGAGCTTATTCGAATTTGGGTCAAACTCGTATGACATACTACGGTCCATCGATATATAATAGTCTTCCTGATGAGCTCAAACAAACCTTCAATCCGGTCGAATTCAAAATGAGATTAAAGCGCTACCTAAAGACAGAGATAGCTAACTATATACTGTAATCGTATCAACCGTGTTTTTGTTTTTGTGTTTGTACAGTTCATCCTTCCATCATCTACTCATTCATTCACTCATCCATTCATTCATTCATTCACTCATTCATACACTGATTCACTCAATCATTACTTCCCTCACTCATAAACTCTTTTATTCATTCATTCATTCATTCATTGATTAATTCGTAACATCATGTACCCATTCATTCATACATTTATCAACTTATAAATTCGAGTCTTTGTTCAAATGTTGCAATCTTAAAAGTAGAGGAGGTTTTTGTGCCCTTTTGAGCAAGTGCTGGTACCACAGTCTACACAAGAGGGTTTTTTTTCCTGCTCAAGTGTTGAAATGAATAGATTAATGTTAGTTAATTAGTTAATAAATAATTAATGTTAGTTTTTGTAAGCTTTGAAATATTAGTAAGAGCCCCTTCAAAGGAATTCTACATTCCACTGGGAGTTCTTGCATAGTGTAAATAGTTAAATGTCTCTTCGCTAGTATATAACGTTAGTAGTAATAACCTCAGCTTGTCATCATCGCGGTTTTATTTCCTATTTATTTTGCTATAGTTCTTGCTTTTCCAAGCTGAGGTATGTATGTGTCCGTGACCAGGGAGCTCCAATTGTGAGCTTTTTGGTGCGGGGGAGTGTGGAGGGCTATTAAAAAAAAATTCGAATTGTTTACAGATTTTAGTATCCAGTTTTTGTTTTTTTTTTATTGTAAGCTTTTAGTTTTAAGATTTTAGATTGTTGTGTTTATTTTAGATTTCAATTCTTCTTTTCTTCTGTTTTTTACCGTTTTTCTGTTATTTTGTTGTTCTGTCTTTCTGTTTTTTCATTCGTCTGTTCATCTTCTCTTATTCTGTTTTTTTTGTTGGGTTTCCAGTGTTCCAATTTTAATTTACAGATTTCAGTATCCAGTTTTTGTTTTTTAGTTGTAAGTTTTTAGTTTTGAGGTTTTACATTTCAGTGTTTACTTTTTATATTTCAGTTCTTCTTCTGTTTTTCTGTTCTTACATTCGTCTATTAATCTTCTTCTCTTATTCTGTTCTTTTGTTTTGTGTTTAGTAATTGAATTTCAGGTTACAGATTTCAGTATTCAGTTTTTGCTTTTTTAGTTGTAAGTCTTTAGTTTTAAGGTATTAGATTTAAGTGTTTACTTTTTAGATTTTAGATTTCAGTTCTTTTTCTTCTGTTTTTTGTTGTTCTGTTTCCCTGTTCGTATACTGATCTGGTCATCTTCTTGATTTATTCTGTTCTTTTGTTTTGTGTTTAGTATTTGAATTTTAGTTTACAAATTTCAGTATCCAGTTTTTGTTTTCTAATTGTAAGCATTTAGTTTTAAGATTTTAGTATGTACTTTTTAGATTTTAGTCTTCAGTTCTTCTTTTCTTCTTCTGTTTTTACCGTTTTTCTGTTATTTTGTTGTTCTGTCTTTCTGTTCGTACATTCGTCTGTTCATCTTGTCTTATTCTGTATTTTTTTGTTTGGTTTCCAGTGTTTCAATTTTAATTTACAGATTTCAGTATCAAGTTTTTGGTTTTTAGTTGTAAGGTTTTAGTTTTGAGGTTTTAGATTTCAGTGTTTACTTTTTATATTTCAGTTCTTCTTCTGTTTTTCCGTTTTTCTGTTATTTTGTTGTTCTGTTTTCTATTCTTACATTCGTCTATTAATCTTCGTCTCTTATTCTGTTCTTTTGTTTTGTGTTTAGTATTTGAATTTCAGGTTACAGATTTCAGTATAAAGTTTTTGTTTTTTTTTAGTTTTAAGTTTTTAGTTTCAAGGTATTAGAATTAAGTGTTTATTTCTTAGACTTCAGTGTTCAGTTCTTTCCTTCTTCTGTTTTTCTGTTATGATGTTGTTCTGTCTCCGTGTTCTTATATTCGTCTGTTCATCTTCTTCCTTTAGTCTATTCTTTTGATTTGTTTTTAGTGTTTTAATTTTAATTTACTGATCTCTGTTTCCAGTTTTTGTATTTTAGTTGTAAGTTTTTAGTTTTAAGGTTTTAGATTTTAGTTCCTCTTCTATTTAACGTTTTTCTGTTATTTTGTTGTTCTGTCTTTCCTGTTTTTACATTCGGCTGTTCATCTTCTACTTTTATTCTGTTATTTTGTTTTGTGTTTAGTATTTGAACTTAAGATTACAGATTTTATTCTCCATTTTTTGTTTTCTTAGCTGCAAGTTTCTAGTTATAAGGTATAAGATTTGGGTGTTTACCCTTAAGATTTTAGTTTTAAGTTATTCTCTTCTTCTGTTTTCCGTTTTTCTGTTATTTGTTTTTCAGTCTCCCTGTTTTTATATTCGTCTATTCATCTTCTTATCTTATTCTATTTTTTTTGTTTGGTTTTTAGTGTTTTAATTTTAGTTTACAAATTTCAGTGTTCAGTTTTTGTTTTTTAGTTGTAAGATTTTTAGTTTTAAGGTTTCAGATTTCATTGTGAAACCTCACTTTTTAGATTTTAGTTTTCAGTTTTTCTTTGTTCTCTTCTGTTTTTCCGATTTTCTGTAATTTTGTTGTTCAGTCTTTCTGTTCTTATATTCGTCCGTTCATCTTCTTCTTTTATTCTGTTCTTTTGTTTGTATTTTAGTGTTTTAGTTTACAGATTTCAATAGCTAGTTTGTTTTTTAGTTGTAAGTTTTTAGTTTCAAAGTTTTAGATTTTAGTGTACACTTTTTAAATTTAAGTTTTCAGTTCTCCCTCTGTTTTTCAGTCTTGCTGTTATTCTGTTTTTTTTTGTTTTTATATTCGTCTGTACATCTTCTTCTCTTATGCAGTTCTTTTATTCATGTTTTAGTGTTTTAATTTTAGTTTTCTAGTCTATTTTAATATTTGGTTTTTAGTTTTTCTTTCGTTTCAGTTCATAATTGTTTTATGTTAGCTTTTCGCACTTAGTTTATTATTTTAGAATTCAACTTTCAGTATTTAATTTTCAGTTTAAAATTATTTTTGGTTTTTAGTGTTCAACTTTTGTATTTAGTTTTTGATTTATAGTTTTAGGTTTTAAGTTTTCAGCTGTTTGTTTTCAGTTATTAACTTTCAGTTTTCAGGTTTTAATTTTCTTTGTACTTAGTTTACGATTTATAGTATTTGGTTTTTAGTTTATAAGTTTTAGATTTTATCTGTTAGTTTTAATTTTACGTTATTCTGTTTTTAATTCTAGTTTTCAGTATTTAGTTTTTTTTTGCATTTAGTTTTAAGTTTACAATGTATAGGTATTGGTTTTTAGATCCGAATATTATATTTTAGTTGTTAGTTTCTAGTTTGAAATTTTTAGTTGCTATGTTTCAGCTCTACTTTTTATTTTTTAGTTTTTAGGTTTCAGTTTTAATTTTAGTACGTAATTTTTAGTTTCAGTTTTTAGTATTTAATTTGGAGATTTGAGTTTGTGGTATATACATTTTAGATTATAGTGTTTTGTTTTTATTTATTAGTTTTTCGTTTGTAGTATTCAGTTTTTAGCTTTTGAGTTTTTGGATTTCAGTTAAAAACATTTAGTTTTAAGTTTTTATTGTTGAGTTTTGAGTTTCCATATTTTTAGTGTGTAGTGTATCATGTTCAGTTTATAATTGTTAGATTTTACTCTTTAGTTAATATATTTTAGATTTTAGTTTCTGGTTTTTTACACTTAGTAATTCACTTTTTGTTTATAGATTTGAGTTTTGAATTTTAAGTGTTCAGTTTTTTATTTTTTATATATAGTTTTCAGTCTGTAGTTTTAAGCTTTATGTGTTCAGTTTAAAATTGTCTGATTTTAGCTTTTGGTATTTCGTTTATAATATTTCGATTGTAGTTTTCAGTATACGCACTTTTCTCTATCATTTACTATTATGACTTACTTTCTGCGAGTGCCTAGTCTTATTGGCCATTAACACAAAAAACGCGATATAATTTCTAGATTTTAGTTTAGTCAATAGTTTCAAAGCTTAGGTTTTGTTTTACTTTTTGTGCATTGTTATTAGTTTTTGGCTTTTAAGGTTTTTTTTTTGTATTTAGTGTTTGGTTTATAGGTTTTAGTTCTTGGATTTCAGTTTTTAGCTGTTAGTGTTTGCTTCTAGTTTTTTTAGGGATATTTTTTAGTTTCTTGTATTTAGTTTTAAGTCTACGATTTATAGTTTTTGAGTTTTAGGTTTTATTATTTTTGATAATAGGTTTTGCTTATAAGTGTTTTGTTTTTAGTTTCTTGTTTTTAATTCTTAGTTATTAGTTACTAGTTTTCAGCATACACTAAGGTCTTTTTTTATGCGACTTTTTGTATGCGAATTTTCAGAGTTATGCGGTTTTTTATGCGAAGTCTCAGAGTTATGTGGTACGTAAACTCGCATAAAAAAAGACTAATGTATTTTTGAAGTTAGTCTTTAGTATACAATTTATAGTTTTTTGATTTACTTTTTATTTCGTTGTGTTTAATATTTAGTTTATAGTATTTAATTTGAAGATTTTGGTATACTTTTTAGTATTTAGTGCTTTTACTCATTAGTTTTTTTGTTTTAAGTACTCAGTTTCTGATTTGTTTATAATTCTTAGATTTGAGAAAATAATATTTAAATTTTAGTTTTCACGTTTTTTTGTTTTTGGTATTTTTTATTTAGTCTATAATTTTTAAATTAGCTTTTGTTTTTTCGTTCTTAGTTATCAGTTTTTAATTTTTATTTTTAGGTTCTATTTTTTAGTGACTAGATTTCCGTGTTTAGTTTTCAGTTTTAATTTTTAGTTTTTAGGTTTTAGTTTTTAGTTTTTAATTTTTAGTTTTTAGTTTTTAGTTTTTAGTTTTTAGTTTTTAGTTTTTAGTTTTTAGTTTTTAGTTTTTAGTTTTTAGTTTTTAGTTTTTAGTTTTTAGTTTTTAGTTTTTAGTTTTTAGTTTTTAGTTTTTAGTTTTTAGTTTTTAGTTTTTAGTTTTAGTTTTTAGTTTTTAGATTTTAGATTTAACTTTTTAGTTTTTAGATTTTAGATTTAACTTTTTGTTTTATAGTTTTTAGTTTTTAGTTTTTAGTTTTTAGTTTTTAGTTTTTAGTTTTTAGTTTTTAGTTTTTAGTTTTTAGTTTTTAGTTTTTAGTTTTTAGTTTTTAGTTTTTAGTTTTTAGTTTTTAGTTTTTAGTTTTTAGTTTTTAGTTTTTAGTTTTTAGTTTTTAGTTTTTAGTTTTTAGTTTTTAGTTTTTAGTTTTTAGTTTTTAGTTTTTAGTTTTTAGTTTTTAGTTTTTAGTTTTTAGTTTTTAGTTTTTAGTTTTTAGTTTTTAGTTTTTAGTTTTTAGTTTTTAGTTTTTAGTTTTTAGTTTTTAGTTTTTAGTTTTTAGTTTTTAGTTTTTAGTTTTTAGTTTTTAGTTTTTAGTTTTTAGTTTTTAGTTTTTAGTTTTTAGTTTTTAGTTTTTAGTTTTTAGTTTTTAGTTTTTAGTTTTTAGTTTTTAGTTTTTAGTTTTTAGTTTTTAGTTTTTAGTTTTTAGTTTTTAGTTTTTAGTTTTTAGTTTTTAGTTTTTAGTTTTTAGTTTTTAGTTTTTAGTTTTTAGTTTTTAGTTTTTAGTTTTTAGTTTTTAGTTTTTAGTTTTTAGTTTTTAGTTTTTAGTTTTTAGTTTTTAGTTTTTAGTTTTTAGTTTTTAGTTTTTAGTTTTTAGTTTTTAGTTTTTAGTTTTTAGTTTTTAGTTTTTAGTTTTTAGTTTTTAGTTTTTAGTTTTTAGTTTTTAGTTTTTAGTTTTTAGTTTTTAGTTTTTAGTTTTTAGTTTTTAGTTTTTAGTTTTTAGTTTTTAGTTTTTAGTTTTTAGTTTTTAGTTTTTAGTTTTTAGTTTTTAGTTTTTAGTTTTTAGTTTTTAGTTTTTAGTTTTTAGTTTTTAGTTTTTAGTTTTTAGTTTTTAGTTTTTAGTTTTTAGTTTTTAGTTTTTAGTTTTTAGTTTTAGTTTTTAGTTTTTAGATTTTAGATTTAACTTTTTAGTTTTTAGATTTTAGATTTAACTTTTTGTTTTATAGTTTTTAGTTTTTAGTTTTTAGTTTTTAGTTTTTAGTTTTTAGTTTTTAGTTTTTAGTTTTTAGTTTTTAGTTTTTAGTTTTTAGTTTTTAGTTTTTAGTTTTTAGTTTTTAGTTTTTAGTTTTTAGTTTTTAGTTTTTAGTTTTTAGTTTTTAGTTTTTAGTTTTTAGTTTTTAGTTTTTAGTTTTTAGTTTTTAGTTTTTAGTTTTTAGTTTTTAGTTTTTAGTTTTTAGTTTTTAGTTTTTAGTTTTTAGTTTTTAGTTTTTAGTTTTTAGTTTTTAGTTTTTAGTTTTTAGTTTTTAGTTTTTAGTTTTTAGTTTTTAGTTTTTAGTTTTTAGTTTTTAGTTTTTAGTTTTTAGTTTTTAGTTTTTAGTTTTTAGTTTTTAGTTTTTAGTTTTTAGTTTTTAGTTTTTAGTTTTTAGTTTTTAGTTTTTAGTTTTTAGTTTTTAGTTTTTAGTTTTTAGTTTTTAGTTTTTAGTTTTTAGTTTTTAGTTTTTAGTTTTTAGTTTTTAGTTTTTAGTTTTTAGTTTTTAGTTTTTAGTTTTTAGTTTTTAGTTTTTAGTTTTTAGTTTTTAGTTTTTAGTTTTTAGTTTTTAGTTTTTAGTTTTTAGTTTTTAGTTTTTAGTTTTTAGTTTTTAGTTTTTAGTTTTTAGTTTTTAGTTTTTAGTTTTTAGTTTTTAGTTTTTAGTTTTTAGTTTTTAGTTTTTAGTTTTTAGTTTTTAGTTTTTAGTTTTTAGTTTTTAGTTTTTAGTTTTTAGTTTTTAGTTTTTAGTTTTTAGTTTTTAGTTTTTAGTTTTTAGTTTTTAGTTTTTAGTTTTTAGTTTTTAGTTTTTAGTTTTTAGTTTTTAGTTTTTAGTTTTTAGTTTTTAGTTTTTAGTTTTTAGTTTTTAGTTTTTAGTTTTTAGTTTTTAGTTTTTAGTTTTTAGTTTTTAGTTTTTAGTTTTTAGTTTTTAGTTTTTAGTTTTTAGTTTTTAGTTTTTAGTTTTTAGTTTTTAGTTTTTAGTTTTTAGTTTTTAGTTTTTAGTTTTTAGTTTTTAGTTTTTAGTTTTTAGTTTTTAGTTTTTAGTTTTTAGTTTTTAGTTTTTAGTTTTTAGTTTTTAGTTTTTAGTTTTTAGTTTTTAGTTTTTAGTTTTTAGTTTTTAGTTTTTAGTTTTAGTTTTTAGTTTTTAGATTTTAGATTTAACTTTTTAGTTTTTAGATTTTAGATTTAACTTTTTGTTTTATAGTTTTTAGTTTTTAGTTTTTAGTTTTTAGTTTTTAGTTTTTAGTTTTTAGTTTTTAGTTTTTAGTTTTTAGTTTTTAGTTTTTAGTTTTTAGTTTTTAGTTTTTAGTTTTTAGTTTTTAGTTTTTAGTTTTTAGTTTTTAGTTTTTAGTTTTTAGTTTTTAGTTTTTAGTTTTTAGTTTTTAGTTTTTAGTTTTTAGTTTTTAGTTTTTAGTTTTTAGTTTTTAGTTTTTAGTTTTTAGTTTTTAGTTTTTAGTTTTTAGTTTTTAGTTTTTAGTTTTTAGTTTTTAGTTTTTAGTTTTTAGTTTTTAGTTTTTAGTTTTTAGTTTTTAGTTTTTAGTTTTTAGTTTTTAGTTTTTAGTTTTTAGTTTTTAGTTTTTAGTTTTTAGTTTTTAGTTTTTAGTTTTTAGTTTTTAGTTTTTAGTTTTTAGTTTTTAGTTTTTTCTTTTCGGATTCAAATTTTGAATATTTTTTGACGGTCTCGTTTTGAGATTGCACTTCAAGTGGATGAATTATTTCTTTGCGCAATAACGAAACGGAATAAAGTTGTTTGGTGCATACTTTCGAGCTTGCTAGAGATTGATGAGCCTAATAATGACATCTCACTCTAAATGGTTACCGCGGTATTTATGCACGTCCCAAAACGATATGTCTGATCCGCCTGTGCAATTAATTCTCCGCACCACAATTTGGAAATTTGGTTATATGGCTCTCGCAGCCTATCGGTAATTTGTATGGAAAATTGGCGCAAAATTAACAGCTTACCCAATAACAGCGATATATTTGCTTCCTCCTTGGCCGTGATGGCGAACAGTCTGATTTTCCTGATCTTCTGTCAGTTATTATCATTGTTTCGTGTTTCCATGGCGATTCGTATATGTGAGTGGAAAAAAACAGGGGTGAACATTTTTTCACATGATTAGACCTGACGATGCTCGTAAGTTCGGGGCCGGGCTGAAACTCTAAGCTCAGTAGGTTCAGCTGTTCGCAGGTTTTTGCTTCAGGTGTTAAAATTAATGTAATTCCTCGCGTGCTCGGATTTTGGCTTGCGGAAAAACTACTAAACTATATACGCGAAAGGTCGAGACAGTTGTGGGAACATTTCCTGGTCAGAAACCGACTCGCGGCTGGTAATCTCGTTTAATCGGTAATTTAATGCAACAATTTCGGTACAAACTTTCCTTCGAATTAGTTGTTAATAAATATATTTATACCCGTGAAATGCGATCGGAAATGTCTAGCCAGCAGGAAGTCTCGATCGTTGTTTGTTGTTACACGGTCGTAACGAGGCTCGATAGGTCGACTGGCCGAAACAAACCAAAACCAAAAAAAATGAAGAAAAATGTTGCCCTTGTAAAGCATCACTTAGTATGTTACGCGGCTGGTGCTTCGAGACCACGATCGACTTACGATCCACTGACGGACAGTTGATCGAAGCTTCGCACAGTGATTCAGCCGACAGGACGTTCAAACCTATTCTGTGTTTCACACCTTGTTTGCTGGAATTTTCCTACTTGTTTTATTTCTATTTTTTTCTTTTTGTTTGTTACCGCTTCAGCAACTTTCAGTTCATTTCGTTCGGCAAAAATTAATTGAAAACGAAAGTGCCTGCTCGTGTCGGCTGTCAGCGATTGCCGGATTTTACGAAATTATTCTCATAATAACCTACCAGAGTTTGATCAGCTCCAGTAATGGAAAAAAAGCATTCATTGATCAGCCAATTTCCGTTTATTACCACAGTTACAAACATTTTACCGACATCGGTTAAAACTTTGAATCGACATCGGTTAATCCTAGTTGTCCCTCTGAGGACCCAGTATATATCGTATCTGGGAACGGAACCGCTGTCTCCTAATTGCTCCTCTGCCACGAGTGCCAAATTCAATCCGTTTCCATTTAATTTCAGTTTAAAGACAATCAGTGAAAGTGATAGCCATCGGATCTCGTCAGTCATTGCACCGTAGTTAACCATTTAGGCTCGCTCAATCGTTTATTTATTATTGCTCGTTTTGTTCGTATTCGGACCGAATTTCTTCACAGATGCCACAGTCCGTTCAATTTGGACACAGACAAATGGATGTGCCATTTCGAACAAACTTTCTAGCAGGCCGTTTGAATTCTTTTATTGATGTTTCGTCTTCGTTGAAGACGCTCGTAGCGCCACTTGTGACGTTATCAGAAACTACAAAAAAAGGAAAGTCCCATCTCTCATTTGTCTGTGCCCGGTGCCCACCCAACAGGTTGATTGCCGTGGTCAATGCTTTTCGAAAGTCAACCTAGTTCAACCCGAAAAAATGACAAGCTTGTGGCGTTGCAAAAATGTGCATCCATTGAATGTTTTATGCGAACATCGAACACGTAACGAGTGCGCGGGGGTGTCACTGATCGAAGCTTCAACGAAAATTCGATTCAACGGCCAAATTCGTGCTCAATTGTTAGTTTAAGTTTTTTTTTTCTTCTTCGGTGTGATGTGAGGAGCTATTAAAGAATTATGTAATCAGACCGCAGAGTGACAGCTCGCCGCTGTATAAATATCTATTGTAAATCTTCCGATGAGTTACGATTGTTTCTGCTCCTTTGTTTGTGGCACAACACATTTACGGTCAACGGAACCAGTCAAGTATAGGAGAAACGGCGTTAAAACACAAAACCGATAGAAAAAGAAAACAAATATAATTTATGAATATGAAAATTACGAATTAATAAATTAGCTAAACTACCGAAGTTAGCCGAAGCTGCAAAATGTAGATTGGGAGAGATTAAGAATTATTTAGAAATAATCATGCAAAAACTTTGAATAGCTCCAAATTTTGCTATTCGTTCATCTTCTAGAAAATCGAATTTTACTATTGAGCAATTTGACGTCTCTGTTAACAACACCTGAATATTCAACAAATCGATAGTCCCACGACAAAAAGGGCCTAACTGCAAATGACAGTTCTTATTTGTTTACTTTTTTCCCTCCCTTACTATTCGCATAACTTTCAAGTTAAAACCACAAACTTTCGATTCATATTGGCTCCGTAATAATTAAAGAAGATAGTAATCTAAGACAAGACCTGACAACTGGGGGGCTGCTTTTGTTCCAATTTTGATTTTGATGTTGCTACCCGCATATTATGAAAAGAAAAAGCTTTTGCAGGGTACGCAAGCAATGATGCCAAGTGTAAAGAAAATCAGAAAACAAGTTTATTAAAATGTATAATTTTAGCTCACCAATGAAAATGAAAATTTTCAGAGAATGTTTCACTTTTTTCAATCTCATTTGTATTAAATTTTTATAAAAAAAAAATTTCTAGTGGCAGCACTGTGTAATTAAAATCAGCATCAAGCAGTTTTTCTTTTTAGTGAATTAAAATGTAACCAAAAAAGATATGTTAAATTTGTGTAAACATGAAAGTATGTTTAGTTTTACGAGAAGAATGAACTGTTGTGTTCCACACTATGGTTGCACTAAGCATTTCTATTCAAACTTGAATTTTTCCGATTTCCAAAAGATCCGATAATTCGTCACCAATGGATTCGATTTTGCGTTCAACATGAGATATTTCGTGTTTTGTCATCGAAGCCCAATTAATTGTTTTCAAGCGTTAATATATCAGGTGTACAACTTTGCTTCCGCCGTTTTTTTCCAAAGTTAAAAGCTTCATTGCAAAAAATTGGGTTACAGATGTATTATTCAAAGTATTGTCCGTTGCTAGCGACAACTTTCTCCCATCTTTCCGGCAATTTTCGAATCCCGGCTCGAAAAAAGGAGTCCTTTTTTGACGCTATCCATGAAGCAATCCATTTTTCCAACTCTTCGAAGGATTGAAAATGTTGATCTGCCAGGCCGTGTGCCATCGAACGGAATAGGTGGAAGTCAGAAGGGGCGACATCTGGGGAATACGGCGGGTGGGGTAAGACCTCCCATTTCAGCGTTTATAGGTACTTTTTGACCACTTTTGCGACGTGAGGCCGAGCATTGTCGTGTTGAAGGATGACTTTGTCATGTCGATCTTGATATTGTGTCCGCTTTTCTTTTAGCGCGCGACTAAGGCGTATCATCTTCTGTGATGGATTCACCCGGTTTTAAGAGCTCGTAGTAAATCACACCGAGCTGATCCCACCAAAATACAAATCAACACCTTAGTGCCGTGAATATTCGGTTTTGCCTTCGACGAAGTAGCATGCCCGGGCTTTCCCCATGATTTTCTGCGTTTAGGATTATCGTATCGAACCCACTTTTCATCACCGGTTACGATTCGATGTAAAAACCCCTTACGATTTTGTCTTTGAAGCAGTTGCTCCAATACAAATAGACGGCGCTCGATGTCCCTCGGTTTCAACTCGTACGGCACCCAGTTTCCTTCTTTCTGAATCATACCCAGGGCCTTGAGACGTTTTGAAATGGCTTACTGACTCACTCCCAACGATTTGGCAAGCTCTTCTTAGATTTGGCACGAATTTTCATCAAGCAATACTTCTAGTTGTTCATCTTTGAAGGTTTTTTCTCTTCCACCACCATGTTTGTCTTCGACATCGAAATCACCATTTTTAAAACGTTGAAACCACTTCCGACACGTTCTTTTATTCAGAGCAGCATCACCGAAAGTTTCTGAGAGCATTCGATACGCTTCAGCTGCATTTTTTTCGAATTGTAACAGAAAAGTAAAACTTCCCGCAAATGGCGAGAATTGGGCACACAAACACACATTTTCGAGCGTGAATAATACGAAAGCAAGAACAACTGTCACTGAAACGGCGATGACAATTCGTTGGGCACTGTACACACTCACTTTAAAGGCATTATCATCTATGTATTTTGACCAGCCTCAGCCGGTACAGCCACCTATCGGAAAACGGCGGAAGCAAAGTTGTACACCTGATATAAAAAAAAATGCATTCACCAAAACATTTTTCATGTTTATTTCAAATCAAAAATCGAGTCTAAAAATCTAAATTAAATAAATATTTTTTTCTTAGCATAAAGTTATTAAAAAGTCTGTAAATATGGTTACACTGTAGCCGATACGTTGGTATTTATTCCACAGGGCGAAAATGACGAGAAGGATAATTCAGAAGGAAGAATAAGAAACCAGTTGTCAGGTCTTGTCTTAGATAGTAATCAAAGAGAGGTTCTCATTTTCTGTTAGCAAAGACATCATATTAGCAAGATATTCAGCTCTCACATTTCCCAAACAAATCATTAGCAACATTCTTTTTTGCGAGTATGGCTCCCTCAGGCGAGCCCGTATCGAATATTGTACATACAAGTAATTGAGAAAAATGTCAAATTCGTGCGCGCGAAAATAGCAGCACTTTGCGCCCATACATTTGACATGATGTGTTGAATGTGATGCCGTGCGATGGCGTTGCTGAACTGAAGATTGTTTTCGCACCAAGCTGACAGGGTCTCCTGTTAGACAACTTAAAAAAAAAAGCAAAATATTCATAAAAATAAGTACCTTATGATAAAAAAAGAACCGGAATTTTCATTTTAAAATTCCCGCGCTTGTCCAATCGGTAGACTTTTATTCTCTCAACGTTGGCAACAATTTTATACACAATCTGTCAAATTTTGACGCATATCGTACGATTAGTTTTTGTTAGGCGTCTATACAAAGAAGTTGAAAAGTTGAACAATCGACCGAATGGCGTTTCGAAGGCGAGCCGTTGTTCTAAATTTTCATCCATTATAAAAATCGCCACACGAAAATTTTCCAACTTCTTTGTATAGACGCCAAACAAAAACTAATCGTACGATATGCGTCAAAATTTGACAGAATGTGTATAAAAGTGTTACCAACGTTGAGAGAATAAAAGTTTACCGATTGGACAAGCGCGGGAATTTTAAAATGAAAATTCCGGTTCTTTTTTGATCATAAGGTAAATAAAACAACGACAAACCGTTTCAATAAACTGAACAAATATTTCGTTCAGTATGCCGTTAAACAAAGATCAACGCTCAGCAAAACCTAGCCATTTTCTCAGTGGCCACTTAATGCACTGGGATTCACAGTGATTGGGAATCCAGACTGACTTCCCAAAGAAAGTTTTACACCCATTCGCCCACATTATCAGATTCTGAATGGTTTTCGTCTCCAACCGATAGGTTCAGAAATCTGTTGGAATTGAGTGAGTAAAAATGAACTGAATTGTCAATGGTCTCTTATTCTTTTTTTCAATTTTGCTCTTTTTAGTGCTAATGTTTTGTTAAATTTGAAATACAAATTTAATATAATTGAATATATAAATTTGATCAGTGTCTAACGGGGATAACAGATTGAAAAAATGTTACCGCAGATACGAGACTCGAACCTGTAGCTAGCCCCTAACCGGGGAAATTGTTTTGCCAATTAAACTACCCTGCATATGAAAACACACGAAGATACAGCCTAATAGAAGAACCAAGCATGCTTCGCTGTACTTGGCCGGCAGAGCATTCAATTATAGTCCTATTTCTATGGAAACGCATCCAACAGAAAAAAGAATACACACCGCATGAAAAGTCTATGTTTTCACTTTCTGCTTTGCCGTCAGACGTGGATTTGAGATTTTGTTTTTGTCTCTTTTGCTGCCAAGATCAAATAGATGATGACGCTAAAGCGATTTTCACAAACTTTGATGTAAACTAACGGCCTTATTGTCTCATGGACTGATGTGAAATTTTACCCTGATTCAACTTCCGTGTTCCGAAATCACAGGCTGGCGCTGAATGCACACAGCGTGCTTTGTTCGATTTCGTACACGCTAAACAAAAAACGACATCTAAGCTTGGTTTTAAAAATTTTCGGCACCGAGCACACATGAGCACATTTTTTTTTTAAGAAATCCAAACTGCAGTACATTTACGAATGTCTGCTACTAGTGTGTGATTTTAGTACAAAACGGTGCTGCGGTTTAGGAAAATCAGAGCCATTATACGGAAAGTGTGACATGATAAATCAAATTCATTTTTGACAGTTGCTGTGTGCTTGTTTTGTTTTACGACTGCAAATTAAAAATCGAAAACGTGATTAATCCACCTAGCAGTGAGATGATACCTTTTTTTTATCACTCCGCATGTGTTTTTTGCATGGATATTCTTGGGTGTTTTAGTTCTCATGACATTGTTTTAATTATCGTCGTTTTAAACGGCAAATTGAGATTTTAATCACTCATTACCCTGTAATGCCGAAACTGCAAAACATATCGAATTTCAATCTTAGCGTGCGACAATCGATTGAACATTCCATGAGATGTCAAAGTAAGTTCCACTTTAGAGTTTTTCGTCATTATTTATGGTGCTTCCAGAGCCGGTATTCAGGAACTAGCATAACCCAAGATGATTCGAATGGCCATAAATTATTACGCCAATTTACATCTTCTATATCGGTATGAATTTTAAAAACTCATCATCTGTAATTCCAGAATCGGATGAAACTCATCAATTTTGTGTGGAACCTTAAGTCCTTTAATTTTAATTTTTGTTTTTGAAGTTCGATTTGGGCTTTTTTGAGAAAATGATTCAGCTTTGAGAAACGATTTGATACTGGAACCGGAATTCTAAAATCGGTGTAGCCGAAATCAGTTAAGTTCACCTGAGGAGTGTGTAGACATCTTTGAGAAATTGTAGTGCGAATTAAAATTTGGGGGTACATTCCGAATCCAAAAACGAATACCGCTTAAACTATAAATTTATTTGGTAATCGACTATCCAAATCTGCAAACCCGATAAACCTGATTAATTTATGTGAAATGGACATTTTGATACTAATCACCCTGTATCTCCTAAACCAGAAGTCGGACCTGACTAAAAAGTAAGATGTTTCATAGGATTTCAAGACCTCTCATTTGAATCACAGATCGGTTCAGCCATCTACGAGAAGAATGAATTGCATTATTTTATTTTGTTTCACATATCATCCTGTGGTTCTGCAATTAGAAGTCGGATCTAAACGTAATTCAGGAACCTTGTTTGGGGGTATACTACTTTTTATATGAATCTGAGTTAGTAGAAAACGGTTTAGCCATCTCCGAGAAAATTGAGTGAAATTATTTGTCACGCACGCATTTGCTGATCTCGACGAACTGAATCGTATGGTATATGGAAGTTTTGTGCCTTCCGCATTTATTGCTGTAAGTGGTTTAAATCATAATTATATTGATTTAAACTACTTACAGCAATAAATGCGGGAGGCACACACTTGAAAATTATTACATCTTATTAGATGCACATAAATGGAGCGTCGCAATTCACGCAAATTTACGTGGAAGAACATTTAATATTGTGTCTAAAACTCCATGAAATGAAATTCATTGAAATAAAAAATAAAGGATATTGAGAGCAACCGTCGTGACTTGAACCGAGAATCATTGGATCGCAAGTTCGTCTGATAATCGACTGAGCCACAGAAGCATGCATCTGCTTGGCCGGTAAAAGGTGCATTTAAATTCATACAGTCGTACCTGCTAGCAGAACGCAAGTTAGAGTCGAAATCAGTAAAATTCAAGCTCATCTAACATTAAGTCATTACAAATAAAATTCTCCGTCATTTGACAAATTAGGTCTTTATGAATTACATCGTATGAGGGAATAAGTCACCTGTAAAATTCAATTTTTTTAGAGTGCATATTCGAACGATTATGTTGCCAAAAACGAACCGTGCTAAAATCGGTCCGAGGCAAATTGTCATGAAAAAGGATGCTGTACTTAGAAACAATTGTATGTAACAGTATAAAAAAACGTGTTTTATGTTGCTCCCAAGAATTGCTTTGTCATACAGCGCTCAAAACTCCTGCTGGGGGAAAAGTCACTTATACAAAAATGTCGATATCTCCGTTGAAAATGGACGGATTTTAAAAATTTGTGGCTTGTTGGATACCTATTACCGTGGGGAATCTGAGTATAGAAACCTATTCTGTTTTCAAGGTCAAGTGTGACAGATACTGTCAAACAACTAAAAATTTTGACATAAAACTTCGTATAACTCAAAAAGTAAACATCCGATCTCAAAACCATTCAATAGCGTTCTGGGTGACGGGGAGACCTTTCATTTGCGACTAGTCTGATCAAAATCGGTTCAGCCATCTCTGAGATCTCGACCTCTTAGTTGACAACACACATACAGCCACACACATACACACACACACACGGACATTTGTTCAGTTCGTCGAGCTGAATCGATTGGTGTATGACATTCGGCCCTCCGGGCCTTCGAAATTTTTTCTAAAGTTTGAGCGAATTCTATACCTATTTTTTGTACATATAAAAAACGTGTTTAATCCACCTAGCAGTGAGATGATACCTTTTTTTTTTATCAATCCGCATGAATTTTTTGCATGAATATTCTTCGGTGTTTAAGTTCTTATGGCATTATTTTAATGACCGTCGTTTTAAGCGGTAATTTGTGATTTTAATCACTCAATACCCTGTAATGTCGAAGCTGCAAATCGGATCAAATTTGAATCTAAACGTGTGACAATCGATTGAACATTCCATGAGATGTCGAAGAAAGTTTCCTTTTTGCGATATTCTCCTAACCAGAGACCATTTTTTTGTAGAAACAGACAATGAAAATTATAGAATGATAGTACTCAAGGGAGAGCAAGGATGTGAAAATATAGAACGGAAAAGTGAGACGTGACAGAGGGTCATTTAAGCAAGCAGAAATCTTCTAGTAACTTAACTTTTACCTTCTACCACGTCTCACTTTTCCGTTCTATATTTTCACATCCTTGCTCTCCCTTGAGTACTATCATTCTATAATTTTCATTGTCTGTTTCTACAAAAAAATGGTCTCTGGTTAGGAGAATATCGCAAAAAGGCAAAAAGAAATATTGACTACTAAACTTAGTCGTTAAAAAAGAAAAAGAGAAGAAAGTTTCAGTTTAGAGTTTACGGTTATTTACGGTACTTCCAGAGCCGGTATTCAGAAACCAGCATAATCTAAAACAATTCGTATGGCAAAAAAAAATGACGAAATTGCTATAGTTTTCAGTCCAACTTTGAAGCTTTTTATGGTCATCTTCTATATCGGCTTGAATTTTAAAAACTCATCTCCCTGTAATTCCAGAATCGGAAATCAGAATTGGATAAAATTCATTAATTTTGCATGGAACCAGAAATCCTTTAATTTAAAATTTTTGTTTGTGAAATTCAATTTTTTGAGAAAACGATTGGATACTGGAACCGGAATTCAAAAAACAGGGTAGCCGAAGTCAGTTAAATTCACTTGAGGAATTGTATAGCTTAAATTTGATTCAAAATGTTCGAAAATCAGTGCAGACTGACTAAAAAGCAAGATGTTTTATAGAATCTTAAGACCCTTCATTTGAATCTTAGATCGGTTCAGCCATCTATGAGAAAAATGAGTTACACTATTTTATATTTCGTTTGACATATCATCCTGTAGCTCAGGAACCAGAAGTCAGATCCAGACGTAATTCAGGAACTTTGTTTGGAAGCACTTCTCGTATGAAACTGAGTGTGTAGAAAATGGTTGAGTCATCTCCAAGAAAATTGAGTGAAATTATTTTCCACACAAGCATTTTCTGATCTCGACGAACTGATTCGAATGGTATATTGGCGTCATGTTCTTCCAGCATTCGTTAATAAATTTAGTTTAAATCAATATAATTATGCAATTGTTTTTAACTCGAAAATGCTGCCATCTTGGCCATCATCTGATTATGTAAATCAGATGATGGCCAAGATGGCAGCATTTTCGAGTTAAAAACAATTGCATAATTATATTGATTTAAACTACTGACAGTAATGAATGCTGGAAGAACATGACACCAATATACCATTCGAATCAGTTCGTCGAGATCAGAAAATGCTTGTGTGGTCGTATTCGAACGATTATGTTGCCAAAAACGAACCGTACTAAAATCGGTCCGAGCCAAACTATCATGAAAAAGGATGTTGTACACAGTCTTAGTGGTACTTAGAAACAATCGTATGTAACAGTATTATAAATCGTGTTTCACGCTGCTCTCAAGTATTGCATTATCATATAGCGTTAAAAATTCCTACTACTGGAATAAGGGGAAAATTCGCTTACACAAAAATATCGATATCTCAGTTAAAAATAGACGGATTTTAACAATCTATGGCTTGTTGGATAGCTTTTACCGTGTGGAATCTAAGTCTAAAAACATATTCTGTTTTCAAGGTCAATTGTGACAGATAATGGCAGAAAGCTGAAAATTTTGACATAAAACTTCGTATAACTCAAAAAGTTAACATCCGATCTCAAAACCATTCAATAGCGTTCTGGGTGACGGGGAGACCTTTCATTTGCGACTAGTCTGATCAAAATCGGTTCAGCCATCTCTGAGATCTCGACCTCTTAGTTGACAACACACATACAGACACACACACACACACACACACACACACACACACACACACACACGGACATTTGCTCAGTTCGTCGAGCTGAATCGATTGGTATATGACACTCGGCCCTCCGGGCCTCGGAAATTTTTTCTAAAGTTTGAGCGAATTCTAACCTATTTTTTATATTTATAAAAAAAGGTAAAAAGATAAAAATGAAGAAAAAGTGCCGTGTTCCACAGTGAAAAGAACTAAAAAGATTGCCCTGTATGTGTTTCCAGCATCAAGGAGTGATATTTGTATAAATTTCAATGTTTAGTGTGAGGCGACTTGCAGTTTTTACATTCAAACGATGAACCTTTGATGAACTTTCAAACTGTGAACAAATACACGTCGACTGTCAAAAAAAAGTTCATTTCGTTCATTTTGTGAGGTTATGTCATATTCGTGCAAAACCTAAATTGATGGCCTTAAAAACTTACTACGACTTTGACGGTGTCTGGATTCCGGTTCCGGAAACAGATTGTCAAAGACTTCAATATGGAGCTTGCACCGATTTCTCATGGAATGTTCATGAGAAATACACCATTTTGTTCATGGGAAAGACACCAATCAGCTGAGATCGGTAATCCAATTTAGGTGTGTATATTAAAAAATAATTCACCAGGGTGAGCACCAAGCTGCCAACTAGTAGAAAAGCGTGGCCTGCTACGAGATACAAGAGTGTCTGTCACCATCTAAGCTCTGACAACCGTCATAGAGATCCAATATATTTAATCATCTGTCTAATTTGTTTTGTTTGCATGTTTTTCATTCATTTAAAGTGGGAAAGAAAGAAGATATAGGTTGAAATGTCAAATTTTTATCTAAAAGCTTCAAATATAAGAAACCGGTATAGCTTCAATTGAAACCATAGCATTTCCACTTCCTGATTCCACAATTTCAGAGCAGTCGAGTCAATTACTGAGATGTAACCCCGTCTTTGAAGAAATTGTCAATATATTTATTTAACTAACATCATTTACTTGAACTTCAAGATCATATCGGAAATGCCACAAACGTCAACACTGCCCGGGAAAGTTGGAAGGCAAGGTCACCGTGAATAGTAAACCAAACTAATCCGTAAGATACTTTCCGATGGTTAAGAAATGATGCAGGAGGGTTAGAGGGTTGTCGGGAAGGGAAGGGAGAGTCCTAACCACCATAGGTGTTAAATCGGAGGTCCAAGACCAGTGAGACAGTGCAGTGGTGCGCTCGTGCGAGGGAAAGTTTTGTGTCGATGATCATAAAGACGTGAATGATCGGCATCGGATCAGCTCAGGCGCTCGGTTTTACGGGCAATGATTGAAGAGCAAATAATGGTCCGAACCAACCTGGGGGTGGAGGGGAGGATGATTTTTTGAGCTGAGTGAAGTTCATCCAAACACAAAAGCTGCAAGTAATCACATTGTGCGTGTGAATTTACATCAAGCGAACAACCAAAGAAGAGAGGGAGACTGTTGACAGTTTTCAGGTGCTTCAAGAAAAAGAGTGATCACTGAAATGGTCAGTTGATAGATTGACAGTTGGAACAAAGTAACGTAACCGATCTAATCAGTTGCTTGTTTATCAAAACAATAATGTATTCGATATTACAGAGCAAAACTTACGAGGTCTGGGTGCCGTCACGCATCCGATAACCGTTCGGCGATCCGAGAAACTCCAACCTTAATTGAAGAAGATAGTATCTTCTGGTAGCTTCTGGGTCGCCGCAGTGCTTCGGAATGCCTGCCACCAGCAAAGCACAAACGACAGAAAAGAGTGGGAGAGAGAGAAAGAGCGAGAGTGTGAATGCGAACGAGCCAGTGGTAACTCAATCTCTTGAAGGCGCCGCCAATGACGAGTCCGAGAGTGCCAGTGGTGTGGGCTGTGGCTGTGGTGGCACGCATCGCGGAACCTCAACCGGTCACTTGACCGCAGCTTCAGTCGCATTCGCGTCCGTTGTCGTAATCGCGCGCTCGTACAGGTGCCCACGTAGCTGGTTGCGCTGGTGATTCCGGTTTCGATCCACTTGGGAAGGAATTCAAGTGCGCGCGCCTATTAGTTTTTCTCTCTTTCTTTCGTTTCTTTCGTTTTTACGGCTAACATAATTTCGCTGGGTAGGTAACCTATAGAGCAAGCGGCGAAGTTGTTCCCGCTCTAGGTCGTCCTGGACGACCGTAAAAAAAAGCTGTCACCGTGCGTGTACTTCTCATTATCAATATTATCGGCCGTTCGATCGGGGTTCGACAAGCGTTACGTCAAACGAAGAAGATCAATCACTGGTTTTTTTCTCGAACAATTAACCGATGGGCTGATAGGGAGCGGTGCCCTCGATGATGACGACTGTTTTTTTTTTGTTTAGAGTGTGAGTTTTCGGTCAATCGGCGTTACCGAGGGACAAGGTGAAATCACGGCCATCGACGGTACGAAACGCCAAAACGAAGAGTGTGGCAGAGTGCGCGATGCGGTGATATCGGTAGAAAGCCTTTCCTTGTGATACGGGTTGCGCTGATCATCAGGAATACGGCAGAGTGTGAATGTGAAACTTGGCAATTCGAAAATTTTCGGTTATTTTTTTTTTCGTTGTAGATTCGTTGGCTGGAACGGTTTTCTCCCCAGTTGCCTGAAGAAGGTCACCGGTTGAGTGTGTGTCGATCAATTTGGTGCCGTGTTTTTGCGCCGATAAAGCGAGTGTTGAGGAATTTGAACAATTTTGTCGTACATGCGTGAAGTTGCGTGCTTCGTGGTTGAAAACATGTCGGGCAAATTGCGCAATTCTATCTCGTATAAACAGCCGTGGAAGTAGTGTAGTGTAGTCGAATTTTGAAGCTCTGGTGTGGTATGCATGCGTGCTTTGTGCGAAAGATCAAGGATTCTGACCACTTCGAATGCGTTTGAAGACTTCAAGAGGTCGTAGTGAACTTAAGTTGCCTTTGTACTTGTTGTTTTTTTTTGGCGAACTAAGCGCGAAAGGAGGTTACGAGTTGCTCTGCTCCGTTGGAGAACGGACATGTGACTCAAGTAGACCGTAGACCGTTCGATGTGGGAGAGTTCAAGAACTAATTTGGATACAGTGGTGAAGAGATTATGTTGAACTGTAGGGAGCGCTTTCGGTGTTTGAGGTGATCAGTTGGACTGGAAACAGTTGCAAGAGACTGTCTTGATTACTTGATGGATTTATTTTAGTGAAGGAAACCGAAGATTGATGGAGACAGTATAATTAATAGCATATCGTGAAATGTAACAGGAACTTGTTTGGTTTGAACTAGAATTTAGCTCGGTTGTTCAATATATAATTTTGAAATTTGCAACTACAATCTAATCAGTTAAAAAATTAAATTTTATTAAATCATCTGAAATTTGATTCGGAACTCTTAGATTTCCACATGAATTCTTAATCAGATGCATCTCCGAAAGAGTTTGGTCGACGACACGACCTGCCACTCACTATTCAAAACTGTATCACAATTTTAACTACCCCTCAGTAACTCGTAATGTCAAAATGAAATCGCTTGAAAAATGTTGGAAACTGGCAACTAAGCCTGAAAAACTGTTGTATTGGAAATAACATCTACCGTTACCGTAGTTACATTTATTTACCTTAATATTTGCACAACAGTTGAAAGAGGAATTTAAATCTAATTTTTTTATCAGCCAAAGTTGTTTCGCTACGGGGCGTACATTTAGAGAAAAACTATTCATTTGGAGATCGTACGGTTTCTTTGCACAGGTTTTCAAAATGTTATATTCGCTGAAGAAGTTTTATATGGGTTTACATTCATATAAGGAACAAATAAAAGTTGACTACTCACGTATTAGGTAGAATTTATCTTCGCTAGCGGAATTGTGCTTAATTTATTAGATCTACCGACACCATACCGAATTTTGCAATCGAAGATAAAGAGGCGTTCGAATATGAAAAATTTTACAAGACGAAAACATTAATCGACTTATTATATTGCGCCCTGACTTAACTACAGATACTGAATTGTGTTTGCATCTTTGGGGTATCTTCAAGTGAAAACATCGAACTACGAATTAGTAGTTTTC